>NC_077228.1:496125405-496846773 GCF_027887165.1 Monodelphis domestica | reverse complement strand
TAAACATTTGCATGCAAGGTTAAAAGGCATCCTGTGAAATGATCTGCAAATATTTATTATTAATTGATATTAATTATTGGGACTTGGTAATAATAAAATCCATTGTAACAGATTTTTATACACAAATGTACAGCATATGGAAAGCTAAAACAGCATAATAGATTGAGTACTGGATTTTCTGGGATGTGACTTATGACCAGATTATGATTTTGACAGCCTTAGAAGTTAGTATTTATTAAGCCCTTACTATGTGCCAGGTACTTTACTAAGCAGTGGACACAAAGAAAGGCAAAAACAAAGCCCCTGACCTCAGAGGAGCTCACATTCTAATTTTTAAAAGTACGTTACACTCTCTGGTACTTAGTTTCCATGGAGTTTATTACTATTTACTTGAATAAAAGAAAATGAACAAATAATAGGGCTATTTAAGCCTATTCTAATGTAGCCATGTGGCCATGTCCAAGGGAATAGAGTGTACTTCCTTGTCTCTAACCTTTTAACTTCCCCCTTCCCTTCTAGGTCAAATTATCTCTGGTTCAAGTAGGTAAGCCACAGTCTCGTGATAGTAGTTCATGTAGCACAGGGACACAGGCAGGACCACCCTAGTATGTGATTTTGGGGGGTGGGGAGGTTCCCATTACACAGTTCCTCCCTGCCTTTGATTCTTTGGGAGACCAGCATGTTAAAAACCTCCTTATTCGGGTTTTCTGGAAGATTAACATGTCAGGTCTCCCCGGTGAATCAAAGTGGGGATTGTGTAAAGGGAACCCCCACTCACCCAGAAATCACAAACTGGGTCGACCTACCTATGTCCCTGGACTTCTAGCTTTATGTCATGTGACTGGAAGTTAAGTGAAGACACTCCAAACATAGGTCAAGGGAGAAGTGATCTAGGCATAATGACCCAGAAAGGATCAGGTTAGGATCCAAGGGTAAAGAGATGAAATAAAAGAGGAGGGCCCAGGAAGTGGTCTCGCTCTGTTCCCTTGGACATGGTAATGAAAGGACAGTGATGGAGAGAGAGCCATGAGGAGGAGTGCCACATGGCTACATTAGAATAGGCTTAAATAGCTCTATATCTGTCCATTTTCTTTTATTCAAGTAAATAGTAATAAATTCTGTGGAAACTAAGTACCTGAAAGTGTAAATTCTTTTAACATAATGAGAGAGACAACATGCAACTAATTTTGCCTGCAAGTATATAGATACAATATAAATTGTAGGCATCCTTAAAGGAATGAAGAAAGGATTCCAGCCATAAATTTGAGCTAAGTCTTGGACTAGGAGATAGAGGTGAGGAGAGGATAGCATTCTAGGCCTGGGGACAGCTAGTGAAAAGCTAGAGTAAGGAGAATGGAATGTCGGCATGCAAAAAATAGCAAGGAGGCCAATGTCACTGGACCAGAGAGTACATAAAGGAAATAAAGCATAAGACTAAAAAGGCAGGAAAGAGTAACGTTTAAAAACCAAACAAGGGATTTTTTTTTGGTAGCATACCAGGCATATTAGCATCTTGAAAGTATTATTGATGTGTTGATATTATATCTTATGTGTTCATATACCAGACTTATGATCATGTTACTTATTGATTATTGAATTGCCAAATTTTCAGTCCAAAGGACAAAAAGAATTCCTGAGCAGGACATTATTTGCCACAGGGTCCTAGTTCACACCGTGTTAGACCATATTCCTTTCCAAGTCACATGTTTGTTTAACCTCCTCCTCTTTTGATTATGTGATTGTCAATTGAGCCAATGTTAAAGCCTATGTCATGTCACATGTTCACTAGTTACCTCCCACTGCACATTCCTAAACTCTCCAATAAAAGTTTGAGGGCAGGTGTGGAGCCCTCTCTCAGTTCCATCTGAGGAGCACAGCAACATGTAGCCCATATTTTTTAACTCCTTGTCTCTGAGTCTTTATTCCTATGTCTCTCTCTTTCCTCTATCCATTTTTCCTCAGTTTCCAATCTCCTCAGGTATCCACCCACGAGAATTTTAAGATATAACTACAGGAGTTACATTTTTAAGCCCTTACCTTCAATAGTCAATACTGGTATTGGCTCCAAGGCAGAAGAGTGTTAAGGGCTGGGCAATGGGTGTTAAGTGACTTGTCCAGGGTCACACAGCTAAGAAGTGTCTGAGGCCAGATTTGAACCTAGGACCTTCTGTCTCTAGGCCTGGCTCTCAATCCACTGAGTCACCCAGCTGCCCCCAAATAAGGGATTTTATATTTGATCCTGAAGGTAGTCAGTAGACTTTATTGAATAGGAGGTGATATGAGATGGTCATATCTGCACTTTAGGAAAATCAGTTTTATAGCCAAGGTGGAGGATAGACTGGAATAAAGAGAATCAGGGAAGCAAACCAAAAGGCTATATTTGTATTAAAGAGTCTAGGTGTGAGATGATGTGACCCTGCACTAGTGGGGAAACTTTTTGAGTGGCCCACACCTAGGTTATGAGCCTGGATGACAAGAAGAATGATGACAACCTTACATTATTAATAGCAAAGTTAGAAGGGAGGCTTGGGGCAGTTGAGGAATAATAAGTCCCCTTTTGGCCATGACTATATTTTGAGATGAGCAGTAGGCAATTGGTGAAATGAAACGAATTAAAGAGAGAGGTTTGGCTAGAGAAATGTAAATATATGTGAGAATCATCTGCAGAGAGCATTGGTCATAGGAATACTCATGATGAGTGGGTTTGATTTAGATGAAGAACTTGCAAAGAAAACTGAAGAATTGTTAGATGGGTAATTAGGGAATCAAAAGAGCATAATCACCAAAAAAAAAGTAGAGAATATCTAGGAGAAAGTGATCAACAATGTCAAAGGCTTGAAGAGATAGGAAAAAGGATGAGGAATGATAAAGGCCATTAGATTTGGAATTGAGAGATCATTGGTAACTTTGGAGAGAACAGTTTTAGTTGAATGATAATGTTGGAACCAGAATGCAGAGTTTAGAAGGAACCAGATGTATTTTGTAGACTTTCTCAAGGAGTGTAGGCAGGAAAGGGAAAACAGATAATAGCTAGCTGAAATGTTCAGGTCAGTTAGGTCAGGTCAAGTTAGTGCTTTGGAATTGGTGGGGGGTTTTTGTTTTGGTTTGTTTTTTGGTTTAAGACCCAGGGAAGCATGGGTGTGTTTGTAGGTTAAGCATCAGGGAGAGGGATTTACCTTAGCAAGGAAAGGAGATTGGCCACCTTTTCACAAAGGACAAGGGGAAAGGAGGGGAAAGTGAAGGAAGAGGAATGAGTGATATGAGATGAGGAGGGAAAAAAGAGAGAGTACAGAATGAATGGCCTAGTTTTTTGGTGAAGTATGAGTCAAGATCCTCAGCTGAGAGTTTGGGGAGAGGGTATTATGGGAGTCTTCAGGAGGGATAAAAAGGTTGGAATGGCTCATATATGGTGAGTGGGATAGGACCCTATCAGCACAGTTTTATTGATTATAAGTTCTCCAGCTCTGATGTGGTAACAAAGACATCAGATGGTGGACATCACCATCTACTCTAGGATAAAGGACCACGTTAATTCAAATGTAGATGGAGAATAAGGTGGAGTTGAACCAGTTTACCAAGGGACCTAATAGGACTGGAAGGAGAGTATAACCAATACAAGGATTGGTGATATGGCAAAGAACTGAAGAGAGGACATGGTGAAAATTAAAAAATTTTATCTTTATCAACTTTATGAACATAAATTTTTTTTCTTTTTGCTTCCAGAGGGCAGAACTAGAAGCAGTAGGTAAAAAGTTTCAAAGGAAGAAAATTTAAACTTGATCCTAAGGGAAGACATCTAACAATGAGAACTACACATGAGTATAATAAAAAGACAAAATGGATAAGTGATGGAGGTCTTCAGGTAGAAACTGGATGATTACCTATTGGATGTGTTACAGTAGCTATTCCTTTTAGTGTATGGATTACAGTATTTGGTTTAATTATAGGAACTAGATTTTGAGAAGGACATTGATAACCTGTAGAAAATTTAGAAGAAATTGGTTAAGATGATGAGAGCACTTGGAGACATTGCCATAAAAGTTTTGATTGAAAGTAGTAGGTATATTTATCCTAAAGACAAGAAAGTTGTGGGATTCTTCTTTTCTTCAAATATTTGGAATGTTGACATGTGGTAAAAAAATTAAGCAAATTCTGTTTAGTCCCAGATGCTAGAACTGGAAATAATGGATGACATTTTTAGAGAGGCAGATTTCAGGTCAATATAATCAATCAATAAGCATTTTATTAGTTGATTGCTATGTGAGGCATTGGGGATGCAAAAAAAGCAAAAAACAGTTCCTGTTCTTAAGGAGCTTACAATCCAATGAAGAGAGAGACAACATGCAAATGAATATAGTCATCCCCCACTATATCACAGTTCACTTATCATGGCTTCACTGTATTACGGGTTTTTAAAAATATATCTAATTCTATTTCACGGAGTTTTCACTTTATTATGGGATTTCACTGATGAATACAGTACACCACTACTGCTTATGCAAGTTTGCTAACACAGCAAACTATTGGCTGATGGGATTAAAGGTGACCACCACAGTGCTGTGTTCTGAATCCTTTGCGCTGATTGACTCAGTGACTGCACTTCGTGGATTCTTACCTATCGCAGGGGTCTCTGGAATGTAACTCCCACGATAGGTATGGGATCATTGTATATATAAAGTAAGCTATCTATAGAATAAATAGGAAATAACAGAAGGAAACTTCATAATAATTTGAACCATCCAAAAGTAAACTGGTCTTAACACTAAAAGTCTCTTCAGTGTCACCAACTGTTATATTATGCTTCCTTGTCATGTTTATGACATTGAGCATTATGGTCTGATTAAGCTCTATAATGGTTTTTCTATGTGCAATCAAACCCAATCTTTTTCTTCTCAAGTTTTCATTCTAACTTCACTTCCTTGTTCATTCATAGTGGACAATGGAAGAACATACTAAAAGACCAACTCATCAGAATTCCTAACTATGTTATATAGTATGGGTAATATCCATCTTTTATCTACCTTGTTTTTCACTGAATGTTTAAACTAATCTCTTTCATATTGTTGTGTATTTCACTAAGAAGTTCCTATAACATCTTGGCATGCTACAATTGGCATATTAACCCATGCAATTAAAAGTGAATAGGCTATCCTTTTAACCAATAGATAGGTCAACTTGCTTTAGGTTAGACTACACAAAACATTTAACACACATGAAAAAACCATAGAGAGACTGTCTTTTGTTTTACATCTTCAATTGATGTCACTAGACCTTGTAAAAAATTGTTTCCATTGTTGAACTTCTTTTCTTATGGCTCTAAATATGACTTTAATGTCTTAAGTAAAATTTTAAAGCAGATTCTTCAGGTTTTGCTGATATAAATGTTTTGTTGTTTCTTATTTGCTAATTGTATGATTACATATGGTTGTCTATAGAATTGTGAAAGATTGCCTGTGCCTTTCTACTATTTTCATTGAGATTGAACTGGTCTTTGTAGCTGTTTTCTTGATTGTCTTTTTTTTTTTATAGAAAGAATCAATAATATTTACCAGTCCTATGAAATCTTCACTTGAGACATATCAGTTGATCAGTGTGCATTTAGGAAGCACTAAATACTGTACTGCTGAGCTCTAGGAATACAAAGAAAAAGCCAACAACCAAGCCAGTACCTACTCTCAAGGAGTTTATATTCTAATGGGAGAGATGCCATATATGCATACATGTTACAAGATACATATAAAGTAGATACAAGATAGCTTTAGAGGGGAAGTCATTAAGTAGCTAGGGGCATTAAAACAATGGCACAGAACTGAGGAAATAGCACTTGAACTGAGTCTTGAAGGAATCCAGGTGTCTCTAAGAGATGGAAGGAAGGAAGGAGAACATTTTAGGCATGAGGTAAACCAGAGGAGCCTGGAAATACTGTTTGTTTTGTGTGAGGAACAGATAAAAGGCCAATATGACTGCTCTGTGGAGTGTATGGAAGGGAATAGTGTGTAAGAACATTAGAAAGATAGAAAGGGGCCAGGCTCAGAAGAACTTTTTAAGTTCAAAGCAGAGGTTATTTGGTCCTAGAAGTAATAAGAAACCGCTCGACTTAGTGGAATAGGAGGTGGGTGAGTTGATCAGACAGTGCACATTATTAGGAAAACTACTCTGGCAGCTCTGTAGAGGATAGTTTGGTGTTGGAAAAGACTTGAAGCAGGGAGACTCATTAGGAGGCTATAATCTATGCTAGAGACAACTAGCAGGATAACTGTGAGTGGAGAGAAGGGGCCATGGAGGGGAGATTCAGTGGAGAGCAAGATCTAGCAACTGACTAGATACATGGGGTGATTTGATAGTGAGAGCCCAAGTTGACACTGACATTGGGAACTTGAGTGATTAGAAGGATGGTAGTACCTTGCCAGTCAATAGGGAAGTACAAGAGAGGATGGGTTTGGGGGAAAAGATAATCAGTAATCAGTTCTGCTTTGGACATCTTGAGCTTGAGATGCTTACAGAACATCTAGTTGTAAATGTTCGTCAGTCAGCTTGTGATGATGTGTGCCTCAGGAGAGAGACTAGCACTGAATATGTCTATCTCAGAAATCATCTGCAATAGAGATAATAGAACCCTAGGGAGTTGATACAATCATTAAATAACAGTATAGAGAAAAGAGAACCAATTCCTTCATGTATTTTCCTTATTTGGGTTAGGTCCTTTGATTTTCTTTAATGTAGGAAAAGCTCAGTGGGGACAAACTATCTTATCAATGCAGCTAGTTACTTGACACTTTATAGTCTCTGCGGGTTGTTCAGTCTTTTTTTTTTTAACCCTTACCTTCCATCTTAGAATCAATACTAGGTATTGATTCCAAGGCAGAAGAATGATAAGGGCTAGACAATGGGAGTCAAGTGTCTTGCCCAGGGTCACATAGCTAGGAAGTGTCTGAGGTCAGATTTGAACCCAGGACCTCCCGTCTCTGGGCCTGGCTTTCAATCTACTGGGCCACCCAGCTGCCCCTGGCAGAGGGTTGTTCAATCTTGCTAAAAGATTAAGTGGCTTGCTCAGGCAAATATTGATTGGCCCAAGTGCCTTTTAAATTGTCATCTCTAAAGAGAGAATGCACCTCCTTCTCTTCTTTGCAGAGGTGATGGGAATATGAGTACAAAATATTACATATACCATGATAGTTCATTGATTGGTTTTGTTGGTCTGCATCTCTGACTTTTGTTCTTTATTACAGTGAATGACTGGAGGAGGGCTGAAGGGAGGATGCGTTGGGAAGTGAGAATGATATAAAAACAAAAGATCAATAAATTTTTTTTGCATACATAATTATCTCCTACCATGGACCTGTGTGTGTGTGTGTGTGTGTGTGTGTGTGTGTGTGTGTGTGTGTGTGTGTGTGTGTGCGCGCGCGCGCGCGCAAGCTTCTTTTAGTTTTGCTTCTTTGGCTTCTTTCATAGGAAATTGGTTACTGAAGTGATTGGTAAAGTTTAATTATGATAATTCTGTTATCACTAGTCAATAAAAGATACTCTTTTTTGTGTTTGTTGTCCTTCAGTTTTCACATGCAGATGCTTTCAGTGTAAAAAGTAATTCTTTAATCCTTTTTTTATTTTAATGGGGGACCTGGAAGTCCTCTCACCATAGAGATGTGTAGGGATTAACCAGCCCACAGTGATAGGAAGTAGAAACCATAGAGATGGGAAGTAGAAACCATAGAGACAGGAAGTGAGGTAGGAAAAGGTTATAAAAGGAGTCAGTTGCTGACAGTTAGGGCTGGCAGTTGTGGGGAAGTTGGCTGCTGGGCGTGAGTTGGTCATTGGGGGTTGGTTGCGGGTGATGTTGGTTGGTGATTAGTTGGTGGTTGAGAGAGATATATCAATATATTTACATATAGATTCTGCCTGGTGAGCTGAGTTGAAGGGTGATGAGCTGGACTTTCTCTATCAGCAGTTATAGGCAGTTATAGGTAGATATAGGCAGTTTTAAGTAGTAATTATAGGTAGTTATAGGATAACTAGTATAAACATTAGGAAATTTTCTTTCTCTACCTCTTTCCTATATTTCTCTCCTTTACCATATTCTTTTACTATCTCTATTTTAATTAAACTAAATTGTTAAAGGCTGCTAGAAATTTTCTTTTCTCTGGCTTAAAAGGATAACATTAATTTACAACTCTACTATATTCTCATTAAAACTTAAATTCTTAAAAGCTGCTCTCTTATTTTGTCAAAACTCCTAATTTAACCCTTACATCAAGATTATAGTATATGTAAAGTACCATTTAATCAAATCTCCTTGATATGCCTTTAGTTTTTTGTTTTTTTTTTTAATGATATTTCTGTCTCCTGGTTTTCATCCTACCTTGCTAAGCATTTAATGGTTTTCTTTGATGGATCTTCATGTCATACCCTTCTTGGGGGTGAGTATTGTTTTGAAAAGAATTTTATTTAGTTTGACAGGGTAAACTAAATAAAATCCTTATCACAACAGTCTCCCCCCAAGACTGTCCTGGACCTTTTTCCTTTTTTGCTTGGTGATCTTATCGAAGTGCAATGAGGTGGCTCAGTAGGTCATGTGTTGGAGTCAGGAAACCTAAGTTCAAATTCAGCCCCAAATACTTGCTAGCTTTGTGACTCTAGGTAAGTCATTTAACCTGTATTTGCCTCAGTTTCCTAATTTGTAAAATTGGGTTAATAGTACCTATCTCCTATGGATGTGGTCAGGACAAAATGAGATATTTGTCAATTGCTTTGCAAACCTTAAAGCTTGTAGTATTTAAATTAATGTCCAATACTCCAAGTATTACATTTATAAAGTTTATTAATAATCACTTGAAGTAAAGGAATAAAAAGGTAATTATGTAACAAAATATAAGGCCACTTGAGTAGATTCTCCTGTCACTCACCTCACACCACCTCCACCAAATGGGATCACAGAAAGAGAGTGAGAGGCAGGGCTACACAAAATTTATATCCTGCCTATGTCAACATGTAATGTGAGGAGAGTGGGGTGCTGGGAATTGTCATTCTTGGGTTTAGATTCCAATTTACACAAGTTCTATATAAATGCTGGGTATTATTATCATTTCCCCTGGATTCAGATATCTGTGCAGATGATTGTTTATCCAGCTACTGACCTCTAGTTTTGCACCTCCAGCTGCTTAAGACACTCTGATCTTAAACTCAACATGTCCAAGACAGAGCTCATCACTCCCCTCCCTCCCCTCCCCAACCTACCTTTGTTCCCAGTTTTTCTATAACTTTCAAGACTGTCTTTCCAGTCACCCAGGCTTATTACCTATGTGTCATCCTTATTTCCTCTATCTTTTTCACCTATCCAATCTTTAAACAAATTCTGCCATTTCTATCTTCATATTTCTCATATATGCCCTCTTTGATCCTCAGACACTGCTTCCTCCTTTGTCTAGGCTGCCATCCCTCACACCTAGGCTATTACAATAACCTACTGCTTTGTCTCCTGCATTTCATCCTCTGACCAGCTATCAATGTGATCTTAAAGTTTAGGTTTGACCATGATGTTACCCTCTTATTTCATAAACTCCATTAATTCCCTATTATCACCATTGTGAATGGGGCGTTCTGGGAGGACTAGCCCTTTGTGTGAAGGGTGTCCATTCTGTCACCTGTGGCTCCAAGAAGCATAGCATTCCCAGAAGCTACACACTCTGGTCAAACTGTCTCTGCAGAGAGGCCAAACTAGGGTGGAGGTAACTGACAGGCCTCAAATTCTGTTTTAACGTCTTCCCCAAGCATATAAAGCCTTCCCCTAGAGGAACAGGCAGAGGAGAACAATTTGTTTCAGCGGCCAGGAAGGTGACTGAAGCAGGCTCCATTGAGCACTTGGAGCCTGGTCAGAAATTGAAGACAACCAAGGCCATCCCCTGCATCTGAGGCCATTGTCCATCATCCCAACTTTCTGTCTTGCCACCAACCTCTGTTGACTCTGAAAGCGAGAGTGAGACCAACAGCTTTGTTCAACTCTGCCTCACTTAAATGCACAAGTCAAGACATCACTATGTGATGTCATCAGTCCTCTGCAAACAAGGATGAACGACAACATTCCAGGTTTTAATACAGAATGTTTTACTTTTAAAGACCATCATAACCTAGCCTCTCCTGCCTTCCTTATATCTCACTCCCTGCTTTATATTTTACGGTACAGGAGCATGGCTTCCTTGTTGTTCCTTCAACATCTCCCAACTCTGCATTTGCAGTGGTGTCATCTCTCCTAGAATGGTTTTCCTCCTCATCCCTGACTCCAGATTCCCCGACTTTCTTCAGTGTCAACTAAAATCCCATCTTCCTGGATACTGTTAAACCCAATGTCTTTCCCCTGGAATTGTCTCCAGTTTTTCCTGGGTGTATAGATCTTGTTTTTACCTACTTATATGTTGTTTCTCAATTTAGACTGTGAACTACTTGAGAACAAGGCCTGTTTTTTTCTTCCTTTGTATCTCTAGCACTTCAATTACAGCCAGAATCTCTGCTGATTTCCTTTTTCCTCAATCATTTTTTTATGTTCTCTGAGTTGATAATTGTTTCAAATCTTTCATCCTTCATATTTTGCAAATGAGTTAATATTCTAAAGTAGTGTTGTCTATTGCCATTTTATAATTGGCAAGAAAATTAAATGCTATTGGCTGAAGTGATTTCTAGGCTGTTTGGGAGGGTATCATTTGTAGTGACTGAACTGTCACTTTTGCCTCTTTCTCTCTTTTTTTCCTCTCATGAGGCTGATAGCAGGGAGAAGTAGGATAAAAAAAAAGAATATTTATATTGAATGTTTGAGGAAACTGTATCTTAAATGAGGATCATTATGGTACCATCTCCTTAAAAGCACCTAAAAACATTATGCATCAGACTGGAAAAGGCAGTTGGAAGAGAGGAATAGCTAGAAAGTTCTTGTCAGCCTTGTTTAATATATACCTATAAGTTTTTTTAATCAGTTTTATATAAATTTATAAGTTAAACATGAAAACTAAGTTAATTTCAGTAGCTGGTTCTCTTCCCTCCATCACACGGAGTGTCCCAAAGTTAGTAACTTTGATTATGAGGCAATAACAGTTAAATTTATTAAAAGGCCACATTTTTGTCACAGCAGTTGACTGAAAGATATAGAGAATAAAATAAGATCTCCCTGTGTGCTTGCTGATTATATTAAAAAACATTTGCCTTTGTAAAAAAACAACTGCTTTAATGACTCTAATAAGAGATATTTCATATATTAAGCTCATACAGAAATAATTCTCTTCATTGAGTCAGAACACCTGGGTTTGGCTCTTAACTCTACAACTACCTTTGTGACCTGGGGCAAAAGCACTTGATTTTGTTAGAACTCATTTTATTCATCTATAAAAGAAGGGATTAGACTAGATGACCCAAAAGATTGAATTTTTTCTCTAAATCTATGATCTCATGAACTAGAATATTACAGAGACTAAGCTCAACAGTATTAAAAGCTTCAGACATTGAACAGTTAGAATTTGTTCCCCAAAAGTCACCCCTTTTTCCTCCAACCCCCTGCTAAGAGAAGGAAAAAAAACTACTAGTAATACAGTTTAAAATGTTAATGACTTTCACACCTCTGTGGAACCACCCTAAACTATTGATTACACTTAGTCTCTATTTTTAAATCAGTGCAACACCAAACTAATAACTGATGTGATATGAGGAGTTTACCTCTAGTTTTTCTGGCAGGTCAAAAATTCAAGTAAATGTTGGTATCCATAGCACTGTCTTCATTATGCTATTTTAGAGAAGATATGTGCATAATGTGTGCATATGCATTTATTATAAAGACATCTTTATACAACAGAAAGTTTATATTTCTGGATCACTGGAAACCTGGATATTTACTATGATTATATGTTCTGCCTTTTTACCTCATAATAGGCCAACATTTTCATCTACTTTATTTCTCATATAGCATGGCGGATACCGACCTGTTTATGGAATGTGAGGAAGAAGAGCTGGAGCCATGGCAGAAGATCAGTGATGTGATTGAGGATTCTGTGGTTGAAGATTATAATTCAGTGGATAAAACAGCTACAGGTAACAAGATTGTCAGAGAAAACTCATTTAAATTGTCTTACTGATTGACCTGTATAGCATTTCTCTTTGCAAGAGTAAATTGGAGGAGAAAGTCAAGTATGCAGTAGCCTTATTGAAGCACTGAGTGCCATCTTGCTTTTTATCTTTTACAGGTGGATCCATTTCCTCTTCCATAAAACTAAGAGAATTACATTTACCTCATGTGCTGTGTCTATTTATATGCTTAATCTAAACATAGGTGCCTCTATTGTACTTCTCTGTGAAAACTACACATTACTTCATGTTTTCACTTTAGAAGCAGTTACAAGTCTGGGCTCATCCGATTTTTGTTCTTCCTTGTCTCCGGAAATAGATAATAGAGGGTCATGTTTCAGGTTTACACTTTGGACTACCCTGGAATCTATGTGATATATTTTCTCTTGTTAAAGCATAACCAGTTGCTTTGATTACTTTTTTTTAAATAGATGGTTTTGGCCTAATTTGAATTCAGCATTGTATTGACATGCTTTTGAAATCAGTAGCGGTGATGTTAATAAAATTTTATTGAGCCCTGTCTGCCTGGTACTATATAAAACACAAAATTAAACACCCAGCACAGTGGATAAATCATCTGACTTAACCAGCAGACTCAACACACACTGAAAAGGAAGAAGTGATTGTTTCTAAGTGGAATAAGCTCAAATAGGAAGAGGAGCAATCTGAGGATTCTGAATCATCCAGAAAGCAGGAAATTCCTTGGATAGGTAACCCCACAAAGGTAGAAAAGAGAAGAGTAGGGCAGGTTCCTTCTTTGTCTTCTGTCCCTGGGTCATGTGTCTCCAAGTGACTGTACCTCCCCTTCCCACAGTTTCTGTGAGCCTGCAGCCAATCTCAGCTCCAGTGCCCATCGTTGCCCATGCTTCTGTTGGTGGGCACCTCTCTACATCCACCACCGTTAGTAGCAGCGGAGCACAGAACAGCGACAGTGCCAAGAAGACGCTTGTCACACTAATTGCCAATAACAATGGTAAGTGGGATCCTTAGAAAATCTTCCTGGTCAGAAAGTTGAAGAAGATAAGGGAGAACAAAAAGTCATTGGAACAACTGAGCCTTTTTGAAGTAACAATTTCATCCAGTCTTCCTAATGCACCACTATTATCACATCATTCTTTTATTCAGAAATCTTTAGTACCTCCTGAATAAAGTATACATTTCTCCTCCTAGCATTTGAGACCCTTCACACACCCTGGCTTTCTTTCACCTTTCCAGCCTTATCTTGTATTTCTGCCCTTCATATACTCTTAGGTTCCAATTAAATTGGATTACTTTTTCTCATCTATTTTCAGCCTTTCCTCTTTTGGCTCTGCCTTTACTCACTCTATCCCCCACTAGAACTAGAAGGGACTTCTTTCTCCCTAGCCTCTACTAATTAAAATCCATCCCTTCCTTCAGTATCTATCTCTGGTGTTATCTCTCTTCTGTGAAGTGTCTCAATTCTCCCTCAGCAGAAAGTCATCTTTCTTTGGTCAGATTTCTCATAGTGCTTTGTCTGAGCTTCTTTTTACTTGGAACATTCTGTTTTGTAGCATTTGTAGCAGGGTACATCTTATCTCCTCCCTTCACTACAAATTCTTTGGAGACAAATATCTTTGTCTTTTTTTATCTTTATATCTATAATGCCTTAGTAAATGTTAACAGTAGATTCTTAATAAAAGTTGCTGGTTTGAATTCGGTCTTTAAAGTAATAAAAGATTGAAATTACTAGTCAGGATCAATTAATGATTCAAATATTGACACTGTTCCTGCTGAGTAGGTGCTGAACTCTTGCTGGGGCAACTTGTCTATTCCTGAGGACACCCAACCAAAGAAATAGAAAGTCAGATTCCTTGTTAAGAATTCCCAATTTCTGGGGACAGCTGGATAGCTCAGTGGATTGAGAGCCAGGCCTAGAGATGGGAGGTCCTAGGTTCAAATCTGACCTCAAACACTTCCCAGCTATGTGACCCTGGGCAAGTCACTTGACCCCCATTGCCTAGCCCTTACCACTCTTCTGCCTTGGAGCCAATACACAGTATTGACTCCAAGACAGAAGGTAAGGGTTTAAAAAAAAAAATTTTCCCAATTTCTTACCCTTTGGAAGAAAGAAAGTGCCATTTTGGCAGATTTTTTCTGGGGTAGCTAGAATCCTTCCTTTCCCTTATAGATTCAGTTGTTTATTAGTTCCCAACTGTAGAAGATATGATAGGATAGACATTAATTCTGTACTTGAACTGCTAAGGTATCTATATTAGAGGTGATTACATTTTTAATAGTAGAAGTGGGTGTCCTATTATTAGTTCAGTTTAGCAATCAGAGAAGTAAAAAAAAAGCTTGTTTCATTTCAGCTCCTCTGAATGCCATGTCATATACTTTGTTATATTCACAAAAGACTATGACTATAACATATAACTGGACTGTCTAAAACACTTCTGCCTGAAAGCTTTGGCCTGCGTTATTACAACTAAAATAATATTTTCTCCGTTCTTATTTTCTCCCAGTTTATTAAAAAGTAAAGATGAGAGTAAGGATCAAATTACACTTTGAGGTAGGGAAAGTAAAGAATTTCCCTTTTCCTTTCCAACATAATTCCCTGTCAGTCCTTCATCTTAGACGTTTTCTGATTGTTAAGACTTCTTAATTATATTTATATTCAGTTAAGGTACATTAGCCATCAGTTCATTTGAAAATCAGTTATTAAGCATCCATATGTATAAGGAACCATGTTAAGTGCTAGGAATACAGAGATAATAGTGAAACAGCTTCTATTCTTGAGGAGCATTTGCTGGATCATGAAGAAAGTCTCATTTTATTTTGCATCCTAAGCAATTTGAAATTTTAGGGGGAGAAAAACCATTTCCAATCTTGCTACATTTTAATGCTACTGACTCTTATAATTGCTAACATAATATTTCCACATAGCCATTTCTTTTAGTAATAGTTAGGACACTTGCTATAACCTGCATTAGTGTCCCAATTTTCTCACAAACCTTCCAACATTTATAATTATTTTCCTTTTCTATCAGGTTAGCCAATCTGATAGAGGTGTGAGATGGTACCTGAGAGTTGGTTTATTTTGCATTTCTCTATTGTGATTTAGAGCATTTTTTCATGACGCTAGATAGCTTTGATTTCTGCATCTGAAAACTGCCTATTCATATCCTTTGACTATTTGTCAAGTAGGAGACTATGAGGGTCTGGATTAAGACCAAAATAGAAGGGAAGGAATGAATATCTTCTTTTGAAATGATCTCTTCTACTTGTTCCTTTTCTACTGCCTTTGTTATTACCCTCATAGATAGAATAGGTACATTTATAATGATTTTATTGCCTTCAGTCTCTAGAAATATTGCACATTGTAGATGCCTTCATCTTCCTAAAGCACTTTTTTCTCATCACTTCCTTCTCAGACATTTTTAATAGACAGCAGTTGATTGCCTTAAGAATAAAAGACCAGATACCTTAACTGGGCATGCACGGTCTTGGACAATTTGGCTGCAGCCTGACTTTCCAGGCTTCTTTCCCACTGTTAGCCATCCCTCAGATGCATATTGTACTTTCTACTGCAGAGCCCTACATAGCTTATGCTTCACCTAATATAGGGGCCATATGAGTAGATAGGCAGGGATGGACGCAAGAGGCCTTTTGGGAAGATTTAGCAACTGATTACGTATGTAGAATGAATGGTCAAGTTGCAGCACTGGAATTTTAAGAACATAGTTGACTAGGAAGATGGTGATTTCCTTAACAGGAATAGGTGTGTATGGGAGTCAAGTGGATTTTAGAGGAAATAATAAGTTCTGTTTGGGAGATGGTGAGTTTGAAATTCTTACAGAATAATCCAGTTTGAAATTTCTAATAGTAACTTCCTGATTTGTGACTGGAGCTTTAAAGAGATTAAGGCTAGATATAGAGATGTAGGCATTATCTGTTTAGAGATGATAATTAAATTTAATGGAAGCTAATGAGGCCACCAAATGAAGAAGTGTAGAGAAAAAAATAGAAAAGGGCTTAGGGCAGAACCTTGGATTGTACCTGTAGTTAGGGATCATGATGTGGTTGATGAACCATCAAAGGAGACTGAGAAGAAACAGTCAGACAGGATGAGAACCAGGACAGAGCAATGTCACAAAAACCCAGCAAGAAAAGAAAAGGTCCAAGAGAGGAAGATATTACTGTGTACAATGTTCTTTTGGTTCTGTTCACTTTACTTTGTTCATGTAAGTCTTTCAAGGTTCTTCAAAAAATATCCTGTTCATCATTTCTTACAGTATTCCATTACAATCATATACTACAACTTGTTAAGCCATTCCCCAATTAATGAACATTCCCTTCTGTTTCCAGTCCTTTTCCTTTTTGTTTTTTCTTTGGGGCAGAGACCTAGTAATGGTATTGTTGGTCAAATGGTATGCAGTTTTATAGCCCTTTGGGCAGAGTTCCAAATTGCTCTCCAGAATAGTTAGATTGTTCACAACTCCACTAATAATGCATTAGGGTCTCAATTTTCTCACAAGCCTTCCAACATTTATAATTATTTTCCTTTCCTGTCAGGTTAGCCAATCTGATAGAGGTGTGAGATGGTACCTGAGAGTTGGTTTATTTTGCATTTCTCTATTGTGATTTAGAGCATTTTTTCATGACACTAGATAGATTTGATTTCTGCATCTGAAAACTACCTATTCATATCCTTTCGACTATTTGTCAATTAGGAAATTACTCGTATTCTTAATTTGACTCAGTTCTCTGTATATTTGAGAAATAAGACCTTTATCAGAGGTAACTTGGCATAAAAAAAATTATCCTAGCTTTCTGTCTTCCTTCTAATCTTAGTGACATTGGTTTTATTTGTGAAACCCCTTTTTAATTTAAAACAATCAAAATGATCAATTTTACATCTTTGTCTCTTGTTTGGTCGTAAACTTTCCCCTTATCAATAGATCTGACAGGTAAACTATTCCATGCTACCCTAATTTACTTATGGTATCACTTGTGTCTAAGTCATGTACCCATTTTGACCTTACCTTACTATATAGTGTGGAGAGGTTGGTCTATACATAGAGGGTGTTCAGGGAAGACTAGTGCCTTTGGTGTGAGGACTTGCTGAGCCTTTTTCAGCAATGTTCACCCACTTTGAGTATCTACCTGCCATTTAACTCTCACTTGTGACTCCAAGAAGCCTTAGCATGTGCAACAGCCAAAGCAGGTTGAGGGTAACCAATAGGCCCCAAACCCATCAGTGAATTTAGTGGGGTGTCTACCCCAAGTATATGAAAACTTCCTCCCATAGGAAGTGGATGAAAAGAATTTATTCCATTGGCTATGAAGGCAGGGGAAGCTTCAGGTACTATGGAATACTTAGAGCTTGCTTAGGCATAAATACCCAAAATCATTCACAGCATCTCAGGTCATCCATCAGTTATCTTGATGACACTGAAGAGCAGGGATCCCCAAACTACGGCCCCCCGAGGCCATGTATCCGGCCCCCACTGCACTTCCGGAAGGGGCACCTCTTTCATTGGTGGTCAGTGAGAGAAGCACTGTATGTGGCGGTGCAGCAAAGCGCAGCATCACTCATGTATAGTACTACTTCCGGTGACATCATCCTTTGTGTGGTGCCTTAGAATGAGGCAACGTGCAAAGGACTATGTGGCTGCACAATGGAAGATATCAGCATGGTGATCGGTGATCTGGGGGGAGGGGATTCCGCACTGTGTATGCTGCTGCCCGGAATAGTGGTGGTGGTGATGGGCCTGTGCAAGGTGTGACAGGCCCATCACAGCCAGTGCTGCAGCCTCCGCTATCCCAGACAGCGGTATAGATTTGTTCATAGTTTGTTTTTTTTTATACTCTGACTCTCCAATGGTCTGAGGGACAGTGAACTGGTCCCCTGTGTAAAACTTTTGGGGACCCCTGCTGAAGAGAATGAATCTGGCAACTTTGTGTCACTCCTTCACTTAAATACAATTTATGCCTTAGTCAAAAGACATTACCAGTGATGTTCATTTTGGTCCTCTTTGAGTTCAAAAGGACAACAGCCAAGTTAAGTTTTTGCTATACTGTGTTCAGTTTTCCCAGAAGTTTTTGTCAGATACTGAATTTTTCTCCCAAAAGCTTGGATCTTTGAGTTTATGAAACACTAGATTACAGTGATCATGTTCTACACTGTATTGTGTACCTAACCTATTCCACTAACCTACTACTCTTATTTCTTAACCAGTACCAGATTATTTTGATGATTACTGCCTTGTATTATAGTTTGAGATCTAGTACAACTAGGGTACTTTCCTTCACTTTTCTCATTAATTCGCTTGATATTATTGATCTTTTGTTTTTCCAGATGAATTTTGTTATTTTTTTTATAGCTGTATAAATTTTTTTTGGTCAGTTTGCTATGGCACTGAGTAAGGAAATTAATTTTAAGTAGAATTGTCATTTTTATTGTATTAACTTGACCTATTAATGAGCAATTAATATTTTTCCAATAGTGTGAAAAGTATTTTGTAATTGTGTTCATATAGTTCCTGTGTTTGTCTTAGTAGACTCCCAGGTATTTTATATTAATTGCAGTTACTTTATATTTTTAATATTTATGTAATAATAATTTTCAACATGTTTTCCAAAATTACAAGATCTAAATTGTCCCTCTCGGGGGCAGCTGGGTAGCTCAGTGGATTGAGAGCCAGGCCTAGACACTTAACCCCCATTGCCTAGCCCTTACCACTCTTCTGCCTTGGAACCAATAAACAGTATTGATTCCAAGATGGAAGGTATGGGTTTGGGTTTTTTTTTAATAATAATAAAAATTAATTGTCCCTTTCCCTCTCTATCTTCAGTTACCTTTTAAATGGTATTTCTCTTTTTGTATCTTTCTGCTAGACTTGATAATAAATAGAAATGTTGATGATTTATGTGGGCTTATTTTATATCCTGCAACTTTGCTCAAGTTATTAGTTTTTTCAGTTCCTTATTGCCTATTCTAATTCCTTCAATTTCTTCATCTCTTATTGCTATAGCTAGCATTTCTAGAACAATATTGAGTAATAGTGATGATAATGAGTATCCTTGCTTTACCTCTGATCTTATTGAGAAGACTTATAGCCATTCCCCAATTGACAAATGGTCAAGGGACATGATTAGTCAGTTTTTAGACAAAGAAATCAAAACTACCAATAAGCACATGAAAAAGTGTTCTAAATCTCTCATAATTAGAGAAATGCAAATCAAGGCAATGCTGAGGTACCACCTTACCCCTAGCAGATTAGCCAATATGACAGTAAAGGAAAATAATAAATGTTCGAAGGGATGTGGCAAAATCAGGACACTAATGCATTGCTGGTGGAGTTGTGAATTAATCCAACCATTCTGGAGGGCAATTTGGAATTATGCACAAAGGGATTTAAAAGAATACATATCCTTTGATCTAGCCATACCACTGCTGGGTTTGTATCCCAAAGAGATAATAAGAAAAAATACTTGTACAAAAATATTCATAGCTGTACTTTTTGAGGTGACAAAAAAAATTGGGAAATGAGAGGATGTCCCTATATTGGGGAATGGCTGAACAAATTGTCATATATGATGGTGATGGAATACTATTGTGCTGTAAGGATTGATAGTCTGGAAGCTTTCCATAAACTGATGCAGAGTGAAATGAGCAGAACCAGAAGAACTTTGCATACAGAAAGTAAAACATTGTGGAACAATCCAATGTAATGGACTTATATAAAAGAATGTGAGAGAAGGAACTATGGGAGTAGAAATGCAAAAGCAAAACATATGACATCATTTATCACAAGTATATATGGGTATGTGATTTGAGGTTTAGGACTTTAAAAAATCATTCTATGACAAAAATGAAAAATATGGAAATAGGTATCAAGTGAAACCAGTTGTACAACCCAGTGGAATTGGTTGTAGGCTCTGGGAGAGAGGGAAAGAAAACAAATCATGTGAACATTGAAAAATATCTTTCTTAAAAATTAATTAAATAATGCTAGATGTTCCTAAAAAAAGAGAGAAGACATAGCTAAAATGATACTTGTTGATGATTTGTCATTTTAAGGAAAAGTCCATTTATACGTGTTATCTAGTATTTTTATAAGAATGGGTATTGTATTTTGTTGAAAGCTTTTCCTGCTTCTGTTGAGAAAATTATATGATTTATGTTGATTTTGTTATTGATATGGTCAATTATTCTAATAGTTTTTTCTGCATTACTGTTATAAATCCCACTTAGTCATAGTGTATGATCCCTATGATATTTTGCTGTGATTTCCTTGCTAGTATTTGGAACTAATTATTCTTTAAATGTTTGGTAGCATTCACTTTTGTGAATCCATCTGATCCTGGGTTTTTTTATTAGGGAGTTCATTGAGAACTTGTTCAATTTCTTTTTTTAAATTGAGATTATTTAAACATCCTATTTTTTCTATTAATCTGGGCAATTTGTATTTTCTTAACTATTCATTCATTTGTAATTTGTTTTAGTTTGTTTTTTTTAATAAAATTAATCTTTTTTTTTTTTAAGACCAGCTCCTAATTTTACTTATTAGTTCAGTGTTCTTCTTACTTTCAATTTTATTAATCTTCTTTGATTTTCAGGATTTCCGATTGGGTGTTTAAGGGTTTTAAATTTGTTTTTGTCCTAGTTTTTTAATTGTATGCCCACTTCATTAATTTGCTCTTTCTCTATTTTATTGATATAAATGATTAGAGATATATATTTTCCCCCTAAATACTGCTTTGGCTGCATCACAAAATTTTGCTATGTTGTTTCATTGTTCTCATTCTCTTTAACGAAATTATTGACTGTTTCTGTGATTTGTTCTTTAACTCATTCTTTAGGAATAGATTATTTAGTTTCCAATTAATTTTTAATCTATCTTAACATGGCCCTTTGTTGAATATAATTATTATTGCATTATGATTAGAAAAAATGCATTTAATATTTCTGCTTTTGTCCATTTGGTTATGAACCTTTTATGCCCTAATAGATGATAAGTTTTATGTAGGTGCTAACTGTTACCGAAGAAAAAGTATATTCCTTTCTATTCTCTTTCAGTTTCCTCCAGAGAAATAACATATCTCATTTTTCTAAAATTCTGTTCACCTCCTTAACATCATCTCTATTTTTTTGTTAAGTTTATCTAGTTCGGAGAGGGGAAAGTTGAGAACTGTTGTAAGGAAAGTGCTGACATTTGCAGAGAGAAGTGGCATGAGGAAGATTCTGTACCTTTGGGTGGGGTGGTTTAGGCTGAGACCAAGAGACCAAGGCGCTCTGGAGAATCTCTGGAGGTGTTAGCTGCAGATTTCTTGGTGGCTATTGTGACAAGGAAATCACTTTTAAAAGACTGATATGAAATTTCCAACATTTATAAGTCTAAGAAATTTTAAGGTTTACACTATCCTTTCCTGATTCCTGATTGCTACATGTCATCAAGGCAATTCCTGATAAACCTGAACCATCTACAGAAACTATGAGATCAAGTCTGGATCCTTTTTGGATCTAAGACCTTCCCTGACCTTAGCAAAGCCTTTCATAGACCCTTTCCTTAATTCTAACAAAGGTAGGGTTCCGTTGAGGGACTGTAGATTTGGGTTAGGGAGAAGTTGATTAGGAAGTTCTCCAAGAAGTCCCTGTGAAGGGATTATTAGATCTGGTGGGTATAGATAGAGTAACATTAGTTGAGATATCCCAGATCCTCTTTCCACCTTCCCTTATTTATTAAATCCAAAACTATCCTGTGTTAATATATTGTTCTGTGTTTATTAACTCAGGGTCTGGCTCTGTCTGCCCTGGGTGTGACTACCCTTCCCAAACCAGATTACTGGCCTTAATTACCATCCCTTGAACCTACCAGTTATCCCAAATAGTTATATCAGGTCCCATACTAGTATAGTTTTGCTGTCAATTTCCTCTTATAACTTATTTAAGTACTTTTTAAAATTTGGATGTTATACCATTTGTTGTGTATATTTTTAATATTGATCTTCATTGCCTATAGAACCTTATTTATTAAGATATAGTTTCCTTATCTTTTAATTCAATTTGCTTTTGCTTTTTACTTTGGCTGAAGCATAATAGATTCTACTATAGTCTCTTACCTTTATTTCATGCTTGTCTCTCTGTTCCAAATGTTTCTTGTAAACAACATATAATAGGATTCTGGTTTGTAATCCACTTTGCTATCCACTTCTACAGTTATGATTACTACATGTGTATTTCTCTCCATCCTATTTTTCCCTTGTTTATCCTTCTCTTTCTCTCTCCTTTCACCTTATACCTGCTCATAAGTTTTGCTTCTGATCACCACCTTCCCCAGTTCACCTTCCCAACTCTCAGTACCCCCTTTCTCTTAGCCCCCTCCCTTTCTGCTTCCAGGTAGGGTAAGATAGATTCTATAGCCAACTGAGTGTGGATGTTATTCCCTCCTTGAGCCAACTCTGATGAGATTTAATTTAATTCAAGCATTGTCCCCTGTCCCCAACTTCCTCTCCACTATAACAACTTTCCCACTTCTTCCTCTCCTTTCCTTTTTATCTTAATGCGATCCTCTTTTTTTACTCCTTAATTTTGGATTTTTTTTAATCTCCCCTGCCCTCTATTTATACTCCTAACTGCCTTAATAGTGATAAAGTTCTTAAGAGTTATAAGTATCATCTTCCCATATAGGACTGTAAAGTTTAACCATATCAAATCCCTTAGGATTTCTCTTTTTCCTGTTTACCTTTTTATATGTCTCTTTAATCTTGTATTTGAAAATCACATTTTCTGTTCAGCTCTGGTCTTTTCATCAGGAATGCATGAAAATCCTATTTCATTAAATATTCTTCCCACCCCCAAAATTTTGTGCTCAGTGTTACTGGGTAGGTCATTCTTAGTTATAATCCTAGCTCCTTTGCCTTCAAGATTAATTCTTCTCTGATCCTTTAATGTAGAAGCTGATTACTATGTAATCTTGACTGGATCCATGATAAATGATTTTTTTTTCCTGGCTGTTTACAGTATTTTCTCTTTGATCTGGGAGTTCTGAAATTTGGCTATAATATTCCTAGGAGTTTTCATTTTGGGATCTCTTTCAGGAAATAATTAGTGGATTCTTTCAGTTTCTAATTTACTCCCTGGCTCTAGGATATCAATGCAGTTTTTCTTGGTAAATTCTTGAAAAGATGATACCTAGACTTCTTTTTTGATCATGGATTTTAGGTAGTCCAATAATTCATAAATGATCTCTTCTGTATCTCATTCCAGTCAGTTGTTTTCCCAATGTAATATTTCACATTTTCTTCTATTTTTTCATTCTTTTGATTTTGTTTTATTGTATTTTTTGATATCTCATGGAGTCATTAAATTCCATTTGCTCAATTCTAATTTTTAAACAGGTATTTTCTTTAGAGAGCTTTTGAAGCTCCTCCATTTTGGCTAATTCTACTTTTTAGCAAGCTTTTTTCTTCACTGAATTTTTATACATCTTTTCCCATTTTTTTATGCTTCCTCTATCAAGCTGTTGACTATTTTTCATGATTCTCTTGCAACACTCACCTTTCCCCAAAAATTTTCTTTCATTTCTCTTTATTTAATTTTTAAAATCCCCTTTGAGTTCTTCCAAGAGCTCTTTTTGGACCTGAAACCATTTCACATTTTTCTTTGAGGCTTCACATATAGACGTTTTGTCATTGTTGTCTTCTGAGTTTGTTTTGATGTTCCTTGTCATCTGAGTAACTTTATATAATCAGGTTCTTTTTTGCTTATTTTCCCAGCCTATTTTATGACTTTTAACTTTGTGTTAAAGTTGGGCTCTGTTCCTGGGATAGATGAAGTACTCTACTAAGCTTCTTGCATAGGGAGTGCAGAGTCTGACTGCTAGCCTACTCCAAGGCACAGCTTGCTGCTGACCTGCCCAGATGCTACCCACACTAGACTGTGCTCCCCTCCTTTCCTGCTGATCTTTTAAGTTGTCTTTGGATGGAAAATTGTTTCCCTCTGTTCTTCTATTGATTCTTCCCCTTCAGAATTCCTTCTGAGGCATTTTTAAAAAGTAGTTGTTTGGATATGAATTTGGTATACCTCATGGAGTTCCTGCTCTACTCTACCATCTTGGCTCAACCTCCTCTGGGGTTTTCTTGGCAGAGATATTGGAGTGGTTTGCCATTTCCTTCTCCAACTTGTTTGACAGATGAGGTAAATAGGGCTAAGTGATTTGCCTAAGGTCACACAGCTAGTAAGTGTCTGAGGACAGATTTGAAATCAGAAAGAGGGATCTCTTATCCACTAAATCACCTAGTTGTAGGGACACCTAAACAAATTAATATTATAGGCATGTGATGGAAAGCTATTAAGCTATTAGAAATTATGAAAGGATTAGTTTCAGAGAAACCCAGAGATATTTATAAGAATTTATGAAGAGGGAATCAAGCAGATAACAATGATATTATAAAGGCAAATACATACCTTTGGAAAAATTAAGACCTCTGATCAAGGTAAACTCAAAGACCCCAGTTATTATGGCAAGAATTCAATGATTTGACAGAAACTGCTGGGGAACCTGGAAAGCTCTCTGGCAAAAACTAGATATAGTTTATACCGTATTCCAATATAGCTCATACCATATTCCAAGACAGGCTCCAAATGGTACATGATTTTCACATAAAACATACTATCAAAAACAAATTGGTGGAAGAAATTACCTGTCAAATCTGTGTATATGAGAAAGCTACATGCCCAAAGAAAAAGGTTCACAGCAGAAAACATGGACAATTGTTGATTACATAAAATTTGAAAAAAGTTTCTATATAAACCAATGCAACTAAAATTAGAAAATAAAAAGAAAGTTGGGGGGAAAAAACTTTGCAGCAAGATTCTCAGATAAATATCTCATTTCTAAAATAGGGAACTGATTCAAATGAATACGAATAAGAGCTATTCCCCAAATTGAAAAAATGGTCAAAGAACATGAAATAGGCTATTTTCAGAGGAAGAAGCCCAGGCTATCAATAGCTATATGAAAAATGTGCTAAATCAGTAATAATTAGAAAAATACACATCAAAACAACTCTGAGAAAATACCTCAGACCAATCAAATTAGAAAAGTTGACAAAAAGAGAAAATCACATGCTGGTAGGTACTGTGGGATTACAGGTACATTAATGAACAATTGGAATTGTGAAAAATTTGCCCAGCCATTTTGGAAAGTAATTTAGAGCTATTAGATTGTACATAACCTTTGATCAAATGCTACCACTAGTTCTGTATCCCAAAAAGGTCTGAGAAGGGGGGAAAGGACCCATATGTGCAAAAATATTTGTAGTGACTCTTTTTTTGTGATGGCAGAGAATTAGAAACTGAGGAGATTGCCATCTGTTGGGGAATAGCTAACCAAATTATGAGCATATATGAATGTGATAGAATACTACTGTGCTGTAAAAAAGGGATAGTTTCAGAGAAACCTGATAGGCTATATATAAAAACTGATAAATTAAAATGAGTAGAATTTATGCAGTAACAACAATACTACAAAGATAAAGAACTTTGAAAGACATAACTAGTCACAATTACAGATGACTCATGATGGAACGTACTATCTTTTTGACATTGTTAATGTAGGAATGTATTTTGTTTTATGCAATGGATTTAGTTTTTCTTTCTAAATGGGTGGGAGAGGGAGAAATGGGAACTGAAAATATAAAATTAAATAAAAAAAAAAGAATCTTGATCAGTGCAGTGAATAGCCACAATTCTAGAGGATTCATGAACAAACATGCTACCTACCTCTACTGTGGAAATTTGTTTGTCTTGACTGTGTATTTTGAACAGTGCTTTCATTTTTCTAAAACTAAAGGCCAGGGAAAGAAGTGCAGAGAAAGCAAATTTTAGTTAATTGAAAAAAAATGTAATTATTTTTTAAAAGAAGGCACTCGTTTTGCTTGAATAATTCTAATGAATGTGAACCCATTGCATTCTGTGGCACTCTTTGATCATTCTAATTGTTGGGAATCTTTACATACAGTACATCAAACCTAAATTTCTGTTTTTTATCCATTCCTTCTCCAGAGCTGAGCAGAATTAGATGTGTGGGTCTCCATTTGTAAATGTAAATCCAGTGTAAATCTTTATTTCATTTGGGTTAGGGGCTGGAGGGTGAAGAAAATAAGTCTTTATTAAGCTGTAGGCACTGGGTTAAGCACTTTACAAATATTTTCTCATTTAATCTTCATAGCAACCCTGTGAGATAAGTGCTATTTATTATCCCTGTTTTACAGTTGAGGAAACTCACCATCAAATAATTGAAAGTTATTATTCAGTTTCTTGAAGCCATACATCTTTTCTCTGGGTTAAACGTCCCCAGTTTCTTGAACCAATCTTTATGGCCCTCAATTTTCCTGGTCACTGTCTTGGTTGCTTTGGGCAACTGTCCTTTCTTAAATGTGGTTCTCATACCTGAAGGCAATGCTTTGGATGAAATCCAACCAGTTCAATGTATACTGACGCTATCATCTTCCTAGTTCTGGATACTCAGCATCTTTTAGGGCACTCCATTAGCTTTTGTTCTTGTGTCAATCAACAAATATAGCAGACACTTAATATTTTCACAGTGCTTACTGCCAACTGTCTCATTGGAAGACCTTAACTTCTTAAAACAAAACTTCATTGTGAATTCAAATATTTGTCAATCTCTCTACTTGTTCACCTAAATGTTTTCAGTTTGCTTAAGGCCGAACTGAAGAAAATCTAGTCTAAAGCTAGAAACTTATTTTTCTTGGAAATTTTATGGGTACCGTCTTTGTGTTGGCTAATCAAGGATTTCATTTGTAGCTGTGTTCTCTCTACCAATTCTAATTATGACCCTTCATATCCTTCATCTGTGAATCTTGTCCATGTTTTGCTGCAAATCCTTCATAGCAGATCAGCTCATTGAGTTAAAGGCCCTCCTCTTTTTGTATCTTGAAAATACTAGTGGGGGCAGCAAGGTGTCAGAGAGGGTAGAACTCCAGGCCTGAAGTCTGGAGGACCTAGATTCAAATCTGGCCTCAGGCATTTATTTCCCAGTTGTGATCCTGGGCAAGTCACTTGACCCCCAATTGTCTAGGCCTTATTGCTCTTTTGCCAAAGAACCAACACTTAGTATTGATTCTAAGATGATTATATGGGTTTAAAAAAGAAAAAATGTACCATGCTTGTTGTCCACTTTTGGTTTCTCTGTCAATGTGTTATGGATGTTTACTTTTCCATTGTATGTGTTCTTTATGTGTATTTCATTTTATTTTGAGGAGAGTTATTCTCTCCCCACCCCCATAATCTCAGCACATTGCCAAAAGTTTAAATATGGCTATAGGTAACCTAAATTCAAGAGCATTTATAGAGCTTTTTTCCCCTATCTTCATAATTCTGTTAATATTTAGAATCCCATATGCAGTAAAGTGCTTATATTTGATAATATCTGGGAAATAGTTCACTACCTTTTGATTTCCAGATAAATTCTATAATCTTTTTTAAAGCCTGGCTAATTTGTTTAATCCTCAAATTCATAAGTACCAAAGAACCTTGCCTCTAATTGTAATAAAACTGCATCTTCAATTGGTATTTTAATCCAGTGAAAAACAATTCCCTGGATGTAAGTTACACTTTTGTCAATTTGGATAGTCTGTTAATTCAAGGACTAGTGATTTAATCTTTGCTGTAATAGATGGTCTTCTGGAGCTGTTGTGACCAAGAAAAAACCATCCTGGTGGTCAACCTTTTAATGATTCCTCTCTTCACTTATGCTCTTAGATGACAGACACATGGCCTGAAGCTGAACATCTTAATCAAGATCTTTCCAGCTGGTAGAATCAGCCAAAGCTTGTTCTCTGCTAATATAATAGAACCTTCTAGAATAATTGCCATGCTGCATTATAAAACTAAGGGACTCAGACTTGAAAATTCTTAGTGATTTCACATAAGAAATATGAGCAGGACCTACTATTACTAATTTTTGTGGACTAACAGATTCATATGATCAATTGCTATCTTTTTTGGCTCAGTTTTGATATCTAATTGTGGTTTAGGAATGGATACATGCAGGCTGGTTTTGTAGCTTTTCATTTTGCACTGTTGTGTCTATTCTGGTTTTACACACACAGACACACCTTAAGCCTAATATTTTCCTTTTTTTAACTTCCTCCTACATGCATTCAGTAATATTTATTTGTTTATTATCTCCCAACAGCTACATATGAATAACTAATTTAATTCATTTTCTTAAAATTCAAGGTGAACAGCAATAGATTTTTCCCCAGGAACCAATTCTTTATACATTATCCCTACCAATGTTTTCTAAACCAGGGCCTTTTCTTCTCATACTTTATTTTGGAGGGGAAACCCTTTTGGCTTTTGGCCATTATGGAGGAAGTGCCAGCTGTTACATGAATGTCAGTTTCTACAAATCTCAGGGCATCTGCTGGCCTACAAACTGGAAAGGTGAAGTCCTTCAGCAAACCTAAGACCTCAGTGATTATCACAGAGGGGAGCTGGCCTCAACTAGCCCCCTCACAAGCTTCCTGTTTCTCTCTCCCTCTGGTGTGTTTGTGGTGACACCTGTCAACTTGTGTGTTCTTTGCTGAGCAGTTACAAACACTCCTGCTGATCTGCTAAATTCACAAATTGTGGTTTTATGTCAAGAAATTACAACTGAAAACGTCCCTAGCTCTTCTTGGTGTTCCTCAGCAAGTATGGAGGATTAAGATTAACTCTCACGTATATAGAGCAATAAATAGAGCACTTTTAAGGTTCTTTATGTTGTCTCATTGAAGCCTCATAGCCCATTAGATAGAAATGATAAGGATTATTATCCTTCAAGAACATGAGGAACCTGAGGTTAAGTGACTTTACTCAGGATCATGCATAACTATGTCAGATACAGGATTTGAACTCAGTTCTTCTTGACCACAAGTGCAACATTCTGTCCCCTCTACCAGGTTTCTTTTCCTAAAGAGTGAGGAGCCAAGGCTGGCTTCCTGAACTTATCTAATGAATAAGCCTAGGGTTACAAAATAAAGAATTTTAGAAACATATATAGAATGGCTATTCTCCCAGGTAAGGATTTTAAAATTCTATGAGTAACTAATCTTATTATTCATGAAATTATCATCTTCTACAGTACTAACACCTTCTCTTTAGTATAAGCCTTTTTTTTTTCTTTTTAATTTAAGACTTTGATAAGTTATTTTGCTTATCAGTCCTGGTGTAATTGAAAGAACCTGACCTGTCAGTCTGATTATTGCCATTCTGTGTAAGGCCATTGTCCTTCACTTTAGGAGAACGACCATTTTCTTGACAATTCAGATTCAAGTTCCAACTAAGACTAAGATGTAGTGTATTTCTCCTTCACAGCTATTAAATTAATCCTTGGTGAAGTTGAGTTTATTGAGTTAAAATCTTTGGAAAATTTGCATGTTATCTAGGTCTTCTATACAGGACATGTGATTTTTATCAAGATTTTTAGACATGTTGACATTAAGCATTTACTAAGCTCCTACTATGTGCTAGGCACTGTGCTGAGAACTATCCAATCCTCTCTGCCGACCTCAGATCACCAAATGCCTTTCAGACAATATGTCCAGGAGATACCTTAAACTCAACATATTCAAAACTGAACTTTGTATCTTTGGAGATACAAAAAAAAGGCAAAAGACGTGTCATCCATGTTCTAATGATCTAAGAAAGGGAGATAAAATGCAAGGAACTACAAATACAAACAAGATATAGGCAAGACAAGAAGGAACCAATTGAAAAAGGGAATATATTAGAATTAAGAGGGATTAGGAAAGGCTTCCTATAGAAGGTAGGATTTTAGCTGGGACAGTAGACAGAACACTGGGTCTGGAATCAAGAAGACTAAAATTCAAATCCAGCCTTACTATCTGTGTTGCCCAGGACAAGTCATGTAACATCTCCTTGCTTCAGTTTCCTTATCTGTTAAATTCTAACACCTACTTCCCAGAGGTATTGAAAGAGTCAAATGAGATAATTATAAAGCTCTTAGCACAGTACCTGGCATGTAGTGCTATATAAACATTGACTGTTATCATGACTCACATAAGCCAAGAGGTAGAAATGAAGTAAAGGATTCTAGAAATGGGGGATACCCGACTTGAAAGATGGAATGCCTTGTTCCAGGAACAGTGGGGAGGCTAGTGTCAGTGAATCATGAATATTTAGATGATTGGGTTGGGGTTTTAAGGAGGGTGGTGTGGTGAGGACAGTCTATTAAAAGCTTTGAAAAACAAACAGGATTTTGTATTTGATCCCAGAGGTGATAATGAGCTACTAGTTTATTCAATAAGAGGGAAAGGGTGGGGATGTGGCATAGTCATACTCCCACTTTAGGAAAATCATTCTGATGACTGAATAAACCACAGACTGGAATGGGGAGAGACTTGAAGGAGGCAGACCCACCAGTAGGTCATTGCAATAGTCTTAGGTATTAGTTAATGAGGGCCTGTATCAGAGGTGGCAGCTTCAGAGGAGAGAAGGGGGCCTGTTTAAGAGATGTGCAAAAGTGGAATCAAAAGGCCTTAGCAGTAGGATGTGGGGAGTAAGAGATAGTGAAAAGACATGAATGACACCTAGATTTTGAGACTGAGGATCTAGCAGGATGGTAATACCCATGACAGTAATAGGGACATTTTGAGAAAGGAGAGTTTGGACTCAACGATAATAAGTTCAATTTTGAACGTACTAAGTTTAAGGTATCTACTGGACATACAACTGGAAATGTATGAAAAGCATTTGGAGATCAGAAGTCAACAGAGAGTTTAGGGCAAGATAGATAGGTTTGAGAATGGACAGCATAGAAATGATACTTGAATCTGTAGGTACTTCCAATTGAAGTAGTACTTACAGAGAAGAGGACCCAGGACAGATTCCTGGGAGATACCTGTAGTTGGAAGACATGGTCTAGAGCATACAGCAAAGGAGGATCCCAGGTAGGACAGGATTAGGACAGGTAGGACAAGAATTAGGAGAGAACAGTACTGAAAACCTAGAAAGAAGTTGACAATGATATATAATGGTTTTAATATAACTCATAGAGTGACACACTGGGAGTAAAAGAAAACTTCCATTTGAATCCTGACTATAGATAGCACTTCTGCCTTTGTGATCAAGTCAGGTAACCTCTAGTAGGCTCAGCTTCCTTATTTTTAAAAGTTGAGGTAATCATCACACCAACCTCACAAGGTTGTTGTTGAGGATCAAATGAGATCAGCTAATCATGTCATGAGACCTTTATTAAATGCCTATTGTGTGCTGGGCCCTGTGAGAAGAACTGAGGATACAAATAATAAAAAGATACCTACTCCCAAGGCATGTATTAGGACTTTGTAGATTTCTGAGTAGTATATAATTATGAACTATCATTTAAATTTTTTGTTTATAACTTTTGGTTTTAGATTACCTGAGTTTTCCAATCTATTCCTCCCTTTTTCACCTCCCTGAGGGTTGTCCTTTATAACAATAAAAAAGAAAAGGAAAAAATGTTTTAATAAAACCCAACCAACATGTCAGCCAAGACCAGCATTTTATGTAGTGTTCCTTTCCCTAAGTACTTGACCTCTAAAAAAGGGGTGAAAGGGAGCTATTATTACTTATCTTCATTAGAGGTGTCATTGAGATTCCTCTTCAGTTTATTTTGCTCTGTTGATTGTCAAGGCTATTAGACTCTCTTTTGGGACACTCATCCATTTAGATTAAGTAGAATTTTTTTTCCCTTTTATCTGAACAGTTAAATTGAAATAGTAGTGTCATCCTATCTAAAAGACCTAGGACCTATCTGAAACTATGGCTTTTGCAATTGCACTGATGTAGATGAAGAAACTTGAGGAGTTTGACATTTTTCCTTTAATGTTTTAGCAGGCAATCCTTTGGTTCAGCAAGGTGGACAACCACTCATCCTGACACAGAATCCAGCCTCAGGTCTGAGCACTATGGTCACTCAACCAGTATTGAGGCCTGTCCAGGTCATGCAGAATGCCAACCATGTTACTAGTTCCCCAGTGACCTCACAACCCATATTCATCACTACACAGGTAAAAGGGGCCTCAGTGTTTTTCTGATTTGGTAAAGGAGTGGAGGGGAAGGGGGGGGGGGATGTACTTGGCCACATTGGAACTGTATTTTCAGTCTGGATCCTTGGTATCCAGAGCAAGGGTCAGCAGAGTATGGCCTGCACAGCAAATCTAGCCTGCTTCCTATTCATATCTGGCCTATGAGCTAAAAATGGTTTTTACATATTTAAATGGTTGGAGGAAAATCAAGAGTAATGTAATATTTCTTGATTGATGCTTCCTAACTGTGACCCTGAGCAAGTCACTACACACCAATTGCGGAGCTCCTACTGCTCTTCTTCCTTAGAATCAACACTTAGTATTTAGTACTAATAGTTCATTATTATCATGACAATAAATGCTACTACTAAGTATCAATTAGCACATAGATAATAATATTAAGTATCGATTCTAAGAGAATGTAAGGGTTTTTAAAAAAAGATGTTATATTGTCTATGGCTGCTTTTGTGCCTAGATTTGAGTAGATAAGAAAGAGACTAACTCTAGTGTTCTCATCCCCTGGCACCGGTGCTCATCACCCTACAAATTGCAGTGATGTAGTTATTACTCAAAAGTGCTACCTGAATAGTCATATCTTAACTTTTATTTTATTTTTTATTATTACATACTAATCTTGTCAAAACAAGAAAGGAAAAGTAGACTTTAAAGGTTTCACTTTTAAGGCACCAGAGTGATTATTTGTTATCTAATTAAAATGTCAATGCACTGTTTATTATTCAGTGACCCTATGGCTGTTCTAAAAGAATACAATGACCATTATTCAGTATAATGACATTACCATTATTCATATTATTCCCAACTCATAGGAAAGGGAAGAAAAAAAAAACAGAAAGTGGAATGTCTCATCAGCAGAATTTCTTGATAAAAATAAGTGAAAATGAGGCCACAACCAAAATAAGTTTCTAAATGGCTCATTTGTTAGCCAAGTAAGGAAAACCATTCACTGATGATGACTTCATTAAATCATATTTTATTACAACCAAAGAAATGTGTCCAGAGAGAATAAACTTGTTTAAGGCTATTGTTTTTGGGGGCAGCAAGGTGACTCAGTGGGTTGAGAGTCAGGCATGAAGATAGGAAGTCTTAGATTCTAATTTGGCCCGACACTTCCTACCTGGGTGACCCTGGAGGATCTACTTAACCCCCATTCCCTCTTACCACTCTTCTGCCTCAGAAGCAATATACAGGCTTGATTAGAACACAGAAAGTTAAAAGATTTTTTTTTAAAAAGACTATTCATCTTCCTGTGAGAACAGTTGCTTGAAGACTTGAGGACATCAGTAGTCAATTAAAAAGCAAGGCAAATGATTCTGAGTGGTTTTCCTTGACTATTGATGTTACCAGAACTGGTAAGTTATTGTTTATTCAAGGAATTATTGGTGAGTCTAAAGTGACTGAAGAATTGGCCTCTAAACAGTCTTCGTGAAACTACTACAAGGGAGAATAATTTTGAAGAGGTTTAAAAAAACATTAATTCAGTATAACCTGAACTCAAGAATCTTGCTAAGATGTGTTACAATGAAGGTGGTAATGAAATGCATAGAACGGAAAAGGGCTTAGATGGACAAATTTACAAAGCTAGTGAAAATGAAAGGTGTTTATTCATCATGTTATTCATCAGCAAGTATTTTGTGGAAAATATCTGAATCTATTGTCAGTAATGAACTTCATTTGTTCTCATGGCCTTAACTATTGTCATTTGTCAGTTCTATGAACTTGTCAGAAATAGAAGCTGAATAGAAGCTAACTTGCCCTGTCACTCTGTAGTTCAGTTGATTACAAGGAGTAAAATTTTAGCATGATTTTTTTTTTGAGATCACAGGGCCAAGATCAACATTTTTTGAATAAGAACTACCCTCACTATTATTGACTACTGAATGGTTTTGGAAATAAGCTTTTGCTGCATTGCAGACTTGATAATGTTTCTTAATTAATTCAGCCAAAAGTATATGGCCGAATAGCAGTTATGTAAAACTTAAACTGCTGTAAAGTCAATTTGAAAATAACTAATGTTGTTCGAGTTACATGTAATATCAAGCTGCTTGATATTTATTTATGTCAAGGGCAGCCAGGTGGAACAAAGGGGTAGAGCAGGCATAGAGCCAAGAAGACCTGAGCTCACATCTGGCCTCAACACTTAACTATGTGACCCATGGCACATCACTCAGCCTCAGTTGGTATTAGTTTCCTTTCCTGTAAAATGAGGAGAATAATAGCATCTTTTCAGAGTAGTTATGAGAATTAAATGACATATTTATATAAAGCACTTAATAAGTGCTATATATATATGCATGTTACTTGTTGTTATTACTATTATTACTATATTTCCCGTGCTGTCAGAAGCTCAAAGAAGTGAGATTTCCATCCCCACTCTTAATTTGTAGCAAACCTATTTCCTGAGCTGTAGTTTGGCAGTTCCATTTCTGTTTTTCTGACCTCACTGCAGGTACAAAAGAAATATCATTTCAGAATCAGTGATCAACATGCTTCCATCTAACATTTAAATTGGAAATAATTTGTTTGCATGCTAAAGGGCAGAAATTAAGAAAAGAACCTGATAGTGAGAATAAGCTCATTTAAAATCATATCTTATGAATCGATGTCAGCATTATTTGGTAGTATCTATCTGTGAAAAGACATTTTTTCAAAGATGAAATACATAAAATTACAGATCAGTATTAATGGATGAATATTTGCAGTTGGTTTTTAATGATAGGGAACACTTAACATTAAACCAATGAAATAAAATGTTATTCCCCAAGAAAAAGGTCTATTCTTCTAACCAAGTTGACTTGTATTGGTATTACTATTATATTTTGAATTTTATCAATAAAAAATTTGTAGGAACTTGTTTTCTCTCTAGTTATAGAAGTATCTACATGATATCCTTAATTTGCCTCTTAACCCATAAACCTAAAATACTTATTTTCTTTATTAAAAAAGTTTGCCAACCCCAATCTAGAGTCGTAGCTCTTTCTTCCATTTCTTCTACAAATTTACAATATTATTATTTTCTAATTTGATGTCATCAGTGAATAGATAGCTTTGCAGAACATGATTGCTGTTTTGCCCAAGACTAGCACACAAATTAGTAGCAAGGTCTAGATTAGAATTTACTACACTCAGTGTCTCAACTTCTCCATGATTTGTTGGAATTGCTAGTTTCAGTGCTTTCTTCGTTACCTGAAGCAAGTATAGGAGTCCCCAACTATAATACATGAATATCTTTGGGGGAAAAAGAAATTTTTGTAAATGTAGAAAGAGAACATACTTGTTATTAATAACATGATGAGCTAAAATAGAAAGTCTGGCTCTGAGGGCTAAATGAAGACTTCTCATTGCCATAGACCCCAGGCTCCATCAGTTACCAGAAATCTCAATTAGAAATCTGCCAAAGGTTCATAGCCTTTGAAGTGGATATTTCAAACAATTCCTTAGGCTTTTGGTTGTTGACCTATTGAGTCATTCCTATGATTGCTATTGGCTTTAGTTTTCCTTTTCTGCTTTTACATTTTTAAGGACTAGTCTAAGCCTTCTAGACTGAAGTCCTCAGAAGGCAGGTCCTTTAAGTAATATACCTAAACAGGTTTTATTAAGGCTATCCCCAAACTGACCATCTTATTCAATAAAAATTTCAATCTCAGAACATGAGTCTGAGAATTGTTTTGGACCCAAGTCTTACCTGGTACCTAGCTTCTGATCCCTGGGCATTATCTGGTCCATATTGATTTGTATTCACATGTTAAAGTTTGTTTTGCTTTTTAATACAGGGATTTCCTGTAAGGAATGTTCGGCCTGTGCAAAATGCAATGAATCAGGTTGGGATTGTGTTGAATGTACAGCAAGGCCAAACAGTTAGACCAATTACACTAGTCCCAGGTAAGGAAAAAGTATTCAGTCACTTGAACTAAAATAATATCAAGAAATTCATTTTACTGTTTTAGGATACTCTAGGATAATTTTTTAAAACCAACTAATATGTCCTGAACAATAACATTTGATTAAATAAAAAACACGCATTTTTAAAAGATATTCCCAATTTTTAATCGGTAAGGTGATTTAATTGTTTTGGATTTTTACCACCTTTCATGAGGCACTGAAATACAGTTTGCCTTGTTGTCTCTTCAGCTTTCCATCAATTCCTAGATTTTTCATACTCCAAGAACATTCAGTTAATACCTGGATTTCATTTTTGGTTTCCTGAAATATTTTTTTAGGTCTCTCCATTTGTGGCTTTGGGTTTTATAAAAACTCACCTTTGTCTTTGACTGAATTTGGACATGAATAAAGTGAATTTCATTCCCTTTGAAGTTAAAATTTTAGTTTGTCACTGATTAGATCATATTTCTTTATACTATAGAGTTAAAACTTTAGCCTAACCAACATATGTTTTAGTACCATTAACATTTCTTAGTTTACTCCACTTCAGACAGATAGATTTGGTTATTTTAACCATATCCTGTAAGCTCTGGTTAAAGCTCATTCTCTTAGCTGGTATTGAAATCTTCAGAATTAGAGTTTGGAAAAAGTCTTAGAGATTATCTCATCCAGCCCTTTTATTTTAGAGATGAGGTAACTGGGGCTCAAAAAGCCCACACAGCTAGTCAGCAATGGAACTGGGATTCATACTCAGATTGTCTGACCCCTTTTTCTGCCATATCATTCTTCCTTAATTCCTAGAGTTGTTTATGTGTTTTTCCCTGTAACACCTTCTACTGCTAAATTAGAAGCTACCCCTCTGGGCCCAATTGGCCAAAAGGTTCCTTTAGTAGGTAATCTGATTGACATTGCTCTTCTCCCTGTCATTACCTCTCCCCACCTTAGAATCAAATTATTCCTGGTTATGTGATGAAAATAAAAGGACTTTGGATTAACACTTCTTATCAGTAGTTCTGCTGCCTTATGTCTCAGGAATCTTTTCAGTGACTTGTAGTAACCTCTGATAAAGAGGCAGTGTTTCCAAGCAGTCAGGGAGGTGATACCATATTTGGTTAATTGACTGAAGTTGATTTTTTTCCTTCTTTTTCTTTTTCTTTTCTGAAGCTCCAGGTACCCAGTTTGTTAAGCCAACAGTTGGAGTTCCTCAAGTGTTCTCTCAGATGACACAGGTGAGGCCAGGCTCCACGATGCCTGTGAGGCCCACCACCAACACCTTTACCACGGTCATCCCAGCTACCCTCACCATCCGCAGCACCGTCCCGCAGTCCCAGTCTCAGCAGACCAAGTCCACTCCCAGCACCTCAACCACTCCCACTGCCACGCAGCCGACCTCGCTGGGGCAGTTGGCTGTACAGCCACCAGGCCAGTCCAGCCAGGCCCCGAATCCCAAGCTAGGTGAGGCTTGGGAATTGGGGGTGGCCAAGCAGGGATTGGGGTGGGTCAGGAGAACAGATGATTATCATCTGGCAAACCTAGCTCCCTCCTTCCCCTCTCCGCCTGCAGTGAGCATTGTCAGCTTTGTCACTGTCAAGCGACCTGGGGTGACAGGTGAGAATAGCAATGAGGTGGCCAAGCTGGTGAATACCCTCAACACCATCCCTTCCCTGGGCCAGAGCCCTGGGCCAATGGTGGTGTCCAACAACAGCCCTGCCCACAGCTCTCAGAGAACCAGCGGACCTGAGGCATCAGCATTGAAAGGTACATAGCCTGAAAGATCATGAGTCAGTCCAAACATTGATAGAACACCTGCTGAGCACAAAGCACTCTGCTAAGCATAGTGGGGAAGATTAAAAGGAAGACAGTAGGCACAGTGCCTGCCCTCAGGAAGCTTACGTTCTGTTGTGGGAGATAGGCCACACATGTGAAAAGTATGAATAAGGAAGTCATTATAATACTACGTAAGTTCTTTGAGGGGAGGGTTGTCATAAGAGTCAGAGAGGTGAGCTTAGAGAAGACTTCATGAAGATCAGTGAACACAATTCTGAAAGTTGGATTTGGTGAGTACAGGTATGTACAAGAATCAGCTTGAGATCAGTGTAGTGGAATAACGAAAAAGGCAACAGGAAGGTCCTTTAAACTTAGTGGTCCCTGGTCCCTGGTCCCTGGTCCCCTCCAGGAAGCAGTCTCCTGAGATCAGTGCACTTAATATTCTCAAATCACTACCCCCACTTTTCCTTTCATTTTCAGTGACTTCTCCAGTACTAACATTTGATCTCCAAGATGGTGGCCGGAAAGTCTGCCCTCGCTGTAATTCCCAGTTCCGTGTTACTGAAGCTCTAAGAGGCCACATGTGTGTAAGTGATATTTCTATACTGAGAATCACCTTAAAGGACCATAGGTGGCTTGAAGCAGGGGACTTAGGAGCAAAGGCCTAGCAGAGAAAGAATTTACCTCTCTTTATTTCTGACTCTTGGAGAAGAGATGAAAATGTCACTTCAAAGAGATCTTTTGGAAGTCCCGCAAGGCCCCATCAAAGAAAGTCTACGGATAACCCCAAGCCTCTTAGAGAACATTTCTGTTAAGTCATTTCCTAAACTCTTTTCCTTTAGTGCTTGACTTAGTGTCTTTCTTGAGAGATGACCCAGGACCTTCCTCTTGTTTCCTCTTCCAAGGAGAGTGATCTTTTCTTTGCTCTATGAAGGATGTAACAGAAATGGTTTAGAAACCCAAGGTAGATGAGACACAACATCTTGCTGCCCTCTTTGAGTTCATGTAATTAGGCCTGGATGAACAGTATCTTAAAGTGTTAAGAGGACTGGCAGATATGACTGCGAGCCACTCAGTCATCTTTAGAATATTTGGGGAAAGGGAAAACATACTGAGAACTAGAGAAGGTCAGATGTACAGATTTTCAAAATGAAGCAAATTGAGTCTGCAAACCAAAGAACATAACTTCAAATGCTACTGAAATTTTATGACACTTTATATTAAAGGATGACTTTCAGATACTTTAGGAAAGAGAACAGTGATCATTAAAAGCCATCGTGGCTTAATCAAGTATTGGTCATGCCAGACTAATCTTATTTCTTTTTTTTTTCAGAGTAATTAGATTGGTATATTTAAGAAAACACCATAGATATAAGAGACTTAGGTTATAGCATTGCATTTGATAGTGTTTTTCATGACGCATTTGTGGGTAAGGTAGAACAACAGGCAGGAAAGATACAGCATATTTAGAACTTGCTGTGAATGGTCAGACCTAATTATTGAGTTGATGTCAATTTAGAGGGCAGTTTCTAGTATAGTACTCCAGAAATCTCTTATTGGCTCTGCATTGTTCAGTATTTTGATCAGTACCTTAGAGGACAACATAAGTACCCTTCTTAACAAATTTCTGGATGACAGGGAACTTGGTAGGATAAGTAACACATTGAATGGCAAAGTCAGGATTCAGAAATGCTCAGCTGACTAGAATAGTGGACCAGACCAAATTAGATAAAAATTAATAGGAATTCTACACTTGATTCAAAAAGCAACTTTAAAATATAAGATGGGGGGGAATTGTTGGCTAAATAATAGCTTTTATGATGAAGATCTAGAGAGTTTAATCAATCACAAGTTTAGAATGAATGAGTGATGTCAACATAAGCAGCCCAAAAAGCTAATGAAATCAATTGTAGGCAGCTTTGAGAGTAATGGTGTCTAGTATGAAAGGATAATAGTTCGTTCCCCTGTCCTGTATTCTGATTGATCCACATCTAAAATACCATTTAATTTTGGGTACCATGTTTTAGGGAAAACAGAGAAAAGCTGCAATGTGTCCATAAGAGAGCAGGTAGCCAGCCAGGATGAATTTGACATCCAGAGAATAGTTGGGGGGACTGGAAACGTTCATCCTAGGAAAGAGAAGATTTAGAAGGGGGCATGATAGTTATCTTTCAAACATTTAAAGGGCTTTCATGTAATAAACTTGTTCTAGAAGTAGAATCCATGGGTCAAGTTTTTAGATTCAACATAGAAAAGCAACTAATTCTCAAAAAGCAAAACAAGCTGCTTTGAGAGGTAATAGATTCCCCTCTACTAGGGAACGTGAGCCTGAAGCCAAATGATCACTTGCTGAAAGCTTTTTAGAGAGGGATCCTTGACTAAGTTGGAATTAGACTCATTAATGTCTGGGTCTCCTCCTGCTCTTTAGATTCTCTGCTTTGTTTATGCCAAGGAAGTTTGAAGCCAGGAAGTGGTGTATTGAGGAGTTATAGCAAAAACTTAGGGGTAGGGTAAAGTATGATGATGATGATAAATTCATTTGTAGAGCACTTGAAGGCTTAAAAAGCACTTTACTCACAACTCTGTGAGGCAGATAGTGCAAATGTTAATGCTCCCCATTTCATCAATCAGGAAGCAGAGGCTCCAATTAGTTCTGTAATTAGAACCTGGATCTAAATCTAGGTGTCCCAACTGAGCTTAATGCTTATGCCACACTGCCTCTCATGTCTGAAAGAGAGCTCAAAGAGTCACACATAATGGGTAGTTGGGGATATGGGGGTTTGGGAGAGAGTGCATTTGGAGATAATATATACAGAAGGAAGAAAAGTTGAAGTATGAAAGCCAACAGGGGGTCCTGTAAAACTCTCCAGTTGTTAGATGGAGTTTGTGAGATTTGTGCTAAAATCTTCTGAGCTATTATGCTCTATCTCAATGGTGCTGACCAAAAAATAATTGGTGTGATTATTATCTCCTTTGTAGTACTGCTGCCCAGAATTGGTTGATTTCCTGAAGAAAGGAAAATCTCTTGATCCAGAGCCCAATATCCCATCAGCAGCAAAGCCTCCATCCCCAGAGAAGACTGCTCCCATGCCCTCAACACCCTCTTCTACACCTGCTCCTACCCTTTCGCCACCTTCCAAGGCCCCAGAACCTATGGAGAATTCCGGTGATGTCACCCAGAGCAAGCTCATCATGCTAGTGGATGACTTCTACTATGGAAGGGATAGCGGCAGAGTGAGCCAGCTCCTCAACTTTCCTAAGGTGCCCACATCCTTTCGATGTCCACATTGCACAAAAAGACTTAAAAACAATATCCGGTAAGTTCATGCTGCATTTTAAGTTTCAAAGTAACTAATTGTCTCTTTTTGCTGAATTTCATAAGAAGTAGGTAGAACTTGCAGAAAGAAAGCTGAGGTCCTCTCCCCATTAGCAGGAACCTCCTGGAAGAGGGAGGGAGGCCAGTGAATCTCTTACAACAGACATCTGTCCACAATGTAGGAAAGTTTAGTGAATTCGGCTCTTGAATGCTGACCCTGCTTCTAGGACTTGTTATGTTACCTGTTATTTCTCTTCATGCCACCCTACAGATTCATGAACCATATGAAGCACCACGTGGAGCTGGACCAGCAGAACGGTGAGGTGGATGTCCACACCATTTGCCAGCATTGCTACCGCCAGTTTACCACTCCCTTCCAGCTCCAGTGCCACCTTGAAAATGTTCACAGCCCCTATGAGTCTACCAGTGAGTATTAGAGTTGTCTTAGGCCCCTGGGCAGCTGTCATCATACAAATATGTAGGCTGGGGTCAGCATAGAAGGGGCATATTTTCAGTTTAAATTTTATTCAGATTCTTCATTTATAGCCTGCATTCTTACAGGATTAATCTTCATGCTCTAGAAGTATGAGGCCTTAAATGGAGCCTTAGGAGCACTATGTGTGAGATAATCTTTTTTCACCCCTTGTAGTAGAGGGGGCAGTTATTTTGCTTCAGTATTCTTTATCAAAGTTTTGGGTTTCCACCAAGGCTAATGCTGGCTTGGAGTTTTGTGAGACCACAAAAGAAGTTTTAAGACAAGGGCCTTGGCCTTAAGGAGGCTTCATCTTCATCTTGTAGAGAGAGTATTTTTCTGTATGAAATAATCAGAAGATTCTATAGATGATGAGAATATTAAACAGTATGTTTATGTGCCAAATTATATGGCACACATCATTTTCAGAGAAAGAAGAAATTGGGGGTTGGACCAGGAGGGAAAGGGTTCAGAAAGAGAGAATTGAATAAGATCCTGAAGAACTAATAGGATTTGGATAGATGAAAAATAAGGATAGAGAAGTTAGAGAAATGGAAGCATGAGAAAAGAGATGCAGAGACATGGATGAAGAACCATATAGGAGAGAGAGGGAGATCTGTCTTCCTTGGAGTAATCTTCCCTCCAGTGCCTTGTGCTTACTTAAACTGTTTGTTGAATGAAGGGATGAGGATTGAAGGGTGTAGAGCAGCTTGAGTGCTGTTTTGAAGAATCGAAATCTGATCTTATAAATCAAGGGCTGCCGGCTTTGACAAAGGAATGAAAGAGGTTTCACTGGGCATCTGGACAGTTTGCCCAGTGATGGAAACACAGGATGTTTCACTTGCTTCAGACTGTTAATCCCTTATTTATTATACAGCAAGAATTGGTACACGTCTACTTTATTCATAGTAAAAATTGGTTTAGTTTTCATTTTTGAACAAGATTTTTGCTTTATTGAAGACAGCATAAGCAAAAACTACAAAGAAGAGCCTCTTTGGAGTAATATGCCTCTCCCTTGTTTATCCTACCCCACCATTGTCTTTTAATTTAGTCAAGTCAAGAAACATTTCTATTAAGTACTTACTATGTGCTAAGCATTAAGGATACAAAGAAAATTTTAAAACACTCGTCCTCAGAGCTCATACTCTATTAGGGAGGACATCATGCAAACATCTGTGTATATACAGGAAAAGTGGAGATGATCACAGAGGAGGAAATAAACATGCAATTATTTAATGCCTACTGTGTGCCAGGCACTTTACAATTATTATCTTGTGTGATCCTCACAACAGCCCTGGGAGGTAGGTGCTATATTATCCCCATTTTACAGTTGAGGCAAACAGAAGTGACTTGACCAAGCTCACACAAGCTGGATTGGAATGCATGTCTTTCCAAGTCCAGGACTACTTCTGTATCCATTGTGCCACCCAGCCACCTCTACATAGAGGGAAGGCACTAAGTTTCAGGGATACTAGGAAAGGCTAATTGCAGAAAGTGGAATTTTAGTTGATAGGGAGAAGAAAAGAAAACCCAGGATAGGATCAGTACAAGACTGGAGGTTAGGGCTAGATAAATAGATCTCAGAATCCATTGCAACTGATGAGCTAGATAGCCAGGGAAAATATGCTAGATGAAGAAAAGAATATCAAGAACTGAGTTTGCCGGAAGTTAGAGGGCTAGATAAAGATCTAGCGAAGAAGATTTAGAAGGAATAAACATGAAGGAGAGCCCAAAGAAAGGATGTCATGAGTGAAAAAGTGTCTAGGAGAGAGGAAGGTGATGGACAGTGTCAGAGGCTTCAGAAAGACCAAGGAGAATGAGGACTGAGAACCGGCCATTGGAGCTAATAAGGAAGCTATCATTTTAGATTCAGCTAAATGGTAAAGAGCCACACTGCACAAACTGAAAGAGGAAAGTAAGAAGAAAGCAGAGGTCCTGAGTGTAGATGGCTTTCTCATGTTTTTGTCTATTCCTGTTTTTAGGAATTTGAATTAAAATCAGTCTGATATCAATGACTTGAGACACATATGGATTGTTCAATCAAAATTTGTCTTTTGCTTTTATCAATTACATTTATAAATTGTGATCAAAACTATATTTTCTTAGAAGAGGCACTTAATGAGTATTGACTAGAAAGCAAATATTCAAAGGACTTGATAACCTTGAATTACTGTTATTTTTTTGGTTCTAACCTGTGATTTTATCTGTGTAGAAATGACGTTCTCACCTTTGGTGCAGATGAGCCACTTATCTCCAACTTCTTAACAGATTTAAAGAGTGACTTGGGGCCCTGAGGGATGAAAGTACTCACTTATGGTCAGGCAGGCCTTGAACTCATCTCTTCTCAATTCTAAGGCTAAGCCCTCTTTCCATTATATCATGCTGCCTCTGATTTCTACTCAGAGTATCAATATGGTCATGATGATACTTTTCTCCCCTCCTAGCACATACTAAGGGCTTGAGGAATGTTGATATAATTTCTGTGAAGGTTCCATGAGAGAAGAATATTGAGGGTTTGAAGACTGTTGGGTTGGTCTCTTGATTCCCACTCCTCCCTTCCCCCTTACAGCTAAGTGCAAGATCTGTGAATGGGCATTTGAGAGTGAGCCCTTGTTCCTCCAGCACATGAAGGATACCCACAAGCCCGGGGAGATGCCTTATGTTTGCCAGGTACTGCTTTACTTTCTGTCCCATCCTTCATTGGCCACTGGGGGGACACTCCAAGAAGTAGATGTTCACTGTGCTTAGGTCTTAAGGGAAGTTTACGTGGGTATAAAGCAAGTATCATCTTCAAAACCTGACCCTTCAAAACATTCATACCCAGGAAGGAAACTTGGGTGTCTTCTTCTGACCCAGAACTCCAGCTTCTGCCTTTCCTCACTGACCCTGCTTCTTCTGTGTTTCTGTCATCCTAAGACACCCTCATAGAGTTTTTTTTTTTAAACTTAGTCTACTTGTCTACAGATAAAACAATAACTGGGGTCTCTATCTCTTTGGGAGAGCTGCTTCTTTTCCCAGCATTGTTATGTTTTATCTATCTGGGGACTGGGCTTAGCCACCTTTCCTGGCCATTTAACCCCTGACCTTCTATCCCATCCTCCTGTGATCAGGTGTGTCAGTACCGCTCTTCGCTATACTCAGAGGTGGATGGTCATTTTCGAATGATCCATGAGGACACCAGGCATCTGCTCTGCCCCTATTGTCTGAAGGTCTTCAAAAACGGCAATGCGTTCCAGCAGCATTTCATGAGGCACCAGGTAACTTTCAATTGCTTCTTCCTTGTAACTTGCCAACGCTAAAACCAAAGCTTGACTAGGCAGACACATTTGTTTTAGTCTTGGTCGTTTCAAAGATACACCACCCCTATACTCAGGATCCTGATTGGACTCAGCTGGGTCTTTTGGCCTTACAGAAAAGGCAAAACAAGGGACCCCAGAAATTATTGCTGACCCAACTCGAATTTTCCAAACTAGGGCATGTCAAACAAGACTTAAAGCTTCATAGTTCAGTCTGAAATTGCAAGCAATGCTGCCACCTTTGATACTATGAGGCAGCTAACAGAACCATAGTGCACAAAGTGCTGGGCATGGAATCAGGAAGCCCTAACTTCAAATCCAGCCCATGACACTTAAAAACTTTTTGACCATGGGCAAGTCATTTGACAGTTTCCTCAACTGTAAAATGAGGATTATAAATAACACCACCTGGAAGAGTTGTGAGGATCAAATGTGATATATATAAAGCTTAGCACTGTGCCTGGCACACAGTAGGCGCTATATAAATGCTTATCCCTTTCCCTTTCCCTTTCTCCTTTCCTTCCCTTTCTCAGATGCACTTCAACAGTAGGAGCCCTCTCTTTGTCAGAATCAAATAAGATCAATCAATCAACAAGCATGTACTAAGAACCTTCTAGGTGCCAGGGACTTTGCTAGTCAAACTGGGAATACAAATACAATGAAGGAAAAGTCCCTACTCAGAGGGAGCTTTCAGGTGATCCTATATACTTTGTCCAGGTTATTAAGGTAGAGAAATTGAGATGTCAAAAAGGACTAAGATGATGACAAGCCTTTGAGTCAGTCTAGTTTCGTGTTGGTGAACCTATGGCACATGTGCCAGAGGGGTCTGCTCCCCTCCCCATCTCCATAGGCACTTGAGGACATTTCTCACATCACCTACCCCTCTGCCCAGCAGCCCAGTGGGAGCCCTTCCTCCCTCCCCTGTCTGGGGAAAGGAGTTGGCTCATATGCGTGTGAGGGTTGCAGTTTGGGCACTCAGTCTCTGGAAGTCTCTGGAAGAGGAAATTGTGATTCCCTGCCTCTTTTGCTGTTCTCGGGGGCCTTTCCTTTTTCCTCTCTTAAACAAAACTCCCAACCAAAGTAAATGGGTGTGAAATGTAGGTTGGCTTTTGACCTACCCTCTCTCTATCCAGGGAATGACTCTTAGCTTGGGCCCTTAAGGGTTTGTTTTGATTTTGGTTTGGTTTGGTTTGGTTTGTTTTTTTTTAAATGTCTCTCATTCCTCAGAAGAAGAGTGTCTATCACTGTAATAAATGCCGGCTGCAGTTTCTGTTTGCCAAGGACAAAATAGAGCACAAACTTCAGCATCACAAAACCTTCCGCAAGCCCAAGCAACTGGAAGGCCTGAAGCCAGGCACCAAGGTAAGGGGCTTGTCACTGGGAGTTACAGAACAGGTGGGGAAGGAGATTGTCAGCATTTAACATTTCATCCTTCTTCCTCAGACTTGTTGACCAAGATTCAGCCCATAAACCTAAATGCACTTTCTTTTTGCTCATTTTCAGGTGACCATTCGGGCATCTCGAGGACAGCCACGAACGCTGCCTATGTCCTCAAATGACGCGCCACCTAATGCCTTGCAAGAGGCAGCCCCCCTGACTACCCCAGCAGACCCTGTACCCATCTTCCTTTATCCCCCTCTCCAGCGAAGCATCCCGAAGAAAGCCGTCAAGAAAATGTCAGCGCCTTCCACTAAGTGCTGGGCCAGTAGGGGCTGGTTGGGTAGAATGGTTGCCAGCAACCGAGGTGGTTTGGTAGCCTTTCTGTGGGATCTTAAGAATCCTGTCATAGGGGAACCCCTGTTGCCAGATTTCTGTTCATCCGACACTAACAAGATTCTTCCTTTCTCTTAGCAGGAGTGTTATGGGCCGGCAGACATGCCTGGAGTGCAGCTTTGAGATCCCAGATTTCCCCAATCACTTCCCTACCTATGTTCACTGCTCACTGTGTCGCTATAGCACCTGCTGCTCCAGAGCTTATGCCAACCACATGATCAAGTAGGCCATGTGATCAGACATTGTTTCTCATTCCTCCCCCTTTAGCATTCTAAGCTCTCTAGAATTCATTCCATATACTGCCCCTTACTCCACTAAGCATTTGGGCTTCCTTCTAAACTTGTCCCTTAGTCTTTATATCTCATATTTTCTAACCTGGAAGAAAAAAGGGATTAGGGGAGGTGAGTGGAGCCAGTAGTAGGGGGTAGAAGTGGTATTTCCACTCTTGAGGTCACTGAGAGTGGCAGCCATTATCTCTACTTTGATGGGTTAATATCCGTTTCCTTTTGTGTCTCAGCAATCATGTTCCACGGAAGAGCCCCAAGTACTTGGCTTTGTTTAAGAACTCTTCTGTCAGGTAAGAGCAAGCATGATGTTTATAATGTTATTACCAAGACATTTTCCCTTCATATTTTCTTGGCGTGGGGTGTTAGGTATAGTGGGAGAGAGAATAAGAAAAAAGGAGCTTATTACTCCCATTTATATTATATTATATTATACTCCAACATCTCTACTATTTTTGCTAATGCTACCTTTTATTTTGTCTCAGTGGAATCAAACTGGCCTGTACTTCTTGCGTCTTTGTTACTTCTGTGGGAGACGCCATGGCTAAACATCTAGTCTTCAATCCATCGCATCAGTCCAGCAATGTCCTGCCACGAGGTGAGTTGGAGAGGAAACAGGAGGGAGTTGAGAAAAAGATCAGATGATGTATGATCCTCCGGACTGATAAAGCAGCAGTATTTCCAGCTGGCATCAATTGTTCCCTCCTCAGTTTCTTCCTGGGGTTTGCTGCATTAAATCAGAGAATATTGTCTTTGTATTATCAATGGTTTACCATTGGGCCAAGCATGTGGGCAGGTGTGTGTTTATGGTTTAGGGTTAAAGCGACAATTGTTACTGATCTTCAGTGTAGAGAAGAGTTCTTGTTCTGAAGTGAACTAACCATCTTCTTTGCCTTCTCATTCTGCAGGACTGACTTGGATTTCCCACTCCAGGTAACCAAGTCCCTTCCTGGGCATCTTTGTTTCAGTGATGAGTATTTTGGGCCTTTTCCCCCCTATTTCTTCTGGTATTCAAAAAAGGACTTTCTCTTTTGTTCTTTTTTCTTCCAGGCATGGCCAGGCCCATGACCGGGGCATGAAGAACACCTACCCTTCTGCTTTCCCCCACAACAAAGTTGCCACTGTGAAATCTGTGGGAGCCTCTCCTGGGTCTGGGGAAACACCCATATCCCAGGTCCAGCTGCTCTCAGCACCATCTGCAGCTCTAACTGCTCCATCAGCCCCTGGCTGCCCCCAGACTCCAGCAGCACCTCCTCTGCACACAGAGGGGTCCGAGGGCCTCAGTCTTGATGAGCAGGATGAAGGAGCCCTCGCTATGTCAGAACCTGAGCCAGCAACAGCTGGGGGCCTTGGTGGAGCTGGCAAGAAGGAGCAGCTGTCCGTAAAGAAGCTGCGAGTGGTACTCTTTGCCTTATGCTGCAATACTGAGCAGGCGGCTGAGCATTTCCGCAACCCCCAACGACGCATTCGCCGTTGGCTGAGGCGCTTCCAGGCCTCTCAAGGAGAGAACCTGGAGGGCAAGTATCTGAGCCTAGAAGCTGAGGAGAAGTTGGCCGAATGGGTCCTGACCCAGCGGGAACAGCAGCTTCCTGTCAATGAGGAAACACTTTTCCAGAAGGCCACCAAAATTGGGCGTTCACTGGAGGGCGGTTTCAAGATCTCCTATGAGTGGGCAGTGAGGTTCATGCTTCGGCACCACCTGACCCCTCATGCCCGTCGGGCAGTAGCTCATACCCTACCCAAGGAAGTGGCAGAAAATGCTGGTCTCTTCATTGAATTTGTGCAGCGGCAGATTCATACGCAGGACCTGCCTCTTTCTATGATCGTGGCAGTCGATGAGATCTCCTTGTTTCTGGATGCTGAGGTGCTGAGCAGTGATGATCGGAAGGAGAATGCCCTGCAGACAGTGGGCACAGGGGAGCCATGGTGTGACGTTGTCTTGTCCATCTTGGCAGATGGCACCGTCCTTCCCACTCTGGTCTTCTATAGGGGTCAGATGGAGCAACCTACCAACGTGCCAGAGTCTATCCTGCTGGAGGCCAAAGAGAGCGGCTACAGCGACGACGAGATCATGGAGCTGTGGTCCTCACGGGTGTGGCAGAAACACACGGCGTGCCAGCGCAGCAAGGGGATGCTGGTAATGGACTGCCATCGCACCCACCTGTCTGAGGAGGTGTTGTCCATGCTCAGCTCCTACAGCACCCTTCCTGCTGTGGTGCCCGCAGGGTGTAGCTCCAAGATCCAGCCTTTGGACGTGTGCATCAAAAGGACAGTGAAGAACTTCATCCACAAGAAATGGAAAGAGCAGGCCCGAGAAATGGCAGATGGCACATGTGATTCAGACATCCTTCTTCAGCTGGTGCTCTGTTGGCTGGCTGAGGTGCTGGAGGTCATCGGGGACTGCCCAGAGTTGGTCCAGCAGTCCTTTTTGGTGGCCAGTGTCCTGCCTGGCCCCGATGGCACTGCAAACTCGCCAACACGGAACGCTGACATGCAGGAGGAGCTGATTGCTTCTCTGGAGGAGCATCTGAAGCTGAATGGGGAGCAGACTGAGGAGGAGCCTTCGGCCTCCACCCCCCAGTCCAGACCATCCCCTGAAGAGGTAACTGAGCCCGAGAGCCTTCACCAGCTCTTCGAGGGGGAAAGTGAGACAGAGTCTTTCTATGGCTTTGAAGAGGCTGACCTGGATTTGATGGAAATCTGAGGAGTAAAGTCCTGGGGAGGAAAGGAGTAGTAGGCAAAGGGAGTAAGGTACAAGGGGACAGGAATTTTGGTTTTTAAATTTTACACCACCCCCTGGTGTTGGGTCATACTTCCCTCTGAAGTAAAGGAAACTAACAGATCGTGTCTGAGCTGAGGAGCTGGCCAGAGGCCATTCAACTTCTGCAGAAAACAGGTTTTCATGACTTTTTAAAAAGAAAAAAATTTAAATCACTGTGTTTGGTATTTTTCCAACGAAACTTAAGAAAAAGAAAAAAAAGTTCGTCATGGGTGAATGATTTTTTTGTTTGTTTCCCCTCTTACCTCAACTGTATCATAGTTCTGTTTTTTGGGTTTTTTTTTTTAATTGTGCGGCTGATGTCTTTGGGCATGATACTATCTAACCATTGTCAACGTGAGACCATTTCTGAAGACAAGAAAGACAAAATTATGTAGCTGACAATATGGTATATATATATATACACGCATATATATATAAATTTTTTTTTTCCCATTGTGGTCTTAACACTTTTTATACATAAAAGGAAAAAAAGATGAGAAAAAAAAATCACCACTCAGTCTCTCCCATATACCGTTTTTCTCCTTCCTTCCCCAGAGATATTGGTTTCTGCAGTGACCCTAGATAAAATTGTGGCTTTAAAAATGCGTGAAACCATCTCTAATTATCCAGAATGTTTTTTGGATTTTTAAAAGTAATTTTCACAAAGTAAATAAGCTCTCTCTTTTGTTTGTGAATACTTGACTCCCATTCCCCATTCTTGCCCCTCTGCTCCTTCCCTCTCTCCTGAAGACAGATTTATCTCATGTCTAGAGATGTGGGGGCCTGGAGTAAATAAAAAGTAACTAAAGGCTAAGGCACACAGTGGGACATGGGGATACCAACCCCCCAAGCCCCTGTTGATCTGGATCCTGCCAGTTCCCTTTTGATTAGAGGGTCCTGGAGTGGGAAGGAACAGCTGAAGCCTGCTCAGGAGATTATATGCACCATAGCCAGGAGGCTGGCAATAAAGGCCATTGTTAACCTTTAAGAAAAAAATTTTTTTAAACGGGAAAAAAATGTAGCCAATACCCTGCGTTTTGTGTGGCTTTGTCACACTTCCCCTAGAGCTAGAGAGAAGAACCCAACCCGGAGACAAGATAGACTGGGGTGTGCACAGACATTGTATCTTTTTATTTTTCACTGCCAGCTTCAAGGAAGAAAAAAAAAGGAAAAAAACACAATTTTTCTACAATTTGCATGTTTGAGGGGGTTTTTTATTGTATGTACTTATGATATAAACTGAAATTAATGCATTTTGACATAACAGTAAAGAAAGGAAAAACCCACCAGCCCACCTCGCCCACGGCTACACCATTCTGTTTGTCCATCTTGAGGTTTTTAGCAACTTTCCCTCCAGGGAGCCGAGAGGCAGTGTGCACAGACCTGTAAATGATTTGTCTTTAAAATGTACATAAGTGGAACATTTAATAAAACCAGGGAAAATGGATTTATAAACAACTCGTTTTTATTCTGGGTATCCTTAAGGACCTTGAGAGTGCTGAGCCTGAACACTGTGTAGGCGCCTCGTGCCCCACCGCCTGTGAAATCAGAATTCAGAGGTATATCATCTCTTATCCAGTGAAAGGTGCACCTCCAGAAATAAGTTTGTTGGGCCTTAAAGAGAAAATGCATGGGCTCTGTCCATCTTGCAGCACCAACTGATGGAAAAAGATCCCAAAGCTGGGTGGAGGTGGGGTAGCAGAGGCCTATATTCTAACCAGGTTGACTGTCTCACATGTGCTGTTTCCATACCCTTCCACATGCCAGGAAACTTCCCCGGATTGGATATTTACTGTCTTTTAGGGTACTGCAATACACACTCAAGATTATGCAAGCTAAAAATTCACATGTAAGTGACTGAATTGCTTTGTAGTAACTGGGCATGTCCCTGAAGAGGGGGGTGATCATATGGAAAGGAGAAATAGTTTTTGTTCTCCAAGATTAGCCAAGAATGGAACAAGTATTCAGGTAGCTTTGAAATATACCCATTGCTTTGGGACTGGCGGTACTTTTTTTTTTTTTTAATATATTTTATTTGATCATTTCCAAGCATTATTCGTTAAAGACATAGATCATTTTCTTTTCCTCCCCCCCACCCCCCATAGCCGACGCGTAAGTCCACTGGGCATTAGATGTTTTCTTGATTTGAACCCATTGCTTTGTTGATAGTATTTGCATTAGAGTGTTCATTTAAAGTCTATCCTCTGTCATGTCCCCTCAACCTCTGTATTCAGGCAGTTGCTTTTTCTCGGTGTTTCCACTCCCATAGTTTATCCTTTGCTTATGAATAGTGTTTTTTTTCTCCTGGATCCCTGAAAGTTGTTCAGGGACATTACACGACTGGCGGTACTTCTTAAGCACACATGGCTCATGAGTGAAAGATCAAACATCTTTAACCTAGATGAATGGGACCCAGATCCCCCCACACCATTAATTTTGGAACTTTGGTTCAAGTATGCTAGAACCAAGAAACTGAATCTTTTCTCAGATAATTTAAAGGTTATTTTAGAACTTTAAAATAACTGGATTCCTATACAAATGCCATGCTCAGTTTTGTGATTTTGGAAGCTTTATGAAAATGGACAACTCTGAAGACCTCAGGAGCTGGGAGAAGAGAGGGAAGCTAGAAGGGGGTGGGGGGTACAGCACATGGTTCCAGGACACGTGGGGCCTGGGGCCAGACATGCCACAGGCCCAGGGTGGAGACTAAGGAGTAGTGACTAAGAGTTGGGAGTAGGGAGAAACAGTATTTACTGTACAGTGAAGTTAAACAGATTTTCTTTTGGAAGGAAGATTTCTTTCAGAATTCTTATTTTGCGGAATTTGAGTTTATGGAAAGCGAGTACTGTGTATTTTAAATTCTCAACATTTGCCACTGACTTACTGTGTGTTCAAAAGGCTTGAAAAGCATCAAAGGACATTCTTGCCACATAAGATGCAGGTTTGCTGAAACCAGGATTAAGATTACATTTGAGTGTCTGTCTTTGGGGATGGTTTCTTCGGGCCACCTATACTTAAGCTTTCTCTAGTCTCAGCCCAAATACAGGTCCAAAAGAAATCAACAGTGTAGCTGCCATGTCTTCATAGAACAAATTCTAACTAAAGACCTTTTGAGGAGGGAATGGAGACCATCACACTGCCTGGGTGCAAAGAACTGAGGCAACATCAAAGTTCTCCAAAAGATACATACACACACACACATTTTATCTCACAGTCACAAAGACAGGAGGTCTGGAATTATTTATTTTCCACCAAAATCTTTTATATAAGGAAAAAGTCAAATCCCAGTCCCAGGACGGCCAACATGGCCTTAATAGCAGGGCCAGGAGTAAGTAGATCATAACAGATGAGGCTGGAGCTAAAACCGCATCACTCAAAACCGCTACAAAAGAAAAGAACACTTATTCAAAAGGCAGCAGAGACAAGATTATGGCTCACATACAACTGTAGGGTTCACAAGTACTTGAGAAACAGTTATTTATTTTTAAATCCTTACCCTTCTGTCTTAGGATCACTAAGTATTGGTTCCAAGGCAGAAGAATGTGGTACGGTCTAAGCAATGGGGTTAAGTGACTTGCCCAGTCACATAGCTAGGAGTGTCTGAGGTCACATTTGAACTCCTGAACTCCAATCTTCAGTCCAGGCTCTTTATCCACTGAGCCATCTGACTGCCCCAAAATATCACTTATTTTCTTAAAGTTTAGAAGCTAAATGACCATGATCATGGCTAGAAAAGGAGGCAAAGGGAAGATTCGCTTTCAGGTTTTCCTGGCTCCAAGGCCAGTACTCTCACCATTGCCCAAATTCTAGCTGAGGACAACTCAAAATCCAGGAAAGAAGTCTCATCCAAGAGATCCACCACTTACTATCCACATCTATAATCCCCAATACCTTTTACCCACCCACCCAAATAGAAACCATGAATTCCAAGTCACCTGATCAGATGGGCAATATCCCAATTGGTCTCTGCAGATAGAGGTCCCTCCACTTCAACTCCTTTCTCAGTCACTGTGGCAATTTCAAACTAAAGAAAAGTATATAACTCATGAGGCCTCAAGGCTCCAACAAGCCTGGCCTGGTGTTAGAAATCAGGCCAAGGGCTTTTCTTTCCCTCAAATTTTAAGAAGGGCAAGATGAAAAATAAGGCAAAAAGCACTTTAAATCCTCAAGAACTTGCCTTAGGCAGGTTAACTGAGACTTATGCCCACAGATTTTCAATGACATCCCCAGCACTCCACTTTGACCTGATCGTGCCTCTCACCCTGTTATAAGATCGAGCATCTCGGTAGTACAGCACACGCATGCAACGCTCCACCAGCTCCCGGGCCTCTGCCTGGCTTAGAACTGGCTTCTTCTCCAAAACCTCTCGCATCAAGGGCTAATGGGGAAGAACCACAGGGTTATGGAATGGAGGGAGAAGGCAGCACATTCTGACTACCTTGAATACCACCCACATTAAGGAAAATGTTCTGGTCAGTTCCTCACATCTTACTGCCATGAATCTTGTCTTTGGAAAAACCCTCCCATTTCTGTCAGAGCTGAGGGATAAAGGTCAGGGATCTTTCAAGCAAAATACTCTCTTTGCCTTCCCCGATTTCTGCCTACTTACCTGGGCCAAATAGGCACCGTAACCAGTGGCCAGTGTTGGGGCTTCATAGGCTACACCAAGCATGTCCACATAGCCAAGGAAGCTAGAAAGAGAGAGCCAAACTCATCAGTAAACCCCTGCTGCCTCCCACCTCCCCAGATCCCACCACACCATTAATTTTGGAACTTTGGTTCGAGTATGCTAGAACCAAGAAACTGAATATGGCCTAAGAGCAGAGGAGGAGCTATCTGTCAAAGCAACAGATGTCTCCAAACCAACCTTTCTCCATCAGCATAGCCACCAATGACCATGGTGTTCCAGAGGGGATTCATCTTTGAGCGGCGGCTGTACATGGCTCTGGTCAACCAAGAGTGGATGGCTTTGGGGCTGTAGCTGTGCCCATCACCTAGCAGCTCTTCGTCAATCCTTCAGAATTGATCAGGAGGGAAAGATAGTGAGGCAACAGCCAGGGAACTCTCCCCATCCCCCAACTAAGGTGCCAGTCTCTTAAGCTCTGCAGGAAGAAAACAGTCCAGCTTGGGCTACATCTGCCACCTCTGAGGTCCTCCCTCCCTCTCTTGCTACAACCACAGCTCCACAATCTATTTGCTCTGGGTGGAAGGGAATGATGATTTTTTTTTCTCCCCACCTGAGTACTCCTCAAGGTACTCCTATTAGAAAATGAGGGGTCACCTCTTCACTGAAGTGGCACCATGTCTAGCCAAATGATGTGAGGAAGTGGATTCATGTTGACTTACACCATCTGGTCAATGACTTGCTTCACATACTGGAAATCAGCATAATCCCCAGAGGCACCAAGCATGGTATTGTTGTTGACACGCATGATTCGAGAGATGTTTCGGAAACGAGCCAAGGAACCATAGGAACCCAGCATATCCGCCGCAATCACTACACCACCATCAAATTTTACACCTAGGACCGACGTCCCTGTCACCATTGGGTTCCTGAAAAGAAGAGATGGTGAAAAGTCACATTTATACAGTACTCTAAAGTATTCAATGCACTTGACATACAATATCTCACTTGAGCTTAAAAAACAATCCCATGACACGGGACCTGAAGGTAATAGTATCCTCATATTACAGATGAAGAAACTGAGGCTCAGAGAATAAATGAAGTGCTTATTTAACATCATACATCTAGTGCACATGAGATGGCATTTTAACCCAGATCTTCCTGACTCCAAGTCCAGCACTCTTTCCACTCCAACTTACAGCAAGAAAACTTGTGAACCACTTGTGAACAAACACTCTAATTCCCAATTCAACAATTGCAGTTTACAATCTAATGAAAGGGGAATATGGCAGGTAGGAAAATAAGGAGGATAAAAGGTAAAAAGTGGTAGAGGCAAACAGAAGTAGGCAAAATACTATGAGGAACTTGAAGCAAAGATTCGTTTCACTTAAATTCAGAGAATACTTCATGAAGAAAGTAGTATCTGGACTGGGCCTCGAGACAAATAAGAAGATGGAAAGAGGAATGTGAGGGGAGGGAAAGAAATCAGGAAGTCTTTTCCAAACAAGGGGCAAAGGCATGAGAATTAGAAAGGACAGATGGAGAATAGAGAATGAAAATTAGGGCCATCTAGCTAGAACAACAATGCTGTGAAGACCTTTCCTTAAAGGCCTTTTAGGAGGCAATGAGCCATTGATGGTTCTGAGTAAGGGAATCATGGATCACAACAGTGTATCAGAAATAATGTTTGGGCAGCAGTGTGAAGGATAAATGGAAACAGGGAAGGCTGGAGGCAGGCAGGTCAGTTAGAAGATAATGGCAATGGTAAGGAGGCAGTGAGTACCTGAATTAGGTTAAGGGCAGTGTTCCTGGGAATGAGGTGGCAGATAGTCCCCTGGGTAACAAAGAAGAGAGAACTGGCAAAGATGGCTGCAGCTTCAGATGGTGGGACTACAGAGTGAAGGGCAAATTTAGGGAAAATGATGGCAAATTCAATTTTAGATTGATAAGCTGGTGGCTCATTGGCCTAATTATTTAATGGAAGTGCTGATTCGGTGCTTCTGCTAGAGTTTATAGATAGAAATATAGAGAGTCATCAACATTTTGGTTATAACTGAAACCATGGAAGAGAATGAGTTCAAGAAAGAAAAGAGAGGTGCAATTAGGTGGCTCAGTGGGTAGGGTAGAGAGTCACACCTAAAGATGGGAGGTCTCAAGTTCAGATTTGGTCTCAGACACTTCCTAGCTCTGTGACCCTGGGCAAGTCACTTAAGCCCAGCTGCCTAATCTTTACCGTTCTTTTGCTTTGGAAGCGAAACTTAATATCGATTCTTTGGCAGAAAGTAAAAAGGGGTCTAGGCTTGGGGAAAGGATTGATGAGTCAATAACATGGAACAAAGGCAGAACGATCAAAAGCAGGGAAGAAGAAATGAAAATGTTCCTAAGCAAAAAGTCTCATAGACGGAGGCAAGGAGAGACACTTTCTGGGCATTTGGAACATGACAGCTGGCGGTTTCAGGAGTGGCAATAAGACCAAGGGAAGGGCGAGGGTCGGGAGGGGGAAAGCTGAGAAAGACTGAGGAATGCTTGTAAGCTGCGGGAAGAGAGCAGAAAGAATGAGAGGTGTAGGGAAAAGGGTCAACAGAGAAGCCCCTGGGAGCAACGTAAGGGCAGGGAGTGAGGATTCAGCCGCAGGTGGAATCAAGGCCGGCGCCGGAAACGCCCCCAGAAAACCTTCACTTCCGGTTCACCGCTCCTTCTGGTAACAGCCCCCCAAACCTCTGCCCCATCCAGCTCTCCACGCCGGGAGCCCCCGGCCCCTGCTCCAGCCACTGCCCACGTCCCGGTCCCCCCTGCCCCAGGCTCCCCTTCGACTCCTCCGGGAGGCCGCAACGCCCCAGTCCGGGAAGGGAGTGGTGTGGTTACTCACTGCGTCCGAGTAATCGGGCCTGCGCAGGCAATGCTGTCTGGCCCCAGAACGGCTCCCGAGATGGGCGGGATGCGGTAGAACTGGCCCGGTGAGGGGCCCCCGGCCCAAAAGCCCGACTGCACTTCTAACAACGGTTCCATCTTAGTCACCCTGGCGAAGAGAAATGAAAGCGCCTGCGCCAGGGGAAGTGGAAGTGACGTAGCCAGTCGTTTTTCTGCCCTCCCCTTGGGGCCGACCTGTTGATGAGGTCAAACGCTGTGGTAGTGACGACGTCGCCATATTGACTGTGGCGGGGGGCAGGGCGCCCCGCTGTGTCCAGCGCTGAACAGAGCGAAACTTGGTAACCCGAGCCCTGGTCCAACGGTGCTGCATTCATTTCCCCCCAGAAGTGCACATAATGGATGGAAGACATTCTAGGCATGATATGTATCTCTACAGGATAGATAGCCATAATGTAGGCATTCATACAATATGCCTTCTTAGGCAGAACCACATTTGTTTTTATTTAACGGGAAACGTATTTGGAGCCGGCCAAATATCTTTAAGAACAATAGACTGTTCTAAACAGCTAATATCTACATAAGGCTTTAATTTTTTTCCCCTAAAAACCCTTACCTTCCTTCTTAAAATCAGTATTGTGTGTGTTGGTTCTAGGGCAGAAGAGCAAATGGACTAGGCAATTGGGGGGGGGGGGGGGGAGACTCACCCCAGAGTCACACAGATAAGTGTTTGAGGTCAAATTTGAACCCAGAACTTTCCCTTCCTAGGCCTAGCTCTCAACCTACTTGAGCCACCTAACTATCCCCATAATGCTTTAATGTTTGCAAGGCACTTGATAGGTAATATAAAATCATTTGATTCTCACAATAACCACAATGACCCTGTGAGGTAGGCATTGTTATTAGCTCCATTTTACAGATGAGGAAACTGACACTGAAATATCTAAGGATATGAACTTGGGTCTTCTTGAGCACCAAGTCCAGAATTCTAGTCACAATATTCCGCTGCCTAGCTTCCCCCCAACTGAAGAAAGCTAAATAAAACAGGCTCAAGAGGACTCAGAAGCCCCTACCAGTGGTCCCCAGTTGTTTATCAAGGAAAGGGAAAGCTGGAGACTTACCTCCCAGGACCCCCACTAGAGCCCCAAACCAGTCCCTTCTGGATGGACTTATTTAGCTGGACAACTAGAGCTCTTAAGGAACTTCAGAAGTTTACTAATCCAGCAGGAATTACTGCTTTTCTTCCCTTTGATTAAAAAATAAAATAAAATACATTCTAGAACTTTTGCTAGGAATTGAAGTTGAGCTCCTGACCTGTAGTTTGTACAATTCATTCTCTTTCCCTTTTAAAAAATCAGAACATTTGTCTTTCTAACCTAGAGAACATCTCCATCCTCCATGATCTTGATGTGTCCATTTCTTCAGGATCCTGAGATGTCATTCATCCAGAACTGGCGCCTCGAATTCAAGGACAGCTAAATGGTTTCTGTCTCCTTATCTTCAGACTTCCTATTATTTGTGCTTTTTCTTTCTAGTTCAAAGCTCTTCCTCACTGGCAAAGAAAAAATAAGCAAGATAATAGTTGAGCAGCTCTGCCTTCTCTACCTCATTCATTATCATCTTATCTAACTGCAAAGCAGACTTATTCTTTCTTTGATCCTTCTCTCCTCCCGCCTTGTGCCATGTTTGCTGATATTTGGGCAAGGGCCATGCCTACTACCTACTGACATGTGTTTGGAGTTCCTGGGGGATGACACAAATATTTACCACCAGTATAGCTCTCAGCTGATAAAGAAGCCAAACAAGTAACCATAACTTCAACTTATGAGAATTGTTACAAAAAGAAATGATAATATGAGGCTGAAAGGCATCATCAAGACCTTCAAGAAAGATACAAAATTGTGCTGAAAAATCTTGGTATTGAAGGCACTCATAAGTTAGTAGACCAAAGGAAAGTTTACCTGTATAAAGGAGTTGAAAGATTTAGTAACTTGCCTGTTCTCAGAATTTTGATGCCAGAGAATAGAGTACAAAATAATTCACTGCATCCATTACTGCCCTTAGGCAAATTAGTTGGACTTTTTAATAAGCAGGCTGAGAGAAGTGCTAGATAGTTAGTTTGGTGGACTCTGAGCAAAAGAGACCATCCATCAATTATTCAAAGACCACCCAAACCAGATATAGCCTCTGAGCGTGACATTTCATTGGAAGAGATAATAATATCTCGCATTTATATAGTACCTACTATGTGCCAGATACTATGTTAAGTACTTTACAAATATTTCATTTTCTCCTCACAGCAATCATAGGTGGTAGGTGCTATTATCCCCATTTTATAATTAAAGAAACTGAGGCAGGGCAGACCCACCAGCAGGCTAAGACAATAGGCCAGGCAGGAGGTGATGGAAAGATAATGAGTTCTGTTTTGAACATGTTGAGTATAAGATGTTCACTGGATATCCAGTTGAGTTTTTTTAAAAATAGCTGGAGATATAAGTTTAGAAATGTGCATGGAGGTAAGGGCAGCATAGGTAGATTTGAGAATCATCACAGAGATGGTAATTAAATTGATGGGAGCAGATGAGATCTTTGTTAAGAGTTCAGAGCAGTTAAGAGATCTTTGGCAACTTAGGAGAGAGTAATTTCAGTGGAATGATGACAGGAAACAGCACTGTAGGGGGTTAAAAGGGGAGTGAGGAGAGAAAGTGAAGGCACTTATTAGAAATGGCAACTTTTCAGGCAACTTAGCCACAAAGGGAAGAACTATAAGATTGAGAGTTAAATCCAGTTAGCCAAGTGAATAGCAAACAGAATTCGGAGTTCTACATAGACTAGATAAACTAGGATAAAAAATGGAATAGATAATAATAATAGATTAGATCTAAAATAAATAAACCAGAAAATATGCAAGAATAAATGAGCTCCGAGGGCAGATGGGGTGCTCAGTGGATTGAGAACCAGGCCTAGAGACAGTAGGTCTGTAAGAATTAAATTTTAATGGTTTGACTAAAATATATGAAAATTATAAATAATAGTGGTGGTCATGATTCAAAGTATTATTGCTCAAAGTCTAAATACTTTGATAACTTTTATTTACAAAAGAGGTAGAAAGAGTGAAAGCAGAGAAATACAAAAGAGTTGAGAAAACATTAGCCTATCTAACTAAATTTTGCTCTGGTGCTCAACTCAGCCAGGACTTGTTGACCTTCAATCAGAATTAAACTCTCCAGAAGACAGGAAGGGAAAGCCAGCTATCCACTCACCCAATTTCCCTCCAAGAGGCAGGTCAAGACAATGACTTGAACTGAAGGTGACAACTGAGGCTGACTTTCCTCCTTGAGCCAACCTTCTTCTTGAAGCCGACTTCCTTAGCCCCAGAAATTCAGGGACTTTAATAGTGGCTTCTTGTCCCTTCCCCTCTTCACAAGGACCAATCACAGCTTCCAAACTGCCCAGCACTGCCCAGGGGGCAGTGTCTGTGGGAACCACTTCTCACCTTCTGGAGAAGTGAATATTCATCAAAAGGTTTCACAGATTCCTGGCTGATTGAGGTGTGAACTCTCATTTCCTGGCTGATTGAGTTGAAAGGGTAGAGAGCTCCTCCACCTGGTACTAAGTAGGTTGTTCAAGCTTTTGTTGATTCAATTCAAAAGTAGACAAAGGAGAGTTAATCCTGTCTTCACAATCTAGTGAGGTACTAAGTAGGGGTACTTAAATTATTATTGATCAAGTGTTCTCTCAAAAGAGACAAAGGGAATAAAGGATTCCCTTTCACAAGTATAAACTCAGAATAGACAAAGAGAACAAAGAATTCCCTTTTCACAAGTTCTAGGTTAAAATCTGGCCTGGGACACTTCCTAGCTGAGTAACCCTGGGTAAATCACTTAATCCCCATTGCCTAGCACTTACCACTCTTCTGCCTTGGAATCAATACTCAATATTGATTCTAAGACAGAAGGTAAGGGTTAAAAATAAATAAATAAAAATAAATGAACTCAATCTGGAACCAAGATCTTATCTCACCCAAGAAGGAATCAGGGACATACTGAGGAGTTAACTTCTATATATCTAAAAGAGAGTCTTATTCTCCTCCTTGAAGTCAGTCTTGAAGAAAGTCTGGAATCAGAAGAGACTGTCTAAGAAGGAATGAAATTCCAAAGCTCTCCCACAAACTCTATTGTACTTCATACAGTCACTTTATCACACTCCATTAGCAATCTTTCCAGGCTTGACTAGAAACCCATGTTCTTTATGTTCTCCTAAGATCTAAATGCACCATGCCATGAATGTAATTTGGACATTTAGTCACTGAAGCACCCTGTCAAGTGATGTTTTTTTTATAGACTTGTGCATATTGAATCTATTGTTAATTTAAGATGGGATCTCCCCTTCTCATCCAGGCTGAAAATACAGCAGCTTCTCATGGACCCTTCTCTCACTACCAATTGGCATGGGAGCTTTGATCTCCTCTATTTTTGACCAGTGCTAGTTTACCCTCTTCAGTCAACTCAAGGGACTCCTTCTACCAGGGGTTCACCATACTGATGTCAAACTTAGTAGAGATATCCAATCAGCATAACCCACTGCAGTATAAAGGGATGTTCTGAAACTCCTAAAAAAGCAAAACAAAATTCTGTTTAATATTTTAAAGAATAAAATTTTACAAAAGTAGGCCTTTTATGTGCATCACATCAGAAACATTAGCAGTGTGTACAAGCACCTTCCCCCATCCAACAAGGTCTGCTCTAATCTACCTTTTTGCCCTATGCTGAAGTATTTATTATACTTCCCAGTTCAAGTGTTTATCATTGTACTTCATTTTGGAGGGCCTTGGAGCAGAGTCTTGTTTTCTATTGGGGGCTTTTCCTTCTCCCATTCCAAATAAATAAACAATAGACTCCTGCCCTCTGGATGTTTACTGAGGGATGGGTAGATGAGTGAGAACATTCCTTTCTCTGGGTTTGCTTCCTTCATTCCTTGGGTTGTATTCTTGCTTTTCACCTCTAGGAACAGGGCCACAAGAATCATGGGATGATGTGCTCAGAGATCTGAAGATGGAAGAGAAATTAGAAGCCATGGGGTTCAACCTCTCATTTTACAGATGAGGAAACCACAGCCCAGAGAGATTAAGGGATTTGCCCAGGATTGCACAAAAAGTAAATAGAGTCAAAATTCAAATTCAGGTGCACTGGACTCCTAAATCAGGAGTTTTTAAGCCAAAGCCATCTAATAATAATAATAGCTTACATTTATATGACAATTACTATATCTCAGACATTTTAATCATCTCATTTGATCCTTACAACAACCTGGAAAGATAGGTGCTATTATTATCCGCATTTTACAGATGAGGAAACTGAGATAGAGGTTAAGTGACTTTCCTAGGGTTGTATAGCTAGTAAGTGTCTGAGTCTGGGTTTGAACTCAGATCTTCTTCCCTCCAGATCTGGTGCTCAATCCACTACAACACCCATGTGCCTTGGACAGAGCACTGGACATGGAGTCAAGAAGACCTGAGTTCAACTCCAGCCTCAGACAGTTATTCGCTGTGTAAAGTCATTTAACCCTCTGTCTGTCTCAGTTTCTTCATCTGCAAAGTGAAGATAATAACAGCAGGGTGGTTATGAGGATCAAATGAGATATTTGTCAAAGTACTTTCCAAACCATAAAGTACTATATAAATATTAGCTATTGTCATTAATGTTTTTTGTGTCAAGGACACATTAGGTAGTCTGGAGAATGCTACAAACTCCTCGGGATAAGATTTCTAAATTCATGGAAAATAAAAAGTACCAAAAAAACCCTAAATATATTAAGATTGTTATGAAAATATATATGCATATTTTTAATGGATACTAGATAAAGAACTCCTATTCTAAATTTAGAGCTCTGTGGACATATCTAGTCAGTCCATCATATTTCACATTTTATCCCAAACATCTTGCCATCCTTCTCTCCCTTATTCTCTTAATTTAGAAACCTTAATTAAATAGACACTGCTACTGCTTCTGGAGAGGGTATGTCAATCAATTCCATTAAAACTACACTTACCAAAAAGTGCCTTTAATCTCTTATAATCAGAGAAATATATATCAAAACAACTCTGAGGTATCACCTCTCACCTAGCAGATTGGCTAACATGGCAGCAAAGGAAAGTAATGAATGCTGGAGGGGGTGTGGCAAAGTCGGTACATTAATGCATTGCTGGTGGGGTTGTGAATTGATCCAGCCATTCTGGAGGGCAATTTGGAACTATGCCCAAAGGGCGATAAAAGACTATCTGCCCTTTGATCCAGCCATAGCACTGCTGGGTTTGTACCCCAAAGAGATAATAAGGAAAAATACTTGTACAAGAATATTCATAGCTGCACTCTTTGTGGTGGCCAAAAATTGGAAAATGAGGGGACGTCCTTCAATTGGGGAACGGCTGGACAAATTGTGGTATCTGTTGGTGATGGAATACTATTGTGCTGAAAGGAATAATAAAGTGGAGGAATTCGATGGAGACTGGAACAACCTCCAGGAAGTGATGCAGAGCGAAAGGAGTAGAACCAGGAGAACATTGTACACAGGGACTGATACTCTGTGGCACAATCAAATGTAATGGACTTCTCTACTAGCAGCAATGCAGTGACCCTGAACAACTTGGAGGAATCCATGAGAAAGAACACTATCCACATTCAGAGGAAAAACTTTAGGAGTAAAAACACCAAAGAAAAACAATTGCTTGATTACATGGGTCGAGGGGATATGATTGGGGATATAGACACTAAAGGAACATCCCAGTGCAAACATCAACAATATGGAAATAGGTTCTGATGAAGGACACATGTAATACCCAGTGGAATTGCACGTTGGCTGTGGGAAGGGTGAGTGGAGGGGAGGTCTCACCAGTCAGTCCTCTATGAGTATTAACTTTCTATATTAGAATATAGTTTCCTTAAGGGAAGAGACTATCTTGATTTTGGTTTTAATAATAGTAATACTTAACATTCATATAGCATCTTGTAGTGCCAAGCACTATGCTAAGCATTTTACAAATATTATCACATTTGATCCTCACAACTACCCTGGGAGTTAGTTGCAATTATTAAGCTAACTTTACAATAGAGGAAACTGAGGTTAAATAACTTGCTCTGAATCACATAGCTAGTATCTGAGCCTGGGCTATGAACCAAGATCTTCCTGATTCCAGGTCCAGTGCTCTATCCACTAAGCCCTCCAGTTGTCAATCCCTAGCACTCAGTAAAATAGTTGGCCCTTAAAAAAAATTTCAGCCTATCATTGCATCAGTATAGGGAGCTCTAGTAAAGAATTTTATTTTCTAAAGAAAATTAGCATTCCATGCAATGTATAGTCTTTTTTAAAAATATTTTATTTTCCCAGCAGTCAAGATGGCAGCATAGTAGCAGAGAAATCCTAGAGCTGTTCTGAATATACTTCCAAACTGATCTTTAAAAAGCATTTCAAAAGGACAGAAGTCAAAGCAGGATGAACAAAGGAGCTCTCCCATTGAACACAGTATGGAAGGTAGGCAGAGAGAGGGGATGTCCATGCTATAAGAGGTCAAAACTGCACAAGGAAAAGCACAGGTCAACCACCCACTACCACCACCACCTACCATGCCAGACACAGAGTCAGGACCTAGTATATAAATAGAGATTTTGAACCTTTGGACTTCATTCCCCAGAAGTCTTAGCAGTTCCCAAAATTTCCTATAATCTCTCCTGTGTCTCCACATTGGCAAGATCTTGTTATTGGTATTTAACTGGCAGTAATGCCTCCAAATCTCTCTATTCTTGCATGATGTATCAGCATCAGCAGTGATGGTGGTAAGGCGGGGAAATTTTGAAATGGCTAACCAGCCATGGGCATGTGATTTTTAATTTGTATCCTCTTTATTCCTTGGTTTCTAATGATCCTTAATAAACCTCATAAAATATAATGTTTTTCTTATTAGAGATATAATTTAATTGTTACACTAGGCAACCTCCAAATTCTAGGAGGTGGGTTACACTAAAGAAAAAGCAGGGCAGACCTATCTCTGGAGGCTCCAGGTCCTGGCAGTGAAATTTTAAGCTTAATAGCACTGAATCATTTGGCAGTGGCAGCAGAAACAGTGAAGATACACTCACAGCAAAACACTGCAAAGCATGCTACACCAACCAAAAAAACACTGTAGACCTTCTCTTAGAAATCCCAGACCCTGGAGGTGAAGGTCAGAGGTCTATAGTACTGGGCTCACTCAATCCTCTGACAGGGAAAAGAAGATAGTCCCCAAGGCAAAGCCCTGTGAGACATAAGCTAAGATAGAAATGACCAGCAACATGCAGGACTCCCAGTTCTTGAGTTGTATAAACAGCAAAAAAAAAAAAGCTCTTGACCCTAGGAAATTTCTACAGAGAAAAATAAATAAATAACAAAGCTAATGATTTCAAGAGACATCAAGAAATAATAAAACAAAATTAAAATAATGAAAAATAGAAGAAAACAAAATTTCTCATAGAAAAAAATAGATTCGAATCGATCCTCTGTGTCTCTGTTTTCCACTATTTAAAGACCTCTTTCTCTTGCGTCACCTCCCCTAAATTTTACATCTACCAATCACAGCAGACACTCCTCTTCAGGACTGCCCACTCTTTCACACGTGGGTCACAGACCTCCCATTCAAGGTATGAAATGGGCATTCATACCTTTTTGTGGTTAGTTCACACCTTTTTGTAGTTAGTTCATCACTTTTTGTGGTTAAAATGGGTAGATCTACCTTAAATACTGGGTTTACACTTTGGAGATTAAATAGACATATTTAAATATATAGATATAGATAAACATAGATAAAAATAGACAGGGGAATACAATTTAATCTTCACAATAAAGGAAGAGATAAGTACCTTCGTTGTTACAATCAAGGGAGAGCTAAATTCAATCTTCACAGAATAAATAGATGGTAATCATAACTGTGAATGTGAATGGGATGAACTCACCCATAAAATGGAAGTGGATAGTAGAGTGGATTAAAAAACAAAATCCTACTATGTGTTGTTTACAAGAAACACATATGAGGCAGGTAGACACACACAAGGTAAATGTAAGAGGCTGGAGCAGAATCTATTGTGCATCACCTGAGAAAAACAAAACAGGAGTAGCAATCATGATCTCTGACAAAGCTAAAGCAAAAATAGATCTAATTAAAAGAGATTAAGAAAGTAATTACATCTTGATAAAAGGCAGTATAGACAATGAAGAAATATCCTTACTCAACATATATGTACCAAATGGTATAGCATCCAGATTTTTAAGGGAGAAACTATTGGAGCTTAAGGAGGAAATAAATAGTAAAACTACATTAATGGGGGACCTTAGCCTTCTCCTATCTGATCTAGATAAATTAAAACAAAAAATATAAAATGAAGAAGAGAAGTGAGTGAAATTTCAGAAAAGTTAGTTAATAGATATCTGGAGAAAAATGAATAGGGATGAAAAGAAATATACCTTCTCTTCAGCAGCACATGATACATATACAAAGATTAACCATAAAAACATTGCAAAAATGAATAATATGGAAATAGGTATCAAGTGATAACATTTTTACAACCCAGTGAAATTGTTTGTCCATTCTGGGACAGGGAAGGGAAGAGGGGAGGGAAAGAAAATGAATCATGTATACATGGGGAAATATTTTAAATTTTATTAAAAAATAAAAATTGTTTCCTTCCTGTCTCCTTCCCAGAGAGTCAACTATCAGTCTGAACTGACTCTCAGTTCCTGAGTGGAGTTCCAGCATATTGGCCTGTAGGATCTCCTGCTTTCAGCTTGCTCCTGCTAAAATCTCTTACAACAAGGCAAAGTAAAAATTAATTGGAAATTTAAAAATTAGTGGGTTAAAGAACAAATCATAGAAACAATTACTGATTTCATTGAAGAGGATGACAATGAGGAGACAACATATCAAAATGCATGGAATATAGCCAAAACAGTACTTAAGGGGAAAATTTATATCCTTGAGTGCCTATATCAACAAAAAAGAGAGAGAAGATCACCAAATTGGGCACACAACTAAAAAAACTAGAAAAAGAAAAAATCAAAAATCCTCAGATAAAGACCAAATTGGAAATCCTAAAAATCAAAGGAGAAAATAATAAAATTGAAAGTAAAAAAAATTGTTGAACTAATAAGTAAGACTAGGAGCTGGCATTTTGAAAAAAACAACAACAAATAAAATAAAGTATTGGTTAATCTAATTTAAGAAAGAAGAGAATCAAATTAACATCATGAATGAAAAGGGCAATCTCACCTCTAATGAAGAGGAAATTAAGGCAATTATTAAGAGCTACTTTGCCTAATTATATGACAACAAATATGGCAATCTAGGAGAAATGGATGAATATTTACACAAATATAAATTACCTAGATTAACAAAAGAGAAAAAAGAATATTTAAATAATACCATATGAAAAAAAGAAATTGAACAAGCCATCAAGGAACACCCTAAGAAATAATTCCCAGGGCCAGATGGAATCACAAGTAAATTCTAGCAAATATTTAAAGAACAACTAATCCCAATGCTATGCAAACTATTTGACAAAATAAACAAAGAAGTCTTACCAAATTCTTTTTATGACACAAATATGGTACTGATTCCCAAGCCAGAAAGACCAAAAACAGAGAAAAAAATCTATAAACAAATCTCCTTAATGAACATAGAATCAAAAATCTTAATTAAAATACTAGCAAAAAGACTATAGCAAGTTATCACAAGTTATCACTATGACCAGGTGGGATTCATACCAGGAATGCAAGGCTGGTTCAATATTAGGAAAAATATCCACATAAATGACCATAACCACAACTGAACTGATAGAAGTAACATTATTATTTCAATAGATGAAAAAAGCCTTTGACAAAATACAAAACCCATTCTTATTGTAAATGCTAGAAAGTATAGGAATAAAAGGGACCTTCCCCAAAATAATAAACTATATTTATTTAAAACTATTAGCAAGTATCATCTGCAATGAGGATAAGTTAGAATCATTCCCAGTAAGATCAGGAATGAAGCAAGGATGCCCATTATCACCACTACTATTTAATATTGTACTAGAAATGCTAACAGTAGCAATTAGAGAAGAAAGAGAAATTGAAGGGAGCAAAGTAAGCAATGAGGAAACTAAACTATCACTCTCTGCAGATGGTATAATGGTATACTTAGAGAATCTGAGAAAATCAACTAAAAAGCTAATGGAAATAATAACTTTAGTAAAGTGTCAGGGTACAAAATAAACCCACATAAATCATCAGCATTCCTATATACTTCCAACAAAACTCAGCAGCAAGAGTTAGAAAGAGAAACTCCATTTAAAATCTCTCTAGACGGAATAAAATATTTAGGAATCTCTCTGCCAAGACAAACACAGGAATTATATGAACACAACTACAAAACATTTTTCACACAAATAAAACTAGATGTAAACAATTGGAAAAATTTAATTGCTTATGGAAAGGATGAACTAATATAATAAAAATGACAATCCTACCTAAACTGATTTACTTATTCAGTGCCATACCTATCAAACTACCAAAAACTTTTTTAAAGATTTAGAAAAAATTATAACAAAATTCATCTGGAAGAACAAAAGATCAAGAATATCAAGAGAACTAATAAAAAAAATGTGAAGGATGGTGGCCTAGCAGTACCAACTCTTCAACTGTACTATTACAGCCATGATCATCAAAACTATATGGTACTGGCTAAGAGATAGAAGGATGATTAAATGGAATAGACCTGAGGTAAATGACCATAGCAAGCTAGTGTTCAATAAATTCAAAGATCCCAGCTTTTGGAACAAGAACCCACTATTTGACAAAAACTACCATGAAAATTGGGAAACAGTATGGGGGAAATTAGTTTTAGATCAGCATCTCACACTCTATGCCAAGATAAATTCAAAATGGGTCAATGACTTAAATATAAAAAGGGAAATTATAAGTAAATTGGGTGAACATGGAATAGTATACCTGTCATAGCTATGGGAAAGGAAAGAATTTAAGACCAAGAAAAATTCAGAGAACATTATAAGATGTAAAATGAATAATTTTTATTATATTAAATTTAAAAATTCTTGTACAAATAAAACAAAAAAATTAGAAGGGAAGCAACAAACTGGGGGGGGGGTTATAACAAAACTCTGACAAAGATCTAATTTCTCAAATTTTTAAGGAATTAAGTCAAATGTACAAGAAATCAAGCCATTCCCCAATTGACAAGTGGTCAAGGGATATTAATAGGCAGTTTTCAGATGAAGAAATCAAACTATTAATAAGCATATGAAAAAAGTCTTCTAAATCTCTTATAATCAGAGAGATGCAAATCAAAACAACTCTGAGGTAACACCTCACACCTAGCAGATTGGCCAATATGACAGTAAAGGAAAATAATTAATGTTGGAGGGGCAAATTTGGTTTCTGATGCATTGTTGGTAGAGTTATGAATTGATCCAACCTTTCTGGAAGGCAACTCGGAACTATGCACAAAGCATTTTTAAAAAATGCTGGCCCTTTGATCTAGCAACACCACTGCTAGGTTAGTATCCCAACTAGATAATAATGAAAAATGTTTGTACAAAAATATTCATAGCCACACTTTGTGGTGGCCAAAAATTGGAATATGAGGGTGTCCCTCAATTGGAGAATGGCTGAACAAATTGTGGTGTATGATGGTGATGGAATACTATTGTGCAATAAAGAATGATGAGCTGCTTGATTTCTATATGAACTAGAAAGACCTCCATGAATTGATGTGGAGTGAAATGAGTAGGACCAAGAGAACATTGTACACAGAAAGTGAAACACTGTGGAACAATCAAATGTAATGGACTTCTCTACTAGCAGCAATGCAATGATCCAGGACAATTCTGAGGGACTTGTGAGAAAGAACACTATCCACATCCAGAGAAAGAACTGTGGGAGTAAAAACGCAGAAGGAAAAACATATCATTTATCACTTGTTTATGTGGGTTGTGAGGATGGGATTAACTCTCCCCTGCCCATTTTTAGATTTAATCACCAGAAGCATATACACCATACTTATCCTTAAGAGGGGGGAGGTCTGTGACCCATGTGTGCTATAGTGAGTGACTTATCAGAATCAACTGACTACCCTCTGGGTAGTCCTAAGCAAAGCTTTATCTGTAATTGGTCCATGTAAAATGGAAGGAAGGCACAGGAAGTGATGAAAGGAATGGTCTTTAAAAGTGGCAAGAACTTCCTATGGGGAGGTCTTTTGCCTTCAACTTGATCTTGAAGGAGCTCTGGCCTGGGACCTTGGACTGCTCTTGGATTTTTCCCTTAGAACTACCACGTGGGTGAGTAAAAAAGACTGACTCATTTTCCTGGTCTTTTCTGAGAGGTACTAGCCTCTGGAGGGGCCCCTCATCTTGGAGAAGGCCTTGTGGCTAAAACCCTTATTTAATTGACTCCTAGGCCCTCCAGCTAGGGCTTCTGGAGCCCTGCTGGAGTAAAGCCAGAGCCTTAGCAAATAGTCTAGCTCATTAAGCTAGATTTCTTACTCTGCCCTTTTTCTCATTTCTCTACTTTCACTCTTTCCCTCTATTTTATAAATAAATTGCTAAAATGTCATTCAGACTTGAGTCATAATTATGGTGACCACACTCTTATATATTTAATTAAACCATATTAATTTTACCCTTACAGGGTATATGATTTGGGGTTTTGGTTTTAAAAGACTACTACAAAAATGAATAATATGGAAATAGGTATCAAGTGTTAATCTATGTATAACCCAGTGGAGTTGCTTGTCAGCTCCAGAAGTGGGGAGGGAAGAAGGGAGGGAGAGAATATGAATCATGTAACCATGGAAAAATATATTTTAAATTTTTTTTAAGTTTTAAAAAATATTTTATTTTTCCAATTACAAGTAATAGCAATTTTCAACATGTGTTTTCCAAAATTATAAGATCCAAATTGTTTCACTCCTTCCCTTCTTTCCCCCTCCCAGAGATGGTAGACAATTTTATCTGGAATGTACATGTATTATCATGAAAAACATACTTCCATATTCATCATTATTGTTCGAGAATACTCATATAAAACAAAACTCCAAAATAATAATATAAACTAAAGTGAAAAATTATATATGCTTTGATCTGCATCCAGCTCTACCAGTTCTTCCTCTGGAGGTAAATAACATTCTTTGTCATGTTTTCCAAATTGTTCAGAATCATTATATTGCTGAGAATAGCTAAGTTTTTTACAATTGATCATCCTATAACATAGTGCTATTACTGTATACAATATTCTCCTTGTTCTGCTTATTTCACTTTACATTGATTTTATTTGTTCAAAAACTTTTTAGAGATATTGAAATTCATTTTACATCTCATGTTCTCTATCTCTTATATGATCACAAATTCTTCCCTTCTCCATAGATCTGACAGGCAAACTATTTCAAGCTCCCTTAATTTGCTTATGGTACCACCATATATATATATATATAATATATATATATATATTAACCCTATCTTGGTAGAGGGTGTAAGATGTTGTGTAAGATACCCAGTTTCTGCCATATTATTTTCCAGTTTTCCTAGCAATTTTTGTCAAGTAGTGAGTTCTTATCCCCAAAACTAGGATCTTTGTATTTATCAAACATTGGATTGCTATGGTCATTTACTGTCCCCCCAATATATTGTATATCTTATCTATTCCATTCATCCACCATTCTATTTCTTAGCCAGTACCACATTGTTTTGATAAATATTGACTTATTATAGTCAATATATATTGAGATCTGGTACTATTAGGCCATCTTCCTTCACACATTTTTTTTCCATTAATTCCCTTGATATTCTTGATCTTTGGTTCTTCCAGATGAATTTTACTATTGTTTTTTTCCTATGATGTATAGTCTTAAATAACTGACCAGCCAGTATGTGGGAGACTCAGAATTTGAACCTAAATCATCCTGACTCAAAGATCAGCTTATTTCATTCCTTCATTTCCACAGTACCATACAGCAATAAACTAAGATATGAGCCAAACAAAGGACATCAATGGCACAATAAGGGAAATTCATCATTTAATCTTCCAAATGATCTACAGAATCACCAAAGTTTTTAGTTGGAAGGGAACTCAGCCACCATCCATCACACACTCCAAGAGGAATCCCCACTACAACATGCCCAACAAATGTCACCTTCAAAGAGAGAGAATCTCTAGAAGCCATAAGAAAATCTCTAATTCCAGGGTTTTTAACCTTTTCTGTGTCATGGACTCCTTTGGGAGTCTAATGAAACCATGGACCTCTTCTCAGAATGCTGTATTTTTTAATGCATAAAGTAAAATGCATAAGATTATGAAGGACACCAATTATTGCAATAGTAATACTTGAAATAGTAATCAAAAAGAAAATATTCCTTACAGTTCCCAAGTCCTCCTCTGATTATTAGGAAGTGTTTCCTGACATCCAACTTAAATTTGCCTCTGAAACCTTTACTTGGAATTTCTTCTTCCTAGACTCTCCCCTTCTCCCAAAGGCCTGCAACAGAGATAAACAGTCAAACAAAGCTGGGTGGTCTAAGGCAGGGAGAAGGGCATGACCCTGGTTCCATCCTGGGTGGCCATTTGCTAGTTCCCTACCTTCTCAGCCCCCAGATCTTCCTCAGCTCCCAAAGCCTGCTCCAGTGACTAAATGGTCATCTTTCTGTGATCAGAATATCACAGCATTCTGTTTCCACTGGAGTTGTTCTTTCATTTTCATTCTGTGCATCTGGTTTTCCTTTTTCTGCTTCCTCTGCTTTGCATCATCTAATATGCATTCTGCATTCTTTATAGTCATCATCTCCTACAAAGCAATAAGATTCCAGTACATTTTTGTACCCAACATTTATTTAGCTATTACTCAACTGATAGGCATTTACTTTGTTCCTAGTCTATTGTTACTACCAAAGATGATACTATCTTTTTTTTTAAACCCTTACCTTCTGTCTTGATATCAATACTAAGTATCAGTTACAAGGCAGAAAGAAGAATAGTACTAAGTATCAGTTCCAAAGCAGAATAACAGTAAAGGCTAAGCAACAGGAGTTAAGTAACTTGCTCATGGTTGCACAGCTAGGAAGTATCCCAGGTTATATTTGAACCCAAGACCTTCCATCTCCATTGAGACACCTAGCTGCCCCTATAAATATTCTGATGAATAAAGGGCCAGTCTGTTTGTCCTTGACCTCCTTGTTGTATAAGTCCAGCAAAGGGATCTCAGGTTAGTAACTTTTTTTTAGCATAATATCAAATTGCTTTTCCTTCAAGTCTTTGCTAAAATCCCACCTTCTACAAGAAGGCTTTCCTGACCTCCCTTCATTCTAGTGCCTTCCTTCTTTTAACTATCTCCAATTTATCCTTTGTATATCTTGTTTGCACATAGTTTTTTTTTTTACATTTGTCGCCCCCTTTGCTCTTCCTGGTATCCCCAGGGTTTAGCACAATGCCTAACACATAGTAGGCACTTTAAAGTTTATTGACTGACCAATTGACAAAATGGCTGGACAAAATCATAGCTCCACCAAGAATGTATTAGTGTGATTGTCTTTCCACAATCCTTTTTCTGTTTGGGCATCTGTCTTAGTCTCTTTCAGCTAGTCTTCTCTGTTTCCTTCTACCCTTCTCCAGAAATCTGGGCTATATCTTTACATTTTGGCTACCCAATTTGTCATCTTCTACTCCCATGGTTTTCATCTCCACTGTATGGTTGGATACCCACAGGTTTAGTCACCTTAGACCTCATCATGGCCTGAAGTTTCAGGTCATAATGAGACGTTTTTGTGTTTTTTTGTGTGTTCAGCATCACAAAGATGCTGAACTTTGAAATTCACCTCATTCCGCTAAATGAATTTTTTCTTACTTTGCTTCTCACTGCTCTTCTCACTAATAACGATCCCTCCTTGATCTTTTAGTTCACCAACCCAGCCCTGGTTTTGCTTCTCTCCTTCTACAGTCTCGACCCTACAATGAGCTGTTTTAACAATAAAGCATCTACTTTTTTTGAAGTAGCAAAAAAACGAAAATGAGAGATGCCCGTATTGGAGTTTAGTTGAACAAACTGAAGTATATGACTATAATAGTTTGATACAGTGAAAAATGTCAATATGAGATATTCAAAGAAATGTGAGATTTGTACAAACTGACATAGAAAATAAAACAAACAGAAATAGAGGACTAATATACACAAGTACAATAATTTAAATGGAGAGAACTTTAGAGTTGAATTTTATTTTTGTAAGTGTAATAACCAATATTAGGGCTAAGGAAATGACAGGAAAACCTGTCTCCTTCCTCTTGGTAGAGAGGTATTATATATACCAGGAAGCCAGAATGTTGTGTACATTATTAGATGTGGTAAATATATTGATTGTTTTTACTTAACTATTTTTCTTTGTTACAAAGGAGGATAGGAATGGGGAAGATAAGGGAGATAGACACAAAAATGATGGTGGTGTCACAATAATTTTTCTTAAGTCCAACTCGTAACAGGCATATAATATTACTGTACTAGAATAAAATATTAATAAGAAGAACACAGTGAAGACTGATTAGATTTTTATGAACTGTTTTAAACTGAAGTAAACAGAACCAGGAAATCATATAAACACAGAAAAACATATAAAGGACTTGAAAGAGCCCACAAACAACACTGTACATGTAGTCATACACAATGACTATAATAATGTTCATGAAAATAAAAAAAATAGAACATTGTGTAATTTTAATGATCAAGTTTGCCCCTGAAGGAAAAAAAATGAAAAATTTTGTGGGAGACTATGAGTATAGAGCATTGTTTATACTGCCTGATTTGGTTGAGGAGTTGTTTAATTTTGCTGAGCTACTTTTTTTTCCTTCTTCCTTATAGAGGATGGATCTCTGGGAAGAAGGGAAGAGATTACCGTATTTGGAAATAAAGGTGATATAAAAACAAAGGCTAATGCTAAAAAAATATTTTAAAAAATAAATACATTGTCCTTTAGCCTTGAATATTTTTATCTTTGTTTCCTTCTACTATTACCCTTTTACTAATTCTCTACTATGGATCATCCCTACCTTCTCCAAAAGAGGACATTATAAAACCTTGTTGCCTGGGTTCATTACAAATTCAGATTATCTAACCTTAGCTGGAACCATACCATTTTAGGACTATCTTTTAGTTAACCTCTCTCTGACTCCCTATCATATTCCACAAACTTGTTCCTCTCTACTTAAGCTCTTAGCTCTACCCTATGACATCAGTCTTAAAAAATGGCAATGGCTTTCATCCTACTCTGATCATTGATACCATCTATTCAGAGATCCTGCATCTGCCATCCTTCATCCTTCAAAACCTCTCTAGGTCTTCATTCTGATCTCTTTCATTGCTCCAGCCCAAGAAGATAAAGTCACTCTCTCCTTAGGCAAGATTAATATTCACTTGTTTCCTTGATCCCAATATCTCTCCGGCCTTCAGAAAAGCTTGACTCTTCCTCTTCCAGTCATCTACAAATATACCTGTCTCTACTATCAAGAAATGAAAACAAGCTAAAAACTTTCCCTTGATTATGCCTTTCCTTCACACTATCATCCTGGTTTTTCTATACTTCATTATTGAATTATCATTAAGGCAAGTCAGGAATTTATAAGCTATTCTACTTTTGGCAGAGGTAGAGTTTCAGTAGGTGTCTGAATACTTAAAATTCCTCTAAGACTATTATATCATGCCTCCATTTCAGGCTTAGAATATTGACCATTTCCCAAACTCTTCATTTGTTTCTACCTGATCACATGTTAATATAGTCATGATAATATTGCTTCTCCCTTTTAATTGATCTTGACCATTTCCTCTCTCCTAATATCATCTCCCAGTTCCTATGACACAAGTGCTCTCTGTCACCTTTCTGCTTTTGCTTCCTGTATTTTCTCATATGAGTAGTATTGGGGAGCCCTTTCTAGTCTCTGTATTTGCCTGCAGAGCCACATAATATATACAAGACACTGTTACAAGAAATTCTGAAGAAAAGCACTGAATGAATGTTAATCTGTTTGCTCCATCTACATAGTAGGCTTTAAAGTTTGGAAACTATCTTGGAAAAATTAAATGTTAAATCATAAGCTTATATCATAGACAGATTGAATGGTATTTTTATTGTTGTTGTTATCTATTTATTTCTTAAATTCCTGAGCTTTGAGTGATCCTTCTGTATAGACTTTCACACTCGAAAAAAAAGGTAAGAGGTATAGAGATAAGCCACCTACAAAACAAGAGAGCAGACTCTGTTCTCTTTCTTACCTGATTATCCAGGAGGAGCTCAGCCAAACCCTCTCTCCTTTGCATTCCAGCTTCCCCACATTTTTCTGAGTTGTAGGCAGGGCTAGACTGTTAACTGAGGATCATAAAAGTATCACAGGAGGTTTCTGGAGGTTTTTTCTGAGTAAGTTTTTACAAACAAAATAAAGGAATATCCCTTGCAACTGCATTTTATGACTCACATATATGTGTGTATATATATATATATATGTCTAGATAGATATATACACATACCCAAGCCCTGTTTTTTTCCAATATACATAATTCATAATATTTAAGTAAAACCCACTCTATCTTTGGTCTTAAAACTTTGGAGCAAGCCCTCCTCCTCAAATAGCATCTCTTAGGTTTGTATTATCCCCCTATAAAAATTTACACTGGGAAAAGCTTCAAATATAGTTCATTCAAGTTTCTATAAATGTGAATAACATGGATTTCTATTCTTGTAAAAGCAGCACTTGAAGAAACAAATACATTTACTAGTAATGAACAACCTATATTCTACCCCTATTTCATTGCTCCAGTCTAAGAGGCATCTTCTTGGCCAAGGTTAACCCTTCACTTGTTTCCTTGATCCCTATATCTCCCAGGACTTCATAAAAGCCTGACCTATTGCAAATGGTATTTACAGGAGTCCATAAACATGCAAATAGACATACAAACAAATATGTAAGATTCAAGTAACCCATAAATAATCAATATAAATCTCTTCCTATAAACCTTATTTTTTCCCCTAGGGTCCCTAAGACTTTCTAAGACTAATGTCACTCCTCTTTGGTTTGAACTCTCCTCAGAAGGTAAGCAAACTTGGGATTGCCAGTGGGGAAGCCTCCAACATTTTAGTAAGCCCCATTTCCCACAAGGATAAGGCAGTGCCCCAGACTCATAGCACCATTCTGAGATTTATATTACCCTCAGAAGGAAAATGCATTTGATATTGTTAGATAGGCAACAATGCCAACAATATGGTGAGATTCATTGGAATGTTGGGAATTTTCCCATGATGTTCACAAAATTCATAGGGCCACCCTCTGCATTGGACCCTTTCAGAATGGAAATGTACTTGGGTTTGCTAGACAAGCAGTCCCTTATCCATTAGACCTGTATTATTAATAAATTGTGATAAAAGAAAAAGGACAAGACTAGCTCCCTTATCCCCTATATCATGTTGTTCTTTACTATTGTAATCACACACATGATCCTCTTATTTCTTCAAGAAGCACATTGTCTAGGAAATTCCCTTCTGTTGATGGAAAAATGTATTATCAAACTATCAAACTTCAGATTACTCACAATGCAATCTCTACACTGGCACAATCAAAAAAAAAATTCTCCCTTCTTCAACTAGGAGGCTAGATTCTGAAGTTTCAAATATCCTCCCTCTTTCACCAGAACGCTGGATTTCAGCACTCTCAAACTTTGGTTTACTAGAAAGACAAGTCTCAAGAATTCTAATCATTCAGCTGTGTGGTTTCCTTCAACAGTTACCATATGATCTCGAGATTCTACCACTGTCCCTCCAAAGCAGAAAATGAACTTTGTACAGAAACTCTCCATTTAGATCCTCTGTACATCTGCTCCAACACTATCAATAACTGATCTTAATGAGGTGAATCCCCCCAAAAACACACACACACACACACACATCACATTTTAGATCATTCTAGAAAAAAGGAGAAAGGAGAAAACAGAGGACCAAAGAGGTCCATTCACTCACTTTTATAGACCAGCATAAAAGGGTAGCTCTCCCCAGGACTGTCCATTCTACAACAGTGGAAACAAATCAATCCATCTTGGAGGTAATGTTGGAGGCACTATGAAACAGATTCGTATTCACCCTAGAAAGATACAACACTAAAATCTCAAACAAAGGCTTACCACTCTAAGTTAAATGACATCTTTTCCTCTTTCCCCTTAGAAACAATCACTTGGGGGAAAGTGACCCTCAAAACAAACCATAATTTATTATTCTGAGCTGCTATAAATTGACAGTGTTGTTGTCAATCAATATCTACATATGAAATCATCTTGAATTGAGTTGTTGTTTTCCTCCTTTGCCCATCTCTATGCCTTCAAACAGACATCTTGGCATGCATTCACTGGAATGCATTCACTTCCCACTTCCAACTCACCTAGTGGAATCCCCAGGTACCCTGGAAGCTCAGTTCAGGTCCCAACTCCTACAGGAGCTCCATCTTGATCACTCTAACCATTAACAACCTTTTTCCTAAAGTTACTTTGTGTATATTTTGATTTAACTTTCTATGTACATATTGTTTCCCCCCCATAAAATGGGGCTGAGAACAAAAACTTTTGCTTTTTATATCTCCAACACCTAAAACAGATGCTCTAACATGGCAGGTGCAAAATAAATTCCTGTTGAATTAATTATTGAGTAATATAAATATAAGCACTCCATTCTGGAGAGGCTTCCCTCATAGAAAGAGTACACATATAGAGTGTGATAACAGGAGATCTTCAATCATTTTGAAAAACTCATAGGGTGTCATATTGTTTGGGACTATTCATAGAATTTTCCTCTGCAGGGTCAAGATATATTTCTTGGTATTTCCTAGAGGATAGATTTCAATGATGGGGAATTCCCCCCCAAGAGGATATGGTCGGCTCCCATTATTTTAGGTTGATCTGTTTTAGGAGGAGTCACCCTTTTCTACTAGACTTTAAAGAGATGCCTACAGATTCTTTTGGGATATTTTTTTTTCCTTTTACACCTTTATTCCAGTTTCACTACTAGGTTTATGCTATTATGTATAATATTGATCTTATTGAGATGTTGATATTGATAGACCTACACTGTCAGGGAGCTCTAGTTGAAGGCAGTTGATAAATTTGCTGGATACAGCTTGATCCAATGTTATTTATTACTTATGTCTAAGAGGAGGAGCAGGGACAGGAAAAGGATATAGGGATAAAACAGGATATAGTAAATCTAACACTAAGATTTCTAACTATAACCCAAATCCCCACTGTCCCACAAGGGACTGCGTCATGTTCACCCAGAGTGAACCTACACTGATCTATTCTTACTTTCTAAAGATTAAATCTATTTAACTAAAGCTATTCTAATAGAGGACCTTAAATTTATACAATTCTCCTTAAATTATCTATAAAATTTTACCAGCAGCCTCAAATTAATTGTCAACTAATGACAGTTAGGATCAATCTATTCACAGCCAGGCTCCTGAAACTGATGCTGCTCAAGGGAGAGGAAACAGCCCCTCTTGGCCACTTTTCTCTCTTAGAGAAAAGCACTCACTCCAACTAATCTTCAGATGAAAAGTTATTTCTCAACTTCTCCAAGGTTAACTCTTAAGAAAACCCTTCACAGGGGGCAACTGGGTGGCTCAGTGGATTAAGAACCAGGCCTAGAGACGGGAGGTCCTAGGTTCAAATCTGGCCTCAGACACTTCCCAGCTGGGTGACCCTGGGCAAGTCACTTAACCCCCATTGCCCAGCCCTTACCACTCTTCTGCCTTGGAGCCAATAAACAGTATTGACTCCAAGATGGAGGGTAAGGGTTATTTTTAAAATTTTTTAAATAAAATTTTAAAAAATCCTTCACAGATTGATCAGAGCAAACTCTCTAGCCACCTACTCCAAGCAAAGAACCTCCAGAGAGTGACCAGTTCTCTAACTGTCTTTCCTATCATGCAATTCTCTTAAAGTAACCCACAGATAATTCTTTCCTTCAATGCTTAAAAGAGCCAAGGTAAAATTCAAAACTCTTTCTCTAGACTAAATCCTTACTTCTAACTAGGTTAATTAGTTAATTAAGTCCTTATCCTAACAATGCCCTAACTCTGCTATTGATAGGAAATAAAAAGACCTGTTTAAAAATGTTCCTAGAAACACCATGTATAATGATAAAAAAAAGGAAACAAATTAGATGCCCAAAAGTTGGGAAATGGCTAAATAGATTATGATACATGGATATAATTAGGTATCATTTAATTATAAGAAATAAGGATCAATTGATGGGGATATGATTGAGGATGTAGACTCTAGGTGATCACCCTAATGCAAATATTAATAATATGGAAATAGGTCTTAATAAATGACACAGGTAAAGCCCAGTGGAACTGCTCATTGGCTAAGAAAGAACATGGAGAAAATATTCAAAATTAATTAATTAAATAAAAATTTTCAATTAAAAAAAGTAAAGATCAAACTTTAGCTTTTTCAATTATTTCTTTTACTTCACTTTGAGCATATAATTTTGCTTTGCCAATATATTATAGCCTATTTGTTCACTATGCATCTCTTCATTGACCTTTGATCCCCAAATTGACACCCCCCAAAACCCTACACTTTTTTTTCTTAAGAAATTATGATGCTATTCCATGATTCATTATCACAGAGCATCACAGAAAAATATTCAAGTTCAAAATACGGTATTTTGTTTCAGGGAGACAGTTGTCATGGAATGATTTTCCTCTCCTCATTTCTCATCTGGCTGCACTATTTTGGGACTTCTCTGACTTTTCCACCATGCCCCAGGAAACTCATTTTTAGTAAAACCTCATCATTCTGTAAGATCTTATGAGCTTTGGTACTGTACCCCATTACTGCCCTCTGATCCTCTTATTGGAGGGTGGAGCCATGAACTCTAGAACTTCCATTTAAGGATGTTGCTCAGCAGAATATCTCTCCTGACTGTACAACTTTGAGGCTTCTCTGACTTTTCCATCATGTCCCTGGCCAGGTACTTAACTAGCCAGTCCTTCTCCTTCCTCTCACATTTTTAAGCTTCCTTTTATATTGGTTTTCCTCCTTTAGACCTTTATCACCTGTGGGTATGGGAGATAAAGAGGGGAAAAACTTTAATCCTAAAATGTCAGAAAACAATTGTTAAAAATTATTTCTAGAGAGCACATAGGTGGCTCAGTGGATTGAGAACCAAGAAATCCAAGGTTCAAATCTGGCCTCAGACATTTCCTAGCTGGGTGATCCTGGGCAAGTCATTTAACCCCCATTGCCTAGCCTTAACCACTCTTCTGCCTTGGAACCAATACATGATATTGATTCTAAGAAGGAAAGTAAGGGTTTTTTTTAAACTATATATCATTCTATAGCTTGAATCTATCACCTTTCTGTCAGGAAGTAGATAGTATAAGTCATCATTAGTCTTCTGGAATCATGGTTAATCAATGCATTGATCAAAGATCTTAAGTCTTTTAAAATGTCTTTATGATGTTGTCATTGTATAAATTATCCTATGTTTCTGCTCACTTCACTTTGCCTCCATTCATGAAAGTCTCAGGTTTCTTCAAATCCATCCTTTTTGTCATTTTTATGGCACAATAGAATTCCATTACATTCATATAACATGATTTGTTCAGCCAGTTCCCAACTGTTACTGCCTAATAAATTACAGTTGTTGGGGTTTTTTGTCACTACAAATACTACTAAAAATGCAAATCCTTTCTCTTTTTTCTTTCATTCCTTTGGGAATTCAAGCCTAGAAGGAGAATGTTTAGATCAAAAGATATGTGGAGTTTGGTAACTTTTTTAGTATAATTCCAAATTACTTTCCAGAGTGGCCAGACTAGTTCATAGATGAACTAATAGTGAATTAATGTACCTATTTTCCTTTATCCCATCCATCATTTGTCAGATTTTCTGTCTTCTTTGCCAATCCTATAGTTGGGAGACAGAACCTCAAAATTATTTTCATCTGTAGCTCTCTACTTTTTAGTAATCTGGGGCATCTTTTCATGTGGCTATTGATAGTTTGGATGTTTTCCTTTGAAAATTGCTTATGCATGTCCTTTGACAATTTGTCAATTGAGGAATGATTCATACTCTTATAAGTTTGAATCAATTGCTTATTGATCTTAGAAATTAAACCTTTATAAGAGAAATCTGTTGCAAAGATGTCTTCCTTTCTAATTCTCTTCTAATTTTGGCTGCATTGACTTTATTTGTGAAAAAAATGTCAATTTTAGGTAATAAAAATGATCCATGTTATCTTCTATGGTCATGAATTCTTTCCTTAGTGCCTATCCAAAAGGTATTTTTTCCTTTTTCCCTGTGATTTGACCTTTTACATATGTCATAAAGTCATTTAGAGCTTATCTTGGCATCCCTGTATAGAGTTTAACTAGGTCAAAACTTCATTTCTGCCAGACTGCCCTCTAGTTTCCTCAGCAGTTTTGGTCAAACAATGAATCCTTAATGCAGCAGCTGCAATCATTTGCTTCTGATGTTGCGTACCTAATCTGGGTTACAGATCGATTTCTCCATTTTTTAACTTGGACCAAATTATTTTGACGATGACAAGGTTTGTAGTTTGAGAATTGGTGCTGCCATGTCGGGCCGCTAGGTGGTGTGGTGGATAGAGTGATGAGCTTCGATTTACTTTCTATGTCATATATACACATTATTTTCTCTCTGTTTCCTCCCTGGAGCTCCTTTATCCATGTGTCTCTCCTGAAGACCAGATCAATAAGTCCCTGTGTACCTCACACATAAGAAAGATGTTGTGAAGGTAACCATGAGATTTGACAACAGATGCTGTACAAGTGAGGATTCAGGGATCCCATCCATGGTGTGAGCCTGGCTGACTAAGGAAGATGGGGGGCTCCAGAGTGACCCTTTGGGAGGGACCATGGAGTAGAGAGAATGCATTTTGTTAGGCTCAGCTGGTTTTGAACTCCCTAAGGCACACCCAGTTTGAGATGTCCAACAGGCAGGGGATGTTACAAGACTGAGACTCAGGGAATCTGTTAGAGCTACATATATAGACCCAGGAACCATCTACATAAGGATAACCATTGAACCCAGGGAAACTGAAGAGGTCACCAAGAGGAACAGCATGGACAGAGATGTAGGGGATACCCATGTTTAATTGGAGTGACCTGGATAAAGATCCAGCAAAGGAGATAGGAGAAGTCAGACAGATCAGAGCAGAATCCCCCAAAGCCCCTTGTCCACTTACTTTTTGAGAATTTTGGCAGTGAAAGAGAACATGAGCTTCTTAAGGGCAAAGACAATGTTTTTGCCTTTCCTTATATCTCCTGTGCTTGGCACATAGTAGGTCTTCAAATGCTTGGTGAACTGACTAAAACACTTTTAAAAAAAAGAAAAGAAAAAACCTTACCTTCCATATTAGAATCAATATTCTATTGTATTCTAATTCTAGTGTATTAGTTTCAAGGCAGAAGAGCAATAGGAGTTGGGCAAAGGGAATAAAGTGACTTGCCCTCGGTCACACAGCTAGAAAGTGTCTGAGGCCACATTTGAACCCAGGACCTCTAGGCCTGGCTCTCAATCCACTCAAACCACTCAGCTGATCTCTGAAACACTATTTTGATTTGATTTTGATTTTTTTTAATTTATTCAATGGATTTTTTTCTTTTTAGTCCATATTTTAATATCTTAACATTTAAATTTTTTTTCACATGGGATGATCCTTACATGAATGATCCTCTGTATTTCATAGGATTTAAAATGCACCGTGTTCATTACTGCCAATGAGTCATAATGTATTCAGCTGTGCACTTGGATAAGTTGCTGTTCTTTTGCATGTGGTGCTGATCTAGTGAATCTTGTTTGCAGAGTCCTGGGCTAATCGTTGGTGTGTTTTGTGTGGTAATTGCATCTGGCATGGCTCTGCAGAGGGAATTTTAGGGTGTCACTCATTTCACATTCACTTTCCTGGTTTATTTGCTAAATATTAACTACTCTTGTCTGTTGCTTTATTACTGTATGGTACAGTATAATGGGTGTTTGATTTAACATGATTGGTTTGTTAAATACAATTTTAGCTAAAGTTTGAACAAAATAGACTCTGAAACACTGTGAACATTCTGTGATCTAACAGGTATAGAAACACACAGATGTTTCTTGATCCTAAAAGTAGACACAGAGTAAAAATAAAGCAAACAGAGCAAAATAAAATCATTGATAGGAGTGTGAAGATCTATATATAAATCTATGTAGCAAGGTCCAACTGGAAGACATTGCTTAATCTGGGGGGGGGGGGTGCTTCTATTTTGTAAATTACCAAGATCAATTGATGACTCAAAAACATAACAGTAGTCAATAGTGCCCGGAAAGTGATCACTATCCCCCCTCCCATAAGCACATACTCCTCTCTCCCACAAATACCCATTTCCCACACAACCCCCAAGAGAAAGAACTAATTTTTTAAACTGAAGGCAGCTAGATGGTCCAGTGGATGGGCCTGGAGTCAGAAAGACCAGAGTCAAGTCTAACCTCAGACACAAGCTATTACTCCAGGCAAGTCACTTAGTCACTTAACCTCTATCTGACTCAGTTTCTTCAACTTTAAAATGAGGATAATAGCATCTGCCTCACAGGGTTTTTGTGAAGATGAAATACAATAATATTTGAAAGGTACTTAGCACAGTTCCTGACACATAATCCTTAATAAGTATTTGTTTCTTTTCTTCCTTCCTTCTTCCTTTGAAGTCTTTAAAGGCAAAGAAGGCTTGCTAGCAGAAAATTTGAGACACTTGTTTAAGCCATGAAGAAATGCCCCACCCGCAGACAATGCTGAGTAATATTTTTGCAGTGTGAGAAAATCAAAGGCCTAAGCTAGGAACTTCTTCTATGTCCCCTGAGAAATAGCTAGTAGAAATTTGAACAAGATGTGTGATTGAATTATTAAAGGAATTACAAAATAACAGAAAAAATTTACAAACATTTCAAATTACAAAAAGAAAAAATTGGTGGGAAACATCAAAAGATCTGCTTTTGAATTTGTGTGCTACCTAAGGGAAGGAAATTCTGACATCTCATATGTTTTTTAAATCAAGAGTAAAAGGATAGGAATGGACAAAATTCTGAGATGGCTAAATGTAGCAGTATCATTTCCACACTCCAAAAAAATGCCTTATAAATTTATGATTCAGGTAGTTGGCCCAATCTGGAGACTGGTAGGAAAAGTAATGGGTATGATTCATTAGCGTAATGCAGGAATATACTAGCAAATATTTAACTGGCTCTCCAAAAGCAGCAGACTTTTAAGTTTAATATGCATTAGTAACACTTTCTCCATCACTTTCTTAAGTCTAGAACAATAAAACATTTATTTTCCACCATTTGCCCTCCTTGGTTTTCAGTCCCTCTCCTCACTAGAAAACTCATCTTAAGCTTTAATATCACTCACCATATTCTCATTTGCTTCCTTCCCTCTGATTGGTGAGTAGAGCAAAAAACTCCTCCCAAAACCTTCCTTCAAAGAGGGCCTAGAGGGTACCTAGGTAGCACAGTGGATAAAGCACCAGCCCAGGAGTTGGGAAGAACCTGGATTCAAATTTGACCTCAGCTATTTCCCGGCTCTGTAACTTTAGGTAAGTCTTAATCACTTAATCCTGATTCCCTAGCCCTTCCGTCTCTTCTGTCTTGGAATTAATACTAAAATAAATAGAGAGTCCAAAAGTCTAGTCAATTCTTCCATTTTCCACCATCTTGGTTTTGACTCCATCATCATCATGACACCTATGCTGAATACTTTCTGTCCTCCCCTTTTTCAGCTTCTTTTTGTAGGTTTAATTTACCTCATTAGACTATAAGCTCCTTGAGGACAGAGACTATTTTTTTTTCTTATTTGCATCCTCTGTGCTCAGTATAATACTGACACATAATAAATGTTTATTGTATTGTATTGTAAAACAATAAATTAAGTCCTGACTTATAGTGTTTGTGGTTTTCCTAGCTCTAAGTGCTCACATTAAAAATTTAACAATACAGTTGGCTTCAACACACCCCTGACATAAATAGCAAGTAAAACAACAAATGAAAATCAGAGAAGTTATACAAAATGCACAAATATTTTGTATAACTTCTCTGATTTTCATTTGTTGTTTGAATGAGCTAGTTAGGTGGGAGTGAGATGAGAGCCATGTGGTCTTTAGCATTTCAAATAAGCCAAAGGATGTGATGAGACCAACTTCCCATCTATGTCCCTCATTCTAAAAGCTTTCTCTCTCTACTTCCTCCCTGGGGCTTATGTCTCTCCTGAAGATTGCCCAAAACCAAATCAATAAGCTCCTGTGTACAATCTAATGGGGGAAACATGGAAGCAAATATGTTTAAAAAAAAAAACTACAGAGGACATCGAGGCAGCCAAGCCTGGAAATGGGAGATCCTGGTTTCAAATCTGATCTAGGATAATGCCTCTCTGGGCTACCCTGAACAAGTCACTTAACCCCCATTGCCTAGCCTTTACCATTGTTCTGCCTTGGAACCAATCAATACACAGTATTGATTCCAAGACAGAAGGTAAGGGTTTAAAAAAAAATGCTACTGGTGATAGCTCGGTGGCTAAGTAGATTGAGAGCCAGGTTTAGAGATGGGAAGTCCTGGGTTCAAATATGAACTCAGAAACATCTTAGCTGTTTGATCCTGGGCAAGTCACTTAACTCTTTGCCTAGCCCTTATCGCTCTTCAGCCTTGAAGCCAATACACAGTATTGATTCTAAGAGAGAATAAGGGTTTAAAAAAATTCTATCCACAGACAAAGACAGAACTGTTGGAGTCTGATTGCTGATCAAAGTATGCTATCTTTCACATTATTTCCTTCATGAGTTTTTTACTGCATATGTGATATGTGTCTTTCACAGCATGGGGAATATGGAACTATGTATTGCATGAAAGCATTGGTATAACTTCTATCAGACTACCACCTGGGGAGTGGGGAAGGGAGTAAGTAAAAGAATCTGAATCACAAAATGTCAGAAGACAATTATCAAAAACCATTTCTACATGGAATAGAAAAAATAACTTTTTAATGTAAAAAAAAAAAAGAATTTTATCAGAACCCAAAGTCAAGCTCATTTGTCTATTTTACCCAGCCTCTATTCTCTTCCTTTTTGAAAATCAGAAAAATATTTTGACTTCTCTAGTACTGTGGAAATCTCTCATTTTTTGTAATTTTTCAAAGATCACCAGCAAATTATTATTAGCAATAATGCAAATAATAGCAAAATATTAGCAATAATGCCTGCCAGTTTTTTCCAAACCCCAGGATACAGTTCACCCAGATTTCATTATTTGAACTCATCAAGGATTGCTAACCTCTCATCTCCCTATTCACTTTGAGTTTCAACTCTCTAGGAACCTCCATTTTGTCCTCATCTTTCCAGTTCAAAATAGAAGCAAAATAAAAGTTGAGTACTCCTCCCTTCTCTCATTAACTCACATCAAACCAGGCCCATCTCAAAATAGTAATCCTATTTATTCTTTGACTCCCCTTTCCTCCACAAAGCTTTAAAGGACCCTTAGTTTTTATCACTAACCTTAGCTCATTCTGAGTTTTATTACTGACCAAAAGCATGCTAGTAAATGTTTAACAACCAACCCTCCAAACCCATAACACATTTTTAGTTTAATCTGTTTAATTAACATTTTCTCCATCTACACTTTCTTAAGTTTAAACAATCCACAAAACAAAAAACCAAACCCTGATTTTTAGCATTTGCTCATTCCCAAGGTGTAAATTCTCATACTGAAAAATTGGCAATTGGCTCTCATAATCCAATACCATTAGACTGTGAGACTCTTGAGAATAGAGACCATCTTTTGCCTTTCTTTGTAACCACAATATCTAATGCATAGTAGGTGTTTAATAAGTGCTTGCTGAATGATTGACAAGAACTCAGCTGTCATGTAAATCTACTCATTCCCTCTATAATAACCTCCACAGGCTCATTCATCTTCTGTGTGTGTGTGTGTGTGTCTCCTTTGTGTTCCTACCACTACCAGCAAGTGTTCTTTTCTCCAGGTTAAACATCCCCAGCCCTTTCAACTTGTATTGCCTACGCAACCCACAAAATCCAGATATTGGGCCAGCCAGGATATAAATCTATTGTGACATAGGAAGTGGTCATCTTTTTCTTAGAAGCTCTCTTTTCTCAGAATAGCTGATGCCTAAATCCAGACCTCTCAACCTCTAAGGCTGGAAACATCCATTTTTCAGGATTGCTAATCCCTAAACTGTGCATGATCTTAATCCTTCCTTGGTAAACACAAAATGATTCCTATTGCCCCATGCTTATAGCCATCATTTCTGGATTATGGGGGGTAGAAAAATGAAATTTCTTCTCCCCTTTGCTGAAAATCCAAGGGGGAGAAAGAATATGCTGGTAGAGTTCCAAAATTAAAATGCTCAAAAGAAAGTAAGAAAAGCAATTTCCATGGATATTATTGAGAGTGCAACTTTCTGGCTCACAAACATCTACCCTTCCTGACTCTTAATGACTAATCACTTGGACAGAACCCCCTATAGCCATGTTGGCAAACCTATGTCAGGATGCTCCCTTCCCCCTTTTTCCTTACACACACCTGAGGACATTTCTCACCTGACCCACCCTTCTGCCCAGCAGCCCAATGGGAGTGCTTCCTCCCTCCCCTGTGTGGGGTAAGGCAGGAACTCACTTGCAGCAGGAGGGTTGCAGCTTGGGCACTTGATCTCTAAGGTCTCTAAAAGGTTCTCCATCACTGCCCTAGGTATTCAGATACATGGGAACCAACTGGGAGTTTTTGTTTCATATGAGCAGAGTGTATGTTCTTCAGCAAGGAGCTAGAGGATATTTCCCTTTCATAGAAGGTGCCCCTTTCTCACAAAGGTCTATGTCCTGTAATCTCATAAAATAGATTAGGATTACTCAGTTGATCAGGGATTTCCCTTAATCAACATCCTCTCCCCCATACTTGTAGACTAGGACACTAGAGTCCATAATATCAACCAAGGCGGCTGTAAACCAAGACTCTATGGAATAGGCTTGGGTAGTTTGAGTTAATTTTGCCCCCACATGGACAGATCTAGGTCTCAACTGTGTGTTCTTCAGACAAAGAAGATATAAAAGCAGTTCCAGAACTCAGGCAAAAGAATTTGAGACCCCTTGCCAACTGCTTTTAATCTCCTTGACAGAAAGTTTAATCTCCTAATAGAGCTGAGGACCCTTAATTTGGTTTCTTGGACTGCTTTTTGCCACTTTGGGAATAGCCTTTCTCCTTGGGCTTCTTGGATGTTTTTATCAAAGGAAATGCTTATGTGATCCTTCAGGCTCTGAGTGATTCATCATGCCAGACATTAGGGACAGTACTCCTGAGAGACTCCATATTGTCTGCTGAATGTGCATGGGGGCAGAAAACCACTGTAGAAAGCCTGGAGCTCCTTGTCTGTGGCTTAGTGTACTTTTAACTATGCTCCCTGCAGCCATGACTTATACCTATCTCTACTGGAACCAGGACCACTGGCAGGAAAGGTGAAAACCATGGATAGAACCTCTACCTCCAGTGATGGAGACCTGTGCCATAGGATGACCAGAAAAAAATAAAGGGGACAACTGATAGAGCAAGTTCCTGCCAGAATTAAGAGGTGTGAACAAGGATAGAAAAGGAAGAGTAGCATTTACTTCCCTGAGATAAGAGGAAAGGAGAGGAATAGAATATAATACTTTGCAATTAAGTGCATTATGTATAGCACCCAATAAGCCCTTTTTAAACATAGTTTTCTCAGGTTCAAAGCATTCATTAAATCTGTATCTCAAAAACAATAACTTACAAACTGCCATCAATGGGCTTGCTTCTTTTTCTTAGCTAGAAAACACTAACTTTTAAGCAAAGGTATTTAACTGAATAGTATGGTAGAAAAAAATTGCAGTAGAACACTTCTCCCATAAACCATGGGCCCTTTCCCACAGATATACACATCATCATTGAGTAAAGTGAATATATATAGGTATCACCTATGAGGGGACCATATATGGGAAATATATGTTGTAATAGAAGGCATATTTATGATGTAAACTACATATGTTAAGGTATTAAAATATCAATATTTCATTGGCTCAAGGGCAAGGTTTCAGGCCATTGACATAGCTGTTTAGTATTCTAAGTACAAAATATAACCCATAATGAAGCAGGAATTGTTTTCCCTCAGGCTTGAATGGCTCACCAATATGTCCCAAAAAGAGGCAGGGCAGCAGTACTCAAGTGAATTTACAGTATCCTTGACAACTATCCTTTCCATGCTATGGTTAAATAAACCTTTTGTTAACTGCTGTATGGTTTATGAGTATTTCATTTTATCCTAACAAAGACCCTGGAAACTGAGAAAATCAAATCGATTCCATTCTGTAATTCACTTCTTTTTATATCACTACTAACATTTTGTAAAACTACCCAAGTCATGTTTCATTGGTCTCTAAATTGAGTTTAGAAGTTCATTTTTCCTGATAATCACTATTTTATTCTTGTGTAAAGGAAATCTGTTGTTCTTGAAAGACACAAATGGATGCTATGGCGTCCGGTCTGTTATCTCTGCCAAACTGGCTGTCCTTCAAGAAAGTCTGATGTTATTGCTGTGGTACTAGCTATGCAAAAGTGGATACCACCAATAAGTTTTCCATAGTAACAAACTGGAAGGAGGGGTTGCTGCTAGCCCTGCATTCCAAGTTTCCAGCCAGTCATATTGTCCCCCATTTTGTTGTTTCCCTTCTAATCTTGGTTTTGTTTGTATAAAACCTTTTTAATTTAATATAATCAAAACTATTCATTTTATATCTTATTATTGTTCTCTATTGCTTGTTTAGTCATAAATTCTTCCCTTCTCCATAGATCTGTTACATTTAATTGTCGTTGGACTCTGAATATTTATATATGTGGTCACCAGGGATTTAATTTCTAAATCTCAAATGAATTACTAAAGTAAATGGAATTTATGATAGTTTATTTTAAATAGAGGTAAGATATTAAGGAGAGAGAGAGAGAGAGAGAGAGAGAGAGAGAGAGAGAGAGAGAGAGAGAGAGGAAAGTCCAGCTTCCTCTGAGCCAGGTAGAAATACTAAGGCCCTAATCAGGGAAAAGAGTATCAAGATAATGGGCCTTTCTCAGAGGAAAGGCAGGGTCACTAAGTCAGCCTTTCACTCACCAACGGTGACCATCTAAATGGAAAGAAGTCTGGGTGTCTGTCTTCCGGTCGCTCCTCAGGTGTCTGTCTTCCAGTCTCTCCTCCAAGTCAGAGAGCTCTTCGAACTCCTTGAATCGAATATCGAATCAAATATATCTTCTTCTGGTCTCTGGTCCTCTTTATAAAGATCTTTTTTCTCTTATGTCACCTCCCCCTAAATTTCACGGCTACCAATCACAGCAGACACTTTTCTCCAGGACTGCCCACTCTTTAGTTCACACCTTCTTTGATTAGATTATACTTTTTTGGGGTTACTTAACACCTTTTTTGGTTAGTTCACTTTTTGTAGTTACTTAACACTGTTTTGTAGTTAAAATGGGTAGATCTACTTGAAATACTGAGTTACCACCTTTTTGTAGATTAAAATCTAAAAATAGATTGTGGATTACAACTTACTCTTCCCAATAAAGGAAGAGCTAAGTACCTTCATTGTTACAATCAGAAGATAGCTAAATCCAATCTCCACAGATCTAACAGGTAAACTATTCTATGTTCCCCTAATTTACTTACAATATCACTTTTTATGTTTAAATCATATACCCATGAACTAATGCAGAATGAAAAATCTTAGTAGTAGTAGGGCAGTAATGGCGAACCTATAGAACCGGTGCCAAAGATGGCACACAAAGCACTCTCTGGGCACTGTCACCCTCCCCGCAACCTCCCACAGAGTTCATTACTAGAAAGGCAGAGGGACTCAGGCGGAGCTGCTCCCCCCCACCTCTGCCAGCACTGGGCCTGATGGCATTCCTTACTTGACCCCCCTCCCCACAACAGCCCAGTGGGAGAGTTTTCTCCCTCCCCTGTGTGGGGTAAGGAGTGGGGACATGCCTGGCACTCAGTCAGGGGGGTGGGGTGGGGGCAGGTCCTGGCACTCTATCGCTAAAAGGTTCATCATCACTGGTATACGGTATAAGATTTTGATCTAAACTTAATTTTTGCCATACTGTTTTCCAATTTTCCCAGCAGTTTTTGTCAAATAGTGAGTTTTTATACCAAAAGCTAGGATCTTTGGGTAGCTGAGGTCATTTACCCCTAATCTATTGCATTGATCTACCCTTCCCCTACCTCTCTGACTACTCCTTAGTGTCCTTACTGGATCCTCTTCCTGATCAGATCCTGTAACTATAGGAGTTCCCCAGGGGTTCTGTCTTGGGTCCTCTTCTCTCTATATTACTGTGAATTCTCTCTCGAGTATTTAATTACCATATTTATGCTGATGATTCTCACATCTACCTATCCTGCCCCAATCTCTCAGTTGCCTTCTAATCTCACATTTCCAACCACCTTTCAGAAATCTCAAACTGAATATCACAGATATCTCAAACTCAACATGTCCAAAATCAAACTCATTATCTTTCCACCTAAACTCTGTTCTGCCACAACCCGCACATACCTTTTATATTACTATAGAGGGCAACATCATACTCACAGCCCCTTAGTTAGGCACACAACCTAGGAGTCCATCCTAGATTCCTCACTATCTCTCATACCCCATTTCCAACCTGTATCCAAAGCCTGTACATGTCAACTTCGCAACATCTCTTGCATATGCCCCCTTCTCTCCTCTAATACTGCCCTCACTCTAGGGCAGGCCCTCATCTCCTCAAATCCAGAATATTGCAATAGCTTGCTGGAGAGTCTACCTGCCTCCAATCTCTCTCCACTCCAATGAATCTGCCATTCAGCTACCAAAGTGATTTTCCTAAAGAGCAAGTTAAATCATGTCACATTTCCCACTCAATAAACTCCACTGGCTTCCTATCGCCTCCAGGATCATATACAAAATGCTCTGTTTGGCCTTCAGACCTTCAAAACCTTGCCCCTTCCTACCTTTCCAGTCTTCTTACAACTTAATCCCTTCCAGGTATTCTTCAGTCCAGTGGCACTGGCTTCCTGGCTATTCCATAAACAAGACATTCTAGCTTTCCACTCTGGGCATTTTCTCTGCTTGTCCTCCATGCCTAGAATATTCTCCCTCTTCATCTCTGCCTACTGTCTTTCTTGCCTTCCTTTAAATATCAATTCAAATTCCATCTTCTATAGAAAGCTTTTCTCAATCTCTCAATCCTATTGCCTTCCCTCTCTTTAGGATTTCCTTTTTTATCCTGAATATAGCTTGTTTGTACCTATTTGTTTGCTTGTGGTCTCTTCTATTAGAACATGAGCTCCTTGAGAACAGGAACTGTTCCCAGTGGTTAACATAGTAAGCATTTAATAAGTGTTTGTTGACCAATTTGTTCAGATCACACAGAAAAGGGAAACAAGCATTTATTAGGCATCCACTATGTCCCAATCACTGTACTAAGCACTTAACAAATATTATCTCATTTTATTCATATCCAGTATCTGAGGCTGACTTTGAACTCAAGTCTTCCTGACTACAGACACAGAACTCTATCCACTGTACCACCTAACTGCCTCAAAACTACAAGAAACACCTAACTATAGCTCAAAATTCTCTCTCCAAGTACTAGAAGTTGAAGGAGAAATATGTTCTCTCTACTTACCACTATAACTCCTGAACCCCTGCCAGTGACCTCCCCATTAACACAAGATCTTTTCACTCACAGCCACCCTGAAAAGGGTGTTGAGGAAAAGTGTTGGGCTAGTTCAGAGATAAACAGTTCCCTTAAGCCAGAGAACTGCCAAGCTCCTTAGATGTGCAAATAAATACCAGAGCTCCTTTGTGCAATCAGCTCCAAGTTTCACAGCAGAGGTCAGGGAAAAAAAAAAACAGATGCAAAGCCTGTCTTTCCCTCTCTGTTTCTTCTCTCTGGTTGGTTTCAGAAACCAGAGGGGGCAATACAGAATAACACAGGCACCCTTGAGATGTTTCCCCTCTGCAGGTTATAAATGCTGCCAGAAAATAACAGATTTAATATCCTTTCACAAAGCAACAGGACTCATTTCTTAGACAGTGGGCCTCCAGCAGCTGCTTAAGTCTTTCTTCAGTCAATGGGCAAAGCAAAGCCTCTCCTCTAAACAGCAAGCTCCCACTTAGCTGCTGAAGGGTCAGCTGTTTCTGATGGAAGTCTTCTATCTTCTGTCCCCAGCTCCCACTGACTCCTTCAGTATTCAGCTTACTCTGCTATCTCTTCCTATTGCTTCTTCTCTGTTTGCTTTACAACTATGGCTGCTACTTTCTTGGCAGCTCTAGTGTAAGGGTTCTCAACAATTTTGGGGTCACAGACTTCTGCAGTAACCTGGTGGAGTCTAATAATACTGTGAAATGCTGCTTACATTCACGTTTGGAGAAAATGCTGAATTTCAGTTCGAAACTGATGAAAATAAAGATGTAAGTCTTTACATGAGTGGACTTTAGGGTTTTGATTATTGTTTTTGTCTTCCTATGAGAAAATGCCATGATTATTCTTGCTTTTCTCTTGTTTTACAGTCATGAGCTCACTGTGCTTTGTTGCAGCAGAATGATGATAATAAGTCCTTGGGAGCACCTGGACTTTCCAACATTGAATTCAGGTCGAGATGAGCAGTCCCGCCTAGGAAGCAAGAGGTTACCAAACATATCACACTGCTGGGAGTTTCAGTTAAATTGGGTATAATAATAGTGATAACGTCTATCTTACAGGATGTGAGGAGAGGCTCGAGTGAAGTTATGCCTGTAAAGTACTCTGCAAATCTAAAAGCATTACACAAACGACGATTATTATTGCCGCTGTTGTCATTATTGTTACTTCTGAATTACAAACCCCAATATCACTTGGGCCTCTTTCTTAGGGTTCTTGTCACTTCCACATTGCTGACCAGTTCTTTCTTGTTGATCAGAATTAAGTACAAAAAGAGCAATTCTCCATTGTTTTCTCATCCTTCTGACAGACCTAACTTTTATCAACGGTTGCATGATAGTTACAAACTGCCATAAAACCAAATTAACAGGGGAGTTGTCAGGGAGTTGACTTCCCCACCTGTAGAATCGCACACCCCAAATATCATAAAAAAATATCCCAAGTGGCCAGATATGGAAAATGCCACAAGTAACTTTCCTTTGTGAATTCCATACTCCATACAACTTGCCATGCTATTAACGATTCCAAGTCTTTGTTGATCTACCAGTGGCAACAAAAGACTTTTGAAATTTAGTTACTTGACAGCCCTTTCACTAAGTCTGGTAAAATATTAGATTCCAGTAGCCCAATAATATTCAATTTAATGTTCTGTGGACATCTCTCCCCACTAAGTCTCATCTGAGTAGAAAGTGAACTCCTTAAAGGCCTGAGCAGTCTCACATTTGCACTGTATGCCAGGTACCCAACACTATGCTGACACTCAGAAAGGCACTAATAAATGTATTTTAATTAACTTGAGCATTAATTCACCCATGGCAGGTGGCAGCTAGGTGGTACCATAGATAACATCAACTCTGGAACTGGAAGAACCTGGGTCCAGACTTGGTCTCAGACACCTCCTAGCTGTGTGACCCTGGGCAAGTCACTTAAACTAGTTTGCCTAGCCCTTGCCCTTCTGTCTTAGTGTTGTTACTAGGACAAAAAAAAAGGCAAGAATTGAACAATTCACATATGGTAGTCCTAAATGTTTCCTATATCTAGATGTTGTCTTTGGAAGATCTCAAGAAAAGCCATTTCATTTAGCGTCATGAAGGAAACGAACATAGACTGCTAACAAAGAGAGAGAACTAGGAGTCAGAACATCATCTGCCAAGCTGATTCCATCCTATTGTTAACACCGTGAGCATCAGAAGGCAAATCTCCCAAATATTTTGAGTCTCTTCCCTTTTGGGACATGAAGAAAGAATCACTTCCTTCCCAGGAGCTACCTTGGGCCAGAGGAGAGCTTCTGAGCTTTCTGATTGCTTTCTGACTGAGTTCAGAGCCATGACACAGGACCAGAACCTGGGGACCCCAAGATCCTTCCCCAACCCAAAGCAGAAATTTTACTAATGGCTTTGATGGCCTAATATGAGCTATTAACTGAGAATGATGTAATTCTTTCTCCCTGGGGCTTCTACAGAATGAGATTCAAGCCAAATGGCATTCTGAAAAAGGTGGAGATGATGCTATAAAAGCTACTTTTATGGGTTCTACTTTGCTTCTCTGGAGCCAGATGTGAAAAAAATTAGGACTGAAGAAGAAAAGACATTGGGATCTCTGTGTTCCAAGTGCTGGGACTGTTCTAGACCAAAGAGGGATGGCTCCTGATAGCACAGTGATTTTTCTTTTCTTTTTTTTTCAACATGCCATCATATGATTTATTAATTTCAAACAACCAAAAAGACAATTTTTTCCTAATCTGCTATTTTGTCAAAAGTGAAAGAAAGTGAAGCTTGGTTCTCTCATTTCTTTTGTCATGCTCTGTCTCCTGGCAAAACGGGGGTTTATAGGGTGTGTGTGTGTGTGTGTAGCAGAGGAGGAATCACAGGGATATATCAAGGGTGATTTTTTGCATGTAAATTCAAACAAGGAATGGTGGGGTTGAAAAATCACTGGACTAGAAGTGGTTCTGGCAGAACCTGTTTGGGTTGAGTGGATTGGCGACTTCCAACAACCATGATGGAAAGCATTTAGTCCTGTGCAAGCTCTTTAAAAGTGTTTATTCCCTTCTTCTTCCCTTTGGCCAACTCCATTTTTCACACCAGGCACTATTAGGCAGCAGGGAGATTGACAAGAAGATGTTCAGGAGAGCGGCTATGTGACTCAGTGGATTAAGAGCCAAGTCTCCAGATGGGAGGTTGGACTGGTTTCAGATATACTTGCCATTAACCTGCCTTGGAACCAATACACAGTATTGATTCAAAGATGGAAGGCAAAGCTTTAACAAAAACAACAACCAGATTATTCTCCAGAAAGTTTAAGATCTATGAACATAAAATAACTAAATTGTGAAAAAAATTGCTAATAATAAAATAACTTAATTTTGGAAAAAAAAACAACAACCAAAAAAGAGATGTTCGGGGAATAGAGTGAAGCCCCACTGGGTCCCCGGCTGAGACAATGGGTCAGGGAAGTCCTCGCCAACCAGGTCAGTAGAAGGATCTCCAGGGTGGGAGCTCTGGAGCTGAAAGGGTTAGCTCCTCTGGGAGTAGTGCCTGACCCTGGTGGCTGACCAGGCAGATGGCAAAGCATGGCTTCAACCTTGTGAGTGGGAGAAGTGGGGAGCTCTTAGACCCCTCCGCTCAATGCCCCATGTTCCCTTTAGGAAGAGGTCCCAGCCCATACTGTTGCTTTTTTAGGGGGATAACCACTAGCAAGAAGAAGAGCCCAATCCCTGAGCTGCCAGAAGATGTGGCCCTGAAGGGATTCTCTGAACAGTGCAGAGCCCAAGGGACCTGCTAAATGCTCCGGCTTTGATGTCAAAAGTGCCAGTGACAAGTCATTTAATAGGTGCTTCTGGGTATCGCGTGTTAAGCATTTCTTTTGTGAAGCTGCCTTGATCCTGATTTATATTGTTTGTTGAGTACTTTTCTGCCACCTGTTTTAGGGAAAGTCCCTCGACCTGAGCCAAATCCAAGCTCTAAGTGATGTTCTGCAGGGTTCTGAGCTCCCTCTCCAGAGATCAGGAACCGCCCCCAAGCCTGAACCTGGCCCACAGCTTAGGGGTCCCTTAGTGGAGGAGGAGCGGGGCACCTGGGCCTAGCCATGGTTCTGCATGGGTTGTTCCACTGGGATCAGCCCCTTGTATGTCAACTGTGACTCAGCTCTTATATAAGAAGCAGAGTGGCACGAGGCAAAGGGTAAGCAAACAGAAGTTGTATAACCAGCCAAGCCTTTTAACCGCAGTCCCTTGTCTGCCTTTATCTCTTTGTCACCCAGAAACTCCAAACCCTTCCTTCCCAGTCAGCCTTCCCAAGGTAGACCTTCTAGTTCCTTTCAAATAGGCTGCAAGCTACAAGATTCAAAAAAGGTTTGGGGCTGAGTTGGGCAATGTTTATAGCCAAATACTAAAAAAATAAAAAATAAAATACAAACCCTCTGGGTTTAAGGAAATGCTGGGGACAGGGAAGACAGGGCAGAAGCCAAAGTCCTCAGTCCATCTCTCCGGAACGTAACCTAGGGGGGAATCTAATTTTTGCCTCTAGTAAAGAAAAGCGGTGAATCAGAGAGGCTCAGAGTATCTAAGAAGCAAGCTAAGGGATTATTAGAAAGTAATTATCCTGATTATCTTGTTCTGTAGGTCTTTGAACCGAACCCTGCCCTTCCTAGCCAGAATGGGCTGACTGAGTTGTTCTGTTTTTGCTTGGTTTGGGGATCCCTTATGAGCTTTACCTGGATTTTGAAAGGACCACAGAGACTAGGCAATCTAATCCTCTCATTTCACAAATGGGGAAATAGAGGGGCAGAATAGAAAAGAAACTTGCCCAAGGTCTCGCAGATAATAAACAACAGAGCCAGGGTCCTGCCTTCAGGTTCTCTTTCTTCTGCCTCTCATGGAGCATGATATATCTCCTTTGGATGGAGAAGTCTCATAGTCCTTTGGAACAAAAGCTGTGAGGACAGTGGCAGGTAGGTGGCTCGGTATTTAGAGTGTTGGGCCTGGAGTCAAGAGGACCTGGGTTCAAATTTGGATCCAGACACTCCCTCGCAGTAATCCAGGGCAAGACACTTACCCCCCAATTACTTAACTCTTACTGACCTTCTGCCTTGATACTGATACTAAGTATTGATTCTTTTTTTTTTTAAACCCTTACCTTCCGTCTTGGAGTCAATACTGTATATTGGCTCCAAGGCAGAAGAGTGGTAAGGGCTAGGCAATGGGGGTCAAGTGACTTGCCCAGGGTCACACAGCTGGGAAGTGTCTGAGTAAGTATTGATTCTAAGATAGAAGGTAAAAGGTTTTTTTTTTTTTTTAAGAAAAAATATGCAAAGTAATGTTGACCCGGACAATTTTGACATGAAGAAAGCAGTACTGGCCCCAACCCTTTCCTGTCTTATCTCTTTGGCTTCCTTACAGCTAACTCTATCCCTGCCTTTGTGGTAAGATTCAGAGACCTGAAGTTTCTCAAAAATAGAGAACTAAGTAAAATTTATAATAATACAAGCTGTTTCCAAATGGATAGATAGTCAAAGGATAGGAACAAACAGTTTTCAGATGAAGAAATCAAAGCTATCAATAATCGTGGGAAAAAAATGTTCTAGATTCCCCTTGATTAGAGACATCCACATTAAGACAACCCTGAGCTCTGTGGATTGAGAGCCAGGCCTAGAGATGGGAGGTCCTAGGTTCAAATCTGGCCTCAGACACTTCCCAGCTGTGTGACCCTGGGCATGTCACTTGACCCCCATTGCCTAACCCTTACCACTCTTCTGCCTTGGAGCCAATACATGGTATTGACTTCAAGACGGAAGGTAAGGGTTTAAAAAAAAAAAAGACAACCCTGAGGTAACCCCTCACACCTTGAAGATTGGCCAATATGGCAGGAAAGGAAAATGATAAATGTTAGAGGGGATGTGGCAAAATTGGGGACACTAATGCATTGTTGGTGGAGTTGTGAAACTGATCCAACTGTTCTAGAGGGTAATTTGGAACTATGCCCAAAGGGCTATAAAACTGTGCATATACTCTTTGACCCTGTAATACTGCTACTAGGTTTGTATCCTAATGACATAAAAAGGGGAGGGAGGAGCTAGTTGTACAAAAATATTTATAGCAGCTCTTTTTGAGGTGGCAAATAATTGGAAATTGAGGGGATGTCCATCAACTGGGGAGTGGCTAAACAAATTGTGGTATATGATGATGATAGAATACTACTGGGTTATGAGAAATGATCAACAGGATGATTTCAGAAAGAACTGTTTGAAAGACCAAATGAACAGGTGAATACTGTACACAGTAACAACAACATTGTGCAATGATCAACTGTGAAAGACAGCTACTTTTAGCAATCCAATGATCCAGGACAATTCTGAAGAACTTATGACAAAGAACGCTATCTATCTCCAGAGAAAGAACTGTGGGAGTTGAACTGCAGATCAAAGCACAGTATTCTTCACTTTAGTGTATTTGAGTTATTTGCGGGTTTTGATTTTATCCGAGTATTCTCTTATAACAATGAACAATATGAAATCAAGCTTTGCATGATGATACATGTATAACCCTAATCAAATTGCTTATCCTCTCTGGGAAGGGGGAAGGGAAAGGAGGGAGGGAGACAATTTGGATCCTATAACTTCAGAAAATGCATGTGGAAAATTTTTACTGCATGTAATTGGTAAAATAAAATATATTTTAAAAAAGGGATTCAGAAACCTGAGAAGTAAAACATAAAGGAGAAACTGTCCTCCCCTACTAGGTTTTATAAGCCTTATACTGGTCTGATGTATTTACTGTACGTTAGCTAGTCATCTGCATTTATGATCCTCCCATCTCTACTAGCAATGGCTATATGTCTCTCTTCCTTTTCTCAACCAAACTCCCTGAAAAAGCTGTCTACATTGAGTGCTTCTACTTCATCACCTCTCACTCTCATTCAGTCCTCTCTACTCTGATTTCCAAAATCATCATTCATTTGAAACTACTCTCTCTAAAAGTTCCTATGTGGATAAAAATATTTATTACAGCACTTTTTGTAACAAAATGTTTCAAATTTTGCAACATATACTTTTGATTCCAAAAAAATTAGAAACAAAGAGGATATTTAACAATTAGAGAATGCTTAACAAATTGTGGCACATGACTAAGCTACATCTGGACACTCTCTCCCTCCATCTCAATTTTTATTTTTCACTACTACTCCCCTCTGCTGAACTTTAGCCAAGCTGGTCTACTAGCTTGTCCCTAATACATCTGGTGATTTCAGGTTACCAAGCCTTTGATAGTGCTGTTCCTTAAAGCTGAAAGACCTTCATTTTCCATAACTAGCTGTTAAAATCTAACTCACTCCTCAGGGATATAATAGAATATTACTGTGCTATGAGATAGGACCTGTTTAGAGAAGCATGGAAAAATTTCTACAATCTGACACAAAGTGAATAAGCAGAGTCAAGAACATGACCAGGGGTACCAGTTCAAACTTCCATCAACACCAATTATAACATTTTCAGTGTGTGCATTTGGACCTCAGAAATGAACAAACTCTACAAATCAAGGCTTGCAGTATGATTTTATTTACTGTCCAAATCAAAGAAAATTATGGGAGAAATGTCAATAATGCAGATTAAACTTAAAACTATGTCCTATATTTTTTTTAAACAAGAGAACTGGTCGTTAAATATGTACCAGCACATCCCCAACATGGACAGTGTTAACAGAAAAAAAACAATCAAAAGCATATATTGCAAAATTACTGAAAATAAGCATGTCTCCAAAGAAGAGATAGGGGCATATAGGTGGCACAATGAAGAGAGTTCCACACCTGGAAATGGGAGAACCCAAGTTCAAATATGGCCTCAGACACTTCTTGACTGTATGACTATGAGCACGTCACTTAACTCTGATTGCGTGACCTTGCCCTTCTGTCTTAAAGTTGTTATTAAGACAGAAAGTGAGGATTTAAGAAGAAAGAAAAAGAGAGAGGGAGAGAGGGTGGGGACCAAGGGAGGGGGAGGGAGGGAGAGAGAGAGAGAGAGAGAGAGAGAGAGAGAGAGAGAGAGAGAGAGAGAGAGAGAGAGAGAGAGAGAGAGAGAGAGAGAAGAGAGAGAGAGAGAGAGAGAGAGAGAGAGAGAAAGAGAGAGAGAGAGAGAAAGAGAGAGAGAGAGAGAGAGAGAGAGAGAAGACACTCTGAAATGTACTTTGCAGAATTGGAGATCCATGGATATGAAATATAGCATATATTTTTAGATGGTGTCAATGTATTAATTTTTGCTGATTTTTCTTTTCTTTCTTTAAAAATATTGTTATGTAAGATGAATCTGGAAGAGGGGAAGAGGGAGAGTCATTTAAATAAAAATTATTTTTTTTTTAAAAAAACTATTCTCTCCAAAGTTATCCAATGGCCTCTTTGACCTCTCTGCAGCATTTAACATTGTTAACTATGCTCTCTTCCTGGACACTCTCTCCTCTCTGGGTTTTCATAACACTTAGCCCCTTCTATCTTCCAACTCTTCTTAACCATTCCTCCCTTCCAAGTGCTCCCATGACCCAAGCAAGCTGATCGACTTACCAGTTCCTCCCTTCCAAGTGCTCCCATGACCCAAGCAAGCTGATCGACTTACCAGCTCCTCATACATTTGCTCCATTTTCTGCCTCCCTGGCTTTACACCAGTGAACTCCCATGCCTGGCATGCTCTTCCTCCTCAAACCTTTGGCTTTCCTTAAGACTTAGCTCAAACACTCAAACCCTTTTCTACCCACTCCCCAAGCTGCTTTGAGGTTCCTTCTATTCTGTAGATAACTTGTATGGACCTCTTTAGGCACAGGTTTTCTCCCCCATTAAAGCAGAAGCTTCTTGAAGGCAAGGACTGGTTTTGCCTTTTCTTCATATCCCCAATGCTTGCTTGGCACCAGGCTTGTTGAATATTTGCTTTATTGTTCTGTACTAGACTTTAAGCTCCATGAATTACAACTAGTTGGGGGCAAAAAAGAAGAGATTCTGTATGGAGATGGCATTTGGATTGGGCTCCAAGAAACAAGTTCCATTTTAACAGCTAGATATGGAAAGGGAAGGTATTTCTCATTTAAGGAGAAGCATGGCCAAAAGCTTGGTAGTATGAAATCACCAGATGTGTTCAGGGACAAGCCAGTAGATCAGCTTGGCTAAAGTTCAACATGGGGGAGTAGTAGTGAAAAATTAAAATTAAAAGGGAGGGAGGGAGGGAGGGGCCAAAGCATGGAGGATCCTGAAGACCAGGTGAAAGAGCTTGGATTTTAATAAAATTAATCATTATTATTATGATTAACAATTATATAAGTACTTACTACATCCACCACTTTCCTAAATTTTGTAACTCACAGAGACCACACAACAGACCCCTCCTAAGTGGAGGGGAGATGGGGGCTCTGAGATGAGAAATGCTCAGGGGGGCCCCTCCACTGGGTATGTAGCCTCTTTCTCTCTCTGAGGGCTCCATGATCCCCGAGGGCCCAGCTCCATTTCCTGCCAGTCCTGGCTGGTTTGGCGAGCCTGGATACTCTGGCACCCAGGACTCTCCAGCTCTATAAAACCCCACCCTGGAACTTTCATCTCTGAAGATGAAAGTGTTTTTTGCAGACAAAAAGTCAGGCTATGGGAAAAGAGAGCATTCGTAGAATGGGGGTCATTCCTGGCAAGGAGTCAGCTTTTGAGGATGGGGAAGACTCAAGAGCCAGGGACAAAGGAGCGCTATGCCAGTCGCCTCTACCTTCTGGCTCTTCCATTGACAAGCTTCATGGTGTCAAGGCCCGAAATCCCCAGGAATATCCTTAGTTTGTGTGAACAAAGTGAACAGAGAAGACACCTACTATTGTGCTACACCTTCTCTCTGCTGTGTGACAGAATTCCCTGCTCTTAAACTATTCTCTCCATTCATTCATTCATTTATTCATTCATTCAACAACTATCTACTGGGCTTCTAGCATGATGGGCAAGGGGCTGTACTAGTGCCCTAGAAGGATACTAAAATGAATGGGATATAATCCCTGCCCTCAGGGGGCCTATCAAATGGTGGGGGAACTAGGACAAGTACAAGAATAATTACTGAGGGGGCATCTGGGTGGCTCAGAGGATAGAGAGCCAGGCCCAGAGATGGGAAGTTCTGGGTTCAAATCTGGCCTCAGACACTTCCTGGACAGGTCACTTAACCCCCTTTGCTTAGCCCTGACAGCTCTTCTGCCTTGGAACCAGTACTTATGGAAGGTGAGGTTAAAAAAGAAAAAAAAGAAGAACTATTGAGAATGGCACAAAAGGTACAACTCACTGGGCAGTTTTCAGAGGGGAGAAATTGCAACTAGAAGATGGTATGTGGGTTGTCTTGTATTAATATTAGGGACTCCATTTTGCCTTTACCCACAATGTTTTAGCTGCTTGGATGGGTCCCAAGATCACTGGCCTTCCCAAAAGTCATCTGATTAAGGAATGTCACAAAACGTCCCCCTCTTCTCTCACCTCAGTGTCTCCCAAGCCCCTCTCCCAACAAGAAGCCAGGGGTCCGGATCCCTCTCAGCCTCCTGCATATTGTATAGAAAGCAAGGTTCTGGGCCTGATTTGTTTCTGCAACCACATGCATTCACGGCTAAAGAAATCACTGTCAGGCTTCTTTATTCCTCCGTTAACAGCCTGGGGAACAAATTGGGTTGTAACAGCTAGATATGAAAAGGAAAGGCACTTCCCACTTAAGGAACAGCAGGGCCAAAGGCTTGGCAACATGAAATCACCACACGTGTTGAGGGGAGAGCTAGCCTACTGGGTTGGCTGAAATTCAGCCTAGGGGAACAGTAGTGACAAAAAAAAAAGTAGAAAGGCAAGTAGATATGGAGAGGCCAAAGCATGGAGGGCCTTCAATGCCAGGATAAAAAGGCCTAGAGATGGGAGGTCCTGGATTCAAATTTAACCTCAGACCCTTCCCAGCTAGGCCAGCCTGGGCAAGCCACTTAACTCCAACTGCCCAGCCCTGACTGTTCCTCTGCCTGGAACTAATACTTAGTGTGGATTCTAAAATAGAAAATTAGGGTTATTTTTTTAAGAGTTTAGAACTAAGAGCAATGATAATTATATAACTAACATTTATATAGATGTTTTTATGAATATGATTTCATTTGATCCTCCCAACAACCCTGCCATTATTATCACCATTTGACAGTTGAGAAAACTTGGCCAACAGAGTGAAGCATTTTGTCCAAGGTCACAGGCTAATGAGGGTCTGAGGCTGGATCTGAACTCAGACCTTCCTGGCTCCAAGCCCAGCACTGTCTCTCCAGCAAAGGTGAGTGAGACATTGAAGATATCTGGTGGGGAAGAGACAAGATCAGAGCTGCGCTTAAGGAGGATGGATTGAACACTGGTGTCTGGCAGGTGGGAAAAGGGAAGGAGAGGACAGAAGTCTAATTAGTAGCTACTTCCCCTTGACACCCTTCCCTCCCTGAAAGTGTTAAGACACCTGGGGGTGGGGGCAGCTGGGTGGCTCAGTGGATTGAGAGCCTGACTTATAAACGGGAAGTCCTAGAATCAAATCTGGCCTCAGACACTTCCCAGCTGTGTGACCCTGGACAGGTCACTTAACACCCATTGCCTAGCCCTTACCTCTCTTCCGCCTTGGAACCAATTCCCAGTATTGAGTCTAAGATGGAAGGGAAAGGTTTTCATTTAAAATAATAAATTTAAAAGCTACCTGTCTGTCCTCAGCCTTTCCCAGGTGACTACAGGAGTGGCAGTTACTGCCATTATTATCAGCCCCAGGAGAAGCCCTTAGGAAGTTCCTGTCTGGAGTCCTCCAACTCCTTTCTTCTTGGGTCTGAGTGACCCAGGGGCAAAGGAGAGTGCTCCCATTTTATAGAGGGGCAGACCAAGCCTCCGAGAACTTAACTGTCTCACCACAACTGAGCCTGGGGAGTTGGCAAAGCTCTGCAAGTCTTATCCCTTAGCCCTTGGGGACTTGAAGAGAAATAAGCTGGGAGATGAGGGGGTGGCAGCCACTTTTCCCTATATTTCCACCTCCCAAGGGAAGAAAAGATAATAAAAATAATAATAGGGAGATTCAACTTTCTCCCCATTTCAAAGCCTAGCATTAATCCCTTGGTTGGCAGGCAGCTCCAGACCCCCTCTCCCTAACCCTAGGCCAGGAGGTGAGGGTGGGAGGGAGGCCGAGGCAAAGCTAAGCTGCTGGGGAGCGTGGCAGGGAGGCCAGCAGCTCCTGGGCATGAGCTACAGACACTATGTGGGTCCTCTGGGCAGTCGGGACTAAGGGCTGGGGCCTGAGGGCCTGGGATCTGAGAAAGGAGGGGAAGAATGTGAATTACAGCCAATTACAGCCTGGCCCCCCAAACAGAGGGGATCTGAGGAGAGCTGAGAGTTCATTTCCGGGCAGAGGATCACTTTCCCTCCTCCCTTCCACAGGCCCTTCCCCCACTCATTTCATTCAGCCCCTAGAAGGCTCAGACCACTGGGAAGAGTCCTGGCCAGCCAGCAGCCAGTTCCTTTTCCCTCTGGCCTTGGCCCTTGGCCAGGGTCCTCCCCTGCCCCACCCCCCATCAGTTGCATAAATTCCCTCCCTCTGTCCCTTCGTCAACAATTCCTGCCTCCCCAAGCCACAGCCAGACTTTGCTACTTTGCGGACAGAGCAGAGGTGTGCAGCATGGGTAAGAGAAAGGCCACCTTCCCCCTTCCCCTTTCTGGTGTCTGTCACCGGGAGCCGCCGCAGAGGCTGGGCCCGCTATTTTCCTCCCCAGGTGGCTTCTCTGCCCCCTCGGGCCAGCTTCTTTTGGCTGTTCTGAGCATTCTGCAGGTATCAGGGCAGGCAGAGGGCAGAGTCCCTTTCAGCCTGGGAGGACTTTTACTTCCCTCCCAGGTCAGCTTGACCTAAGATCCCCCCAAACCCTTCTGAAATGATTAGCTCCACCCCAACCACTGACCTCAGATTCTCATGACTGCCTCAGTTGGGAGGAGGAGCTGCATCAACAGTGAACGGTCTCCTGGGTTCAGTGAACCCAAGAATCCTACCCTCACCCTTCCCAACCCTGGCTCTGACCAGCCTGGATGCCCTGGGCCGGTGGTGGTGAACCTTTTAGAGATAGAATGCCAAGCCCTGCTCCCACCTCACCCCCCAGAGACAGTGCTATGCCCTTCCCTCCCATTACTCCACACTGGGGAGAGAGAATGTGCTCCCAGGTGGGTGGGTAAAGTGAGGAATGTCCTCAGCAAGTGTAGAGATGGAGAGGGGAGTGGTCTGAGTACTCCTCTCCCCTCCAGTTCTGCTGCCTGTGAGCCATCCCTTTACCCCCTGTGCACTCCCACTGGACTGCTGGGCAGAGGGACAGGGGATGTGAAAAAATGTCATCAGGCACAGTGGAAAGGGGGAGGGGAGCAGCTCTGCCCGAGCCCCTCTGCCTTTCTAGTAATAATTCTGGCAGGGGGCCACATGCCCACAGAGAGCACTCTGCATGCCATCTTCGGCACCTATGCCATAGGTTTGCCATCACTGCCCTAGGTCATTTAGGAAAAGGAAGTCAGTGGCCAATCCTTGGGAGGCTTCAGGTAGCCTTCTCTTTGTCCCAAGATGTTAATCTCCATGTGGTAGACAGGATTAGGATTTTGTGTTGCCACCTTATGGGAATGTGAAGTTCTTGCCCCTATTCTTCAATATTTCCTATGTTTTCAGTATTCAGGGTATGCAAGGACCCTGCTTAAAGATGGTGGCATGGGAGAAAGACTGGAATTGGTTAGCATCCAGTGTCTGGAACCTCTACAAGCCTGATGCAGAAGGAGTTAGAAATGGTTAGGTAGGAATACAAAACCCAAGATGAGGAGCTATTGTTCCTACCCCCACATTACCTGGGAGAGATAGGATCCAACTTTTGTCTCCTATTCTCTACAGTTCCTTTTTGACCTTGTTTCTTTGTGTCTCACTCTTTCTGCCTTTGTGTCTTGGAGTCTCTGCCTCCTTCTTCTTGTGCCCTATATGGATTGTCACCTATAAGGGGCCACACTATTGGCAAAGGTCTATAAAGTGGCCAAACAGGTCTCTAATTCCCTTCTCTGTGATCCCTTCTAAGTTCCACCCACATGGGACATTGCCAGAACCTAGTCTGGATATTAACATGCCAATAGTTCTTTTGTAGCCAAAAGTTCTTTTGCTCTAATGCTCTCACAGCTGAGGCAAATTTAACATCAGGGAAGTCACAGTTGTAGGAAAGAAGATTGGCTCTTGCTCTCTCCTGGCTACCCCATATCCAACTTCCCTCATCTCTGGAGAGGCCAGATTAGATACGATGCAGGGAGGCTTGAACCAGGGCACGTTCCTATTCTTTCCTCTCCTACCCTTCTATATTCATACCCCAGAACTCTTCTCTCCAGCCATTCTAGGCTCATCTCCAACCTAGCAATTAAATAAGGGAAAGTCTCTGCTAGAATTAATTCCTTTCCACTGGACTCATCCTGGAATGTCTTCTCCCCAACACCCCATTGATTTCTATCACCATGCCCCTCATAAACCATCCCACAGCTTTCTAGGAATGACTGATGCCTTCTCCAGGACATCACCTGTAAACTGCAGCAGCCCCTTAAACCTCATGAACTCAGCTAGACCGACTATCCCTTGAGAGGCTTTTATATCCAGGCTTCTAGTTATATAATGTGGGTCCCTGGCAAGAAGCCCCAGGAAGTGGAGTATTGCCTAACTACAACCACACGCTGCTTGGGTCCTTCTTAGCACTTTATTCTTGTGTGTCCTCTCCAAGAGGTGAGAGGTCAGAGAATTTTCTTCTGAGACCCTGTAGGAGATTATCAACAGGAAAAAGATTTTCAAGGTTCTGGGATTTTGCTCCCTTCAACATATGTACGTACACTCAATCTCCAGGTTATATTTTTCCCTCTCCTTTCCTGACATTCTAAGAGAGGATGGAGGCAAGCAAAGGATAAACTGTGGGAATAAAAACACCGAGGGAAAGCAACTGCTTGACTACAGGGGTGGAGAGGTTATGACTGAGGAGAGACTCTAAATGAACACTCTAATGCAAATACCAACAACAGGGAAATGGTTTTGAATCAAGAACATGTGATACACAGTGGAATCATGCGTCGGCTATGGGAGAGGAGGTGGGGGGGGGGGGGAGAAAATGATCTTTGTTTCCAATGAATAATGTTTGGAAATGAACAAATAAAATAATGTTCAAAAAAAAAGAGGATGGAGGAAAGGTGACTATGGAGGAGACAAAGCTAAGGGGAAGTGGGGAAACTGAGTCAAATGCCTGGGCCAACATGGGATAAACCTGAGCTGATGTTTCATGTGGCTATAGAATAAAGCATCTCTCTAATCCCTAATCTTTATTTCACAGCTAAATGTCAAAAATGTGGGCCTGGCTATCCTACCCCTCTGGATGCTATGAAAGGCAAGTATTTCTATTCTGCACAGAATGCCTAGAGTGGAGAGGGGTGCGCACTTGGAGAAGCCAAAAGGACTCTTGGTTCATAAACCATGTCGGACACCCAGCTATGACTATAATTGCAGCACCCTAGTGAATGAGCAGTTTTGGCTTGATTTTACCCTGCCTCTTCTGGGCTCCCCATTTTCTCTGCTCCCTTCCTTTTCCCTCCACAGTGCCAATCTTCAGACCTTACCTAGCTCCCTCTGCTTTTACCCCCACCTTTACTTAGGCTGACCTCAATGTTTATTCTTTGATGTATTAGGGCCCCGAGAGGAGCTTCTCTACCTGCCCTGTATCTATAGAAACACAGGCACAGAGGCCCCAGACTACTTGGCTACCGTTGATGTGGACCCCAAGTCTCCTTATTACAGCCAGGTGAGATTGGGTGGTGGGCATCAGGGAATTGCCTGAGGGTTTCCCTCTCATCCTTTCCCCACCACCAAGGTGCCACTCAAACCCTTGGCTTATCCTTGTTGCTTATCTCCATCAAAATTGCTCCAACTTGGTGTCTCAATCAGATTTTCCTCTTTTTCATTTTGATCAAGTCTTTCCTCCTTCTCCTACTCAGAGCTTCTCCCCTTTTGTTCCCAGGTGATACATAGACTGCCGATGCCAAATATGAAAGATGAGCTGCACCATTCAGGCTGGAACACCTGTAGCAGCTGCTTTGGAGACAGCACCAAGTCTCGTACCAAACTAATCCTGCCCAGCCTCATTTCCTCACGCATCTACGTAGTGGATGTGGCCTCCGAGCCCAGGGCTCCAAAGCTGCATAAGGCAGGTTCCACCTCATCTTGGCCAGAACTAGGGATCCACCATGTCCCACCTCTCCAAGTCTGCCTGACCACCACCACCCTCACCCTCTGTCCTAGGGGAAAGGGAGAATTGCCCCAAATAGATTTCTTGAGTTCTCCTTAATAGGAAGTTCCCCGCAGCAATAGGAAGAAGAAAATTAGATCTTAGAAGTAAGAGACACAAGAATGGGGGGAGGGGGTCTAGAATAATCCCATCTGTGGATCTCTCAATATAGGAGAGCTAAGGGCATGGAAAATAGACCTAAAGATGGCCAAGCACCTATCTTTCACAATGGATGAGTCTAGGAGCCACTATGCCCACTGTACATCAGTCCAGGCTTGCTCTAGATCTAGTCCACCTCCTCTTCAAAGAGAAGTGATTTCCAGTTTGTTGTTTTTTGAGATGTGTTGGTGTGGAAGAATTGTTTAATAGTGTAACACTAAAGATCAAAGCCAGAACATGTGAGTTTAGATTTTGTGTTTGGATACTTCATATACTCTTTAAATAAAATTAAAGTTAGGGGGAAAAAGAGAGAGAAGTGATGTCTAGACCAGGAAAAGAAGTTTCTGACATTCTAATTAAGATCTGGGCGATGGCTGCCTCATCCCTACTCCACTTCTCTGAAGCATGTAAAACCATGTTTTGAAGAAGTTGAAAGGAAAAAGAGAGGGGAAGAGAACCCGAGCTACACTGGTTGCTGACTTCCTACCCCCAACTCCCATCCAGGTGGTGGAGCCCACAGAGGTGATGTCTAAGTGTGACCTGGCCTGCCTACACACCAGCCACTGTCTGGCCAGTGGAGAGGTGATGATCAGTGCCTTGGGGGATGCTAAGGGCAATGCTAAAGGTACCAGAATTTCTGGGACATGAATGGGAAGGGATCTTGTGCTGAGGACTTCTCTTAGCATAGGGCAGATACCTAAATGTCTAGGCTGGGGTCGCAGAGTCAGGGTGAGGGATGTTGGGGAACAATCTGAGCTGCTTCTGCGTTATTAGATGAATGAATGAGAAAGCACTGAAAGGATTATTTATGTGCAAAGCACTGTGCTAAGTGCCAGGCATGAAAGAGAAAAGAAGGGCCCTGTTCTCTTGGAGCTCACATTCTAACAGGGGAGACAATACAGAGCAGAAATTTCAGTTCCAAGTCAGCTCAAAAGATCTCGGAGTCCTTTGGGTGCAGCAGCAAAGCAGATGTTAATGCCTCCTCCATAATGTTATTTCTCTTGATAAAACTATTTCTGGTGGTGAGCCATCTGAAGGTGCCAAGGACTTCTGGGGCAAGAACTTTTCTGGATCTTTAGTAGCTATGGCCCCTGAGGAGGCAAGGGCTACAAGACTCACAGGGCAGTTGTTGGGGCCACATTTTCATATGGACTGGCCTCCTGGATGATGGCCCTGGCAATCAGAGTAGGGAGAAACTGTATTTTTGTTTCTTTGTATTCCCAGGGCTTTACACAGTGTCTGGCACATAGAGGGTGATTAACAAATGATTGCTGATTTGGTCTGGTAGGCACTGGTCTTCCTGGGACTCCTCAAAGTGGAGGCAAGACTAGTGAGCCCCTTCTCTACTAGGGGACTGGAATTCTGTGATCTTGGTCAAGTTATTGAACTCCTATAGCCCGGTTTCTTGAACCTCAAAGTCAAGATTCTAAGTAAGGGTGTCAATCTTTAAAGCACACCGTATTTTTGCAGAAATACCTGCCTCTATGGGCCAGTAAGCCAAAGAATGATAACATGAGGTGCCAGAGACCACATCCTCCTTGTTTTCTTCCTGAATCCCCTCAATTTATGGAACCAAGATATGGCAATTTGAGGGGAACTAGTGTTGGGAGATAAGATATTGGGAATCTAATGACTGTATAGGGTTAGATTCTGGAGTGGGATGGGTCTGCATGTTAACTCTTAATGTCTTTCCTCCTCAGGAGGGTTTGTACTGCTAGATGGGGAGACATTTGAGGTGAAGGGGACATGGCAGAAGCCGGGAGGTGCTGCTCGAATGGGCTACGACTTCTGGTATCAGCCTAGGCACAATGTCATGATCAGCACTGAGTGGGCTGCCCCTAATGTGTTCAAAAATGGTTTCAACCCTGCAGATGTCAAAGCTGGTAAGGGGTCTCTCCATGTTCATGTCCTCCCACCATGATTCCCTACTTCTTCCTGAATGCTGGCTCTCATTTCTCAGCCCACCTAATTTTCACATTTCTGGACTGTAGACTCTTGGAGACATGGCCTAGGAAGTTCTGAATATTCCTTCTTCCATCCTAAACTTGGCTCTATTTTTCTATTTTTTTTCTCTTCCTAGAACCCTTTCTCTGCTTTTAGCTTCTTACTTTGGTCCTTAGCTTTGCTCACCACTGACCTTCCTCACCCCTCAGCCCCATTCCTGTATCCCAATAGCCAAAGATTTCCTGCCCCTTCTCTTTGTGCCCTAACCCTCCATCCCTCCCAGGGTTATATGGGAGCCAGCTGCATGTGTGGGACTGGCAGCGTCGCGAGCTGATACAAACTCTACAGATGCAGGATGGACTAATCCCTCTGGAGATCCGATTCTTGCACAACCCAGATGCCTCCCAGGGCTTTGTGGGGTGTGCCCTCAGCTCTAACATCCAGCGCTTCTATAAGAATGAGGTAAGGGAAAAACTGCTGTGCCATAAGAAATGATGAGCAGCTTGGTTTTAGAAAAACATGAAAAAGGGGCAACTAAATGGCTCAGTGGATAGCGAGCCAGACCTGGAGTTAGGAAGACATGGGTTCAAATGTGGCCTCAGACACTTACTACTTGTGTGTCCCTGGGTAAGTCACTTAACCCCATTTGTCTCACCTTTACCACTCTTCTGCCTTGGAACTGATAGATTCTTAAGACAGACAATAATGGTTTAAAAAAAAGAAAAAGAAAAACATGGAAAGATTGGCATGAAATATGTAGAGAGAAAGAGCAAAACCAAAAGAATGTCATATATGGTAACAGCAATTTTGTTCAAAAAGTGACTAAGCTATTCTGAATATGATCATTCAAATCAACTATGAAGGACTTATAAAGGAAACTGCTATTGACCTCTAGAGGAAGAACTGGAATATAAAAGCATATATTGTATGGATCCACACATATAAACATGTATGTGTGTGTGTTATAATGTTAGCCTTTTCTAATGTGAGATTGGGAAGAAAGCAAACTCAGAAATCAAAATGTATTCCCCCTCAAAATCAATAGTAATAAAAAGAATGAGCCAAGGCGTTACCCTCTCCATTAACCTTCCTATCCCCCATTCTCAGAATCATACCAAATGCTCCTGCAAGAAAACAGGGTCACAATTGCACCACCACCCTCCCTACCTGCACATTCTCATGGTTTTGGTCCTCTTCTTAACCTCCTCCATACCTGCCAACCCAGCAGGTGTTCAGTAAACAGCTGGTAACCATCGTCTCTCTTCTTACAATCTGAGGGGTCCGAGTCTGTCTCAGTCTCTTTCTCCTCATCCTTCCTGGTTCCTGAACTCTCTGCTTCACTTCTGATACAGGGAGGCAAGTGGGAAATTGAAAAGGTGATCCAGGTGCCATCCAAGAAAGTGGAGGGATGGATGCTGCCTGATATGCCAGGTAACTGTCAAAGGGAAGGCTGAACAGAGCCAGGGCCTGCCCCTGCTTCCTGCCAGTGGGGAATCCAGAAGTCATCATCTTTTGTCTTCCCTCCCCTCAGGCCTGATCACGGATATCCTCCTGTCACTGGACGACCGTTTCCTCTACTTTAGCAACTGGATTCATGGTGACGTGAGGCAATATGACATATCGGATCCTCAAAGGCCCCGCTTAGCTGGACAGGTTGTAGAGCTGGGGAGAGACCTATGGAAAAGGGGGGAGCTAGAGGCAGAGTGGAGAAAAACCAAAGGGAAATCAAAGTTGAGTTAAAAAAAGATTTGGTGGGGGGAAAGGGGAACAGGACAAGTATTTGTAAAGACAAAGGAATGAGGACAGGAGGAAAGGCAAGAAGCTGGGGATTGCTGACCAAGGAGAATGGAAAGGGAGCTCTTGGATGCGAGGCACAGCTGTGGGTTGGGGAGGAGGAGATGGATTAGTGATATGGACACAATTCCAGTATGGAGAGTGCTATCACCTTCAGCATCACCTCTCTCAAACAGATATTCCTTGGGGGAAGCATTGTTCAGGGAGGTCCTGTGAGAGTCCTACAGGATGAGGAACTGAACTGTCAACCGGAGCCCTTGGTGGTTAAGGTAAAAGCACCTCCTTCTTTTAGGGACAGACATCCCACTACAGACGTTATCATACAGGTCTGGGGTCCTACTTAAGGTGGAAGGAGAAAACAGGGTGATCTGAGGGAGAGGAAGAGAAATGTCTTTTTCTCTCTCTGGCCATATATGTGTGTAGATAGAAATATAGATATATACTATATCAACCGAGGCTATCAGGATCCTTTACGCTCCTTCCCCTAGGGTAAGAAGGTCCAAGGTGGTCCCCAGATGATCCAGCTCAGCTTGGATGGACGGCGTCTCTATGTCACCACCTCCTTGTATAGTGCTTGGGATAAGCAGTTCTACCCTGACCTCATTAGGTAAGAATTTGCCTCTGCTTCCTAATCTTTCTCTCTCCTGCCACCCTCATATCTCCCATCACATCCCTCCCTCCTCCCTCCCAGACAGGGAAAGTCCCTCCCAGGCTTCTCTCCTAACATACATTCTCTCCTATATTCCCTAAATAGAAATCCAGCTCCTGTGATTGTCCTAAAATCTCTCCCCTAAAAGTCATCATCCTACCTAAGTCTCTACTGACAAACTGCGGGGGGGGGGGGTCCCATAAATTGGTGTCTACAGGAGGGGAGGGTGGAGAATAAATCTCAAGGATGGGAAAAGGCTTTTTGACCTCTGCTTTATCCCCTATATCTGTCCCTTTTCTTCCAGGGAAGGTTCAGTGATGCTGCAGGTTGATGTAAACACAGAAAAGGGGGGCCTGAAACTTAACCCTAACTTCCTGGTGGATTTTGGGAAAGAGCCTTTGGGTCCAGCCTTAGCTCATGAGCTCCGATACCCTGGGGGTGACTGCAGCTCTGACATCTGGCTTTGAAGCCTGCCCTTCCCCTACCACGGAGCCTAGGCCTCTTGGTTCCCAAAAGCCTTCTGGCTTCCTTCCCCATGATACCTGTTACCCCACCAGAGCCCTTGGGGGAAGGGAGGGGGTCTGGTTTGGATCTTGAGAGGTAGCTCTCTCTTTTATATTTTGCTCATTATCTACTATTTTTATATGGTGTCTTGGTTGACCTTGGTGTTGCCATTTCCTTCCCAACCCTCCACTCCCACTGGTGGTGGGTATTAAGGAATAAATTGAATACTATTCTTTGAGTCTTTTATAACTGGGGGAGATAGACATTTATCTACATACATCCCGGCAGGAGGGGCTCTTTATGCTTAGAGTAAAGAACCATACAAGAGATTCATGATCTTGTAAACCCATCTCAACATGTACATTGTCCATTTAGCCCATGTGATTAGAACAGAGGCCAAAGACCTTGACCTATTACTTAGCTTTGCTCTTTTCCGTAGCCAGAGTCTTCTACCTCCTACCCTAGCTAGCCATTGGAAAGGTTATTAGGATTAGGAGAAAGGGGCAGTCTCTGGGATGGAGATAGGTACTGTTTTCTCAGGTGCAAAATGGACATCATTCCATGGGGCCTACTATCCTCAAATCAGCATATATTTATTAAGCACACGGGATACAAAGACACAAAAACAAAACCAAATCTCTACCACCAGGAGAAATACGACACACCCAAGTGCACTTGCACAATTTTTGCCAAATTGAAAAAGGAGAAAAGAATTTAGATGTAAGTTCATGCAACTATAAATGTGCCCATTGAAGGGGCAGAAACCACAATCTCACAAAATGTCCAAAAATCTCATTGTTCTGCTGAAGGGTTCTCTGCCAAACAACCCCTGCCTGCCTCTTCCCCCATCCCAGGTCACCTTGGATATCCTTCTCTTCTTGAACTTTACTCTGAAGTGTCCCCTGGCCTGTGTCACTTGATCCAGAGCCCTTATGCCTTACCAGCAGGCCATAGGGAGGCCCCAGCTAAAGGATTTTCCATTGGTCCCAGCCAATTCATTGTTTAATTATCCCATGGAAGGGCATGTTGCTGAAACCTGTTAACCAGATTGGCATTTGGTCAAGAAAGCAATTTTCAATATTTCAATAATTCCTTCATTCATTTTGCGGGTTCTCCTGCTATTGGTAGTGTTCTACCAGTCCTGCTCACCTAACTTAAAAATATTCTTCATCCAAATAACTCTGCTTTCTCTTTTCCTTTAGGCTCAGATGGGGTTGTAATTAAAGAATCTCAGGAATGAGGCCATTAATTCAGGTTTTAGATTTATATCTCTTAGTACAAACTTCACCTTGGTCTGATTAAATCTCAGAACTGGAAATGATTTGATTGGCTTGGATGACTAATAAACAGAACCACCCCTCTGTACTGGGTTTATAAAAGGGAACCAACTTGGCTAAGACCAAAGGGGCTTCTCTTCCCTGATTAGAGGAACTAGTCAATGCTACTCCATACATTCAGGAGAAGTTCAGGTAGCTTAACTGGAGAAATTTAGGAGATTATGGAAGGGGAGGTAGTGGCAACAGTGGAAAGGCCTTTAAGCAAGTCCTGAAGGGTTAGGATAATCTCTACTTCCCTGAGCAGGTAGGTGAGATGGACAGAGAATCCTGCAGAATGAGCTACCCATGTAACTCACATGTAGTACATGGTCAGTAAGAAAGAGTCTTTAAATCAATGCTTATCTAACTTTTCTATTTCAAGAGATTATTAATAAACTTCATAGAAAACAAGAACTTGGAGATATTAATTTTAATCTAATATTTTTCAAATATAACCAGGAATGCAGGGCTAGTTTAACATAAGAAAACCTATCAGCAAAAATGACCATATCAACAACCAAATTAACAGAACAAAATTGTCTCAATAGATGCAGAAAAAGTCTTTGACAAATACAATACCCATTCCTATTAAAAACACTAGAAAAAACATACTCTTTGATCCTATAATACCACTAGTAGGTATATATATCCCAAAGAGATCATAAAAAAGGGAAAAGGACCTACTTACATAAAAATATTTACAGTAGCCCTTTTTTTGGTGGCAAAGAATCAGAAACTGAGGGGATGTCCATCAATTGGGGAATGGCTAAATAAACTATGGTATAGGTTGGTGATGAAATACTATTGTGTGATAAGAAAGGATGAGCAGAATGATTTCAGAAAAAGTTGGAAAGACTTACACAAACTCATGCAGAGAGAAATAAGCAGGAGAACACTGTACAGAGTAACAGCAATATTGTACCATGATCAACTGTGAAAGACTTAGATACTCTCAACAATATCATGATCCAGGACAATTCTGAAAAGACTTAGGACAAAAAATGCTACCCAGAGAAAGAATTAGTGGAGTTGGAACACAGATCAAAGGATACTGGTTTTCATATAAGTTGTTTTTTTTTATTTTGGGTTTTGGTTTTATATGAATATTCTCTTACAATACTGATCAATACAGAAGTATGTTTTACCTGAAAACATATGTATAAGACAGATCAAATTGCTTGCCATCTCCAGGAGGGGTGGAGGGAAGGGGACAACTTGCATCTTATAATTTCAGAAATCAAATGTGGGAAATTGTTATTACATGTAATTGGGAAAATAAAATATCTTAATAAAAATTATAAATATATGTTATATGTAAGTTGAGGCAACTACCACCCACCCAGGATAGTCATCTCAATTTTTTTTACTGTCCCTTACCTCACATCTCTAATCAATTCACCCAATCTTTTATTTTTTAAACCCATACCTTCTGCCTTAGAATCAGTTCTAAGTAGTGGTTCCAAGGCAGAAGATGGGTAAGGAAGGGCTAGAGCAGCGGTTCTCAACCTCTCAATTTGTAGCAATGAGAATACATAATGCATATCAGGTATTTACATTCTGAATCATAATTGTGGCAAAATTACAGTTTTGAAGTAGCCACCAAAATAAATTTTTGGTTTGGGGTCACTGCAACATAAGGAACTGTATTGCCGGGTCACGGCATTAGAAAGGTTGAGAACCACTGGGCTAGACAATTGGGGTTAAGTGATTTGCCCAGCTGTGAAGTGTTTGAGGCCAGATTGGAACCCAGGTGCTCTTGACACCAGGCCTGATACTCTATCTACTGAGCCGCCTCACTGCCCCAATCCAAACTCTTTTGCCTAATATTCAAGGGGCCATGATTTGACCCCTACCTTTCCATATTTCTACATTCCCTACTAGTCATTTTGAACTGATGTATTATTAAATTAATTTAATAAGGAGAATGTTTGACCCTCTAAGAAAACAAAAGAGAAGAAGGTTAGCACTGGGTAATGCCAAATTTGGCAATGAAGAGGTCATTGAAGAGTTATAAAGCTGTGCATGCTCCCTTCGGCTCAGCAATATCATTGCTGGGTCTATTTCTGAAGGAGATCAGGGAAAAAGAAAAAGAACCCATATACCCCAAAATATTTATAGCAGCTCTTTTTGTGGTGGTGGCAAAGAATTGGAAATTAAATGGGATGCCCATCCATTGGGGAATGAACAAACAAATTTTGGAATATGATTGTGATGGAATACTACTGTGCCATAAGAAGTGATGAACAAGCTAATTAAAAAAAAAAACTCAGAACTATACACTAATGAACAGTAAAATGAGTAGAACCACTAGAACATTATACACAGCTACAGAATTCATACTGCAAGAATAAACGGTGAATGTCACCTTCCAGATAATAAACAGAAAGGTAAAGACAAGCAAGACATAATTTGTATGAATATGCTGGTCTCATCTGTGAGGCAGGGAGGGGCTGGGACACTTGCAGATGAGATTTATTATGTAAATATGAAGAAAAGTAAGCTAAACACATAAGAAATTTATATTTCATTTATATACAACCTTCTCTTCCTTTGTATGTGGAAATGCTTATTTTTGTAAAATCTGAAAGAAAAAAAGGAAGTCATTGGTAATTTTCACAGAAAAGCATTTTCCTGAGTGATAAGGATGCAAGCCACTTAAGGCACAGGGCAAATCCAAAGACTTTAGATTCACGTAGATTCACTCAAGGACTGACCTCAAAGGGATGATTTGCTTGTTTGGGTTTGCTATACCTCTACCCTGGTATTTCCAAAGTTTCCAATCAACACACATAGATTAAGCAACAGGTGCAGAGGATTTAAATGCCAAATAGTCTTTGCCCTCAAGAAGCCTATATTCTATTGAAATTAAATTAAATTAAAATACAGGTTGTATCTAGGTTTCCTCAAATGTGGATAATGGGGTTTCTAGCTCCAGTAAAGGCATTCAAAATAAAAAATGAAAACTTGATGTAGAACATCCTTTATTTTGCTCCATGGGAGGAAAAAACAAAAGATGCAAAGGAGTCATAAATAGAAAAAAACAAACACAAAACACAAAACCTTTGAATAACCCACTAGCTGCTCTTGCAAGGTAACAGAACTTCAGAGTACTATTAGGGCAACTGACTTTCTGCTAAGTTCTTTCCCAAAGAGTCTCCTGCATAGTCCATCAAAAATTCACAGTCCCATTCTATGTTTTGACCTATCTTCCTTATTCCTAATCTGGGACATAAACATAGTCTGAAGGCTAACAAAAAAAAAAAAGTACTCTCCATCGATCCCCTCTTTGAAATACTTGTCTATCTGCTTCAGTCATGTATAGGCTTCAATGTCAATCAATACCCAGTTTGCAAGCACCTATTAGGCTGGGAAAACCCATTCTGGTGATGCCAGCAAGCACACAAGCACATGTCTGCTCTAAAGCACCATCAACTCCTGAGGGCAGAAAAGGGGCAAATCTCTTACCCTGCCCCCATAGCACTGGACACAAAAATACAAAAATTGAAAAGTGGTCAGAGGAAAAAGGGCACAGGTGATCTGTCAACTAACTTTGTTGGACCAAGGCAAAGAATGGTTCATTCCAGCTCCTATCCATTCTCCTGAGACTCAGCAAGCAAAGCATCTTGGAAGCAACCTTGTCACTGAAAACAAATCAGAGAAACATAGGAACCCGTCATTACTTCAGAAGATTGCTGGGAGGGCATGTTTCCCTCCTCTCAGCTAAGTGGTGAGCTAGAAATGGGGAATGAGGCAAACATTTCCAACACTGCCTGCACATGGAGTTGGTTTTTTTTTTATTATAACATGACCTATACTCATCTGTTACAAGGAAAGAGTCCATTGGGGGCAGTGATAGTGAGGTTTTTAAAAAGAAAATCAGTAACATTTTTTTTAAATAAGATGCTAGTAGGCATGTTGAAACACGACATGAGATGCCATTTAAGAGGCCCTAAAGACCCTTGTGAACTCTGTAAACTAGAGCTGATAGGGAAGTTCATTAAATTGATGAAGTACTTACCTAATCAATTGTCCTTGGACAATATTTTCAGGACTTGCCATTTGCAGCACATATCAATTCTCTTTTCAAAGCAAATACTAGGGGCAGTTAGTTGGCACCATGGAGAGCCAGGCCTAGAGTTGGGAGGACTTGGGTTCAAATCTTGCCTCACAACCCCGTGTCCTTCTGTTTTAAGAGTCAATATTGAGACAGAAAATAACGTTTTAAAAAGAAAATATTAATAACATAGAGGTACAAGGTTTCTGGGTAGTCTATAAACCTTTGGCCTTTCTTATTCCTGAACCACTATTTTCAGACATTTCTCTTCTTTCTCCTCTATGCCTATCTCTATACTGAAGCTATTAAACATCAATGTATATACTGATTTAATTTTGAGAGTATGCTTTAGTCTTTTGCATAACAACTACTCCTTTTACTCTGAAAATAATGCTGGCACATAAGCTACAATTTTTTTTCATACTGACCTTCTTGTAAATACTTCATCATGATTACTGTAATATAAAATGATAAAATGTTCCATGAAACATTTCTAGTTGCTGTTAGGTACACAATTAAGCTAACTCCACAAACTCCTTCATTAATTTTCCAAATAGAACCTGAGCTGTTCTTCCATTGAGATGTAACCCTCTTTTATATTCCAATTTTATTTATTTTAAAAATGTCAAGCTATATGGAGAATATATATATGCAGAGAAGACACAAATCACCAAAGATATGGTGCCCATCTGACCAAGTGCTTCTCCTTACTTGCCTTGTAACTTCTCCAGGATTCTTTTCCATCTGTATAATTAGGAAATCACACTATATGGCCTTTAAAGACTTTTCAGGTAGAAATTGATGCTCTGTAATTGACACAAGTTAGTTTTTATAGTATGTCATTGGTTATCAGAAAAGGATCTCACATTTGTCCTAACAACAATTAAGTGAATGTTCACAGAATGCCCCACTCCTCCACTCTGTTACTATCACCTAGGGGTTACTGCCAAAGAACTTTTCACCAAGTGAGTAGATTCTCATCCACTGATGAGCCTCTACTTAGTAGGAGGACTTCAAAAAGCAGCAGATATAGCGGTTCACTGCAGTCACTGGTCTGCCCCTTCCCAGCACTGGAGAACCTGCCACAGCTTGTTTCTTTGACAATGCTTTCAAGTACCCAGGATCACTTCCACACCATGAAGAGGCATCAAAGGAGTCTTTTAAGAAGAAGGGATAGCTACCAACTCTTTAAAGCCCAAATCAAATGCCATCTCCTCTTCCAGGAAGCCTTCCTTGATCTCCTCCCTATGATGTTTTGAAGGGTTTCAGTTATAACTAATCATGAAGATATTAAAGACGTATTCAAAAGCTGACTGAGCAAAGTGTTCATGGATCAGACTTACGAATATATTTCTAACAGTTCACATGATTGATTTCTGAATCCTTAAATTGGATGGGTCTTAAATTTTGTGAAACTTGAAAATTAAGCTTCTATTATTATCTGCAGTCTGGAAGTCTAGCAAACTATTTGTAAAAGTCCTTTGTAATATCTAAGACCTACACTTAACATCTAAATAAGTTTGGTGCCAGTGTTCTAGGAAGAAGGTTAGATCAAAGTCCAGAGGGACTTTGAAGTCAGCTTCTTTACTGGGCACTGTGCTGTACAATTGTGTTGCTATCTGTTCCTTTATCTTGTAATTGCTTGTCAATATTATGGCAATACTTCTGTTGTTTTACTTTTTTGATTGATATCCTGAGAACCCCTAATCCTAGTATCCTAAATAAAATTAGTGCAGCTTGTTCTCTCTCTCTCTGTTGAGTTGATATGACGCTGAAGATCTTTCCCTTGTTTTTTATCTATGTCATTCCTCTCTTAATCTTTAAACCTTCCTCCCAGTCTCCCAGCTCTTGGCTTCCCTTCTAGGTGCTTAAACTCATGAGAATTTCTTGAAGAGGCTGGTACTCTCCATGTTTGCCCTCCTTTTACGTCTACATACTACTACAAATTATAGTATTTGCTTCTGTGGCATATAATCCTGGCCGACCTATCTAAACATCAAAGTTCAGCTCAGGTGTCCCCTTAACAAAGCCCTCCCTGATCTCACTAAACCGCCTGGGATTTCTTCCTTGGTGGGAACATCACTGCTGTTTCATCGATGAATGTCTTTGGGTCAATAGTCCTCCATCAAGTCTAATCAGCACATATTCAGCAGTTTTGTCATCAGACCTACATTACATCTGCTGATGCATGAAAGAGTCACTCATTCAAATTACCTTGCCCTACCTTTGAATCTGGTTCATATGGAAATGCATATTTTGTATATTTTCTCCTCCCCACTCTGGCCCCAGAATGTATGCTCCTTGAGGGCAGGTGTTTATCTTTGTATCCCTAGTTCCTAACACCATGACTGGTAAATAGATACTTAATGCTTATTGATTAACTGACTCAAACAACTGGTCGTCAAGAAGACAACTTCCCAGTAAACTCTCAGTTGAAGCTAAAGCATGTAGTCAGCCTCAGTTCTCCCACCCTGATATCCAGTTGACTGGTTGCCTTAGTGCCTCTGGAAACATTCTTGGTGTGATTCTGGAGACAGTTGTAGACTGTCTTCCATCCAAGGTCTGTCCTCTGTGACCTCTCAAGGGACTGGTGTCAATCTACTGGTGCCATCTGCTGAATCTGTCACTCGCTATGGTAGTTTGTTTTTTCCTTGGTGTAAATGTCACTGATGCTTCAGCAATGAAAGTCTTCAGTCAACAGTCCTCCATCAAATCTAATCAGCACATGTTCAGCAGTTTTATTGTCAGATCTACACCACATCTGATAACATACAAAAGAGTTACTCAGATAATTTGCAAGTCCTTGTTCACTTGTTCCTCAGAAAAGTCTCCAAACTAGACAGAGATAGAACAAAAAAGAAAAAAATCATAAGCAAAACATTAAAAAGAATACACAGAAGAAAAAGGTCATAAAGGTTAGAAAGAAATGAGGCAATTTTATTAAATTTCTTTTTTTTTTTTACAAAAGAAAACAACACCCCTAAGGGTTCACAATTTCAAACATAGAGAGCAGGCAGTAAATTGAATATGATGGGATGGGGGCAGCTAGGTGGCCTGAAAACCAGACCTGGAGTCCAGAGGACCTAGGTTCAAATCTGAACTCAGACACTTCCTAGTTGTGTGATTCCCCGGCAAGTCATTTAACTATAATTGCCTAGCCTTTCAGTTCTTCTGTCTTAGAATTGATACTAAGACAGAAGGTAAGGTCTTTTAATTTTTTTTTAAATACTAGGGAAGTCAGAAATTGAAGGGGATTCCCAGGTTTCACCAGCCTTCCCAAAGGATCCATGAACCACAAAATGGGGTTAAAGTCCCCTACTTACACCAACAGAGCGCTTGACAGTAATTTGAGGTAAAAGGGGAGAAGCCTTCAAGCCCAAAATGACAAAATAGAAAAATTGGTTGTGCAGCACCATAGCAGCCACGAGTCGGAAAGAACTCTGAGAGATTCTCATCCAGGATTGCCCGCCAGGGCTTTATTATCCCTGTATCTTTCAAATGAAGCTGTATTTGTGGTTGACTCAAAGTCCGCTACACCTCGGCAGCACTTACAGGAGTCTACCTGCCAAATGCAGCACCACCTGGGGGAGTCCTCCAGCTCCAAGGCCCCGAACTGATTAGCTGTCCTTCCACTGGGAGGTGTGACTGGGGGGGAGGTGACTTGAATTTAAATGACCCCTCCGACACCAATGGGGTGAGGAAGTGCAATCCCAGCCTCCCCTAGCTGTGCTGGGCACAAAACAATTCCCAGGTTGGCTTTCTGCCCTTCGGTAACTTACCAAGCCCTGGGACGTGGCCTCCCCCTCCACGGAGAGCCCAGGCCGCGCAAGCTACTCCTCTCAGGCCCTTGAGGTCTGGAGCTGTTCGTGCGCGCGCAGTGGGCGCAGGGGCTACTACGGCGGAGGGAGGGGGGCGCCAACGTCCGCGCCGCCGCAGTGGCAGCAGAGGCAGCGTCGCCTGACACCCCGGGATCGTCCCCGCCCGCTCCCTGTATAGGCCGCAGGCCCCTGGCGCAGTAGCTCCCCGGCCTGGCCTGCTGGCCGGTGCCAGCGACAAAAGTGAAACCCCCATGGAAGGGGAAAGCACAAAGAATCCGGGGACCAGCTTTCTGGCTGCGGCCCCTTTAAGAACAGAACCTCCTGGAGCTACCCGTCGCAACCGACCCCAACTTAACCGAAACCCAGCCCGGACTTCCCCGTTACCGCTCAAATATTGCCAACTTTGGATTTTTTCCCTCCTCCGCTAACCAATTGGATCGCTGTTACTAGGCAGACTAGAGCAGCTGCCGGGGCGATCTGGGCGCCCTGTCTCGGAGGCGGCAGGGACCAATAGTAGAAGGGGCAAGCTGGTGTATCCAGGCAGATTGGGGCGGAACCGACCAATCAAAAAAAAAAAAAAAAGACCGAGCAACGAGTGGAGCCGGGACCGTGAAGCCGACCTAGAGTCGAGGTGGCTCGGAGGTAGTTTCTCTTTCTCTACTCCCTTTTTTCGGCGCGGGAAGGAGGGCGAGTGCATAAAGGTGGGGAGGAGGCAGTGTTGGATTTGGAGCAAACCACTGGGAATGGAGGCTGTATTTCCAACTCCCTTTCCACCCCCCGCCCCCACCCCAGCCACAAGCACACGCAGAGGTCCCCAGTTCTTGGGACATCCCCCTCCCCGGCCGGGGATCCACCTTGCCATGCCCCACGCCCCTTCCCCATTTTGCAATGATTAGGTGAGCTGCGGCCCAGGGGTAACCCAGCTAGGTACGGGCTGGGGGGAGTATTGAGGATGGGCATTTGTGCCGAGTGACATGGGGAGTGGGAGGTCTTGCATGTAGGTTTTCTTCCCCCCCCCATTAGTAGCAGCCCCAATTTCCCCTTTTCCCTATTGTCCAACTTGCTGGGGGCTGGAATGGAGGGAATGCTTTAGGGGGTCGGGGTGGCGCCATTTTTTCCCACATTCCCTCAGGGGTTCACCTCCTGACCCTCAGGTAGCAGCTAATTAAAATTAAACAGACAAAAAAAAAAGTTTGAGGGACTTTCTAGAGTTTAACTGCACTTGTTAGGGGAGGCCAGTAGCGAATCAGTCCACTGGGGGGTCCAGGCTTACGAGTCCTCTTTTTTTAAGCAACTTGAGGGGTGCCAAGGGTGGAGAAGACATCCAAGATTTATACCTGCCTCAATCAAATTTTAGTGCCAGGATGGCAGAAGATGAACCTGATGCCAAGAGCCCAAAGACAGGTGGAGCAGCCCCAGGCAGTGGGGATGCTGGTGAACCCACCACTCTCCTACAGAAGCTCCGAGGGTCTATCTCGTAAGCCCCTGCTTCACTCATGCCACTCTTCTTGCTCCAGCAGAGCCTTAGGGTCCCCCTTCCTCCTCCCAGGGCATTTCTCTCCCCAGCACACAAGTATTATCAGGTGGACTGGAGGGGGGAGGGGGCTTAATTATGATGGGCTCAACTGTAAAATCTGGTTCCCCCTGTCTTAAATCTTCTGATCCCAGTAAACAACCATGCTAGTGTTTTCTTAGGTGCAGGGACTATGCTAAAGGCTTTCTCTCCCTTCCCTGACAATTAGAGCCCAAAGGGTGAGCTAGAATTCCCCCTGCTGATGGTTCAGCTTTCTCTTTCCCACAGCAAGGCGGTGCAGAACAAAGTAGAGGGGATCCTGGTGAGTACCATGGGGCAGGGTCTGCTAGAAATAGTGGATTCACAGGAGCAGAATGGTAGTTTAGTGGAAAGAAAATGGGAGGTGGAAGCCAGTGGAGGGAGGTCTCTCATCACAGCTATATAGTAGACTGTGTGACCTTAGACAAGTCATTCAACCTTCATGGGTCTGGGCTCTTTGGCCTATAAAATGGGGAGGGGGTGTGGTTTGAACTAAAATCGGTGAAGTCGGCATCAGAGGGCTCATCGAGGGCCTCACTGCCACTTCTGCTTCCCCTCTTTCCCCAATCCAGCAAGATGTGCAGAGATTCTCAGACAACGACAAGCTCTATCTTTACCTTCAGCTCCCCTCAGGCCCCAGTGGTGGAGATAAAAGGTAAGCTTAGTACAAGAAAGCTGGTTTGCAGAACTCTGTAGATGGAGTTTAGGGTGGAAAGGGACAGAGTAGTGAAGCAAGTCGTGTAGTCAGCCAGGATGCTTGGGTTCAGATCCTGCCTTTGGGACGCACTAGTTGTCACAGACCAGATGCCTGCATCAGGGTGGGCAATTTTTGCAGCAGGAGTCCCCCATTATTAATAAAATGACTCTTGGGCATGAAGCAAGGGAGCAGGAAGGGGGAGCTGGGAGGGTCTGTGTATCTGGTTATTACGGTTCCTGCCTGGGGTTGGGATCACCCAGGGGCACAAGGGTTTGTTCGGTGTGGGCTGGCTACTGTGGTGTGGAGTGGAAGCCTCGCTGGGGAAGGCCTGCTCCTGGGGTCATAGACACCTCCCGTTACCCCCAGCAACCTGGAGCCAAGTGCACTCAGCCATGACGAGTATATGTACGCCTACCGATGGATTCGAAACCACCTGGAGGAGCATACAGCCACCTGTTTGCCAAAGCAGGACGTGTATGATGCTTATAGGTGTGTGAGAGGGGTGGGGGCCACCCAAGGACTGCAGGTAACTCAGGCTTGTACCTTTGTGGACCCGACCCTCCAGCAAGCCCCGCCAGGGACTCTTCCTCCTCCCTCCGGCTGCTTTCACTTCATTGTCATCCTTCATCCGCATCCCCTGCCCCCCACCTCTGCCCCAACCATCCTCCCAACCAGATCCCTTCTTCTCCTTGGTCTTCCTTTCTTGGGCACCTGGCCATGCTTGATCCACCTTACCCAGGAGGTACTGTGAGAGCTTAGCCTGCTGCCGCCCGCTCAGCACCGCCAACTTTGGCAAAATCATCCGGGAAATCTTCCCTGACATCAAGGCCCGGCGGCTGGGAGGCCGGGGCCAATCCAAGTATCCTTGGATGGAAAGGTGGGAAAAGGAGTGAGACCAAGGTGCGGGGCTGGACCGTGCAGGTATAAATAAGGTATCAGGATATCCCTCGTTCTGGCTTCTCCTTAACTGACACCAGATATTGCTACAGTGGTATCCGAAGAAAGACACTGGTATCTATGCCACCCTTGCCTGGACTTGACCTCAAGGGCTCAGAGAGTGTGAGTAGAACAGCTGGCACTCTGAGACCCCCCCAGCCCCCGGTCCCATCCCTGGATGAGCATCTGTTTAATGGCATGCTTCTAAACCTGACTCGGTTTGGGTCCCGTGTCCTGGAGGCATACTATCTCGGCTATCTTCTGGCTGGGCTGGGGCTATGAGAGCCTGGGATTCTGGCGCAGGAGAGGTTCAGACTGAAGATCCCTTCCCTTAGCAGAAGGCCCCGGGCTGGGAATCCCTGGGGAGGGCTCCGGGCGCCCCAGCCTTGGCTAGGGAGCTAGGGCTGTTGTCCTCTACCACCTGTAGCCAGAGTTGGGCCCAGAAGTGGGTCCGGGTCCTCGGGACGAACTAGTGGAAGCAGCATGTGCCCTGACCTGTGACTGGGCAGAGCGCATATTAAAGCGCTCCTTCAGCTCCATCGTCGAGGTGGCCCGATTCCTGCTGCAGCAGCATCTCATCTCTGCTCGATCTGCTCATGCACATCTGCTCATGGCCATGGTACTCACTGGTATGTTGACTCGACGCCCCTTTACCCGAGAGGCCCAGCCCACAGATGACCTAGCCCTGCCTCACTGCTGGTTTTCCTCCGTACCCCACACTGCACAATCTTGTGCCTTTTCAGATGAACCTGAAAGGCTCCCACGGGATCCCTCATCTGCTACCAAGAACGGTCTGGAGAACCCAGATGGAAAAGCCTCTAAGGGCCAGCCCCAGGTGCGAAGGACAAGGAATCCTGATTTCGAGGTCCTCCAGTGGGGCTGGGGGGAGGTGGGCCAGGAAGTTATGAGCTTAGTCCCCTCCGTGTGTTATTTGATCCATCTTCCCCGATCCTTATCCCTTGCTCCACTCTTTTCTTTTCAGCCCCCCAAGGAGGTGGAGCCCCGACCTGGGTCTGCCCTCCCAGTTCGAGGGGAGCGGAAGAAAACTGCAGAAACCCCAACCCCAGCAGCCAGCAACCCCCAAGTGAATGCTCTAGTGGCCCGACTGCCTGTGCTCCTTCCCCGGGTACCCCACCCACAACTTCCTCGGCCTCTCCGAGTCTCCCCACCAGTCCTAGCCCCCAAACTTCCCTCGGGTACCCTAAAAGTCACTACACTGCCTTTGCCCAGTGGGGCCAGGGTACCCCGGGGAACTCTGCCCATCATTAACATGATCTTGCCCACTGTATCTGCTGTGCCTATCCCTGGGCGAGCGCCACCTGAAGGTCTCATCCAGTCCCAGAGCCTGGAGAAAAACAGGGAGATAGGCCCAGGGGTGGATATGGGTCCCCGGGGCAAGGGAGTGAAGAGGACAGCTGAAGTGCCTATCGGTGATCCCAGAGGACAAGAGCTAGCAGCCAAAGTATTGGGCCAGGATACAGAAGAGATAGGGATTGATGCCAAGCGTAAAAGAGGGCGTCCTCGAAAGAAATCAAATGGTGAGGGGGAACAGAGCTCCTCCCCTGAGAAGCCACTGCCTGCTACAGATGCTGCCCATTCCCCCAGGGTAACACCGGAGTCTTGGGGCTTTGGAAGGGAAAGTGACCCGGCTAGAGGGCTGGAAAAGCCGAGGTCTGTTCCTATAAAGTTGGAGAAGGAAGAGGACACTGATTTCAAGAGAGGAAAGGAACCTAGTGTCCAACACGCCAAAGAAATAGGGGATATAAGTCCTGTCACTCCTAAAGTGAGTGTCATCAAGGGCAACAAAAGTTGGGAGGAGCCCCCCCAATCCATGGGAAGAGAGGCAGCAGCACAAACCACAGGACAAGGGAATAAAGATCCAAAAGGGAACATGCCCCAAGGTTCCTTGTTCTTTGGACACAAAGATCCCAAAGCAACACCCCCTTAATGGGTACATGGTGGGGAAATTTGAATATTCCTACATGCACCTACTCTGCAGGAGCCCTTCTCTCTGATCCTGCTTATTATATGGCTGTCCCCTTCCCTTTCCTATATGGATTTGTGTTCCCCATTCTGACCGTGTCTTGTCCTTCCCTTTTCCTTTCCCAGGCTAGTGCCCTTGGCTTCAGTATTACCTACCAATAAACCTGCCATGCCCTCCTACCTTGATTTCTTTGCCTTTCTTTCAGGGAGATGTGAATAGTAGATATGAGCTGAACGCTTTCTCAGTTTACAGGTTGAACAGTCAAGCCCTGATATAACAAAGCATTTTAAAGCTGAAAAGAGCCTTAGAAACCATTTAGTGCACATAAGAAAACAGGCCTGTAGGGACTTATCCAAATATACCATGTATTTGTCTAAAGCCTATTTTGCCTAAGTCTCTTTTATCCCTGTCTATATCAGAAGTCATCCTTACCCATCTGGCTCATCCCAGAGGCTCAAGAGATAAAGATCATCTAATTATTTCTTAGGGAATGTTTTCCCTTTAAACAAAAGTCCATAAACCCATTCTCTCTGTAAAGCATTTCCTATTCAGAAAAGCCTTCACTTCAGTTTCTTGATTTTACAAGGACTCCCTCAAGCTTTACTCTGACTTGAATCCAATACACTAGCTTCCTCTATATCCCCTCTCTCCGGCACAATTTAAAATTAATCAAACGACTGATATTCATGGACACTGTCTTTGCCAGCTCTTCCTTCATCCTTCAAATTCTTGTCAGAACAAGAAACTTTATACTTATGCATGTCAATAGAGAGTTCCATGGGTGACAAATCAACCCTTTTTTCCCCTATCAAGGCCATAGGAAGGAAAAACCATTTCATCTGAGGGTTTTAGGGGAAGGGTAAGAAAGAAAAATACATGGTGGACTTTGCTTCTCATCCACTTTTAATATTAAGAACAAGGATCACAAAACTAATAAAGGATGATAAATATACTTCTGTATTCTGATCAGTTAAGGAGTAGACAGAAGGAATTACTCTAAGGGAGGGGAGGTGAAAAAGACAAATTGTTCTAGCCTAGAGAAGGGCAAATTAAATCATATAGATGCACAGAAATATAAATACAAATTATTCATATGTAACTACCTCTCCTGACCTTTTTTACTCCTCTTCAAACTATGTTCTAAACAACTATTCCCTGAACTCAACAATCTTTGTGTCATTTCCTGCAAAGATACTTAATTGGGAATTTTAAAATCTTAGATAAGAGGCTGCAAACACATGGTTGGCAGAGCATTTAACTCTGCAGGCCATCCTTAGTTATTATTTTTAAAATCAATTGTATTGATATCAGTACTTTTGTTTTTACATTATCTACCAAATGTAGCTTTCCCACTCTCTGCTCCCAGAGCTATCTCTTATAATAAAAAGAAGAAAAAAGCAGTTCAGCAAAACCAATCAATATATCCAAAAAAATCTTTGCTGTTCTACCTCTGCAAAGAGAAAGATGCTTTTCTGTCTACCTGGGAGAGGGAGACTGTCAGGATTTGGTCGTGGTGATTTCACAGCAATTAAGTTTTTTTTTTTTACTTCTAAACTTGCTAAAACATCAAAAAGATTACTATTTCCATATATACAGAAGTATTGTTTTAATGGTTTTGCCAAATTCACGTATCAGTTCACATAAGTCTTCCTTTGTTTCTCCTCTATAACTACGCACATTAGTGTCTATGGCACTTATAATGCTAATAATTTTTAGCAATTACCCAATCTATGGGTTTCTACTTTTGTTTCCAATTCTTTGTTCCTAAAAAAAAGTGCTGCTAAAATCGTATATATAGAGCCTCCTTATCATTGAACCCTTTGGGATAGATCCCTCTCAATGGAATCTCTGGATTGAAGAATATGGATGTTTTAATAGATGTCCGAACATAATTCCAAATTTTTTTCAAGAATGGTTTGTACTGATGAATTCACAGCTCCACCAATAATGTATTAGCATGTCCGTTTTTCCATAATATCTTTGACATGGACTATTCTCATCTTTTGCCATCTTTGGCAGTTTACTAGGTATGAAGTGAAAACTTGAAGTTGCTTTGGTTTGCCTTTCTCTTATTAGTGATTTAAAACATCATTTCACATACTTAATAGTTTGTAGTTTTTCTATTGAAAACTGTTCATATCCTTTTCAGCATAACTAATACATAAATTATTTTGTATGACTATAGATATTTCTAATGGGCTTTATTTTCTCACCTCAATGAGTGAGGGAAGTGAAAAAACTTGGAAAAAGTCATATTTTTCAGAAATAATAGTATTAAGTTGATTACAGTTCCCAAAGTTAGAGGCAGAAAAGGTGAGAGGGGAGAGCAACTAAAGTGACAAACTAGACTTGGGTTGAGCAAGATGTGGAAAAACTCTTACCAATCAGAAACTATAGTTCCGTGGAGAAAGTAGTAGGTGAAAAAAGATTTGAGCTGGATAAAAAAGAAAGAAACCCTATAGGTAGGTAAAAGGTCGAATTTGGAGGAAAAAAATTTAGCAAAATTTTGGAGAAATTAAAGAAAATGTAAAAGAATCATATTCAGACCCAGGTACCAGTCCAGATTTACTCATTTTAAGAGAAGGTCAAAGACCAAAAAAGAAAAATATAAAAGAATTGAGTAGGATTAGGGAGTAGACTTTGGAGATGGAGACTCAGGAAGGATAAAGAAGAGGTAGATGGCAATAAGAAAAAGGTAAATGTAACGATTAAAGTTAAATTTTTAATCTGGTTCTTCTGGTCAAGGTCTAAACATCTCTAAATATTTTTGTTTGGTTGGTTTTTTTTTTTTAAGGCTAAAAATCTCAACCAATATTATGCAGGATCATCCCCTAGGACATCCTCCCCCACCCACCCTTACTCCCTAAAATTTTTTGGGTGGGGAACTATTTATATGAACATTTTGATTAAAAATTAATTATTAAATTCATGGACCCAGGTAAAGTATAATAATTTATCAATAAAGATTTAAAATATTAGCTTACAACATTCATCATTTCATAAGAAGTATTAGATTTAAAACACTGAACTGTATAGAGCAGAAATGACCATATAAATTTTGATTACTATTAGAGTCCTTATGGATCTCCCCCTCCCCCATGTTCTGGGCTCTTTTTGCAACACTTCATCCAATATCCACAGATTCATTTTCAGAACCATTTGGATAGAATAAGATTAATACAAGGAACAACAGTGTACTATCACTCCCCAATAATGTGTATTCCAAGAAAAATGGAAAATGTTACCTTTTTTGCAACAGTGTGTGTTAAAAAGTAAAATACAATGGTTAAAAACTTTATCATAGTTTGGAACTGTTTCACCCATTTTCACATGATAAAAGCTCCTTAATAATAAGAAAGTTCTAAAATAATATTTGTTTTTATAAAAAAATTTAAAAGATAATTTTTGTCATGCTACATTAAATTTTAAATTGTTTTTTAATATTATTTGTTGTGATAACAGTAAAAATATGCAATGTTGATATTGTCTTTATATTTCATAGTGCAATGTTTTTTAAAACCTCAGAGAAAATATCTCAAAATTATCACTTTGTATTAAATATATAATATATATCCAAATTATAATTTAAGAAAATGAAATTAAATAGAATTTGTTTCAATTACTGATAAGAACTTATAAGAATAGTTTCACATTAAAAGTTGCATTCCACTTTACCTTTTTGTTGTTTTTTACATTTTAAACACAAAAACGCAATAAGCACAAAATTAAAATATTATAGTTTATACACTAATTATCCAACCTCTAGATTTAAGGGTCTAAAAGAGAAGACTCCTATTGAGCACTTTAATGACAATCATCAATTTACCCCTTCTTTAGATGGAAGAATTTTTCAATTTAAGTTGTTCATAACATTAATAATTACAAATATGTCTTAAAAACAGATTTGAAGAAAAGGTAGCTTATTGTGTGAATTATTAAGAATCTGAGTAAAATACCTAAAATTTCTAAGGAACCAAGGCAAAACATGTTAAAAATTCTGAGAAGCAAAACAAAAAGTTAACTACTCAGAACACCATATACTAATATAAATATTTAAAGATTAAAAAATTAATAGTTTAGTGAGAGCAAAAAGGATTTTATACCTTTAATATTTTTAATTGTTTTCTTTACCATTATTTGTTAGTCTTTTTTGTATGTCTCATAATATAGCATATTAGTACATTAGCATATGCATGCAATTTATAAATAAATAAAATTTTTTTACTAATAGGGGTGTATTGTCAAACTATTTAGGAGAACACTGGCCTAGGTAGGGGAGAGGGAGTTTAAGGGTCTTGCCCATGGTCACACAGCTAGCATGGGCTAACAAGCTACCTAACTCTCAATGGCACCTTACAGGAAGCTAAAATTCACCTTCTTGCAGATTAAACCCATTATTTCTATCCACAGCTCCCTTCACCCCCCTACACCTGCCATGAAACAATAGAAAAGTAAAAGGTGTGTTTCCAAATCCAAATTGCTATTTCCAAGATTTCAAAGGTTGTGACTAATGTAGTTGGGTAGTGAAGTGCCTACTGGGCTTGGAGTCCTGAAGATCTCAATTCAAATCCTGCCTAAGGAAGTAGGCAGCGTGATCCTGGGCAAATAGCTGCTTTCCTGCTCACAGCTGATCTCCTGAATGAACTTTATTACCCTCTCCAAGAACTCATATCCCTGTGAGATTGAATCAACACTGAAACTTCCACCTCCTCCCAGGACCCCCTCCCTCTCTTTGAGCTGCTCCCAGACCCATCATTTCCCATCTAACTTAAGGGTGTCTTTATCCTGCCTCCTCCCTACCCTGACCAATCTCATCCCAGCCCTGTATCCTTTGCTACAGGACTGTCATGCCTTTCTTTGCATTCCTAGTGCTTAGCATAATGCCTGGCATTATGTTGTTGTTGGCACATAGTTGTTGTTTCTCAGTCATTCAGTTGTATCTGACACTTCTTGACTCCAATTGGAGTTTTCTTGGCAAAGGTACTGGAATGATTTGCCATTTCCTTCTCCAGCTCATTTTACAGATGAGGAAACTGAGGCCAACAGGGTGATGTGACTTGTCCAGAGTCACCAAATTGGTAAAATCTGAGGGCCAAAAAACTGGAAAACGAGGGGATGCCCATCAATTGGGGAATGGCTGAGCAAATTGTGGTATATGTTGGTGATGGAATACTATTGTGCTAAAAGGAATAATAAAGTGGAGGAGTTCCATGGAGACTGGAACAACCTCCAGGAAGTGATGCAGAGCGAGAGGAGCAGAACCAGGAGAACATTGTACACAGAGACTAATACACTGTGGTATAATCGAACGTAATGGACTTCTACATTAGTGGCCGTGTAATGTCCCGGAACAATCTGCAGGGATCTAGGAGAAAAAAACACTATTCATAAGCAAAGGATAAACTATGGGAGTGGAAACACCGAGGAAAAGCAACTGCCTGAATACAGCGGTTGAGGGGACATGACAGAGGAGAGACTCTAAATGAACACTAATGCAAATATTATCAACATAGCAATGGGTTCAAATCAAGAAAACATGTAATGCCCAGTGGACTTACGCGTCGGCTATGGGGGGTGGGGGGGAGGAAAAGAAAATGATCTATGTCTTTAACGAATAATGCTTGGAAATGATCAAATAAAATATATTTTTAAAAAAATCTGAGGGCCAAATTTGAACTCAAAACTCCAGACTCCAGGCCCAGCCAAGGCTCAATCCACTTCACCACCTGGCTGACAAGGAAGACAATAGACTTTTCTGTTTTTATCAGATTGATAGCTAGCTGCCTCCATACATCTGAATAAGAAATCACCAACTCTTGCTATTCTTCTCTTGTTCTGACTCTGAATGGATGGTTTCTTACTTGTTAGTCTCTTTGGTTCTGCTAGATCATTCTTAGGAAGATAAGAGTTTTCCATTCAAATCATCTAGCTCTCTCCTCTTTATGAAAAGCCTCAAATATGTTTTAAGTTCTAATTGTACAGGTGCCCTTATCCTTCCCTTTCCTTTAATTCCTGTTAATTCCCTAAAAATTAGAATTGGGCCAGTGGAAGTTAATTATTCCATGAGATAAAACAAAGTCAAAAGAATAAAAAGTTGAAGAAAAATGTGAACTATCTCATCAGAAAGACAACTGACCTGGAAAATAGATCCAGGAAATACAAGAATTATTAGACTATCTAAAAGCCATGATCAAAGAAAGAGCCTAGACGTCATATTTCAAGAAATTATTGGGGGAAATTGCCATTAGCTTAGGTCCAGACAGTAAAATAGAAACTGAAAGAATCCACTAATCATCTCCTGATTCTCAAAATGAAAACTCGGAATATTGTGGACAAGTTCCAGAGTTCCCAAGTTAAAGAGGAAATACTTCAAGCAGACAGAAAGAAATAATTCAAATATTGTGGAGCCACAGACAGGATCACATAAGATTAGTAGCTTCTACTTTAAAAGAACAGAAGGCCTAGAATATGATATTCTGAAAAGCAAAAGAGCTAGGACTAAAACCAAACCAGAAAAACTGAATATAATCCTTCATGGGAAAAATGAATTGTTAATAAAAAAGAGCACATTCAAGCATTATTGATGAAAAGACCAGAGCTGAATAGAAAAACTTAACATTCAAACACAAAACTCAAGAGAAGAATAAAAAGGTAAACACGAAAAGAGTAACCATAAGGTCTCAATAAAGTTAAATTATTCACATTCCTAGAAGGGAAGATGATACATGTAACTCCTTAGAATTTTATCATATGGGGAGTTAAAAGGAGTTTACATAGATAGAAGGCATAGATGTGAGTCAATTATGTTGCAATAATCTCCAAAATAAATGAAGGGATCAGGAAAAGGGATGTACTGGGAGAAGGGGGAAGAAAGAAGAGGGAAAATTTTCTCACATAGAAGAGGCACACAAGGAAAATATTTTATAGTAGAAGGGAAAACAGTGTGGTGGGCAACACTTGAACTGTACTGTCATTAGAATTGGTTCAAAGAGGGAAGTATATTGCTCTCATGGTCCACCAAGAAAATCATCTCCAAACCATTGTGGACAGGTTCTCTACCACAACAAAACTGTTTGGCCTGACTATCAGCCTCAGCAAAACAGAGGTGCTGTTCCAACCTGCACCAGGGAGGCCAACTAACCAGCCGTGCATTACAATCAACGGCACGCAGCTTTCTAATGTCAACACTTTCCAGTACCTGGGCAGCACCATCGCCAACGACGGGTCCCTAGACCATGAGATCAATGCCAGGATCCGAAAGGCCAGCCAGGCACTCGGGCGGCTCCAAAGTCCTCCAACACAGCGGTGTAAGCACTGCGAAGCTCAAAGTGTACAACGCAGTGGTGCTCAGCTCACTCCTGTAAGGTTGTGAGACATGGACACTGTACCGGAAGCACATGAAACAGCTGGAGCAATTCCACCAACGCTCTCTCCGGTCAGTCATGAGGATCCGATGGCAGGACCGAATCACCAATCAGGAAGTCCTCGACAGAGCCAACTCCACCAGCTTCGAAGTCCTGGTCCTCAAAACCCAGCTACGATGGTCTGGACACGTCATCCGCATGGACCCACAGTGAATACCAAGACAGGTATTCTAGGGTGAACTGTCAGCTGGACTCAGGAAACAAGGCCGACCAAAGAAAAGATTCAAGGATCAGCTAAAGTCCAACTTGAAGTGGGCTGGCATTACACCAAAGCAACTAGAACTCGCTGCCTCTGGCAGAAGCAGCTGGAGAACCCACATTCACCATGCCACCGCCACCTTTGAAGATGAGCGACGTCGACGTCTTGCCACTGTGCGAGAACGCCGACACCAGGCCACAACCGCACCTCCCATAACAACTGGTGTCCCATGTGCCACAAACTCTGTGCCTCAGTCTTTGGACTCCAAAGCCACATGAGGGTACATCAATAGATGATAATGCACAAAGACAATTGTCATTCTCGGTCACCGAGAGACTACCACTATATATATATATATATATATATATGTATATATATATATATATATATATATATATATATATACACACATACTCAGCTGTGTATCAAAATATAATTTATATAATAAAGAAGGGGAAAAGGATGAGCAAAAGGGAAGTGAAATAAAAGGGAGGAAATTTAAAGGGATCAGTGATTAGAAGCAAAATAAATTATTGAGGAGAAACAGGATAAAGAGAGAGAGAGAGATGAAACAGAAGAAAATGGGATAGAAGAAAAAACACAATCATAACTGTGAATGGGATGAGCTCATCCATAAAATGGAAACAGATTACAGAAGGGATTAGAAATCAGGATCCTACAACATGCTATAAGACATACACATGAAACACATACCCAGAGTTAAAATGAAGGGTTGAAACAGAATCTAATATACTTCACCTAAACTTAAAAAAGGCATTTCAGACAAAGCAAAAGCAAAAATAGACCTAATTAAAAGGGATAATCAGGAAAACTACTTTATGCTAAGAGGGACCATAGACAATGAAGTAATAACAAAAAAATTACCATAAGCTTATTTATAAAGGCCTTATTTATCTAAAAAACTGAATATATAATTGAATCAAATTTATAAAAGTCAGAGCCATTCTGCAACTGACGAATGGTCAATGGACATAACCAGACAGTTTTCAGTAGAAGAAATCAAAGCTATCTACAGTCATATGAAAAAATGCTCTAAATCACTACTGATTGGAGAAAGAGGCAAATTAAAACTACTCTGAGATACCACCTCATACCTTTAAGAAATTATAAATACTAAAGAGGATAAGGGGAAAATATGAACTATTAGTGGACTGATCCAAACATTCTGGAGAACAATTTGGAAGTAGGCCCAAAAGGCTATAAAACTGTATATATCCTTTGATCCAGCAATACATCTAGCTCTGTATCCCAAAAGATCAAAGTCAAAGGAAAGGGACTTATATGTACAAAAAATATTTATAGAAGTTTTTGTGATGGGAAAGAATTTTTGATTTCTAATCAAGGGGATGCTCATTTATTGGGGACTGGCTAAACAAGTGGTAGTGTATGATTGCAGTGGAGTACTATTGTGCCATGAAAAATGATAAGGGGAGTAGTTTCAGAAAAACATGACAAGGCCTATATGAACCGATATAAAATGAGAAGACAGTACAATGATGGTGAACCTCTTAGAGACAGAGTGCAACACCATGCTCCCCATCTAGTAGAGGGGGCTGCTCACCCCTTTACCCTAAACAGGGGAGGAAGGAAGAGCTCCCATTGGCTGCTGGGCAGAGGAAGGGAGGAATGTCCTCAGGTGCATGGAGAAGGGGAAGGGAACAGCTCTAACCTGAGTCCCTCTGGCTTTCTAGTAATGAAGTCTGGAGAGGACAGTGTGCATGCCCACAGAGAGGACTCTGCAGGCTATCTTTGGCACCTGTGCCATAGGTTCACCATCCCTGACCTAGGAGATAATTTTACAGAGTAATAGCAATGTTATAATGACAATCAACTGTGAAAGACTTGGCTACTCTAATCAATACAACAATCCAAGGAGGTTCCAAAGGATTCACAATGAAAAAATGTTCTCTACCTCCAAAGACACAACAGATGAACTCTGAGTACAAATTGAAGTATAATTTTCTCACTTTATATATTTTTCTTGCTTTTTTGGAAATATGGCTAATATGGACATGTGTTTTATATGATTTCACATGAAAATGGATACATTGCTTGCTTTCTCAGCAGCTGGAAAAGGAGTGGGAATGATCGAATTTGGAATTCAAACACTTTTTAAATGTTAAAAATAAAATTTTGAAATATTTAAAGAGATAAAATAAAGACCTTAAAATATTTATTGAAAAGAATTGAAATTAGTAAGGAAATGACTACTCACTCTTGGAGGTTCTGATGAAGAGGAAATATGGTCATAATCTGACATGTCCCTTAGATTTTTGGAAGGCTGATTTCAAATAATTCACAGGAAAGGTAAGCTAGATTCCATAGAATAAAATACTTCAGGGGAAGTGAATCCATGAGGGATAGTTGTTGAAGAATGAAATTCTAAAGACACAAAAGAGCAAACAATTACAAAGAGGAGGAAAAATGATATTTCTCTGAAGAGACTAATATGGACCAACCATATTAAATCTGTGTGAAGGGAATCCCCTAGGGTCTCACCTGTGTCCCCAGACTGCTAGCTTTACGTCAGGTGAGTGCGCTCCAAACATAGAACACAGGAGAAGTGACCTAGGCACAATGACCAAGAAAGGATCAGGTTAGGATCCAGGGGTAAAGGAGAAGAAATAAAAGAAGGGGTTCCAGGAAGTGCTGTCTCTCTATTCCCTTGAACATGGAACATGGTGGTGGAAGGATGGTGGCTGAGATGATAGCTATGTGAAGAAGTGCCCACATGGCAAGATTAGAATAGGGTTAAATCTCCCTCTATCTCTATGCTCTCTATTTCAAGTAAATATTAATAAACTCTATGGAAATTAAGGACCAGAGTTTTAATTTAGCTTTAACAGATCTAAAAAAGAAATATAGGTGGGGCAGCTAGGTGGCTCTGTAGATAAGAGTATCAGGCTTGGAGTCAAGATGATCTGAGTTCAGATTTGGCCTCAGACACTTCCTAGCTGTGTAACCCTTGGCAATTTACTTAATCTCATTTGCCTAGCCCTTACACCTTTGTCTTAGAGTTGCTACTAAGAAAAAAAGTAAGATTAAAAAACAAATAAATAAATAAATGAGAAATGCATGGAAGATAGAAATAAGGTAAGGTAACAGAAGATGTGTATTTCATGTGTGCCGCATGTATATTTCATGTGTACCACATGTGTATTTCATGTGTGCCACATGAGCCTGTGAAAATTGTGTGAGGAATGTAAAAACTCTGAATGAGTCAAAGATGCCCAGGAAAGCAACAGACAACAATAATGGAGTTCTTTAAAGCTCTATTGAGAGAAGAAAAAAAGAATTAAAGGAAGGAAATTCCTTTGTTTGGGGTAGATGGGTCAACAAGAGCTGCCAACAGAGAGAAATGTCAGCTTCTTGATCCTTATTTTGTTTCTCTGTAAAGGAGAATGACCTTTCAATGAAAATAACATAATAAAAATGACTGACACAGAGTTGAAGACAAAAAAAGGGAGTAAAAGAGTACCTACCTGCCTTTGATGAATTCATGTTTCCTAGACTAGATGAATGACATCCTCAGGTCCTCAAAGAATTGAGGAAGTATTTGTCAGTGATATATGAAAGATCATGGGAAACAAGAGAAATTGAGGAAGGACCAATCTTGCCCCAATTTTCAAAAATGGGAAAAAACAGAATCTTCAAACTTTAGGCCAATGAGCTTGATTTTGATTCCTAGGAAAATCATAAAATAGATCATTAAGAAATAGTTGCCAAAGGGCAGCTAGGTGAATCAGTTCTTAGAGAGGCAGGCCTAGAGATAGGAAGTCCTGGGTTCAAATCTAGCCTCAGAAACTTCCTGTGTGAACCCAGGCAAACCACTTAACCCCAGTTGCCTATCCCTTTCCCCTCTTTTCTGCCTTAGAACCAATACTTAGTGAAGATATGGGTAAAAAAAAAAAGAAATAGTTGACAAGAGACAGTGTCAAGATGGTAGAATAGCAGGAATATGAGCCCTCCCTTTTCCCCAAAATTCCAAACAAATCTAGAAAATGCACCAGACTGAATGCTGATGGGATATTTAAGAAAAAGTTGCAATGAGTCATTTTCCAATGAAGTTGGCATACGGAAAGAGAAGTCTGTAGAAATGGGGTCAGAGTGGCCAAGATTACTTACAGGGAACATTCCAGAATAGGGAGCTAAAGAGAATTGGAGCTGGGCACTGGGCAAGAAGAGGTCCCAGTCCCAAATGGGGGCACCATGACCTCAAGCAGGCTGCAGGCAGAGATGCCCACTGGCGGCTCTGTCACTGACTACCCAATTCCAGGTCACAGACCTGTGCAAGCATTCTGGAATGCACAGTGGTCTCTGGCTCTCAGCCAGGAACTGAGCAAGGAGCAGAAGCATAGGACAGCCAAGGAGAGTCTCAGCTCCTATCTCCAGCCCTGCCTGCTGCTATGAATCCCAAACCCAATAAGGGCCCGCAGTTCTATCACTCTGACTAGCAGTTTTCCAGGTGGGTGCTAGTGGATGATGAGCCACTGCTAAAGCCTCCAGGTAGGCCACTGGATAGAGTGCTAGAGCCAAGAATAGCCGAGTTCAAATCTAACCTCCAACAATTACTAGCTGTGTAACCCAGGGAAAGTCACTCATCTGAAAAATGGGGATAATAGCACTTGCCTCAGAGTTCTGTGAGGATCAAACAAGAGAATATTTGTAGTGCTCAGTGCAGCTCCAGAACATGGTAGGTACTTAATAAATGCTTATTCCTTCCTTCTAATTAGCTTAAATTTCAAAGGAGGCAAACCTACAGGTCTAGTTCTCAAACCCAAACCCAGGCCAAGAACTTGCAGAACTCAGCCTTTGGGGGGTGGAGAAGAGAGGAGAGTGAGGAGACTTGCCCTGGATCACACCTGTCTGAGAGCACTAAAAGCTTGCAGTAGGTAGATGCCATTATGATCCCCATTTTACAGTTAAGAAAACTAAGGCAGACAGAAGGCAAATGATCTACCCAGGGTCACATAGCTGGTAAGTGCATAAGACCAGATGGAACTCAGTTCTTCCTGACACCAGGCCCAGCACTCTTTGCCATTGCACAGCCTAGCCACCTAGAAGATAGTCAGGATCCAAAATGAGTTTTCTGTCATGGAACCCTTTAGCAGTTTGGTGACACCTATGGACCTCTCCTTAGAATAATGTATTTTAACATTTGTAATGGAAGGAAAGATGTCATTTTTTTCCAATCCAAGTTCAGAGACTGCCTGAAAACTATCCTCAGAATCTTTGGTGGTCTGTGGTTCTCTGGTTAAGAATCCCAGAATCCCTGGGCTAGGGCATTAGTCACATTCTAACAGGCTGAAATTCAATAGGAAAATTGTAAAGTCTACAAACTGCCCCCCTCCTTATATCCTACCCCACCAATGATTCTGAACTCATTCTGTCCTCATTCAAACTCTCTTCTCCATCTCAATTTGCCCTATCCTTTATTCCCATTCCCCTGAACCCCCCCCCCCTTGTCCCACTGTAAAGCTACTCACCACTACTCCTGCATTCTTTGGAATGTCTACTCCATAGGCAACCATCTTGCTTTCATTTTCAATCTCTTCCTTCCCTATTCCTCCTACCTTTTGGCTCTGACTGAGACCTGGCTCCCTCCTGGGGCAGCCCCTCCCTAACCACCCAGCATTCCTTCACTGGCTGCACTTTCACTCTTCCCCCCACATTCCCCCCCCCCTCCAGTCGAAGTAGAAGAATTGGAATACTCTTTGTTCCCCATTGACCCTTCTAAGTTCTCCCTCTACCGCTGTCACTCTCCTCCTTTGAGGTTCACTCAACCCATATCTACCACCCAATCAAAATTCTGGTAACCTTTGTCAAGCCAACTTCCAGTACACTTCCCTTCTTTCCTCCATGACTTCAGTCCCAAGCTCAGTCTTTTTCGCCTCCTCAACTCTTGCCCTCGTGGATTTCAAAAATGGCAAGTATTTTAAGATCTAGTTAAAAGTACTTTTGTTACTATTTTCAGTATAAAAGCAAATGTACTCTTAAAATTCTGTTTTTATCATTAGCTATGGAAAAGAATTTCCAACTCTGCAAGAGTGCAGTGTGAAATCTCTTTTTAATAGAAAAAGGTCTTCTTTCATGGATTAATATCCCCATCTTGTGGCCTTTTAGAACACTGCCACACCATACTTCTAAAGCTGGCTTCTGGCTTTCCACTCTAGGCATAAATAGTGTTCATTACCACTTGATACTTGCTTCAGAGACTGTTGAAAGTAAGCCAGAAGGCTGGATCCATAAAATCCCTTTAAATTTAGGTCAATAATCATATGTCTTGTGGTTTCATTAGTGTAGGAACTCCTAGAATGGGCACTTTCAACAGATACAGATTAATGGCTTATGCTTTCAGATCCAACCTCATTATTATCCATTGTTCCTTCTTCTCACTAAATGAATTTACCATTTGCTCTACAACTAAAAAGCAAAAATTTAACTCTGCCTTTATAGCTCACCACTGAAGTTCCATTCCAAGGCCTCATTTTGGCACAAGAGGTGACTCCTGCAGTCTATGCCAATATGAGTTCAAGCTCTGAAAGACTCCACTAAGATGAAAAGACCAAACATAGAACTTGAAACATTATACCCTATTGATAGAGCTGTGAACTGGTCCAAACAATGTAGAAAATATTTTTAAATTATTCAAGAAAAGTGGCTAAACCATTTATAACCTCTGATCTAGTCATTCCACTGCTGAGCATATATCTCAAAGAGATCAAAGAAGGAAAGACAAGCCTGATAAACATACCAAAATGTTCAGAGAATTTTTTGTGGTAGCAAAACAAAAGTAGCTGAGAATAAAGTGTATGTCCAGAGGATGCCACCCAACATGGTCAAGGACCTTGAATCCAATGACATCTGAAGACCAGATGAAGAAGTAGGGGATGTTTAGCCTACTTAGAAGAGAAAACTCACTGGGCACATGATAACTGTTTGCAAAATCCAAAGGGTTGTCAACCTGGAGGAAGAATTAGACTTGCTTTGTTTGTCCCCAGATCAGGAAGTTGCAAAGAGGAACATTTACCCTCAATGCCAGGAAAAATTTGCTAACAATTTCCCAAAGTGGAACAGCTCTCTGGAGAAGTAATGGGCATACCCTCCTTATAAGTCTTCAAGCAGAGGCTAGACAACTTGGGTATGTTGGGCTAGAGATTTCCTTCATGTCTAGGTTGGATTAGATAGCCACCAAGATCTCTCCTAATGCTTTCTGTAATTCTAAGTTCTTATCAACTGGAAAATAGCCCCAAAACTGTTGCATGTGAATATAATGCAACAATATTGTATTATAAAAGCAACAACAAATCTGAAAAATTTGGAGAAGTATGAAAGGCTTGTATGATCTAACACAAAGTAAAGCAAGCAAAACTAGGCAAGCAAGATACATAATGACTGCAACAGCTTCACCAGAAACAATGAAAGGCAGCCCAACTCTAATGATAAGGGTACCGAACAGATGGTGAAACATATTTTCTTCTCTTTCCAAAGAGAAAAACAGAATGACTAAGGGAAAAAAGGGTGCTGCATATACTATCAGGTGAAGTCGCTATGTAAAAGGGTTTTCTTAACTATTTTTTCTTTGTTAGTAGAGAGAGGTACAAAGAAGGATATCACTGCAATGTAATAGCAAAGGCAGCAACAAACAATTTAAAAAGAAACAAGTATGGGCCCCCAGACAGATTGTTATGTTTCCACCTGAAGACAGCTCTAGTTCAATGAGGCTCCAGAAAGTTCACCATCTTGAAATAGGGGTAGGGAGTGTTTTGTTTTGTTTTGTTTTGTTTTGTCTCAGAAATTTTTATAACAGTCTAGAAAGTTATAGAGGGATTGCTGTCTTTCAGTGGCTACTTCAGCTATACCACCTAAATCACAGGTCTTTTGAAGTTCTGAAGTGCCCTCCATGACCATACAATGTCCATCATTTCTTTCAAGACCCAGCTCAAAATGCCTCTGAAAAGCTTTCCTATAATAAACTGGGCTACTATGTCTTATGCTGTTTTTGTCAACATCCAATTTAGGGGTGATTTAAAGGCTTTTCCTACATGTGTTCAGTTGTCCCAATTCCAATCTGCATTTCATCAACACACACTACTCTTAATTCTGGAGAAATCAATGTGGCAAAAAAGAAAAATAAAAAGTCTGGGAGAAAAAGGATTGCAGATTTACATTTAGAAGGGGGCTATGTGTTTTGTTTCCCAACTCTGCTCCTAAGCAAGTCATTCAATCTCTTTGGACCAGAATTTCCTCATCTGTCAAATGCCCAGATGATCTTTTCAGCACTAAAACTTTAGATCAAGTAGATACTAGATGACCACTTATTTGTTATGTTACAGTGAGAGTTTCTTTCATGAATGGGATAGAGTGGATGGTCACTGAGATCTCTTCCAACTCCCAAATTCTATGATTCAATTCAAACAACACTGAATAAACGTCTATTATGGACAAGACACTTTGTTTGGTACAGAGACTTAAAAGATGAATAAAACATTGTCCTTTTGGCAATTTGATAATTTTATTAGGGGGATAAAACACACATAAACAAATCTGACAACATATAGTATGAGAAATACGTAAGCACTAAAATGCTACACGAGTTCAGAAAAGGGGAAAATAAAGTTTCACTTTTAGAAAGTTAGGTCTTACAGGACTGACAGAGGCTGTCAAGATGAGAGGAGGCATTCCAGGTATGGGGAATGGAAGTCATGAAGATAGGCATATACCGGATATTTCTATGATAGAAAGATAAACAGTTCACTCTCCATGAAGCACATAAACAGAAATGGGGAACAATAAAACTGGAAAGGTAAAGTTGGAAACTGACTGGAGAGAGGCTTGAATGTTAGAATCAGAAGTTTTCACTTCATCATATAATATGAGGAGAGGGAAGAAAAGACTTTGGCCTTGTCAGATCACACACTATATTCAGTTCTGAAAGTCACATTTTAGGAAAGGCATTGGTAAGATGAAGAGTATCAAGAGGATGTCCAGAATGGTAAAGAGTCTCAAGTTCATGCTATATAAGGATGAACTAAAGGAAACAGTTTAGCCTGAAGAAGAGAAGACTGAGGGCTATCTTAAAATATTAAAAGAGTTGTCTTTTGAAAGTGAGATTAGACTTTGTGTGGTCCCAGAGGGCAGAACTAAGACTGATGGGTAGAAGTTGCAAAGATTTAAGTTTGATGGAAAGAAAACTTCTTAATGGTTTTAAATGCAAAAGTGGATGGATCTGCCTCTGGATTTCAACTTCACTGGAGGTTTTCAAAAAAGGGAAGACAATCACATGTGGCCTTTATCATCATGTCTAGTTATAGTTTAGCAGTCCCTTCCAGTCTTGTGATTTTGTCATCTCTATCAGGAGAATATGTGAAAAAGAGGAATGAGGGAAGAAAGACAAGTGAACACTCAGAGCCAATGATGATGGCATCAGATGTTTACTGATTCAGTAAAGGTCAAAGGAAGAAGAAACTAGTAATAGTAGTTATTGATGACTTCCTGATATGGGGTACTAAAATAGCTATTCATTGACCTAATAGTAATAACAAGGAAATGCCAGCTGCAATCCCTAGGGGACATATCTCAAGACCTGGCAAACTTGATGACAACTACCCACTTTTGATTACATATATAGGGACAAATGATACTTCTGGAAAGAAAGTTAAATGCAAGGCTAAGATTACAAAATCCAATCTTAAAATATAAGAATGAGGGGCTTTTTTTTCTTTTAATTTTTTAAAAACCCTTACCTTCTCTCTTAGAATCAATACTATGTATTGGTTCCAAGGCAGAAGATAAGTGATTTAAAAAAGAGAAGGTAAGAGATAGGCAACTTGCCCAGGCTCACACAGCTAGGAAGTGTCTGAGGCTAGATTTGAACCTATGACCTCCCATCTCAAGGCCTGGCTCTCAGTTCACTGAACTACTCAGCTGTCCCTAGAATGAAGAGCTCTTGATAAGAGTAGAGAGACCTAAATGAATGCCAGTAAAAATGTATTTGCTTGATGACCTGTAAATCTATTAAAGAGCTTCAACCTAAAAAGGAAAGAAAGAGAAGGTATATGTATATCCACCAGGCTAAATTTAATAGAAATATTCTACCTTGTGTCAACTGGGTTTTTTTGGGAACCCCAAGTTTGCTGCTGTCCCCTGAGAATTAGCCCAGAGGAAAGTCCCTGACCTTTTGTGTCCATTGTAAAGCAACAGCCCCTCACTGTTATTTTTGTCTGGAACTCTTCATTTTCCTTTGTTACCATTGTAAAGTCAATCGACTGTCCCTCTCATCCTCATCCCCTATGTTTCACCTAGAAAGGCATTTAAGCTTCCCAACTTTAATGGCTCCTTGGAGTTTGGAGTTGTCAATCTAGCATGGTTGGCTCTCCCAGGGGTCAGTGTCCAGAGCATCCAGAGTTCAATCCTAGGACTCTGTGTAGTTGTTAGTGCGCAGTTCTGTGTAGAGGCCTACTATCACACTGAACCCCTTTTCCTTGATTAAAGAGTGATCTTCTGACCATTTAATAGTTCTGTGTTTTTTTCTAAGTCAACAAATGGAGGTTCCCCAGCAAGATTAGGAAGTCCCAGCTGCCTGAGCCACCCTGCTAACAAGGATCCCCAAACCCCAAAACCCCAAAACGTGAGGTACCCACACAACCTGTGTGGAGTTGAATCATTAGTCTGGTTAGCAGAGGGGCCAGGTAAGTGGCTCTAGGAAAAAAGGACTCTCCTGTATTTGAGAGGGTAAGGGTGATATCACTGAGGATCCTTTTGATTACCCCTATCAAAAGTATCCAAACAGTTTGAACCTGATTGGCAAGTAAAAGTATCTGAACAGTTTTGAACCTATATTGGAACAGTTTTTCCATCTAAATATTTTATTTTTATATCTCACCAATTTTATTTTTACAAGTGGCCCACTCTTTAATTAAGGGGCCATGAAGCAGTGGTCTGTGGATTGCACAGAGAGCCGCAGAATCCAGAGCTACCCTGGAGCTGCTGGAATGGGGAACAGCATGTCTGTGGTCCCCAGGAGGAGGTGGGGGCAGCTGGCAGCCCGTGGAACCACCTAACAAAACGGTCCCAAAGTACATATTTCATATATACTTATATGTAGATATGAATTTAGTTCAGGCAAAGGTTTGACCCCAAGGCAAATTGGACAAAATGGAGTCTAGCTCAACCTGACTACAAGCTCAGAGCTTGTAGATTTTTGGGTTGTGTGTGTTGGTGCCTGTGTATGTGAGTGAATCAGTGTCTATGCTAGAGGTAAGGGCAAGATTAAGCGAGTGGTGACAAGTGAGATCTAGCGTTCTTAGCCTGGAACTTATGAACTCTTAAAATATTTTGATAACTACATTTTAACATAATTGGTTTCTTTTGTAATTCTATATATATTTTATGCATTTAGGACTATTACTCTGAGATGTCTATAGGTTTTTCTAAGCTGCCAAAGGGGCCCTTGACACACACACCAATTAAGAAACCCTGAGCCAGATTACCAGAGGAGAAAATGACAAGAAAATTAGGAGGCACTGACATGTAGGAGAGACATTAGGCAGAAGGAAACAGTCAGCCCTGGACCAAAGGTAGAGACAAAATTAGAAGAGTATAAATGTCACAGAAGTCACCCAGAGGAAAGTACCCAAACTAAGCAGTGATTCCATCTTTTATTTCTTCTGTATTTCCCTCTTGCATCTACTACTCATCCAAAAATTCCTCCTATGTGGCACCGGGCTCTAATGGAAAGATATTGGGAACTCCAGACTTGAAATTGAAAGACTTGAATTTGTAGCTTACTTACTAATGAACCTATTAAAGGTAAAAATAATAATAGCTAGCGATTGCAATTCCATACTTACAACCTCCCTGTGAGGTAGATACTATTATGATGCCCATTTTACAGATGTGTAAAATGTACAGGATTTGAAATCAGGTCTAAGTCTCTGCCACAGAATGACATTAGGCAAATCGCCTTTCCTCTTTATACCTGTTTGCTGATTTGTTGAAGTCGAGGTAACAGAAAACCTCCAAGATGTATGTATGCATAATCTATGTATGTCCGTTTGTACGTCTATGTCTGGGTACATTTGCACACGTGAGAGGGAGCTCAACGAATAAATCCGTTACTGAGGAAAGGTACAGCGATACGATCTGATCCCCGACTGCCCACAAGAGGTTCCCAATTTGGGGTGGAGTGGGGGATGAGACAAGAACCCCACCACTTGGAGACACTCGGCCGGGAGGAGGGATGGGGGCGGGGGCGGGGGCGGGGGCGGGGCGGGACAGAGCCGTAGGGAATCCGGCACCGTCCTCTCAGTTTATTTGGGAAAAGAAGGCCACAGGGCTGGTTCCCGCCCACCTCCTGGAGTTGGGGTCAGAGGAAAGTGCTACAGACTGAGCTCTCCTGGAGGTGCGCACCCCGAATGCCACATAGACTGTGCTGCAGCCAGGGTGGGTTAGGGCGCGGGTAATGAATGGGCCCCCCCCGCGTCACATGACCCTCCCACAGGCTCGCCCTTTCACTTGCCCCGCCCCGCCCCGCCCCTCACTCACCCCGAGTCGGCGGCGGGGTAGGGGAAAGGGAAGCTTGATCTGGCTTATGGGGCCCAGCCAGACACCTTAAAACGCCGTCCGGGAGCTGAAGGCTATTTACGGGGGAGTAGGGGGAGGGGAAGAAAATCACCTCTTCGGAGGTGGCGGGTAAAAGCGCGGGAAACGGGGGCCTCGCGGGAGGTCCGGTAACGGTGCTTTAGGAAACTCTGCCAGGGGAAGGTTCGAGTCCGTGGCCGGGCCCTTCAAGGGAGGAACGGTTGTGGGCCTAGCTGTCTTCTTACTTCCAGCTAGAGGCTCTTTAAAGACCCCTCTGCTGTGCCGCCGGCCCCCAAAACAGCCCTCGGCCTCCCGGGTTGGTTTTCACCCAGAGGAGGCTGGGATGCGGTAGAGAAGAGATAGACATTCAATTAATCTCTGATCCTTGTTTACATGTAGTTTGCATAATCATTTAATAATCAAAGCACATCAGTCTGACCCCACTCCTTGCTCCTTTTCCTACCCGAATGCCTAGTGCAATTTCTGTCTACCATTATCTAAAACTCAACTCCTAGTCCTGACTTGTTGAATTTTCCTAGTCAGCTCCGTAGGAGTCTCGCAGCTAGCACTCTGTCCCAGAAGGTTAGCCCCGCCCCTTTAGTGGGGACACCCCGTCCACAAGTAGCCACGCCTCTGGCCTAAGGTAGCTACTGCGCTCTCCCACCCACACACACCCCCTTTTCTATTTCTGGATAGGCATGCATTAGACACCTCAGCCGACTCCATAGGTTACTATGGGCTCCGTGGGGTCCTAAGCACTGGGGACGCGAGGAGGAAAATCCCTGGGAGGGAGGACTCAGACTCTGAAACAGATACCACACGTCAGAATCCGGTGTGAAGGAAGACTTTTTTGTTTGTTTCGGGCACTGGGAGAAGTAGTTGTGCTGGCTAGTCGGAGTCAAGGCGGCTCAAAGGCCCCCACAGGCAGTGCCGAGGGCAGCCCCGCAGCCGGGGCCTGGTGCAGCCGCCGCCGCTGCCGCTGCTGCCGCCGCCGTCGCCGCCGCTGCTGTCAAGGAAGCGGAGGCGGCCGATGGAGTCCGGGAACGGCGGCTGCTGCTGCTGAGGCGGCGGCGCCGGCGGCCGGACACCGACCCCTCACCTCGTCCCCTCCGCGGGGGTCCCTGGAGGTAAGGTGCCCCTCCCCCCTTACCCTACTCCAAGGTTCCTCTTTCCCCCTCCCGTCTCCCCCACCCTCCTTTCCCACCCCCGGTCCGACTAAAAAACTCGACCCCCCCTCCCCGTCCCTGGGAACACCTGCATATCAAGTTCCCTCTCAACTTTTCCCTCAAGCTCGGGGTCCTCCCACGTACTTTGCCTTCCTCCTCTTCTTAGCTCCTCCCCCTAACTCCAGGGTTTCCCCGGTCCTCTTTCCTTCTCTTGAACCCGAACCCACCCACTAATTTTTTTCCTTGTGATCTTGGGCCCCTTCTACCTCGTGTCCTCCTTCCTTTATGGTCCCGTAATTGCTTTTCTCACTCGCCTGCCTTCCCTTTGCTTTACTCTTTGACCCTTCCTCACTCCGCTGACCCTAAGTCGTCCTCCCCTTCCTCTCAAGTTGCTCTTTATCCCCCTGACGCTGGGCTTTCACCTCAGGGTTATGAATTGTGGCCTTACATCACGATTAGATTTTGGTAACTCCCCTCCCCCGATTATCATTTTCAAAATACTTTTAGATCCTCCTTTGGCCAATTGGCCGACCCCCCTTCCCCTTCTCTCTGGTCTTTGTAACTTCCTCGCCCCACCCGTCCCCCATTCCAGTACCATCCCCAAAACAGCTTAAAGTTGACTCATGGTAAATAGAGGAGATCTCAAAGTGATGACCTCTTCTCTACTGAGGAATTCCAATTTGACTTCCTCTCAATTTGGGCCATAAGGATTGGTGTGGAAAGTAAAAAAAAAAAAAAAACTTGAATCAGATTTCAGTATCTGTCTTTGATATCCTCTGTCATATTCTTCCCCATCTAGCTAACCCCTCTCATTTCAAAATCAGAAAAGCCTTGAACTAAAGAGTAAATATTTTAGGAAGCTGCTTCTGATTTTCCAGGGCAGAAGGAAATATTCTTCTAAATGCTTGGGGAATGGCGATAACCAAACTGGAAGTGAGGTCCAAGTGTCAACAACAAACCTTTGAGCCCAGTCGTGGTATATACATTTTTTGGAGAAGTCTCTTTCAGCATCACTTTGTTGTACAGACTGCTCACGGATAGAGCACTGGGTCTGGAATCAGAAAGCCCTGAAAGTAAATCCAGCCTTAATCACATATTTGCTGTGTGACCCTGGGCAAATCTATCTTAGACACTTACTAGTTGTATGAACTGGGCAAGTCTACCTTACCAGGGTTATTGTATCAAGTGAGATCATATTTATAAAGTGCTTAGCACATATTAGGAGCAAATAAATGCTTATTTCCTTCCTCTTCCTCAATTCAAAAAGCAGACACTAAATGGATTGACAAGTTAATATGAAGGAGAATGTGGAAAAAATTGATGTGGACTATTTCATTTTAGATTTGTTGCTTTAAAAACAATTGGGGAAGTAACTTTCAGTCAATCTCTGTCCTAATCCAGGGGGAAATCATTCAATTTAGTGGCTCACTAGAAGAATAGTTTTATTGACTCCATAAGAGTGCACCATGTGTGAGACCCAGAAAGGTAGTCAATATAACTACAAGCTCAGACAGTAGAAAGAGTCATGGGAGATGAAAACCTAGGTTCAATTTTGACTCCCAGGGTAACATTAGGCATATTATTCTGCTTTGTACTAGTCAGATTTGTAATAGTTTAATAGCAAGAATTGTATGAGGGACAGTATCAGACCTACCTTGTTTGTTTGTAAAAGATTCTGGGGAATATAAAGACATTAATAGTAGTAATGCAGTATTCCTGAGAATCTGTCTTCTGTCTCCCTTACCGAATATATCTGTGGCCTACTGCCCACCACATTAACAAGATTAAAAGAGAACCCCCCCCAACCCCACTTCTCATCTGAACCAAGGTGTGGACCAAGCCCCTTCCTCAGATCCATAAACCTACATTCCAATACATGTAAGCCAGAGTGGGAAAAGACCTTTAAGTAAAACAGTCTTGAGAGTTTGGCTGCTGCTTTATTAGCCACCTAACTTCATCATGGTTGTATCAGTGAAAAAAGGTCTAGTAGATTAGGTGTTCAGTCCCCCACCTAGTTCTGAGTTAAAGGACCTCATCTTCCCTTTTATCCATTTCAACTACTGCTGACCCCCTTTTCAGGAGCATTTATTACATAAAAGGATTTGAAGATGTGATCCAGGTTCACCTGTGTAACAATTTTTGCTCCAACTTGTTTTCCTTTTTTTTCCATCTCCCTTTTCAAAGCTAGATCTTCATGGGGAAAACACTTAAGCTAAGCATAGTTAAAGCTCTGGGGCAGAGGAGGAGAATCTCTTCAGTGGTTTGATGGAAAGCACACAAGGGAATGAGGAGTCACCCAAATAAACAAGGGGATAGGGTGGAGAAAACTCAATTAGAAAAGAGAAACCAGGCTGCCTTTCCTTGCCATGTGTCTTTTCCATTTGGTGCTTCCAGAACTGGTTGGGACCTCTGCCCAGAATCTGCCAGTTCTGGCTTCTTGGCCCCATTCCCTCAGATGTGGCTCAAGGAACTCAATTCAGTCACATTGAACCCACTGCCATCCATCCCCCTTGATGGTCCTCAAAGAAAGTCTGCCCAAAGTTTAATATTCCCTTAGGAACATTGCCATAATTTTTATTTATTCCTGATAGGGCTTACATTTGCTTGACTTGACCCTGGAAGATGAATTATAACCCCAGGAAAATGAGAGTCCCCAACTTTAGCTGTAATATTAGAGGGGCAAGATGAGCTGAAACTAACAGGGGATAGTTGAGATTAGAATGATACTATCATGTAACTCTTAAAGTTTTCAAAGCATGTCTACATTATCTCATTGGACTTCCAACTCAGTGAGGTAGGTGCTATCATTACCCATATTATACAGATAAGGAATCTGAAATTTAGGAGGTTAAGTGATTTGCCCAAGGTCACATAGTAAGTGTCTGAGGCAGGATTTGAACTTGAGTCTTCTTGTCTGTAAGTCCAGTTTTCTTCTATACCATTTTGCTCCCTAGGATACAGGTTCATAGGATCCATAGATCTAAAGCTAGGAAGACTCAGAACCCATCTAGTCTCCCAGTTTTACAGACAAGGAGATTGAGGTCCAGGGATGGGAAGCAACTTGCCCAAGGTCACACAGGCAAAATAGAACTGCTATTCCCAGCCTCTGCATCAAGATCAGGAAGATTGTGGTTAGGAAATTCCTTGGACCTGTGAGGAGAAATCAAAAGAAGGCTTTGGACTTGGCTTTGAAAATCTCCAAGAGGAACTAGAGATTTTTAGCCTGCAGAAGAGAAGATGGGGGTGGGGAACACACATTTATTATATCCAAGTATTTGAAAAGAGTTAGATTTGTTCTCTTTGGCTTTAGAAATGAGATTTAAACCCAAGTCTTCTGACTCTAAAGCAAGTATTCCCCCCACTGTTATCATCCTGCCAAGACATTTTTACTAGTAGAACAAGTAGCCACTAGTAGTGGCCTGTCTCTTTCATTTGGTGATATTCAGGAAGCAGGACAAAGGAAATTACTTGTTTAGAGGTAGAGGTATAGATTTAATGACTTCTTAAAGGTTCAAAAGTGAAAAATCCAAGACATTTGTTAAAGTCTTAGAATTCAGTTCCATTCCAGAAACATTAAGGGCCCACTCTATGCAGAGCACTGTACTACTTGGAGATACAGAAATAAAACAACTTCTACCTTTAAGGAGCTCAAATTCTGTCAGGATGAGAGAACATTACAAAGTAAGTAAATCAGATACCCTGGTAAAGGTGGCCATCATCAGCCTAAATTGGACCTTTGTTGTCTAGGTCACGGGCTCCTTGATTTAGAACTGTAAGAGGTCTTAGAGGTCAAGACAACTCTCATTTCATAGCTTAGGAAAGTCTCCCAGAAAAGAGAGGAGACTTGCCCAAAGTCACCCAGCTAACAAGGGGCAGAGGGAGAACTTGAGTCCAAATCTAGAACCCTTCCTTCTATCCCACTTAATAGAGGCACAGTCATGAAATAGGAAAAGAGACTTGGTCTTGGGTTCTAAATTTTAGACCCAGCTTCTGGCAAAGACAGATTCTCAAAAAATCCATCTTGGAGTTGGGTGGGAGGGTACCTGAGAGGCAAGCATGAGCAGTTTCCTTCTGCTGCACATATATACAGTCTTCCCTTTGCCCTGTAATAACACTTGATTCTCAACTCAGCTCACTAGACCCTGCCCAGACATGAGTTACAGCATCCACATTCTATTGTCAGTACTCCTATCCTCACCCCACCCCCTCACAAGCCAGTTTTTAGCTAGAGGAGTAAAGATCTCTCCAGTGTCCTTTTCCATCCAGTTCTCAAGTTGTTAAGGCTTTAATAGATTGAGGTAAAGAGATTCCCCAAGTAGTACAGTCTGAGCTTTAATGGTCAGATAGGAATGGGGGGTTGTATGACCCTTAAGGCCACAGAAATTATAAACCAAACTGGATTTTCTTCCCTTACTGGTTTTTTTCCCCTTTTATTTTTTCTTTCTTTTTTCTCTTCCCCTCTGGCAGAAGGTGGGGCTTTTTGAGTAGATTCAGAACATGATGACCTAGTCCTTTCACTTACTGCCCTATAGTTGTCTTTTTCCCCTATGAATATGCCCTCTAGACATCCTGATTTTAAGATTTGTTCTTTGAATCCAGTAAAACCTATATTTGGGACTATGTTGGACTGGGAGATTGTTAGAATCCCCTACTTCCCATGACATTCCCAAAAATGTGGAAACAACCTAAACATATTCCTTTCTCCATTTATTTTCCATCTAGGCCCTCCATTGTTCCCAACCTTCCAACCCCAGGATTAAAACTAGTCCCCAACAGTCCCTAAGTACTAGAGAAAACAGCAAGATGGCTTTATAAACACTCTTCCATGCCTCGCACCAAACCCAGTTTAAGAAGCTCATCTCTGGTTCTCTGTGTCCCAGAGAAAACCTTTTGTGCCTTAATAGTAGACGAATCTAGCTCCATACTCCTTGGCAAGTCTGGTCTTCTAGAAGAGTTGGAGGGAGAGGTTGCCATAAACTGATAGTCAGCAAGAAAAGCCCTTGGAAACTGGTGAGGTGAGGTCTTCGGGTGGATTCTAGGAGGGTTCTGGATTTTACTCAGGATTGAAGTTTAAAACACTCTAGTAAGTTCCTCAAGCTTATACTTTCTCCTCTTCTCCCACTTCAACCACGAATAAAGTTATGCTGCCATGTATTTGCGGAGCTTTGAGTAAGATCTGAAGCTTTATATGTGAGAAAATAAAGGGAGCTCACTTTTACTAGAAGTTTTTGGGGAAAAGATGGACTCTCAGAAAGTTTGGGCATGCCCACACCCTTTTATTCATGTTCATGGATGCAACCCCAGCATACAAAATGGGATGAACCAAGTCAACAATCCAGGAGGGGAAGAGAATGAAATTTCCTTTACACAATCTCCCCCCCATGATTCTATTGGGAGATGAGTATGTTGAAATCTCCCAGGTTTACATTCCTCATCTCCCCAATTAATCATTTCATGTAACCAGCTTATACCTCTAAAGATTCTTCTGATTAGAGGTGCATAACATATCGCACTTTACAAAGGGGAAATTACAACAATTTGGAAATAAGAGGGAAAGAAAAGAAAAAGAAAACAAAAAAAATGGTTGATTTACACATCGACAGAACAGCAATTAAGGGGCATTCCCCTTTGGCATAAAAGTTTACATTCAGAATAATTATGTTCAACTCCCTTCAGTTCAGTTCATTATATCCCAAAATTCATTCTAGATCTTTTGATGTAGTGTGTGATTTCCATAGGTATCCTTATGGCACCTCCTCCAAAAAGATCCGCTTTCTTGATAAGGGGTATTGGCGAGTTTCTTTTTAAATTTTCTCCAAAAGATTTCAAACCTTGGATTTTAGGATAATTATACAGGAGGGGATATAAAGAGGGACTGATGTGGGGAAAAAGTGTAAGGAGAGGGATTATAAGAAAGAAACTTTTGAATATTGGCTGCTGAGTAAAAAAATCTTGGATGCTGCATCAGTTTCTTTCCTGACCTAGAAGAAATACAATGATCTCTAGCTGGCAAGGCAGGTGGTCCTAGCTGAACCAGGATTACAGCACAAAATACTGAGAGCTCTTCAGAGGTATAGTGTGGAAAGACTGAGGTTTTCATCTTATGATTATGTTGTATGGGTACGAGTAGAGACAGATCCACACAAGTAGTAGTGCTGGTTATGCTGCTCAAAAAGGAAGGCACCCCCTTACCCCCAGGCCTGCCCAACTTTGGGATGGGGCAAAGTAGAAGAACTACAACCCCAGTCTTCGCCAGAATTGGCATCAGGAAGTATGTGGTTAGGAAATTCCTTGGCCCTGTCAAGAATAATCAAAGGAGCCGGTGAACTTAAGTTTTGAAAAGCTCTAAGAGGACTAGGGATTTTTAACATGTAAGAAGATGGAGAGGGAATGGGAAGCATACACTGGTTTTCTTCAGGTATTTGAAAAGAGATTTGTCTCCTGGCCCTAGAAATCAAAACTAGCATCACTATGTAGAAGTGAAAAACTCCCTTATAGTTGGAGCTATCCAAAAGTGGAATGGGCTGTTTGGTAAGTAATGGAAGACCATTTGTTGCTTGTTTTATAGAGAGATTTTTTTTTCCAGATATAGGCTGGACTAGACAGCCCTGAGATACCCTCCAATTCTGATTGGTTGAAGTGCTTCCATACATTTTGAGTGGTTTAGGGTAATGCTTCAGTAGACATAAAGATACAGACTATAAAACTATAAAGGGGTTGTTTTTTATCCTTTACATTGTCTGAGGAGTGAGTGTTTGGTGATGGCTTTGAGATTCTAAGCCTCCTCTCAGCCCCTCCAAGTGTATATGCTTAGGAGTGGACTAGTTGTTACTAAGACTCAAAATTCACCTTCATTCTGATCTTTCAATGTCCTCTGTTTGGCCTGTGGTCTCTTAATGTATTATAGTTTTATTTCTGTTCATGGACTTGTAGCCATTGCTGACTACAGCCAGACTCCAGAGCTCAAGTTAATCTAGAATTAACACTGTGCCTCTTCCATCCCAGATCCAGCAAGATCATCATGTAGTTTTCCTGTTTCTACAGGGCTTAACTATCTGTATTGGCGAGGACTCTAAAGGATCACTCTCCGTTTGGAGACCAGAGAAGAGAGGCAATAAACTAAGCTGTTTTTCTTTGTTGGTATACTTAACTTGAGACTTTTCCTAGGGATCTTTTTAAAAGGCAGATTGGGATTACAGGGATCTTATTCCCCCACCGCCCAAATCCCCCCAGTTCTAGAACCAAGACTTTTAGCCCTCATGGTGGTGATTAATTTTTGGTACCCCAGAATATCACTAGTTATCTTGAGAGAAAACCCCAGATTTTCATTAATTTCAGTAAAAAGTAACACATGTGTGCCATCCAGCTCCTTTAGAAATAGGGGAGGGTATCATGAAAGCAAACAAACAACAGGATGTTAAAAAGCCAAAGACTGAGAATCATTCTAGAATGGTTTTCTCTTACCCAGGCCTGGCATGGCTTCAGCTGGCCATCAGAGAGTTTACAGTCTAAAAGGGCAGGTAAGAACACATGTGTGTAATCAATAGAAATCTCTCTGTACCTTAATGAGAGATGAGATGGACAGGATAGGATTTTGGGAGGAGTGATAAATGAGGCAAGATAGACCTACTCGTGTCAGTTTCACAAACCTTTATTAAGCATCTACTTCAGTTACTATAGTAACAGAGTTGAAATATAACAAGTCTCTGCCCTCAAAGAGCTTATGTTCAAATCAGGGGTGGGATGAGAAAGTTAAGACATGTATAGAAATAACTCTAAAATAAGCCTTAAAATGCTTAAATGCATAGGAGAAGTCGAGTACAGTGGCTTGAGGATCTTAAGGAAAAAGCTAGCATTTCTTTCAAAAAAATTAGGAAAGGCTTCATGGAGAAAGTGGCACCTCAACTGGGTCTTAAAGGAAAGGGAATGTTGAAAGTAGGTAGAAATCAGAAGTCAGAGGAATCTGTTATAGGCAAAGTGTATGTTAAAACATTGTATCTGCTAAGGTTTAGAAATCTAATTTTAAGGGATTGCCAAAGGTATGAGACATGACTTACAGGAGGGAAAAAAATGGGGAAGACCAGAAAATAAACTTTGGAGAGATACTAAGGAAGGAGGAGATGTGGTTTGTGCCTTTAGAAAAGAACCCAGTCTAGTTAGAGAAACAATATATGTTCACATGTGAAAACATTGTAAATACACTTAGAGTAACATGTTAGCAAATGCAGATTATGAACCTAGTCCAAACTCAGCATAAAGACAAAGTAAAGGAGTGCTGAGGATGGGATAGGGATAGTTAAGAAGGACATAGTAAAGTTTGAGCTAAATAATACTCAATAACGGAGAGCAGATTCTAAGGAGAACCTCATAGGGTTGGGAATTAGAAGACAGTAGACACTTGAGAGTAGAAAAACTAACTGGTTTGTGTTTCTCTTCATTCCCTCCCTCCCTAGCTTGGAAGTGCTGTGTCTGGCTGTGGCCATGGGAGATACGGCAGTGGAGCCAGCCCCTCTGAACTCCTCCTCTTCAGAGCCCACTCCAAGCCCACCAGGAAATAATGGGGGGGCCCTGCTCAGTGTCATCACTGAGGGTGTTGGGGAACTGGCAGTCATTGACCCAGAGGTGGCCCAAAAGGCCTGTGAGGAGGTGTTGGAGAAAGTGAAACTTTTGCATGGGGGTACAGCTAGCTCCCCAGAGGAGTCCACGCTTGAGCTTGTCAATGGGGACAGTGTAGGCAGTGAACTTCGCTGCCTGGATGAGCCACCTAGCCGCATCCAAGAGGAGGATGAGGCAGGGACCTCTGGCTCAGCTAAGGGGGCAAGGAGGCGACGGCAGAACAACTCAGCCAAGCAGTCATGGCTGCTGAGGCTATTTGAGTCAAAGCTATTTGACATCTCCATGGCCATCTCATACTTGTACAACTCCAAGGAACCTGGTGTTCAGGCCTACATAGGCAATCGGCTCTTCTGTTTCCGCAATGAAGACGTTGACTTCTATCTGCCCCAGCTGCTAAACATGTACATTCACATGGATGAAGATGTGGGGGATGCCATCAAGCCCTACATTGTGCATCGCTGCCGCCAGAGCATTAATTTTTCCCTCCAGTGTGCCCTGCTACTTGGGGCTTATTCTTCGGACATGCACATCTCCACCCAGCGACACTCCCGTGGGACCAAGCTCCGAAAGCTCATCCTTTCAGATGAGCTGAAGCCAGCTCACCGAAAAAGGGAGCTTCCCTCCTTGAGCCCAGCTCCGGACACAGGGTTGTCCCCCTCCAAAAGGACTCACCAGCGCTCCAAATCGGACGCCACTGCCAGCATCAGCCTCAGCAGTAATTTGAAACGTACAGCCAGCAACCCCAAAGTGGAGAATGAAGAGGAGGTAAAATACAAGGATTGGGTCAGGAGCAGTGTTGTTCAGGGCTGCATGGGGATAGGGCTTCTGCCTGGGGGGTAATTTCCCATATCTTTTTCCTTCCTCGACTCTCCTTTCATTTTACCATCAGGAGCATGGGATTTTAGAGTTGGAAAAATTTTTCTAGAGTATTTACTCTAGCTTCCTCCGTTTTATAGCTGAAGAAAATGAAAACTCTTGAATAGTTAAGTAATCCGCCCAATGGCAAATTATCTAGCACAAATTGTCTAGTTAGTGAACAAACCAGATCTTCTGAATCTCAGGCCCCTACTTTTTCCACCATGCTTTCACTCCATTTGCTTCTTGGTAGGAAGACCTGAAGGCCAAGATTGTGGAGAATAAGCTGCTTGTAGCACGGTTTCCTCTCCAACTTACTTAGGGGATGGATTGTCTGTTTGAAATTGCCAAGGAGTGGCAGAGACTGTTGGCAAAGGAAAAGAATTAAGAACTGCGTATGTCATAGGAGATATGGAAAGATGTTTAATAGAGCATCAGCTTATTCTGGCCTTCTGTCATCACAATTGCTTCTTTTCTCCTTGTAAATTCAAAGACAAGGTTCATTTGTTGTTATTTCAACATTCAGTCAGAATGCCCTTACCACATGTTAGCCCTCAGGGCAAGAAGCAAGGATAAAATAGTTGACTTCCCTTTTTCCTTCTATGAGGGAGCAGTCTAAGAGTGAGTGAGCTAGATGAGAGTGGATCTAGGCAGCTCTCAGTGTAAGATCAAAGACATGAAGGGTGGTAGGAGACTATAAGCAGACAATATTGGGATGGGGATATGACCTAAAGATGGGGAGCCGGTATCAACAATCCACATCTACCTTCTAGTCCCCAGCTGAGTTAATGGCAGGGGAAGATATCCCAGTGGACAACCAACTGTTGGTGACCTGGTGTCCCAACTAGACAATGGTGCCCCAGTTCTCCACCACTGACTCACCACTGGCTTGGCTCCCAGTCTGGCTTCCAGCCCATTTTGGGAAAGAAGAAAAAAAAAGGAATTGGCTCTTTTTGGAAACCCCATGTGGCTGGGGTCTTGGCATCTACCTACATAGGGGAGTGCCACATCCCATGTTTCTGATACAGTAAGGATCCTTTCAACCGTTTGTCTGTGATCGGAGGAAGAGGAGATAGGAGGAAAGCCATGAAACCTGATCTTGAACCTGTTGTCTCTGGAAATTAGATTTTGTAGGTCAATTTGTCCCTGATCATGTGATCAGATTGGACCTAGAGTGTGGCAAAGTGAATTCTTACTTTCTAGTCCAGAATCAGTTCCAAGAGACCCACTCCTGAGACTATCACCTGTCCTTCTTGGCCATGGGAATTTGGACAGAAGCTGCTTCCAGTATCTAGATTTCCATGACCACAGTCTACTAAGATGGAGCTGTGTCCTTCTTACTTAGATGCTCAGCTAGAAAACTCATTTATTAAGCACCTGTTACTGTGCAACAGTCACTGTGCTAGACACAAGGGATACAAACACCCAAGTGAGACAGTCCTTGCTCTCAAGGAGCTACAGTCTAATAGGAAGAAACCACAAACAAGGGAATGTGTTAGGAAAGAGTAGATTTATTTTTCTTCTGGGTAATCACAAGTATGGTGGATAGAGCCAAGTGGGAATTGACTGGCAGGCTTTTTCCAGAAGCAGCCATGATATTTACTTGATCACTGTTCCCAGAATGAGGTACGGAACCCATGAAGAGAAAGGATGCAGGATTGAGGTTGTAGACCAGAGAAGAAACAGCTAAGTTCCAGGTCCCAGGCCCCAAGCAGTTGAAAACCAAATATAGATTTTTAGGACTCTTCATGTTCTTATGTGACCTACCCCAAATATGTATACAGACCACTTGGGGCCTTTTTACAAATTTTACAAGAAAAATTTTCTCCCCTTCTTATGCAATTCCTATCTTAATGCTGGACATCCTTTGATTCTGACACTTTCCTTAGGCAGCAGCTATAACTGGGGCCTTTACTCTTGCTGGTCCTGTCCAGGTCAGAGTTGTGGGCATCTTGTGGAGGCCAATCTTTGTGGGAAGTTGGGCCAGGCCTTCTAGGTAACTTATTTTCCTAACTTGGCTCTCTGTCTCAAAGGTCACTCTATCTTGGTAGAAAGGAAGGGGATACCAGATCCTTAAACCCCCTCACAGGTTATCCAATGCTAAAAGGAATAGACATCTGAATCCATTGTCCTTCCCTGAGGGAAATATGATCCAGAGAGTAAAAGATAAAAACCTGGTCTCAGCTACTGTAGAAGGGAGTTTTTACCTCTAGGGTCTCTTTGGAGTCTTTAGTACCTGAATGCTGTTCCCTCAATACTCACTTGCCAGGTGCATTTTGGAAACATGGTGTTTTGGGATCTAAAGGAGATTGATTCTCCTACCCACCTCTTTTTAGAGCACTAGTGAATGGTAAAGGGACTCAATCTCAGTGCAGCTCTCCTTCATTCTCCCCTTCCTTTATCATTTATTGATCCATTCAGTTATTCAGCAAACATTTTGTCAAGCAGCTACTATATGTTGAACAGTAGGCCAGTGGTGTAAACATATAAAGATGAAGAGGTGAAAAAGCCCTGAGGAACTTGGAGTTTAGTAGGCAAAGCCTCATTATTTGCAGAAGTGGTTACTGAAGGGCAAGAGCTCCTCCCCCCCTTAGGAGAATTATGCACAACTTTCACATTTTCCATGTCCTCCTATCTGTCCAAATCTTTCAGGCTCAGATATAACTAGGCACCCTTTGCCTTATCTCCACTACCTGTTTCTTAATTATTTAAGGAGGGGTAATGGAACAGACTTCAGAAACTTCGAGCTCAGCTTCCTTCGTCTTCCTATCCACAGGTAATCACAGGTCAGAAAAACCAGGCTAAGTAACTTTCCTTAGCTGCTAACTACCAGGCAATTTTCTTTACCATTTCTAACTAGTTTGATTCCCCTACCACCACAGTAACAACATTTTTGGTGGATCTGTCTTGCTTTCTTGGGACTACCTCAACCTTTGTACAGAGAAATCTGTTCTGTGTCATGCTGGAAGCCCCAGCCAGCCTGCCAGCATGATATTGTTATGATGTCAGCCTCTTGGCCCATCCCTGCTCCCTGGAGCTGACTCTGTGAGTAACTACAGCCCAGAGAGTGGAAGAGGTTATGATATCAAATGGAACAACCTTCCCCACAGTGTATTACTGAAACAGAGTATGGGACTTGGGGGGAAGATTGGATGAAAGATACAGAGGTAGGCTACTGGGCTGAGCTATTTCCAAACAGGTTGCTGGTAGAAGTTGTATCTACTGATAAAAGGTCGACTCAAAGGTCAGTTTGGCCTTGGTGGTCTCACTTTCCCACCAACCCTCCCCTCATCCTTGAGTAGAAGGGTGAGATTTCTAAAATGAGCTTCCTTGTGTCTTCCTATTATTCCCACTTTCCCTAAATGTCCCCCTCACTTCCCCAACCTCCTATCTTCACCACTATTCAAGTTCTCTGCAGGAAGAGGCTAAATTGGGACTATCTCCATGTTAGCATGGAACAAACTGGTATGAAACTGGGCAGTTGAGCTAAATATTCACGTAGAAAATAAAGACTTCCAAGTGACTATTCATTAGCCTTTGCAGAGGAGGGAGGATTCTGACTCTTAAGCCCAGCTGGTCACCTTTATCACTGCCCCTTCCCCTCTTCCAAAGCTCTGGAACACTTCATTCTGTGGGCCACAAGCCTGTCAGGGTCACTACCTGAACTTTGTGAAAGAGGAGCCACGATATTGTCTCCTTTCCCAGCCTCATAACCTGGCTAAGCCATAATGGGGCTTCATTAAAGCCGCCAGAGTTATAGGAATAGGTATAGAATACTGTCTCATCGTGCCATCTTTGTCTTAGGCTTAGATTAAACAGATGTCTATATATTCAGTGCAAGAGGTAATAACTAGGACTTATTACTGAAAATACCAAAAGAGAGGGGAGAATTTAATTTGTCCTCTGCTCCCTCTAGCATCCAGTGTGGTATGGAACTTGTGATGTGGAATTAAAGGTTTCTGATTCATCCATCAACTTTTAAACTTGGCTCTTTTTCTTCACTGTATCCTCCAAGACTTGTGTAACTGATACTTTTCACTTGAAGAGCATACATCTAAAAACCTGCCCTGAATCAGGAGCTGGCACTTTGGAAACCACTAAGCCTCAGGGCCTTGACTGAGTGTTAGACTAAGCAGAGCTCCTCACTTCTGAGACTCAGAGCTGGATTTTTTTCTTTGAAATAAGGGCTGAAAAAGTGAGAATAGAAGAACCAAGAGACATACCGCTCTCCCAAAAACCATCTCAGTCCTTTGTCTTTCCTACTGACATTAAGAGTCTCAACCTGGCTTCTCATTATATCCTTATAATGATAGGGTTAGGGTCAAACTCCAAAACTGGGTTTAATTATTTAAAGAAAAACAAAAATAGAGATGTGAAAGAGAAGTGGTTATCAAAAGTGGAGCTAAATTCTTTGCCTTTTTCTCTCTCCCTTCCCCTTCCCCCTCTCCCTTTCTCCCCTTGCCCTCCCGGCCCCTTTCCCAGGAACTCTCCTCCAGTACCGAGAGTGTTGATAAATCATTCAGTTCCGTAAGTGGGGCCAGGCTGGGGCTGGGTGGCTGACTCCCCATGTCCGCCCATGGCAGCATTTCCTCTCCGTCCCCAGATCACCTTTTAGTGCTTTCACCTTTGCCCAAATGCCAAGGCCAGCTTTTAAAGGACTCCTTCCAACTCACCCCTGGGGGTCCCAGCCCCTCACTGGCTTCCCTTCCCCATGCTGCCATTTGTCCTGAGCCCTGGCTAAAGTAGGCCCAGTTCTTTTTTCTCACAGAGATCAGTCATTGAGAGCAGGGAAATTTGTCCTTTTTTTTTTAACCTATTCTGGTATAAGTAAGCATGCTAGAGGTAGTAGTGAGTATTTGACATTGAAGCTAGAACCAGGAATTACTTGGCAGAAATTTGTACCCTGAAAAGGAGTCTTCTTCCTCCCAGTCCACCCCTCCATCTTATCTCTCCCCCTCAGCTGAGGCCCTCTGACATGTGTCAAGAAATACTTAATGAGCACCTAATATATACAAGGTAGTAAGTTTGGTGCTGATCCCAAGAAAGGAAAGAACTTGGCCTGAAAAGAAATTCTTACCCACAGACCATCTCTCAGCTCCCATCTCATTTCTTCTAATCTCTGTGCTTCTATTTTCCTAGCTGACTAGGGAGAATGCTTCTTAGTCCTCATAGCCTTCCTCTTCCTTGCCTTACTTTTCTTGCCCTGAGTCCTTTTGTTTGAAGCTCCAGAGCATTCCCTAACCCTAAGAGTTTTATAGGATCAAAGACCCTGCCTCTGGGCAGAGACGTGAGAGGAAATGCTGGGCCCTCTGGGAGTTTGGATGATTATTTATTTATTGCGTGTTGATTTTTTACTTTTCCCCCAATCAGTTTTCTGTGTCCTGTGCTAATTCCTTTCTTAGTCATAATTCCCATCTTCCCTATGAAGTAATAAATACACATATTCAGCTGGTTTGGGTGATTCTACTGATTTAAGGATTGGGGAGAGTCAATCTCTTTTCTGAGATAACTGTTGTGAACTAGTGTTTCCACTTGAGTGACCATATCAGAGGGGTTAGAGTAGGGGTGAATTTCTAAGTTTATTCTTCCTTTCATCTTGCTACCCTCATTGGACATTTGAGAACTGCAAGTTCCTCCATCTGTTTTATTCCCCATGTTCAACATTCTAAACTCATGAAAAGAACTCCATTTATTTCTTGACTGGGCTTTCTGAGAATCCCTTCTGTCTCCTAGTTTTGGTGGATATGTAGAGCCTCATGGTTTTTCCAAGAAGGTCAGTCATAGTATTCAGTTAGAAATTCTCAATTAGGGAAAGTATTCATGAGAAAAAAATCTCACGAGTGAAATGTTATTTATGTGAAAGAGTGGCCTCTTGATAATGAATGAAATCAGTCAATAAACATTTATTAAATGTCTTCTATATGCCAGACATTGTGCATATAGGATGGGAATCTGAGTGTGTGGTCTTGATAAACTCTTCCCTCTGATGTAAGGGAACCAGGCTAAAAAAGCCCTAGTCCATCTCTTCTCACCCAGATTACCCCTGTCTCTTTGAGGAGACAGCTGGAGTACCTCAGACAAGGGTATGGAAAGCCTCCTAAATATTGGAAGAGACATTTATGGACAAGGGCAGAACTGGCAGGCTTGAAACTGTGCTGTTATGCTGCTGTTTCAGAGCTGGAAAGGGGAGGACATCTTGGAAAACATGGGATCTCCCTTGAGGTTTGAGAGTGAGGCAACAACTCAGCCCATGGGTCAGCCTGAGAGGGGTTGCCCCCTATCTCTAATTTTTCTTGAGCCTCTCTTTAGTAGTTATTGCTTTTTTCCATTGCTTTTTCACCCTCTATACAAATTCTGCTCCCTCCCACCCCTGCATGTTCATGGCTTGCATGTGGAATGATGGGAGGAAGAAGGGGAAGGAAAGAGTGTCATTTGCAAGGTGTTGGGGTGGGATTTGGGGGAGTATATATTTTTATGGAGGAAATTTCCCAAAATCTTCTGGAAGTAGCTGGTAGATGCCAGTTATCTCCAGTTGAAAGAGTCAAATAGCCTAGTAGCCAGAATGAGGAGATATGCTAAGTGAGAAAGGTACTTCTTACTAAAGGATGTTCTGAAAAACCTCAGGCACTTCTCATAATATTCTCTCTTTTGTACTCTGCATCCTGGGGATAACTCCTAAGGACTCCTGGAACAGGGATGAGCCTGAATTCAAAGAACATCCACAGTGATCACAAGGGTGATGGGAAGGGTTTTGCCATTGAGTCAAAAAACATGCCCCAAACCCTGCTTCTCCTTGGACATCAGGGGACTTTTGCCCCAGTCAATCAAAAGGGTCTTTGATGGGAGGGAAATGTCTGATAAATATATAACTCCCTCTTATCTCTTACCCTGATACTTCATAGCCGGTCAGACTGGCTCCTGAGCGAGAGTTCATCAAATCTCTGATGGCAATTGGCAAGCGACTAGCAACACTGCCCACCAAAGAGCAGAAGACACAGAGGCTGATTTCAGAGCTGTCCCTACTCAATCACAAGCTCCCTGCCCGAGTCTGGCTGCCTACTGCTGGCTTCGACCACCATGTGGTTCGGGTACCCCATACCCAGGCAGTTGTCCTCAACTCTAAGGATAAGGTAGGTAAGCTCCCACTTGTCCTCTGAGGGGCTCTTCTGCCCAAAAGCTACCCATACTTTCCTCCCATTTATTCAACAAACATTTATCAATCACCTCCTTTATGCACAATATGGTTGCTAGTAACATAAAATTTAGCTAAAACACAGTGCCTTTCCTCATAGTGCTCAGCCTTTCTCCTTCACTGTTTGCTGTTTGAAAGCCCTAAGGCAGTGATGTCAAACCTTTTAGAGACCAAGTGCCCAAATTGCAACCCTCCTGCCACATGTGAGGGCCCCACCCTCACCCCCACCTTACTCCAGACAGGACAAAGAAAGCACTCCCATTGGGCTGCTGGGCAGAGGGTTGGGTCATGTGATAATGGAGAGAGATGAGGAAAGGTGCAGGGTGCCACTGCGGCACGCCACTACCCCCACCCCCACGTGTGCCATAGGTTCGCCAGCATGGCCCCAAGATAAACTCTAGGTGAAGAACTTCAAGTTCTTCATCAGTTTAGTGTAGAAAAGCTTTCAGAGTGGGCTTGGATTCAAGTGAAGATAAGAAATTAAAGGGAGGTGAGGAGGATCACAGTCCAAGGAGATGGATAACCTAAGAACTTCCAGAAGCTCATGTCTAGCCATTTATTAGTTTCTTACTGATATAACACCTTAAATTTGTACAGTTCTCTGTAATTCTGTGTGCATTTTCTTACTTGAACCTCAACAAGCCTGTGAGATGGTAAGAACAGGTAAATTTTTATCTCACTTTAGAAAAAGGTAAATGAGGGTTGGAGATAAAATGTAAGTGATTTGCCCAAGTTCACATAGTAGCAAATTATTAACAAAATTATTGGTAGGACCTGGGGCTTGCCAACCATTAGCCATAGATTCTCTCTACTATCCCACATAGATTTTATTTTTTGACAGAGGAGCAAAAAAGAATATGTTGTATCCTCCAACTCTTTTAAGTTCAAAGGGCTTGGGGATGTCACCAAAACAGCTTTATTTCTTCATAGTCCATTATGGCTATCTTCCAATAATTTTTCCAAGTCCTTTTTTGAAGCTATTTTATTTCTTAACCAGAATCACTTTTCAGGGTAATGAGTATTATAAATTTAACAAAAATAACATAATATAGAACAGATGTTGTATATTCCTTCTAATAAATGTTCCTTTTTATATTCCCTAAATTCACCTTGCCCAAACTTTAGGAGATGCTCCATCATTTTGGATTTGGGGGAGAAGTCTTTATTCACCTCCTCCATCCTTGTGTTTTTATAGAATTCAACATGTCCTCTCTCAGCTTCCATTTTACCAGACTTGATAAATTCTAATCTTTTTAGTATTTCCTCATACAACAGCTTCCTACCCCTTCTCTTGCATCATGTTAATTACTCTTCCCCAATTTTTATCCACTTCAGTTATTCCTTCCTTGAGATTCAGGGATCAGAATTACTTGACAAAATTCTAAAGGAGATTAATTCATTCCTTTCATTCTCACACTGTTATTGACAAATACTGTTTTGTTGGCAGTTTGTCCAGGTCCCCTTGCAGATCTGTTATTGAGAGTTCAGAGCTCATTGTTCAAAATGAATTTTCTCTATATCCATTATCTGATTCCTACAGCTGCTTCTCTGTTCCCTTACACAACCACAAGAGTTCTTCCTGGCATCCATCCCTTTTGGTTAATTCAGAAAATTCAGTGTCATTGGAAAACTTCATATTTCACTATATACTCCTTTTTTCAGATCATAGGATTTAGAACTAAAAGGGACCTTCAGTCATCTAGACCAAATCCCTTATTTTACAGATGAATAAACTGAGACCTATACAGATTAGGGGACTTTATGAAAGTCACAGGTCTAAGGAACAAAGCCAAGTTTTGAAGCCAGATTTTCTTCCTCCACATCCATTACTTTTTCCAGTCTACCATGCTGCTTCACCATTCAGAGAAGTCCTAAAATAGATCTTTGATATAAAGAGTGGCAGGACATGCGTATGAGTGTCATAGTCATCATAGAAGGATGTCAGGTCAGACCATTGAAACCTTCATTGTCTTCTTCCAGGCTCCCTATCTTATTTATGTGGAAGTACTTGAGTGTGAAAACTTTGATACTACCAGTGTCCCAACTCGGATCCCCGAGAACCGGATCCGGAGCACAAGGTCTGTGGAAAACCTTCCTGAATGTGGTATCACCCATGAGCAGCGAGCAGGCAGCTTCAGCACTGTCCCCAATTACGACAATGATGACGAAGCCTGGTCTGTGGACGACATAGGAGAGCTGCAGGTAGAGGTGAGAGCCTGGAGAATCCATGCCTACTCACAAGTGTGTGCATTGTCTGATGAATGGCCAGCTCTGGGCTGGTGGTGGCAGAGAAATACATATTCTGAAAAGGCTCGAAAGAACTCCAGCCCTCAAAGGTGACCATGAAGACAGATTTAGAAAATAGTACCAAATGGTATGAGAATGGCCAGGGCTCAGGAAAGGCTGTGAATCAATCCAGTTCTAGGCAGCAGACATTGATAAGGCAGGTTCAGAATCCAGAACCCAGTGCTAGACAAGGTCTACCATTAAGACAAGATGTAGTCCATATTCAAGTAGACCTCATAGATGGGGTGTATAACAAGAATATAAAATAATAGTGTCAGAGGGGCACAAAGAAAATTCTTTGGAAGGTCAAAGGGAGAAATGTCATGATTGACTCCCTGGTGATTAGGGAAAACTTTGTGGAGGAGGTGGCAGCATAGGAGTAGACACTTAAGGAATGGGTAGGAGCTTGGCAGACAGGACAGAAGAGTGTTTCACAGGCCAAGAGAATAGCATGAGCAGACATGTAGCCACCAGCATCAAAGTTCAGCATTTGGGTTGGGGAACCTGAGCAGTCCTGATTCCTTGAGGGTCCAGAAAGAGGTCAGGCTATATACAGGGGTAGCAGTGCTATGGATGCCAGGCCAGAAGAACCCAGATAGGACTCAGGAAACAGGATGATTTGGGGCAGAAGAGTGAGTGAGTATGTGGCCAGATAATTGCATTAAGGAGTGTCTGGCAGAAAGGTTAAAAGTGAAGATCAGACAGACAGACTGTGGTAGTAATCCAGATGAGCAGGAATGAAGGCCTGTATGCCAAGGCAGGCAGGCCCCCTGGAGGCCACTTTGGCCTTCACAGTTTGTCAACTCTACAGGATGGAATGCTTTATTGAGCACCTACTGTGTTTATACTAAGCACTATGCCAGGCACTGTGGGAGAAACAAACACAAATCAGATCCAGTCCTTGCCTTCAAGAAGCTGACAGTCTCGCTGAGGAGACAGGCAACCTGATAAGGCAGCATTCATTCCCACTGATAGACAAGAAATGCTATTGGAATGAGGAAGAAGTGAAACTTGAGCTTTGGTTTGGGGCAGTGTTGGTGAAATTCCAAAAAAGGAGAAAGCATTCCCGGTAGGGGAATAGCATGTCCCAAAGGTAGGGAGGTAAGGATATGTTGGGGGCTCCAGAGACAAGGGATAAAATGAACCTAACTAGGGCAGACAGTTTATGTAAGAGAGCAGTGAGTAGAAAGGCTGGCTAATAAATAAGGAGATTGGATCCAGGTAGTACAAGGCCTTAAAGGCCAGGCTCAGAGAAGAAACTGAGGGAATCACATGGAAGTCAGTTGTCACTGAATTTGCTTTCACACCCAAGCTGTGAAGTGAAAGAGTCTGGGTATGGGGCAGATTCAGAGGAACAACGTGGGATATCTGCTTTCAGGAATCTCCCAGCAACTCTGAAGGGAAGATTCCCATTCCAAGGCCTTTTAGTCCTTGTTGCAGCTTATGCACTCCACTCCTAAGGAAACACAAAGGGAATGATGGAGGCAGGATTGAAGTGGGAGTCTAGACCAAGGTCTGGAAAGGACATCAGAGGTCACTGGGAGAGGGAGAGAGAAGAAGAGTGGGAGGGAACCTCTGCTTATTGTGGCTGCCTTTCCCCCTCCTCCCAGCTCCCCGAAGTACATGCCAACAGCTGTGACAACATCTCCCAGTTCTCTGTGGATAGTATCACCAGTCAAGAAAGCAAGGAGCCTGTGTTCATTGCAGCAGGAGATATTCGGTATGACCACCCTGAGAGTCCTACCCTTTCTTTTTTTTGAGCTGATCTGTCTGTCTGGGGGCTATTCTCTTTGGCCAATGATCATTTTAACTGCGATCTCAACTTCATTGCTTATGTCAGCAGCAGTCTCTAACCATGTCCTAGTCCTACATTTTGCACAATCCTGGGTTTTAAAATAAAACATGCTCCTTTGGACTGGGCTGGCCCAGGAGTGGGCGGGGGTCCCTCTTGTAGAGATCAGCTCTTTAACCATGGTTAGTGATGGGTTTCTCTCCTGCCAGACGACGCCTCTCAGAGCAGCTAGCCCACACCCCTACTGCCTTTAAGCGGGACCCAGAAGACCCATCAGCGGTCGCCCTCAAAGAGCCCTGGCAAGAGAAAGTCAGGTGAGCCTGTGGTACTCTCTGATTTCAAGCAAGTGTTAGCACATTCTTCCATCATACCAGCATTCCCATTGTTCAGCAGTACAAACCACAACCCTCCATGAGGACACTAGCCCTGCCTGCAGCACACCACAGGTTTAAATGGAGGGCGGACATGCAGAGGTGATACTGGCAAGAGCCAGCTTCCAAGTCATCCGCTCTTCTCCTGCCTTCTCTTATAGGAGGATCCGAGAGGGCTCCCCCTATGGCCACCTCCCCAACTGGCGGCTCCTCTCAGTCATTGTCAAGTGTGGAGATGACCTGAGACAAGAGCTGTTAGCCTTCCAGGTGCTGAAACAACTTCAGGTGAGGGGAGAATGAGGGGAAACTACCAGACTTTCAGATGAAAAGAATACAGGCCTGGGCTGCATGCAACTGCCCCATTTGGGGAAGTCACTTTAAAGAGATTGACTACAAGGACCTCTCCTGGCTACTTTTGGCACTGCATCTGTCCCATCTTTTGACCCCTGCTTTTGAGGGAGGATGAATTGTAATTGCCACCTCTCTTTATCACTTCTTAAAATTACAATTTTGCTTTGATTCACTTCCATACAAAGAATTTAGGTGGATCTTGATCTCTTTTGGGGGGTTTCATTCTTCTGTGACTCTCCCTTTGTACCTGAGCAGCATCTTTCTCCAATCCTGTGTCTCCTTCCTGGTATGCTTCTGTATTAGTGTCTATGTCTCTCTCATTCTTTTTCCCAGACCTCCCTACTATATTTTTTAGTCCCAACAAGATCTTTGGATTTTGTTTATATTGATTCTAAAAGAGTCTTGGTTAGGGCAATGGACAGAAAAGAAGGCTAGGAAGGGATTCTGGGCTCTCTCTGGCCGGGTCACCATCTTTTTTCCAGCGGGGAGATGGTGATGATCTTCATGGCTCCTTGTCTCTCCCTTCAGTCCATCTGGGAGCAAGAACGAGTGCCTCTTTGGATCAAGCCCTACAAGATTCTTGTGATCTCTGCGGACAGCGGCATGATAGAGCCTGTGGTCAATGCTGTGTCCATCCACCAGGTGAAGAAGCAGTCACAGCTCTCCCTGCTCGATTACTTCCTACAGGAGCATGGCAGCTATACCACCGAGGCATTCCTCAGTGCCCAGCGCAATTTTGTCCAAAGTTGTGCTGGCTACTGTCTTGTCTGCTACCTGCTTCAGGTCAAAGACAGGTGGGTGACTGACTCCCCAGGTCCTCATCCTGCCTGGCCTGGCCTCCAGGGCATTCTCAGCTTGGAGCCCCAGCCCCACCCTGACTTCACCCCATCCCTGCTTGGGATTGCACATCCAGGATGCATCTGCAGGACCTCTGTCTTAACATAGTCTGAGGCTGTTTGCTCTTTAGTTTAGGAAGAGGAGGCAGAGCCTGGCTTCCCTGGGCTTAGAAAGGAGTCTGAAACATAACGGTGTGCTCTACAGAAACTTAATCTTCAAAGCAACAGTCATGCAAACAGCAAACCAGCTGGGGGCTGGTGCTAGAAATCCTTTTTCAAGGCTAAGGATCAGGATTTTGAATCCACGTGTGAATTCAGAGATCCTAGAATCCAGATTCCTGAAACAAAACAGTAGGACCAAGCAAACTGGTAGCTATGAAGGGATCCCTATCTGCCCATTCCAATTTCTAGTTTCTCCTCACCTAGAACAAGGAAGATTCCATTGTTGAATAAAGGAATCTTGTGCCAGCCAATAGCCAGGTTTTTCTTAAATCGCTTTTAAAAAAGTTATTTTTAGGGGCAGCTTGGTGGCTTAGTGGATTGAGAGCCAGGCCTTGAGACAGAAGGTCCTGGGTTCAAATTTGGTGGCAGATATTTCTTAGCTATGTAACCCTGGGCAAGTCACTTAATCCCAGTTGCCAGGGCCATACTGCTCTTCTGCCTTGAAACTGATACTCAGTATCTATTCTAAGACAGAAGGTAAGGATTTAAAAAAAAAATGATCTGGAGTCAGTTTATAGGCCTATACCAGAAAGAACAGAAAAGTTGTAGCAGTATTTTGCAGATACCAACCTGTCCTGGTTTAACATCTATGAAACTAAAAAAAGACTAAAATTATGTAGCTTCTCTGATCTTTTCCTAATTCTAGCTCCCCTTCCTTTTGTGCTCTAATGAAAGGTTGGAAATGAAAGACCAGTTTCCCCTCTGGCCAGGTCAACCTAAGGCACCCCCCTCACCCACCCTCCCTTTCCTCCTTGAATACAAATACTTAACCTAACAAAAGCCCTGCTGAATGGGCTCTGGCCTTCAGCACCTTCACCTGTTCTTGGCTCCTTTATTGGCCATTCTTTGGGAAGGCATCCAGACCTGAATTTCTTTTTAATTCATGTGCCCCCCACTGACTTGTGGGACATTTAGATATATTATACTCTGAGTCAATTAATGTTCTTTTTTGCAGTTTATCCCCCTTTTTTTAATTAAATGTAAACACTTCTCCCTGTTCTCTGGGTCCTCCCTTCTGGCAGCCCCTCACTCAGTTTGCTGCTGTTTATTTGCCGTGGGCTGGTAAAGCCTACCATGAAGTTAGTTAGAAACATGGATGAAACCAAAGTTGTACTGGGAGACTGTGACTGACCTCTGACCTTCCTGTGGTCTTTGTGTCCGTTGGTCTGGATGTCCAGAGTCTTCTGACTGATCAATCAGCTGTGTTCCAGATTGCTAAATAAGCGAGGTGTTAGTCAATTTTCGCCTTCTTATTAATAGCAGTTTGGACACTGCAGCCTCGGCTAGCATTTTTTTCCTCTGGAATGGACTCTCCTAGCTGTGTGAGATTCCAGCAGCTCGGGAGTGGGGAGCCTTTGGCGGGTGGGGCCATGAAGCCTCTGACTCCTTTATGGATCCTCTTTATCTCCTTGCCAGGCACAATGGGAATATCCTCCTAGATGCTGATGGGCACATCATCCACATTGACTTTGGCTTCATCCTGTCCAGCTCCCCTCGAAACCTGGGCTTTGAGACTTCAGCGTTTAAACTGACCACAGAGTTTGTGGATGTGAGTTGGGAAGCTGCCTGGCTACTCCGGGCTCCCTGCCGGCAGGAGGGGGAACTCAGCCGGCTTCCAGAAAGTGGGATGAAGTGGGTGGGCCTGATGGCTAGTAAGGGAGGCTCTGGGCTCCCTCTGGATGGAGAGTGACAGGTGCCGGCTCAGAGCTTCTTCCCTCATGTCCCTCTTTGTTCTCCAGGTGATGGGAGGGCTAGATGGTGACATGTTTAACTACTACAAGATGCTGATGCTGCAGGGACTCATTGCTGCCCGAAAACACATGGACAAGGTGGTGCAGATCGTGGAGATCATGCAGCAAGGTGGGGGCTGGCAAAGATAGGGCAGGCCCTTAGCGTGGCCCCATCTTACTCCAGGAGGTCAGAGAGCCTGAATCAAAGCCAGAAGCTTCCCCTCCCCCATCACTGCTTCCACCCTCCTGCCTGGCCTACCTGTCCTAGGGCAGCCCTGGGTGTCCCAGGCTTCACATCTCCCTGGAGCATTTCCTTTCTCCTCCAGCCTTGTCCCTGCTCCATCTTTCTTGAAATTCAGCAGCCCCTCACTGCACCCCATCACCAGCTCTCTTCACTGGCTTGTCTTTCCTTCCCATCGTTTGCTGGGGCTTCCTCCTCTGCCTGAGCCTGTCTTGGCGAGCTCTTCCATCTGCCCCCATCTTCCTATCAATACTCAATTGGGACCCCCCCTGGCCCCACCCACAGGTTGCCGATGGTGCTCAGGAGACTCCCCGCCCAGCCCCATACTGACTGTGGCCCAGGTCATCTGTGAGTGTCAGACGTAGCATAGGCAGACCGCACCGCGGCGAGATAAGTGCCCGGCACCCTGCCTGCCTCCTCACAGCCTCCAGACCCTTCTGCGTCCCCCTCCCCCTCCCTGCCCAAGGCACCGCCCCCCACGGCAGGGCTCTTAGGGTTGGCAGCCCCTGTTCGCCTCCAGAACTGGAGGACCAAATGGGTTTGGGGAGTGGTCTGCAGCCCCGGCGGGCCGCTGATGGCGTCCTCCCTCCCCAGGTTCCCAGCTGCCCTGCTTCCACGGCTCCAGCACCATCCGCAACCTGAAGGAGCGCTTCCACATGAGCATGACCGAGGAGCAGCTGCAGCTGCTGGTGGAGCAGATGGTGGACGGCAGTATGCGCTCCATCACCACCAAACTCTACGATGGCTTCCAGTACCTCACCAATGGCATCATGTGACACCCTGCTGCCCAGCCCCGGGGAGCGGCGGGAGGGACGCTGGGAGACTCCCTGGGAGGGCCGTGTGCACCCAGGGGAGGCGATGGTGAGGGCTGCCATGGATCATGGTAACAAGGAGCTTGCCGGGGGCAGAGGAGTGAGTGTGTGGGGAGGAGCCTTGGGGTCTGCAGCCCCGTTTCTGTGACAGTATTACCACCTAACAGGCCTGGGAGTCACTGTCCCCACATGAGCAGTTGAGGGGATGCTGGAGTTTGGGGGGATAGAGGGGACCTTTCTGGGGTCTGTGGTTTTACCCTGCCCCACTCCAATCCCTCCTTTATCCTCCAGTCAGTTCTGGGCAACCAGGAGAGAGATCTGTGCAACTGGGGACTGGCCCTCGAATTGCCCCGGGGCCTCCCTGGGGGGAGGAGTCAGAGCAGGTACTGGAGCTCCCCCTAGAGGAAGGGGATCTGGCACGGGCTTCTCCATTTAGGGGGCCCCCATCATGGAAGCCAAGAGAAGAGCCCAGTCCCCTATTCTGCCCCAGGCCCAAGGGGAACCGGGTGCATCCCACTCCCTCTGGCCCAGGGAAAATGCTCTCAATTTTTTTATTTTTATTTTTTTTTGTTCAAAATAAAGTCCTTAGTTAGCCACCTGTGTTCTCACTGAACTTGATCGGAGTACGAAAAGCAGCCGTGGCATCTGAGACGACCCTGGGTGGAAGGTCCCACAGAGCTGCCACCCCAGCTTTAGCTCTTGTCCCCTCCCTGCCAAGCTCAAGGCGCATAAAGTAGGAGCTGGAATCAGAGAATTAAACCACTAGCAGTTTTAATGGGCTGAGTGCTCCCCTCCCCTCTCATTGTTAATATTATTAATTATTCTTATTACTACAAGAATAAAGGATTCCTGAGAATCTACCCCCCTCTTCCCTCCCTGGACCCCTGGTGACAAGATTGGTCCCCACCAACCTCCCGAGGAATTGCTGAAAAAAGAAAATTGAAAGGCACTGTAGGGGCTGGGCCTGGCGTGGTGGGAGGCTGGGGCAGGAAGGGCAAGGAGCGTGTACACATGTTCTCCCTGTGTTTCTGTGGCCTCCTCGGTATACCAGGTGTGCCTCCAAAACCAAAGTAGAGTTGTTGGGTCTCTAACCCCTACCCCAACTCCCACTACACACTAGGGGCCCGGGGGGGGGGGGGGGGGGTCCATGATTAGTGTTGGGTTGGGAAATGGGAAAAGAAAGGAGCCAAACCCAATATGGGACAAGAGAGATAGGAATGACTAGAGTCCCTCATGAAATGGGGGGAGGGGGTTCCCTTCCCAGCCTGGGAATAAAGGGGACAGCTGCAGTGGAGCCCCTGGCTCCATCCTAGCCACCCCATGACCTCCAGGGCCCCCCCACCCACCCACTTCCCAAAGGGGCTGTGCGGCCTAGCTGTTGTCTCCGTTGCCTCCCTGCCGGGCACGGATGAAAGCCATGCCATGGGTTCGAAAGTGTGTCTTGAGGTTGAGTGGGCTGTCAAAGCCTTTGCCACAGACTTTACAAGCCAGGGGACCCCCAGAAGCAGGCAGGGGTGAGTCACCTCCTTCAGGCTCAGGCCCTGATTGGAGAGGCACCTCCTCGGCAGCCCCCACTCCCCCTCCACAGCGTCTCTTCTTATGGCTGATGAAGCGATGTCTGCTGAGGGAGCCGGGTGAGGCAAAGCAGAGGCCACAGTCCCGACACTGCGGGGCCCCATCATCACCCCGAAGCCCCCCCAGATGACCCTGTTCAGCCCCAGTCATGCTCCGGTAGCGCCCTGCTCGGAGGGGCTTGGCTGGGGGTGTGGTGCTGTCTGGCTCCTCACTGCAGGAGTCTGAGGATGGGCGGCGCTTGCGCCCAGAACCCTAGTGAAGGAGCCGGGGAAACGGGTCAGTGGGAAGAGTGGCCGCACGCCTCGTGCTAACTCCACTCCGTCTCTGGGAGCCCTTCCTGCGCCTATCTCTGTCCCGGCTCTCCATCCTCCCCCTCGTCTGATAGCATCCTCCCAGGACCTGGGGTCTCGGACAAACTGCCCACACCCTGGGGCCCCGCAGTACCTGGGTGCCACCCCGGGCGAGTCCACCCGCCTGACTCGGGGACTGGGTGCCCAGCCTCGGTGGCCGGTGTCGGCCTTGGACGTGTTTCTCCAAGATCACGCGGCTACTGAAAGTGCGTTTTCCCTCTGTGCAGTACCTGGGGTGGACAGAGAAGGGGCTGGCATGGGACGGGGAAAAGGGGGCACGAGACGGGGACGCCAGCTGCCCCACCGCGAGTCAGCTGGTTACCTGCAGGGGTAGACACGCTTGATGCCCTCGTGGTTGACCCTGACGTGCCGCCTCAGGCTGGGGGCAGAGCAAAAGGAACGCTCGCAAAGCCTGCATGGGAACTTTTTCACCGACTGCAAGAAAGTGGAAGGAGGCACAGTGAGGGCTTGGGGCTCCCCAGCGGCCCCCGGCCCCTCCTCTGGCCCAAGCTTCCCCCCATGTGCCCAGCAACCCCAAAAATCTGCTCTGGGTGCCCTTCCCCCTCACCTTGCCGTGTTCCTTCTTCATATGGGCCACGTACTCATCTTGCTCAGGGAACCAGGAGTGGCAGAGGCCGCAGGTCCAGCCCCCAAGCCCTCCGCCCCGTCCCCTATTGCCCCTGTTCCCCCCTGGTTCACGTCTGGACCTCTTAGCTGGTCGGGGGGGCTCAGGGGAACTAGGGGGTTCCTCTTCTTCTGAAGAGGAAGATGACTCCTCTGTGGGAGGGCCTGCCCTACCCCGAGACAGAGCCAATTCCTCAGGTTCAGGCTTAGGGGTCAACAGGGTACCCCCAGTCCCTTTCCCCCCAGCTTCCTCTCCCAGCCGCCCAGCCTGATGACTGTTCTGTGGGAGGGAGAAAAGGGAGGGGAGTCACCATGGGGTGAGATGGAGGGTCAGAGGAGTCTCGATGGATCACCCCGCCCCACTTCATCTCCCCACAACCCCCTCTTAAGTGTGCCGTAACCCCTGGTCCCCAGAAACGCTCCCGCCCGGCCCCATCCCCCAGCCCTGCTCCGGGGGCTCCACTCCAGTGCCCAGGGCCACCTTGAGATGCTCCAACATGGTCCTCTTCTGAGCAAAAAGCAACGGGCACGAGGGGCACTTGAAGACACTGACTCGCTGGGGTAGCAGGTGCTGGTCAAAATGGGACGAGAGCAGAGGCTTGTGGGTGAAGACGGTGTCACACATGGCGCACTTATAGATGAGCCTACGGAGGGAGAGGCGTTGGGGGAAGAGAACCCCCCCCCCACCGTTCCCCAAGGGAGGGGCGCGCCTCGGCCCCCCTCCGGCCCCCGGCCTCCACCCTTCCAGCTCCCCAGGCTCTCACTTGGCTTGCTGGGAGCTGAAGCCGGGGTGCTGAGTGTAGAGGTGGGCATGGGCGCTGGGCGCAGACTTGAAGGCCATGGGACAAATGGGGCACTTGTGGAACACCTCGCAGTGGGACGTCTGGATGTGGGACTTGATGGAGTTCACCCCACCAAATACTACCGAACAGCTCGGACACCTGGGGAGAGGGAGAACAAGGTCAGCGGCCCGGCAGCCCGGCCCCGGCCCCTCCGCCCCTCGGGGCCAGTTCCAGGCCGGACTCTGATGGAAAAGCCGCCCGCTGCCGCAGGAGCGGAGAGCCCAAGAGGCCGGGCAAGGACCGTCCTTGGGAAATGGCGGGAGAGGGAAGGGCTGCCCCGCAGCACGAGGCCCGGACAAGGCGAGGGGGGGACCGCAGCAGCCAGACGCTGGGCACCTGTATCCGACGCGGCGGGAGAAGTGGAGGCACGCTTCCCGAAGGTGGACCTGGAAGTTGGCCTGTAAGAAGTTCCCCCCACACTCTGGGCAGACGTGCGGGGGGCGGCTCTTGTGCATGCGCTGGTGGGCACTCAAACTGCAGCGACTGGGAAGCATCATGGGACATGACGGGCACACCTGGAAAGGGAGGGCGAAGGTGATCCAGAGGCACCTCACGGACTCCCCCCGGCTCCAGGCTAGAGGCCAGGGAGCTCCCGTCCCAAGCTAGCGTTCCGGGGGAAGGAAAACGGGGAGCTCCCTTCTTCCCACGTGAGGTTCCTCCCTACCACGCTTGGGTCTCCCTTCCAGGTCTCTCCCCGCTCCTCAGAATCTCCCCTGCCCAAGGCACAAGCGACACACGTCCGTGGTGCCTCTCCCTAGAAGGCTGACTCACGTTGCTGGCGACCCCCGGAGCAGGGGGCCCGGCCTGCTGGAAGTGAGCGGCCATCCCGGCCTTGTCTCGACACTGCTCCTTGCACTCGAGGCAGCGAAAGCAGGTGTAAGTAGAGGTAGTAGCAGAGGCTGGCGGCAGCTCGGCCAACAGGGGTAACGCCGGGGACTCGGCAGCCCCTTCCCCCTTGCCCGGGGTGGCTGGGGGTTGGGGAGTCACAGGGGGCGCAGCCACGGGCACCAGAGGCGTGATGTCCGGCTGCCCGACCATCTGGTCCAGAGCCACCGGCCGCATGACGAGGTGGGAGCACTGCATGACCAGCCCTCTGTCCTTGTGCTCGCGGGCATGGAGTAGAAGGCTGCACTTGTTGAAGAAGACCAGGCGGCGGGCACAGTGGTTGCAGGTGACCTCGATCCGCATGCTGCGGCGGTCATAGTGTCTCGCGAGGCTCTTCTCCAGGGAGAAGGCGTCCCCGCACTCCAGGCAGCGGTACCCCGCAGGAGGCAGGGCCAGCCCCGCCTCCGCCGGTGGGCACAGATTGGGCCGATAAGCTGGCAACAAATTCTTGCTGTTGAGGACCTTGTTGAAAGCCTCCACCAGGCCGGACTGGGTCCGAGAGATCACCGTGCCCCCGGCCCCCGCAGGCCTCGAGGGCTGCACCATCACCACGGAGGCGCCGTTGACCTTCTGGCCCCCGCTCCCCGATGCCGCCCTCCCCTCAGCTTTGGGCAGGCCCTGGGGCGCCAAGCCAAGGACGCTTTTGGCCACAGCCTTAGGGGATGCCGAAGCAGGCAGAACGACCGCTTTACGGGCCACGTTCGCTGCCATCAGCATGGCGGTACTGGCATTCTGGATGGTGGCTACCGGGAGCACGGTGCCCTTTAACTTTGTGCCATCCCCTAGCTGGACACTCACCACTTTGGGGCTCTCGGGGGTAGAGGCCCCTGGGGGGACCTTTGGGAGGCCAGGGTCAGCGGGGAGGGCCCCTTCGATGGAGGGGAGGGCAGCAGGAGGGTCAGGGTCTGAGGGGACGCGAGTCACCGTTCTGGTGATATTCCCACAGGACGTTTTAACAGTTTTGATACGAACTTTGAGAGGTCGGGAAGAGCTGGAAGAGGCTGGGGAGTCATTGCTGTCCTCGTCAGCTGCCTCAGCTCCACTTGAAGGGCTCTGGGGGGTATCAGGGGCAGACTTGTCAGCGGTTCCCTCATCGTCTTCTTCATCTCTTGGTGGACTGGTGCCCAGTGGTTTGGGGGAGCTGGGAGGATTTCCTGAGGCTGGCAATGACTTAAAAAAAGGGGCCCCACCCAACTGGGGGGGTGAACTGTTAGGAAGGATGCCCACCTCCTTGGGGCTGGAGGCCACAGCGGACCAGCCTGAGCCAGAAGGATGACGGGGGCTGTCACTGCCTGGCTCTGTGGTTCCTGAGGGGGGGGAAGAATCAGGTGGCAGCAGAGAAGGACCATTTTCCTGGCTCAATTCAAAAGGGGTAGAGAAAGAGGGTGAGGTCAGGGCCCTCTCACGGGATAAAGAAGGGGCAGAAGGAGGCAAAGGGTCTGGGTCCCCAGGCTCAGGCCCAAAATGTGCAAAAAGGTCCAAGGAAGGCTTCCCTTCCCCTGCTTTGTCTTTCCAGCTCTCTCCACTGGGAGGAACCGGGGAGCGGGCAGCTCTTGGGGGAGGTGGCTCAGGGCCCCCAAAACCATTCTGTAGTAGTCGGGGTCCCACAGGCCCTTCCTTGGGGCCTAGCCCTGCTCGGGCTCCATCCCCACCTGAACCACCTCCCATAGAATCAGGCTGTTCTGGGCATATAGTGTTTTTGACAATAACACTGACAGCGGAGATGTCGGGATGGGGAAGGCTATGCTCAGAGGGCTGGGCTGGACCTGCTGACCTATCTCCAGCAGCGCCTGGTCCTTCCCCAGAAGATGCCCCACCACTGGGTTCTGCCTTCCCATGGGCCCCAGGCCCCTCACTTTCCTCAGGCCCTGAGTGTATGGCCTCATTAGCATCAATATCAGGGATGTCAAAAGCAGCAAGGAGGTCATCAAAGTCTGGGGTCTTCATGTCCCCCATAATGGGGGTGGGACCTACACCTGGGGAAAGAGGGAATAAGAGGGAGGAATTGAGACTTCAGGGAGGGACACTTCTTACTTTTATTTCCCCATCATCCTTCCCCATCTCTTTGGCCTGGTTAAGAACCCTCAGACTGGACAATGCAATACAACAATCATTTATTAAGGGCCTGTGTGTGCAGAGCTCTGTGCCTTAGCAAGGCAGGACATACAAGGTTCAGAGAAGACACCAGTTCTGCCCTCAAGGGGCTTACAGTCTACTAGGGAATAAGACAATTACTCAGATAGCTCCAATACACAATATTGCATGATAAGGGAGCCCCCAGTGGTACAAGGGAAAGAAACTTGGCTCTGGAGTCAGAGCAATGGGGTTCAAATCTCTCCTGATGCTTCCTTCTTGGTTACTTAGAGAAGCCATTAACCTCCCAGGGCCTCAGTTTCCTCATCTGTTAAATGAAGGGATTGGCTAGATGACCTTGTGAAGGTCTCTTCTAGGTCTAGATGTATGAGCTCAGGATCCTAAGTGTTAAGAGAATTATCACACACTATCCAACCAGGTAGCACAGCGAAGGCTGGGGCTCAACAACATGTACATGGATCCACCAGGAGACAGATGAGGATCGACGGAGGGAGGGAGGGAGGTCGGGCACTGCAGAGAGGGGGCAGGAAGAGAAGGAGGGCATGGGGTTGGCATGGATCTGGTTCTGGAGCACAGAGCAGAGAGAAAGGCTAGGACATAAGGTTGAAAGGGAGAACAGGGCCAGATTGCGGGTAGCCTGGAATGCCGAGCAGTTTAAATGTTACTTGACAGGCAGGAGGAAACCATTGGGGAGTTTTTTATTAGGAGCAGAAGGACCGTCTTGAAGAAGGTGTTTCTGCCTGAAGAGTAGATTAAAGGCAGGGAAAGGAATAAGGAGGTTATTACAAGAGACAAGGTAAATGATGAGGAGAGCCTGTACGGGGGTGCTGTCAGTGTGGAGCAGGAACAGGAGGTTGAGTTGACAGGACTTGGTAACTAATCGAAGATGAGAAACCCCCACCACATCTCAAGGATCCAAGCAGGGGAAAAAAGAGAGCTGCTGGGTAAGGATGGAGGGGAGGGAGGGACCTGAATGGATAGCAGGAAAAAGAGGCTGAAGACAAGAGAGGCAGATACAGAAAGCCAGAGAAAGAGATAGGGATGTGCGTAGACATGTACAAGTAGAACAGGAAAGGTCGTGAGCAATTTGGACAGTTCACAGCAAGCTAAATCAGCTGAGGTTTTAGAGGGACGAGCCCTGTCCTTGAAGTGACTCCATCACTCAGCCTAGAACCCAGCAAAGAAAAACAATCGATAACTGTTGATACAGATACTGATCGAGGCTCAAGGTTGGCCACAGGATCGATTAAGGTCATCTGTGGCTCAAAGGAAAGCAATCTGGCCAAATGGTCAGAGCCCTAGATTGGGATTCAAGAAGAGGTTCAACCTCATCGAAAGTTTCACTTGACCACAGTGTGACCAACTACCCATAAAGGGAGAGAATCATTCCAACTCCGTAGGGATAAATTTGAATAAAAGTTGGAAAGTGCCACCTAAAAATGTGATCTTATCATATTCAGATCTCACACCTGCTGGGGAATCCGGTGAGTGGGCAATGGAAATCTGAGGTTAGGATCACTTGAGACTGTCCATGGTTATCACATAAATTTAAATTCAGGCCAACTGGAGTAATTCTCTTCAACTGGAGGGGAACGTAAACTGACCAATATGGAAAACAGGACTGGGAAAGTCAGAGATACATCAAGATTAGAACAGACTGAAAGACACAGAGACAATGACAGCATATCTGGTCACAAAAGCCCCAGCTCTGGGCCTCTCCTCAGTCACAAACACCTGCTGCTCAGCTCCCCAGTCTTCCCTAGAGTGGCACAGACTTCCCTCAGCCCACTCCTCCTTTCTTCTTCCATATTTCTCTCTTTTCCTTTCTTCAGAGGCCAAGGGACCAAGAAGCATAAGAACACTTAAAGATGAGACCTCCCCAGAGAAGCTAGCTTAGAATGTGAGAGAAGGGCTGGAGGAGGGGCACGACCCCCTTAAGGCTGCCAAGGTAAAAAGCTACACACACTCCCATCACCATCCTGATGGCAACTAATTCCGTTCAAAGCCCGCCAACGTCCCTGGTTCTGCCTTAAGTCCTTCCCACAGCAGTAGCCTTTAGAGCCTGGCCAAAGTCCACCCCCATCAAAAGAAAAGAGAGGGAATGAATGCAAGTTTAGGCAATGTCTCCAAAAACAAGGCTCAGGGATTCTACCTTCCCAAATCCCCTCCCCCTTCTCTGAAGATGCCCGCAGTCCTCCAGGGGCCAGTTCCCTCACCTGTCCCCAGCCCCAGGATGGTAACTAGAGATAGTCTCTGCAGGTGGCAGCAGGTACCAGTGGAGGGACCTTTGGGAGCAAATGGAGGGGGAGGGAGGAAACCTAGGCAGCTTAAGGCAAAAAGGGAAATCCTCTCCCCAGTCTTCAGCAAATTCAACTAAGAGCTAAGCGGTCCCAGCTTTTGTCTTTGCTAGAAGCACTCACAAAAGCTTCAGGGCTCCCCTGGCTCTCCTGAGGCCCCAGATCCCTCCTTTGGCCTGGGAGCAGTGACTGATGGTGAGGTGGCTGGTGGAAAAGAGGAGTGGCCAATTGAGAGTACAGGAAAGCCCAGTCTGTCATGCCCCCCCCCATTTATACACCCCACTCCACACCTTGTTGGTTGCTCAGGCTAGGTTTCTGAGGTCATCCCATAGCTACCCACATCAAAAGGCAGAAGCAGCCTGGCACTTAAGGCTGGAAGCGCTTTCCTGACTCAAAATCTCCAGGTTTGGGCTGCCCACCCCCCTCAGTTTTTCCTTCTGTTCTTGCCCAAAAGCCAAAGGAGAAGGCTGAACAGGAAGAGGTTGAGCTCTCGGCCCACTCAGGGCCTGTGGGGGGAGGGGAAGGGTAGAAATGGAAGGGGAAGGAGTGCTCCACTTTCCCCGGGCTCCCACTGCCTGGTACTGAGGGCGAGGTGGGGCAGGGGAGGGAGGGGAGGTGGCCAGCGCACACTAGGCGATTAGGCTGCAGACTAGCTGGGCAGCGGGCGGAATTAAGTATCGGCCATCTGCTGAGGCACAGGGTCGGAGTAGATCGAGTCAGAGCCCAAGGGAGGGGAGGGAAACTGGTCCAAGGACTGGGAAAGGCGTAAGGGGAAACTGAGGCTGCAAGATGGGGAGGGGAGACTCGCGTCCGTCCCTCCACCCAGTTCCTTACTGAGGTCTCCGAGAGCGAATCTGCAGCAGCAGCTCGTGCCCTGGGGGTTGGCACCCTCCTCCCTCCTCTCCTTTGCAGGATTTAAACCCCAGAGCTCTGGGCTGCCTGTAATTGACCACAGTCCAGGTCTCCCAAGGCCAGGAGGAATGCCCTCCCTGCGCCCCCCCTCCTAGCTCACCAGGGCCCCCCAAGGGTGGGGTGGGGCAGGGCCGCAGGACATCAGCTTCCTTTCGAGGCGGAGCAGGGGTGGGGTGGGGGAGGGGAAAAAGGCTGACCCCGCAGGCCTCAAGCCTTTGAACCCAGCCCCGTCGGATCTTACTGGGCCGGAGGGAAGGGGAGACTGCCGGTCCGCAACTACCTCTCCCCAGGGGCGCGGGCACCTTGTTGGGTTGTGCTCCCCTGCAGCCTTTGGACACACGGTCACCACCTTGGGCCAAAGGCTAAGGGGAAGGGGCCGGCACCAAGGTGCCTCCGGTCTCCCGAGTAGTTACCCGGTTTGTAGGGAGAACGGTTCTGCCGGGAGATTCACCCACCCGGAGCCGGACCCAGGTGGGCGGCGGCGGCGGCGGAGCAGCACCTTTCCAGTGCAGATTACCACCCTCAACACCCCCCCCCTCGACAACCCCCCCGGGGGGATTTACCCAAGTGGGGGAAGGGAGGGTATTTACCCGCCCCCAAAGAGGGGGCGGGGCCGGAGGCGGGTATTTACCCGGGGCGGGCTTACTTGTTCCGGTCCCGGGCCAGGCCGACACTATGCGGTCTTTGCCCAGCTCCTGCAGCCACTGCTGCCGCCACCTTTCCCGCAGCCTCCGTTTCTTGCCGCGGCTACTTCCTGCTTCTCCACTGTACAGCCTTTCCCCCTCCCTTAGCACCCTCTGCGCTCCTGGCCGGAGCCGCCTGCTTCTGCACTCGCCATTGGACAGGACGCCCATCGTTCACGCTCCAGCCCTGCCCATAACTAGATTCTACTGGCTCCGGCTGAAGTCTCTCCGGCAGAGGTCCCTGCTCTCCTCCAATCCTCATTGGACTGGGGGCTTCGTCACTCAGAGAATCTCGCTCCCCATTGGTTTCCAACCTGATAAACCTACCTATCCTCTTACCTGAGCTCCTTAAAGTTCATTGGAGGAAGCTTCAGTGGCTTCCGAGCTGCTCAGCCTTAGTCCTTCTTTTTCCATTGGAGTAGGTTCCTCTCAGATGTCCCTCCGTCCTCCTACAGCCCATTGGCCTGTTTTCATGTATGCAAATATGAAAGAGTTTTCAGTTTCTATTTGCTGGAGGGGGAGGGGCAACTCCTCCTGGACTCAGGAAATAGCCCGGCCACGCTAGTTTCTCGTAAAGATGACCTCCGAGACTGTACTCCGCGCCGTGACGCCATGGCGACGTCACTACGCCACCCATCTGACATGCCAGGTTCTGTCAATGGGCAGAGTGAGTTTTTGGTCATGTGGTGACGTCACACACCAAACTCCACGTGGCCCAGCGCTGTTCCTGCAGACTCACTTGCTTTGCCTTCCCTTTCTTTCTATGACGTCGTTAGGGGAGGGGAGGTGGGACACGTGGAATATGGTTTGATTTGAAAGTCTGCTGAGTTGCCTCCTTCTTGGGACTTCCATGTGATCCTCTGAAAAGCCTTCCTTGATGACCCACATTAAGTCTTACTACTGATCCCCTGGGCCACTTAGTGAAGTAATTTGGGGGTCTTAAAGGATAGAGTTCTGCCCTTTAATTACCTGTATGTATCATAGGGTTTGGAGTTGAATTTGACCTTAGAGACCCTATCCACACTCTCCTTAATGGAAAGACAAATAGCCCCGTAAAAGGAATTGATTTGGGGAGCCCAAGGTGGCTCAATGGACCTGAGCCAGGTCCGGAGAGGTGGCGGGGAGAGGTCCTGGTTCCAGTTTGACTTCAGACCCTTCCTAGCTATGTGATCCTGGGCAAGGCCTAGACCATTGGGGGTAAATGACTTGCCCAGTCACATATTGAAACTTTTTGCATTTTACAACTATGTCATTTGAGTCAATAACCCTATGAAGTAGGTACCATGATTATCTCCATTTTACATTTGAGGAAACTGAGGCAAAGAACAGTTAAGTCGCTTTCCTGGGAGATCTCACAGCTAGGAAGAGTCTGAAGCCTAATCTGAACTTGGGTCTTCCTGAATCCAGATAATTAGTTCTATCCACTGTATCATTTAGCTATGGAGGAAATTAATATAGATTGTGTGATGGAAAGAATATTGGATTTAAAGTAAATAAGCCAAGATGGTGGGGTGACTTTGGAAGAATCATTTCCCTGAATTTCCATCAGTCAAATGAGAGAGTTGGACTAAATGATTATAAAAGTTCCTTTCGTCCTCTAACCCCTGGTCTTGAAAATTGTCTTTTTTACTCCCCTAAGATTACACGTGTAAAGCTGGAAAGAGTCATTTAATCCAACCCTAGGAGTTCTTCAAATTATACCTTCAGATGAGGAAACTGAGACTAAGAAAGGATGATGACTTGCCTAAAATCACTGATAGTAAATGGCAGAGTAGGATTTGAACCCAGGCCCTCTGCTTCCTATTTCAGTGTTGTTGGGTTTTTTTCCCACTGTATCATACTCCCTATGTTTCAAAAAAACTCTGCACTCCCATCAATCCAGGTTCCCAGTTTGTATCTTCTCATAATTAAATCACCTCTTCTAGCTGACTTTTCCCCTTGCTCCAGGATAATTCTGGGAGCCTCAGATGTTAACTCAGGTTCAAATAAAAGGTGACTCACAACAGGAGCAGAACCTTTTCTCCTGAGAAACTCCCTGACCTCCCACTTTGAGTCTCTCTCCTCTTAACACCTCAGCCACTTACTGAATGAAATACACTTAGTACAGCATTAGGACAACAAAATATTCATTTAGGACAGAAATATGCAATAGAGAAATGAAAAGCAAGCACCCCCCACATTCTCAGTAAGTCTCTTACTCCTCCCTCAAAAGTAACCTAGAACTGTGAGTTTCTTGAGGACAGACACTATCTTTTGCCTTCCTTTGTATCTATCCCGAGTTTAGCAGTGTCTGGCACATAGTAGATGCTCAATAAATGTTTACTGACTAACTAGGAAGCTCGCACCCACCCACCATTCCTCCCATATCCAAAGGGTTGACAAATCTTGTCAATTCTACCTCCAGCACTTCTGTCCCCTCCTCTCCTGACACTATAACCAGCCATGTTCTGGCCCCTCATCCCCTCTCAGTCTCCTAGGTGGTCTGCCCTCTCCATTCCCTTTTCCCAGCTGCCAGCTGAAATCCCTGGAATTCCATTGAGTCTCAGATCAAGTACCATCTACATGAAGCTCCCCCGCCCCCAGCTACTAGTACTCTCCTTATCTCTTATTCATTTTCTAAGTATTCTAAACATGCTCTCCATTTCCTCTAGGATAAAACCTAAACTCCTCTGTTTGGCATTCAAGTTCCTTCACAAGCTGTCTCCACCCTCTATTTCTAGGCAGATGACAAATTGCTCTTCTTTGCACTCTGTCACCGACCTGTTCTACTGACTTTTCCCCATACTTGATATTCTATATCCTGCCTCCATGACTTGATATCCTGCTTCCATGCTGGGCTGTCCCTCATGCATTAAATGATCACCCTCATCATTGTCAGGCCCAATCTCTCTGAGCTTCAGTCTTGCTTCACCAAATGCCTATTAAACATTTCAGAATAAGTTTCCCAGAGACATTTAAACTCCATTGTCCAAAACAGAACCCAGGCTCTTTCTCCCTAAAAACCTCACCTTTCTAGCAATCTTCCTAATTTTTTTTTAACCCTTACCTTACACCTTAGAATCAGTACTGGGTACTGGTTCTAAGGCAGAAGAGTGGTAAGAGCTAGGCAATGGGAGTGAAGTGACTTGCCCAGGGTCACACAGCTGGGAAGTGTCTGAGGTCAAATTTGAACCCAGGACCTCCCATCTCTAAACCTGGCTCCCCATCCACTGAGCCACTTAGCTGCTCCCCCACCCTCCTACTCCTCACAATCTTTCTTATTTCTGTCAAATTCCTCCTTTCAGTCTCCCAGATTCATACCCAGAATATTATTCTCAACTCCTCACTCTCCTTCACACCACCAAATCTTGTCGTTTCTACCCCTTAAGACCTCTCTCTTACTATTGGAATTTCCAACTGGTCTCTGTGCCTCTTCTTTCCCCATTGCAGGCCATCCTACACACTATTTCCCGTGATCATCCTTAATACAGCTCTGTCCATATTGTCCATCCCCTCCTTGGTACACTCCACTGGTTCCCTGTTTATTTCATTTCTAGGTTAAAATATAAATTCCTCTGTTTAGTTTTGGATGCCCTTCACAATCTGACCTCTGCCTTTGTCTCCAGTCTCACCTCAATGGACATGACTCCTTCTCCCACATTCCAGGAGCCAGTCAAACTGGCCTTCTCTGGCTCCTCACACCATCTCCTAATGCTGTGCTCAATGCACTTCCTCCTTGCTCCCTTCTGGAAAAATCTTCCCTCCCTGGAGTACTCCAGTACTGCCTTCTGTGAGAAACCTTTTCTGTTCTAACTACTTGTACTCTTTCCCTCAAACAGCCTCGTATTTTAACGACCTTGTATTTATTTCTATTTGCTATACTTATTCTGTCTTTCCTCCAGTTTGTTTATCTCTGGGCATAAGTCAGCTTCAGAGAAAAACAGTGGCTGAGTTCTCTGACTCAGAATGATGAAACTGTACTTGCACGTTTGTATCTGACAAGCTGTAGAACATTGGAACAAACGGAGAATGCGATCTGCTTCTGGGACTAGAATGGGAAGAATCAAAGAATCGGAGAACTTTTAGATTAATATCTGGATAAATATGGACACCAAGACTGTTCTCTGACTGTGGGACAAATAGACTTGATCCAAATATAGAGAGACAATGAGAATTTGACTACTAATCATAAACTAAAGAAGAATCAGCTGCTGAATTAAAAAAAAAAGAGTGAAGAAGAAAGTGAGACCAAAGCATAAAGAACAGATGTCTGAATTGGGTCAAAGGGAATTGGGTCTTTCTCTGCACTATCTATCCCTTGTTACCAGGAAGACTGGTTGTCCAGGGAGAGGTTAGAACGCCCTCTATTGCCACCTGCTGCTGAGAAGAATAAATAGGGAGAATATACTCTGTTCTCTGACAGTATGCTGAAAAAAAGAAAAGGCAGAAGCTGCTTCTCTGATTTACCACCTGTTGTTGCTGAAAGGTGGAGAAAGTAAAAAAGAATCTTGCAAAAGAGCAGAATTAATGAAACTTTTGCCTCTTTAATTTTTTAATGGAAATTTTTAAATTAATTAATTAACTAATTTAGAATATTTTTCCAAGGTTACATGATTTATGTTCTTTCCCTCCCCTCCTCCCCACTCCACCCCTGTAACCAATGAGTAGTTCCACTGGGTTTAACACGTATCATTGATCAAGACCTATTTCCATATTATTAATATTTGCACTGGAGTGATCATTTAGAGTCTACATTCCCAATCATATCCCCATCAACTCATGGGATCAAGCAGTTGTTTTTCTTCTGCATTTCTGCTCCCACAGTTCTTTCTCTGAATGTGGATAGGGTTCTTTCTCATAAGTCTCTCAGAATTGTGCTGGATCATTGCATTGCTACTAGTAGCAAAGTCAATTACATTTGATCATGCTACAATGTATCAGTCTCTGTGTACAATGTTCTCCTGGTTCTGCTCCTTTCACTCTGCATCAATTCCTGGAGGTCTTTCCAATTCACATGGAATTCCTCCAGTTCACTATTCCTTTCAGCACAATAGTATTCCATCACCAACAGATACCAAAATTTGTTCAGCCATTCCACAATCAAAGTTTTGCCAATTTTAGAATAAAGGTCATTTCTGTTCCCAATAGAGCAAAATATTACTCTTAACTGAAGGCATAAACTAAGCTGAAAGCTGGAAGTGATGGATACTATAGTTGCTGTTGAAGAGTGAGTTCAGCTAAACAAAAAGTAGCTTTGGAAGTAAAGAATGGATAAGGCTGCCCAGGGAAGTGAATCATTTAAGGGAATGGAAAGGCATGAGGGGGGAAAAAGCCAAGGGAAGAAGAGGCAAAGGATACATTCAGGACTAGAGAGAATAGGAAAGATGAAGGATATCATCAGATCACTGGAGGGAGCAGGATATACAGGACTCGGGCCTTGGGTACCATAATCTTCAAGCCTAGCATGTAGTTGAGAGGTCCTTTTTGACCCTGATGCTAATAAGGTTATTATGACAAGATCTTGGTCATTCCTCTAGTTCTTCCATATAAAATATTTGGACAGTCCTACAGAGCAGCAAAGCAGAAGAGGGTGTTTTACAGAGAAGAATAGTATATCCATAAGCCACGGGTCATTCCACTCCTAATTTAACAGGCAGATAGGTATGGGGCACCAGATAACAAGCTTGTATGTGGGATAGACCTTTCCAGCAAGGAAGATTCAAGATATGTTGTATTCTGAAGAAAGGGAAGAGTAGAGGTAGTAGGAAGGAAAAGGGATTGCTAGCAGCAAGGGTATAGCTTAGATTTCATCCTCAGAAAACTGCCTCATTGTAACTTTTGACTATTTATCTCTTGGAAATGGCTTTTGATCTTATATATATATATATATATATATATATATATATATATATGTATATACATATATGTATATATATATGTATATGTGTATATATATATATATACACATATATATAGTTGTTAATTGAAATTTTTTATTTAATTAATTAATTTAAAATACTTTCCCACAGTTACATGATTCATGTTCTTTCCCTCCCCTCTTCCCCCAACCCAGCCAACAATCAATTCCACTGGGTTTTACATGTGTCATTGTTGATCTTATATTTTGATATCAATTCCCTATATATCTTAGCTATCAGACTTTCCCCAAGATATTTATTGCAAATGTATTTTCCCAGTTAACTATATCCCACTTAATTTTAAATAAATATTTGTTTGTGAAAATATCTTAATTTTATGTAATCAGAATTATCTACTTTATCTCCTGCAAACTTCTTTTCCATTTAGTTGGTCAAGAATTTTCCTTTTTCCATATCTGTGAAAGGTATATATCCTTCCTTTGCCCCTTTAAGTTCTTTATCATATGGCCTTCATCTACAACCATCTGGATCTTATTGTAGTATATATTATTAGATGTTAGTCTAAACCTAATTTCTGCCAGACTACTTTCCAATTTTCCTTTTCCAATTTTTTTGTTTTTTTGTCAAATAATGAGTCTTTATCTCAGAAGTTAAAGTTTATCAACAGTTGTACTGATAGGTTTGTTTGCCACTGGTTCTTTTATATCTAATCTGTTCCACTAATCTACTTTTCTATTTTTTAATCAGTATCAAATTGTTCTGATGATTACTACTTTATAGTATAGTTTGAGACTGAATACTGCTAAGCCCCTTTTCTTCCCACTTTTTTTAAAATCCCAGATTAATTATTAGTAGTATATCTAGTTCTAGAAAATAACATTTCAATTATTTGAATGTCGTGGCAACAAATAAGTAAATTAATTGAGGCAGAATTGTTATTTTGATTCTTTTGGCAAGACCCAACCATAAGAAATTAATGTTTCTTTAAAAAAAAAATCTGTCTTTATTTCTGTAAAAAATATTTTGAAGTTATAGTCATATTATTCCTCTGTGTATCTTGGTCTATAGACTCCCAACTATCTTACATATTATAATTATTTTGAATGGAAAATTTCTTTCTACCTTGTCCTAACAAGCACTTATGTTCTAATGGGTTTATTGGAAAAAGTCAGGAAGGTAACAAGTTTTACTGTGTGCCATACATGATGAGGGCTAGAGAAAATAAATACTAGCAAAAAAGAGAGTCTCTGCCCTCAAGGAGCTTACATTTTAATGGGAGAAAATGACCAGACAAAAGGGAGCTGAAAAGCTGGAGAATGAAGGTGTGGAGAGCTGGGGAATGGTATCTTAAGGCCAGAAAGTCAGGTATTGAATTTTGTTGACTCAGTGACCCATCATTTCCAGACCTGCTTGTTAATCAGTGTTGGGAGGTGATGTGTCACTCAGTCTACATTTTGGTATACTCTGATCCCTATCACTAGTCAAGTCACCCCACGCACATACCTGTCATGTAGACAAGTCACTTGCCCCACCTGTGTGGAAATTGTCATGTTACCTACCTGGTCCAAAATCTTTTACTGACCTGGACCTATCCAAATTGTCTTATTAAAAAAATGGCCCATTTTGAAACCTTGCTGATCCCCAGTGATCAGCCCATCAATGTGTTGCTGTTGTCAATGTGGAATCTAGAAACCCCCAGACTTGTAGCCTGACTAAACTTGGGGTTCATCAGATCTTACTAGGCTACAAGTTTTGGAGTTTCTAGATTCCACATCAACACAATTTTGACATACTTTTAATAAACTGCTTTTAATTTTCTTTGTCCTGGGTTTTGCCTCATTAAATAGCATAAAAGCCCCAAAGTAAATAATTTCCTTTCAAAATAGGAATGAATAATAAACAGAAATAGTGATAATTATGTGGAGTTATTTATTCCTATTCTTTTTAAAGCGTACTATATTTAATCAAAAACCTTTTCTGCAGCTATAATTTATCATAATTTTTATTGGTTTTCTTATTAAATTTCTTGTCTTGTTGTTTACATTTTTCCTAATACTAACCCAGCCCTACATTTCTGTAATAAATCCAACATGATCATAGTATATAATCTTTTAAATATGTACTAAAATTATATTTAATATTTTAGTATTAATATTCATTAGAAATATCATTAAGTACCTTCCTCTGCTTTATCTCTTCCAGATTTAGGTATCAGTACAGTGTTTGTCTCATTGGAAGGAAATTGGAATTATACTGAAATTATTAAATATATAATAATGTGTTATTGAATTATATTGAAATATGAGTTAATTATTATTCAAATGTCTGATAAAATTTACTTGTAAATCCATTTGGTCCAGCTTGTTTTTTTTTCCTTTAGAATTTCCTTTGGAATATGTTCAATTTCTTTTTCTGAGATTTGGGATTTGAGATAGGGAATGGTCCTATGATTTCATTGATATAGGGAAATCCAATAGAACTTCTACTAATGAACATTGGCACCTTTTCTATAATTTATAGTCTTAGAGAGTTTCCTAGAGTATAGAGAAGAGACTCATTTCCAGGTCCCAAAGGGCAAAATGTGACAAGAGCAGGGACTTAAATTCAGGTCTTTCTGCCATAAGGCCAGTTCTCTAGCCAGTATACCATACTTCTCCAGCTTTTCTGAGGTGGGTTATTTAAAATGTGCTATTTTTTCTGTTGTCAATTTGAGTAGTTTTTAAAAAATATTTATCCATCTCACTGAAATTGTCACTTTTGTTGGCATATGATTAAGATCATTTTCAATGATTTCCTTTATTCTTTTTAGCTCTCCTTTTCTACTTTTGATATTAACAATTGGCTAATAATTTTCTATTATATTAGTTGTTTAAAACAGTTTGTTTTATTTGTCAATTCAGTGGGGTTTTGGTTTTCAATTTTATTTCTTATTTAATTTTAATTATTTCTATTTTGTGTTTAATTGGATTTTTATGTTTCTTTAGTCACATTCCCAATCAATTAATTTGTTCTTTATCTTTTGCTTATTTAGGGTTTAAAGCATTTAGAGATATAAATTTTCCCTTAAGGAGTACTTTGAAAAATCCCAAAAGTTTTGGTATCTTATATCATTGTTGTCATTTTCTTTTATGAAGTTATCAATTATTTGACTCCTTAGGACCAAATTATTTTGTCTCTGTTTAAGCTTGAATTTTTCTTCACATTCCCTTTATTGATTATAATTTTATTGTGTGATTAGTAAAGAATGAAGTATTTAATATTTCTGAGTTTGTTTATGCCTTAGTACATACTCAGTTTTTGTAAAGGTGCCATTCACATCTGAGACATATATATATATTTCCTCATAATATTTAGCACATCTAACTTTTCTTTAATTCTATTCAAGTCCTTATAGTCTTTCTTGTTTGTCTTCTTAGATTTGCATGTTTTTGGAAGAGGTATGCTGAGTTTCCAAACTATGATAGATTTGCTATCAACTTCCCCCTGCAATTCAGTTAACTTTTCCTTCAAGTATGCTCTGATATTTCATGAATATATATGAAATTTTGATGTTATAGTGCCTCTGAACAAAACACCACGTCTCTTTATCTGAGATAGTAATTATTAGCCTTATTTTTAAAAAGTCAACTGAGATAATAAATTCTGCTCTAATCTTTCATTTTGACTTTTGTTATAAATATGTTTCTTGTAAACAATATATCATCACTCTGCAAGATCCCATAACCTCATCACTACCTTCTGTCCCCCTGATTGGAGTGGGGAGCCACAAACTCCAAAACCTCTATTAAAGAAGGGAATTCAGTTCATAAAATCTCTTCATTTTCCAGCTGACTGCACTAATTTAGGACTTCTTTCACTTTTCTACCATGCCCCCACATCACATACCTTTCTGGGTGGTTCCCCATCTTATTGAATTGACTACAGTTGACTTTTGTTTTCTAATTCATTCAGCTACTCTCCTGGCTTTGTGAATGAGTTCATCCCATTCACATTTATGCCAGCTAATTGTGCTTTCCTCCATTATATCCCCTTATATTTTTCTCTCCCCCTCCTTTTTTGAATAGGTGGTGAAGGAAAGGAGCAATGAGATCTGCAGTAGTATCTCATTTTGGAAGCAAAAGGTTCCTTCTTGTTCTCTGCCCTTTTCTCTTTTCATCTGGCCCAATCTTTAATCATTTGTTCTCATTCTTTCTCTTTCTCCCCACTTGAGGTTCTATTTCCACTCTGTCAAGTTCACATTTGCAATACCCAGAATTTATCACAGTGTTAAGGGGAGAACGAGTAATTAAGGACTGAGATAAGTGCAAACAGTAGGCACTTAATAAATCTTAATTCATTTGTTGGTTGATTGATTTTGCTTGTGAAATGCTTTGGCTTCACTTGCCATTCTGCCCAGCTGTCTATTCAGGCTCTTAGTTATCTGCCCTGCAAAATCTACTTCATCCCAGCATATTACACCTCCCAGAAGATAATTTCTTTCTCATTATCAACTGAGTTTGAGGGAGCCACAGAGATGGGTAAAATGTTTCATCATTAGCCCTCTGGATTTATGAATTAGTTGTTATGCTAGTCATTAAGCTAGCAGAGTCCCAAGTCTTTCAGAGTTGTTTGTCTTTATCATATTGTCATGATATAAACTATTTTCCTGGTTCTGTTAATTTCCCTGCATCTGTTCATAAAAATCTTGCCAGTTTTTCTGAAGTCATTCCCTTTATTTTCTTTAAATTCTATTTTACTTTATTTCTAGCTCCAAATTATCTCCCTCCCCCCTTTCTCTTCCTAATTCATGGAGAAAACAACCAGAAGCCATTACAAATATGTAGTCATGCAAAATAAATTCCTGCATTAATGAGAGAGAGAAAGAAAAGAGAAGAGAAGAGAGGAAGAGAGGGAGAAGAAAAGAGGGAGGGAGGAAGGGAGGGCTTAGGGAGTCCATCTGCTTTCTGTCTGGAGATCTACATTTCATTAGAAATTCTTTCAAAGTGATTTTTCCCCCCTAAAATTGTTCTTTACTGTCTTTGTGCTTGGAGTTGATGCCCCCTCTCTAGATATGTTGTTGTGTGTGTTGGGGGAAGGTGCACATGCCCTAAGTTTTAGGGAATGTTTATAATTATTGTTCTTACAATGCCATTTAGTAAATGCCTTTGTTAAGAATTAATAGAGTCTACTGGTTGAATATTAATGGTCAGTGTACAATGAGAACTCAGGAGCAACAGTGTAAAGACACAAAAGTTCCTACTCCTAGAATCCAAGGTAGTAGCTCTCTTTTCCCCATCACCAAATCCCCTCTAAATATGAGTATTGTAATGATGTGGCTGGGCCAGGGTGGGAGTAGAAGTAGAGGAGGAAGGGAAGTAGAGGAAATGACACTTCTGGAGGTTCTTTACTTGTCCTTGGCAGAACATTGGTGCCTTCAACAAAAATAAGGAACTTTGTCCAAGAGAGTAGACTTGGGGGGAGGGGGGAGAGTAATGAGCTCTGTTTAGATATGAGTTTAAGATACCTCCAGGATATCTAGTTGGAGCCATCTAGAAAGTAGTTGGTTAGAGAAGGGCTGAAGCTCAGGAGAGAGATGAGACTTCTCTCTACAGCTAGGTCCTGATTAGTGTACATAATGAACCCCCATATACTGATCACATTATTTGAATTTGCTGTTCAATCGTGTCTGACAGTGATCCCATGTAAGTATTTCTTGGCAAAGATACTGGAGTGGTTTGCCATTCCCTTTTCCAATTTAAAGCTATAAATACTTGTAAAATATGGTAACTGGTTCCAGTTCAGTGGAAACACTCAATGAATAATGTTAAATTAGGACTTTAAAAAATCTATTAATGTAATATATCAGCAAAGGATAAGAAAATGCATTTCTGATTCAAGTTTATGATAAAGTAATAGAAAAGTTATATAAAGCAAAAAGTCTTAACTGACTAAATATCATCTAAAGAGAAGCCTACGCTGATGATAAAAAATGCCACGATCATTTAAAATATTTTAGCAGTTGAGACTGGCCTGACTTCTCTTTAAATCTTTTTATATACATTGGTAGATGCAGAAAGCTTTATCCTCATGGCAGATAATTTGCAAGCTTTGGTCAACATAATTTTTTTCTTCATAACTTATACAGGTTAAAAAATCACTCCAAATTCTCTGATAGCAAAGTTCATGTGGACATGATCTGTTTCTTTGCCATTTTGTTGTCTTCTTCAAACCCTTGGAATTATGTTATCTAGGTAACATGGAGGGTGATGGAAATAAAAGCACCAATTAGTTGGAATGTGAATGTAGAATCTCCTGAACGTTGTCATTTTCCAATTCATCAAAATCAAACTTTCTTTCATTTTTTCTACAACATTCTACTTTTGAGAAGGAAAACCTTCAGAATTACTGTTTATATACAATGTGGCAAAATGAACCTCTGGGCCACACACACACACACACACACACACACGTATTGTTTGCAGTTATCTGTTATCAAGCTTAGGCAACATTTTCAATTGTATTTTTGATGTTATAATTTTTCCAAAAGTTGGTTAGGGAAATTACATCACCATCTATCGTTTTAGAAATTGCTAGTGCAAAAGTGTTCCTTAGGGGAGGCAGCTAGATGGCTCAGTGGATAGAGAGCCAGGGGTCCTGGATTCAAATTTGACCTCAGATACTTCCTAGCTGAGTGACCTTGGGCAAATCACTTAACCCCAATTGCCTAACCCTTACTGCTCTTCTGCCCTGGAACTGATACTTAGTATTGATTCTAAGTCAGAAGGAGAGGGTTTAAAAAAAATAGAGAAAAGAAAATCAGTTTTTTGCATGCTTTTTATGCCCACAGAGAAGTGAAAGCAATCAATGATGGTAGTCTCAGAACACAAGGATTTTGAGTGATAAACAAGCACTAGTTTGCATTTAAACTCTTCTACACTACCTCCCAATCAAGTGTTAGGTGATTGATTGATCCATAGACCCTGGAAGTCCTAGTTGTTTTTTCCTTTTCTTAGAAATAAAATTCCTAGAAGGCATACTTTTCCAAAATAGGCTTGTTTCATCGATATTAAAAGTGTGTTGATCACCTTTGTACCTCATACACCTTCTTTGATTATCTTCTTCAAAATATCGCCTGTTGAACTGCCTCCTCATCTACAAGGGGCCTCTCCAGGAAATTGGACATTACGCAACTGAACTTAGTTTTTAAAGCTCTCCAACCATACTCCATTTCCATTTTCTTTCACTGCCTTAACCACACCTGTGAAGAGATGTAGTAAGTTTGGGGTTTCTTTTTTTTGGAGTCTTTAATGCACACAGCTAAGAGATGCTCCATTTCTATCACCAGAACCCTTCTATTCCTTGAAGTTCTTGGTCAGCCACAAAAAAGGTGACGGATCTTTGCCTTTCTCTTTGACTTGACCTGTGTCCTGAAAAATATTCTGTACCAGAGAGGAAAAGATTCCAGCATCTCGTTCTGTTTTAGAATGACTACTCGGATGTCTGTGCCATTCAGGGACATCAAATGTTTGTTCTAATGTAATAAGGAAAATTTTTGTGCGTGTGCTTGACAGTGTTTCCATCTGAAGTATTCTTCCTTTTATTCACTTTGTTGAAGTCTCTTTGAAAAAGAATGAACCCAACTGTTGGTTTGCAATAGCATATCACAGTCTCAAAGGAGGGAGGCAAGTACAGACTGGCTATGTAATGGATTTAAACCCTTGACCTGCATACAGGCATTAAATTGACTGAATTCTGACTGGTATTAAATGCAAACTATTATCATCCTTTTGCAATGCCAATGAGGTGAAATTTCATATTACTCACATTAATAGCTTCATAACAAATTTTGGAATATCTGAACTCATAGCCGAGCTTACAAAGAGACAAGAGAGAGAGAAGGCGGCAGCCCAGGACAGAGGCTGGGGAGAAGATTCAGCAAGATGGAGAAGTAATGATTAGGCAAGGAGGAAAAAAGATGAAGGAAGAAGCAGTACCAAGGAGGAGGAGATGTTCTGTAGTGTCAAAAGCTACTAAGTCCAAGGAGAAGAGGCCACTGAATTTAGCAATGAAGAAATCTTTGATAACCTTAAGAGAACACTTTGCAAAGAGAAAGATGGAAGGCTAAGTGCATAGACAAATGTTCCCCTTTCTTCCCCTCTCTCCCTCCCTCCAGGTCAGGTCGGATCATGCCTCTACTTAGAAAGTTTCAGGAGGAGCCAAACGTTCCTCTGACCACTCAGCTTTAAGCCTTCCATCTCCTGCATGCTCCCTGAGGAAAGGCAGCAAGGGCCAGGCAGGCATCTTCCATGGGCTCCAAAATAACAGATTGCATCTGTGCCAGCACAAGGCAGCTTAGACTTCCTGCTGCCAGCCGGATCTCCCAACCAGGATGTGGAGGATCTCTAGGGCAGAGAAGCAAACCTCTCCTTGGCCTCCCTTTGCCTCCTGTGCCAGTTGTTGAGAAAAGAGGAAGACAGTTGGCGGGAAATTGCATTTCTTTCTCCTGAGGTGCAGGTCTTACTCCCTTCTTCTGTTGTCCCCTTTTCTTGCCTAATCTCTACCCTTTGGAGGGAAGAGAAATAAAGAAAGGCCTCCCTCCCATCTCACACTGCACTTGCTCCCAGCTTGGCCTCTATTCTCCTTTGGGAAGGGGAATGGCAGCCTCCACTCTAGAACAAACAATATCCTTCACATTTCAGTGATTCTGATCCTCTGTAAGCCGTCACTGAAACCCCATTCCCTGCCTCCTACCACCTGCTGCCTTTCTATACCCTTCACACGTCCCACCCCAGAATTCTAACCAAACTGGAATCCCTATTCTACAGGCAACAAACTTCTCCATCCTGAATCTCTCCTCTTCTCTCTCTTTCCATCTACTCTCTGTTATTGAAACCTGGCCCCACTCCAATGACAGCCTCCCTGGTTACCCTTCCCTTTACTGACTGCACTTTTATGCCTTCTCCTCAGCTCATCAGCTAAGGTGGGGCCATGGGGATGAATAGTCCTTGTTCCCCATTGCAACTTCCAGGTTCTTCTGCCACCTCCATCATTCAATCACCTCTTCTCCTATTCCTAACTGAAAAAACAAATAATGTGGATAGGCAGTGTTATCCACTTAATGGGCTGTCTATAAGTATCCCAGTTCCCTATGGTGAAGGGAAGGCAAAATGAACCTTCCTTCACTGAGCCAGCGCACACAAGTCTTGGGGACTGATTTGCAGAAAAGTAACTTTGTTTATTTAGAAATCAAGGCTAAACGATGAGGATTGAAACTCAAGGCTACCCTGACTCTGATTTCTATACTTTACCCCCAGCCAGTCTAAGTCTCTCTGAGGAGAGATTCTTCTACCCTGTTTCCTTCCTGACTAGCTAATTCCCCACCAACCCTTTTCCGAGCGACCTGACTACAATCCTCCGTTGCTGATTTAATTAGTTATCTTAGAAGTTGTTCCCAAGTGACTCCAAATGAACCCAAGATGGCTGCGTTCACTCAGAGCCCACCAAGCCCGATTCTTCTTAGGCGGTGTTGCTAAACCAGGAGGCATAGCTAGATTGTGAACGATGATCTCTTTGGTGAAACAGGAACCTCCAGAAGTCGTTGACGGGTTTCTTCTCCCACAACAGGTTGAGGTGGGTAAACTCAGGAAAGCAACCTTCCTCTCCCAGCTCAGGACAGGAAGTGACAGTTGCTGCTCACTCAGCCAGCTTCCTCCAGCTCCTTCTGCATTCCAAGATCTCTTCCAGGATCCCTGCGAGTAGCTCTGGAGAGCATCCACTCTCCTTAACTTTAGCCATGTCAAAACTGATCTCTTTATAATGCTACTCGAATACTATCTACTACCTAAATCAAAATCCCCGAAGCTGTCTACAGACAAGCCCAGCCCCCTGCCCTAGTCACTCCCTTTCCTTTCTCAATGAATTCTGAACTTGGCTTACCATTTGGTCTCCCAACTTTTGCACTCATGCCAAGGGACCACAGCATGCCTAGTCTTCCTTTACGTCCTCTAACCACTCAGGCCCTCAACCTACTTATTTCCCAGGACCTATGCCTCCCTCCCAACTCAGCTACAGACCAAGATGGTCATTCTCTTCATCTTGCCATCACCCACAAATGTGCCATTGCCTCATTCAAGGATGCCAGAATCCCCTTATTGGCTTTTCACCTCCTTTTCACCTACACCATAACCTCCAATCCCCTGAGCCCGCTATTCTCTCAGGTCATGCCCGCTACAGTAGCCCCCTCCCCATTTTGATCCCCCAGTGAACCAATTCAACTCTCCTCTGTCCTCCTTCCTGGCCCCCTTATCATTTGACCAATTATGCTTTTCTGCGTTTCCAAGCCCAAGCCTTGAATCCCTCCCACCTTTTAATGCCTTTGCTTCCTCACAGAGGCTACTGAACAAAGGCAGAGAAAATCACCCAGCCATTCTGACTGGTCCACTACAAATATATGTGACACAACCTCAACCAAGACCTCCCTGCTGCTAAGCAACCCTGCTATATTTCCTTTAACAACCCACTATCTCACTCTCCCCAGTGGCTCATCCCCCCCTTTAACCTTCCATGGCTCCTCTTCTTCCCATTCAGCTGAGAACTTTGCCTCATATTTTTACAGGAAAAAAAAATGAAATCATGTGCTACGAGTTTCCTCTTCTCCCCTTTCCCATTTTATATGCATTCTTCCATCTTCTCCTCCTCGCCTGTCTCACATGATGAGCTGGCCTTACCCCTCTCTCAAGGCTACCTGCTCAAGCGCTCCGTTCCATCCCATCTCCTCCAACAGACTGGCCCCCCTCTCGTTTATTTTCACTCTCTCCCTCCCTACTGGCACATTTCGATTGCCTGCAAACATGCCCACGTCTGCCCTTGCCTGAAAATACAACAAAAAACCCAACCCTCATTGGACTCTTCCCTGCTAAGTACTGTTCTATAGCTGGGCTTCAGGCACTCTCTCTGGCTGCCCCGCAGACCTGGAAAACTCCTTCCACCAAGACTGCTGACTTCTCTGGCTTCTTTTAAGCTGCAACTACAATCTCACTATTCTCCAGGGAGTCCTCTCCAAACCCTCGGAATTCCAGTGCCTTCCCTCTGTTAATCCTGGCTATTATTGCTCTGTATGTATTTGTACACTGTCTCCCTCTTTAGATATTGGGGGCTTCTTGAGGGTAGTGACCATCTTGTCTCTTTTGTATCCCCAGCAATGAGCACAGTGCCTAGCACACAGTAGGTGCTTAGTGTTTATTAATTCATTAAGTGCCTACTATGTTCCCAGCCACATGCTAAGCATCAGGGATACAAAATTATCAGGGAGTTCCCGCACTACTTGGGGGAATAGCCTCCACAAAATGCGGTCAGAATTGGGTGGGGGCTGGGGTAAAGAGGAACCCTTGGGCTCCCAGCACACACATTTACATGCAAATGAAATTCTGGGGCAAAAACAAAAGCCACCTTTGTTATGAAAACCTGCCATCGACCTCATTGTTTAGCATTCCAGCCAGATTTTAAGTTGGTTCCTCCAAATTGTATTTGAATGGTAGTATTGACAGAACTTAAGCCTAGAGATTTTCAAGGTTCTTAGCTATAAAAACTCATCATTTGTTTTTGAGTCTAGTCCTCCAAGGAGCATTAAAATGGACATATACTTAGCCGGCAACCTGAGATTTGCACCCAAGATTCTAGGTTACTACATATGTTGAAAGGAATCCTGCTCTTAGTAGGGCAAGGAATTAATGTCTGCATTGAAATCATTACAACTTTTTAAAAATTCTAAATAGTAACACCACCGACAAAAACCTTGAGATTGTACATAAAAAAGCCTAAACATCAATTTATAGATTTTTTAAAAGTGCATATTACCTTTCAACAGTAACAAAAACGTGTCCCATCTACTTAGAAGTCCCCTTCTGCTCTTTCCCTGTATATTTAAAGAATTTTGTTGTCAGACTATAATGTTCTGATTTTTCTCATCTATATCACTTCATGATGTTCTTAAAAAAACAACAACCCCCAATTACCTTCCATCTTAGAATTCCAAGGCAGAAGAGTGGCAAGGACTACATAATGGGGGCTAAGTGACTTACCCAGGGTCACACAGCTAGGAAGTATCTGAAGCCACATTTGAACCCAGGCCCTCCCATCTCTAGGCTTTGTTCTCAATCCACTGAGCCACCCAGTTGTCCCAATGATGTTCTTCCTCCATTTACATTTTCAGACTTCCTGTTTCTTAATGGCATAATATTTCGATACAATTTCAAGTTCTTTAGTCATTTCCTAATCAATGGAGATATGCATCGTTTCCAATTTGTGCTATTTTAAATAGTTATTATTTTATGGAGATGACAGGTTTTCCTTCCCTTTTGAATAGGATCACTAGATCAAAAAAAAGATTCTGGAATTTTTGTTGTCCCTTTGGTCTTGTGACTCTTCGTGACCACATTTGGGGCTTTCTTGGCAAAGATACTGTCGTGGTTTGCCATTTCCTTCTCCAGCTCGTGGTATAGATGAGGAAACTGAGGCAAAAAGGGTTGTGACTTGCCCAAGGTAACAGTGGGTAACCCATTGATGGTGCACTTGATCTCAAGGCTTCAGGACTCCAGGCCCAATGCTCTATCCACTGTGCCACCTAGCGGTCCATTTTGGAACTTCCTGTTGCTTTCCAAAAATCATTCTAATTTCACAGTAGTTAATCAGGTGCCCATTCTCCTGTAACCCCACATTAATTTCATTTAGTTTTATTATCTTAAAAAATCTTGACAATTAAAAGTGATATCTCAGAGTAGTTTTAAAGTTGGTGTTTTTTTCAGGCAATCATTGACAATTTCTGCTTCTTCCTTCAAAGACTGCCTGTTACTAACAGGAAATAGATTTTAACATAAATGCAGATAAATTCTGGATTGATCCTGGATGTCAGGTTTTTGCTGGATATATCTAATAAGCATTTATAACTGCAGAGATTATATATATATATATATATATATATTTTAAACTTACCTTTTGTCTTAGAATCAATATTGTGTATTGGTTCCAACGCAGAAGAGTGGCAAGAGCTAGGCAATAGGGGTTAAGTGATTTGCCCAGGATCACAAGGCTACGATGTCTGAATCCATATTTGAACCCAGGACCTCCCATCTCTAAGCCTGGCTCTCAATCCACTGAACTACCCAGCTGCCCCCTAAAAAAATCTTTTTATTGATGACTTTGTCCAACCCCTAGAAAGCTAGTAAAAAATTGAACCGTGTACTACAAAAAGGAATTTATTTTATTTATTTATCCATTCCTTTTCTTTTTGACATTTTACAAAGGGTTTCCTCTTGTCCTTCAACTATTATATAATCAAATATTTTGTTGCGCAGAAAGTATCATTAAATCTAGTTTCTTATAATTTGTTAAGAGTTTCCTATTTAGCTTGAGTCCTTGTGGAGACTTTCTCTTCAAACTAGATATGGTGCTCTTTTTCTTTGTCCTTCTCAAGACAAGCTGGATGGTTGTTAACCACAGCTCCTCAAGCAAGGTCTGGTCAGGCCAGGGTCCCTCAGTGCCTGGAAAGAGATAGGAATGGGGTGGAGGCTGGAAGTCAGAATGGCCAGTCTCTTTGGACTCCACCATATCTTTGGATAGCTAGAATGGACAAGAGCATGTCTTTGGGGCACCCAGGAGAGGAAGAGGAGACTTGAAGACTGAGGTATGGGGAGTACAGAGGTTGGCAGTGAGGTATGGCTGGTAAGAGATAAAGGCTGTTCAATTCCTCATCTGACCCTTAATGTGATCAGGGGCAAGTTACAACCTCAATGATTGCTAGTTTCATCTGTAAAATGGAGATTACAATGATACCTACTTCCCAAGGCTGGTGCGAGGATCCTGAGATGGTGTAAGATTCTTTGCAAATTTATGTAAGTGTCAGTTACCGATGGCAGGAATGGGCTTGAGTAAGACTGAAGACAATCATGAGTATGGAGATACCTCTAGCGAGAGGAAACCACCAAACATCCTGATTTAGCATTTGGTAAAGGAGATGGGAAGTCCTGGGTCCATAAAGCTCTGGGCTGAGGAAACTCCCTCAACTACTAATACAGGCCAGCACCTCCTCTGCAAATTACAGCTTGACCACAGGTTAGAGCCCTGGGAGCTCTTTGCCAAGGGTCACCCAACAAGTAGAGTTAAGCTCTATTGACTCCATTGTGCAGCAGCATCGTGAGATCCATCTGCATTAAGGAAAAGATGTATCTGTACTATGGGTTGGGTACTGGGGATTCAAAATTCCACCTGACCCCCTGGCCATCTTAAGTGACAAATGCCCTCAACGTTCAGCCCTGTTTCGAATAGGAAATTTGCCGTATTAGGCCATGGATGTAAAGACAAAAATCATGATTCTTTTCTGGTATCCAAGGAAAGAACTGTACGAGCACGTGATATACCAGAATCACTCCAGACATCCATAGTCTAAGGAACAAAATCACTATCCATCAGAGGCTTCCCACTCCGTTTCAGAATTCCCAAGCACCCCAGACAACTGCTTTGTGCTCTTAAAAGGAGCTTCCCAATCCCAAACCACCATTCCTTTCATTCTTAGGGAAATTCAGGGGAAAGTCTATCATATCCTTTCCAGTACAGCATGGCAGATTCAAAGAAGCCATCTGAGATCACTCTAGCCTCCATCTTTACCCATCCATTGCTCAAAGAAGGAACAAGTGAAAAGACAACTTTACCAGATAGTGAAGAAATGGCAAAGGAAGGAGGCAGAGAAGTAGCTTCTGTAAAAATATTCTGATCGAGAGGTTTGCATAATTGAGGAGATGGGCTAAAATGCAGAAATCACAAGAAATTGTTTGAACTGATCCCAAGGCCTGGATCAAGGTGTCAGGCTGGGCAGATTCCCTAGATAAGATCCTAGTGACGGCCAAATGGAAATCATCATCTATCTCCCTCCCACCTGTGGACAGAAACTGAGTGAATTGTCCATGGTAAGGATCACTGTAGGAAGAAAAATGACAACTTGGTGTAAACAGCGAGTATAGACTCTGGGATCAGCAGCTGAGCAATTGGGATCTTGTTCAAGACCTTTAACATGCCTAGATTTCATTTTCTTCATTTGTAAAATGACAGGTTCCTTCCAGCTCTAAATTCCATGAATCCTACTAAAACTGCACCCAATATTTACATTGAAGCTAACTAATCTGTCCTGTTTGGCAAACTTCCTTGTTTTCTTTCCCAGGAGCGGAAGCCTTCCCTCCACTCACTTCCGGGCTCTTTTATCCATTTCTGACAGTGACTACACCTCAGAGGCCCAAAGAGCTAAAAATGTCCTTCTTCCCGGTGTACAGTCTCTCCTCCTTCCCCCCAAATGGTAGTTTTGAGTTTTAAGGAAAAAAAATTGCCAAACTTTATTTGGGTTGTAACTGTTACACAAGCCCACCACCTAAACCACTGTGTGACAACCCCCCCACCCTACCCTTCCTTTTCAGCCCCCTGAGAGGAGACTGAGCACTCTCTCCCTTCTGGCCTCACTTCTTGTCTTCCTCTTTCTTCTCCTTTTTGCCATCCTTAGCAGCCTGTGAGGCTAGGGAGCCCATGGCATTCCGGATGGCCTCATTGTTGGGGTCCACGCCTGGAAGGTTCTCCAGGACGCTCTGGAGGAACTCGGGGTCCTGCATCACATCATAGTCGTCTTCCTCCTTGAGGAATGAATGACTGTGTTACTCTTGGGACAGGAAGGCAACATCTGTTCCCTACAAATCCTGTTTCCAGGCCCCTTTCCTACTCTTGGAAGTGCCTAGGCAAGAGGGCCCCCTCACCCTGGCCAAAAGAAGTCAAACAAAGCTGCTCTTTCTAAAAGAACTGTCTAGTCTGTTTGTCTTGGCAAGAGAGAAAACAGGATTCTCCTATGTCTGTTCCTTAAAAATAAGCTCATGGTATCTTTTTTCCCTTCAGCAAGTTATAAAGAATATTCTCACTCTTCCATCTACTTCCCAGTGTACAAGAATACATAGGTCCTAGCAGAACAACAGGATTCTCCAAGAGCAAGAAGCCATGATTATGGACGAAGGAGAGGCCAGTATTGGAGCACTGGATTTGGATGCCAAGAGTTTCTGGGCTAGGAGAGTTGGAGACTAGGGAACAACCATTACCTTAGCAGGCTCAGAGGTATCCATGGCTGAGCTGGCATCAATGTCACCTGACTCTGCCTGTCCAAACTCTGGAAAGAGAGGTCCATTTGGTCAGCATGCTCCCTTTTCCCCTGCACCCTCCTCGTCTAGTCCTTCACTCACCAGCACCCTGCAAGGACATCTGCATGGCATATGCAATCTGTTCTTCTTCAGTCATGCTGCTTAAGTCAGGAAGCCCACTTCGACCAAACTCTTGCTGACTGATGGTCATCTTCAATAGGGCATCATCTGAATCTGGGAGGTTGAAGGGAGGAAAATAAAGGGGTGGGTGAGTCATTTTTCTCCTGCCCTTGTAGGGTGTGTGGACTTCACTCCCTCTGCCCCTTGTAGCCCCATTCTGTCAGATTGCCCTTTCCCTAGTCACAGGGTTCAGCCCTGTGTCCCTATCTCTCACTCCTACCTTCAGTCCCAGATGGGGCAATCCCAGCCTCAGCAGCAGAGGCTGCTGCTGCCCGTCTTGCCTCTTCCTCTTGCCGCTGTCGCTGTTCTTCCATGGATACACGAAGGGCCTGGGGTGAAAGGGAAGGGAGAAGAGGGAAGTCAGATTTCCCACCTCCTTTGGCTCTAGGAAAATTAGATGGGGCTCTGGAGTAAGAGCATAAGAGAATGGATTATGGTCTGTGTTTCAGGGAGAAGCGGGGTAAGGAGACTAGATAAATATGGAGTCAAATTATGAGGACTGAAGCAAATGGCTCCAAAAGAAGCAGTTTTTATATAACCTGAGATCAGAGCTTCCGGAATCTGGACAATTAGGGGATTGGGGGAAGAATGGAAATTATGAGCAATATCTTGCACCTAGTAGGTATACAAGGAATATTTATTGAATGAATGATATGGGGTCCTAGAGATGCTGTAGGAAGACAAAGGTGGGGTTTGTGTGGGGTCAGGGCTTTACCCCTCACCAGGGCCAGTTCAGGATCAGCACTAGGATCCACCCCAAACTCGAAGTCGCTGGCACCTAGCCCCAACATGGCACCACCTTCCCCAGCCAGGATAGGAGAACTGATGAGGGCATCAGCCAGGCTGGGCCCAGGAGGCACCGTCACCAGATGAGAACCAGTCCCATCCTTGCCATTTAGAGTGTTCACGAAGGCTGTCAGTTTGTCTGTGTTTGCCTCCTGGGGAGAAAAACATGAGATGGTTAATCTGGTTATGAAAGTCATCCCTCCAAATGCTGTTTCCCCCATCAGTGGTTCATTCAGCAAAGGTAATCCTTTAAATAAGAAATTTCTTTTCACTGCCCTCAAGAGTCTTGTCTATTGGTTTGTTCAAGTCAGGATCCCAACTGCTCCCAACTTACCTCCTCCCCAAAGTTGATAATGTCAACATTCACTTTTTCTTTCTTTAGCCGCTTTGCTAGCTTCACCAGCTACACAGCGAGTTGGGAAAATGAAAGATAAATAAAATAAATAATAACGCACATCTATACAGCACTTTGAGATTTACAAAATGCTTTCTCTAAAACAACCTGTGAGGCTAGGAGTATGAGCATTACTAACTGAATGAAATAATAAAGGACCTTAATAATCTTAGTCTTTTATAAATGTCAGCTAAAAACAAAGAAACCAAGGTTCTAAAGGATTAAATGTCACATTGCTATGTCTCTAAACTAGGATTTGAAACGCTGGATCTCCTCACTTCAAGATTGGCTTCTTGCCCTTACTCCACACTGTCCTTGGGTGAGAAGAGCAGACAGTCCTTCTTTCTCCACCCTGTCAAATACACATAGTTTCTCACCCTAACTTCCTCCTTTCTAGTCCTATCCAGTCACACTCCTATTGTTCTTACAGCTTGATGAGGGAAAGCTTCCCTATCCAAGTGGATCTCTCACCCCCACCTAATATCCTTGCTAAGGTTTATGGTCCCAAATATCCCCTTCTCCAGAAATGTTCTCATCTTTCAGATCTCCATTCCCATCCCCAGGATAGACTCACGTCCTTCTCGTTGTCTTCTACTGGGCTGCCCACAAAGGCGATGATCCTCATTTTGTGATTCTTGCCCTGTCTGTGTTTCAGAGCCAACTTGTAGAAAAAGAAGAGGAATCTTAGTCCCAAAGACAACCCAGGATCATTGTTTGCCCACTACATCATCCCCCTGTCCAAAGAAGGGGACCTTTCTTATGGTTTCTGGTTTCTAGGAAAAGAGCTCCCATATGCCTTGTTTATTTCTCCTTCCTCCAAATCCTAGATCTCCCTAAGGTCTAAATTCTCACATCCCTTTTATGCTTTGGGCATTGGGAAAGGCTAGAAGTTCCTACTACAAAGTCATCCACCCCTTCCCATATTCCCCAAATCTTGGGCTCTACCTCACCTCCTTTCCATTTTCAAGGCTAACTATCTCTAGTTCAGTTCTATTATTTCTACTTGATTTGGGGAGGGAGATTTCAAGGGGAGAAAAATTTGGTATGAAGGTGCTATGAGGCCAGAGTTGGGAAGATATGTCCCACTTACATGGGCAACGCGAATGCCAGTACAGAAGGTGATCTTGCCCTTTGGTTGAACTGTGTGGAGCTTGGACAAAATCCGGCCAGTGTCAGGGGTTAGTGTAGTAAGTACCTCACAGTCACTACAAAAAACAGACAAAATCAAGTCCAAGCCAACGTAAATGCCTCCTAACTGCTCCAACCACCTTTTCCTTTTAGGATTATTATAATTCATACAAATTTTTCATTCGTGGATGTGTCCAATGTCTTCTATTAAAGGAGTAAGCTTCCCAGGTATTCCCTTAGGATCCTAGTGCTACACCGGGCTCTCTAAATAGAAGTCAGTGAACACAGATTTGCTGACAGGATTACTCTCAGAAGGGAAACACTTCAATCCAATCCCATCCTCTTGGGGAAGGGCCTTGGGAAATAGCCTACCTTTCTGTTTCAATTCTATTTCCCTAGTCTAAACCCTCGTTTCCAAATCCATTTTCAAGATGACAATTGGTTTGTGGTAGTGGTGAATTGAAAATGGTCAATTCAAAGTGATATCAGTAATCCAAAAGTCATTCTTAAATGCTTCTAGAAGAGACTATAATTTAGGTTTCCTGTAACCAATTTATCTTACTAATAATTTTTTGTCCAGGCTATTAAAGTGAATTGGAACTCTAAGTTTACATGGACAAAAGCAGTGATAATGCACAGCCTATTTCAGGGGAAGTTATTTGTGGGAAAATAACACTGCCCACCAAGTCCAGCCTCCGTACTTGGCCAATGTGATGAGTCCCACGTTGTTCTCAGGGTTGCTGCGTGTCTTGGAGTGACATACTATGTTGACTGCATCCTGCTGGGCCTGTAGCCGTGTGGGCAGGAAATCCCCATTCCGCATGTACTCGCTGTTATCAACACTGTGGGAACAGGGTATGGAATTAGGGACGAACAATATCACTGGGAATTCTGAATGCAGAGACAAGCATCAATATTCTTACACCTGGAAAGCCTTCAATATTTCCTTAGAACTTGTGCACCAATATATCATTTGTATTAATCCAAACACTACTTTCTAAGCATTCTTAAGTCTCTGATTTGTTAATATTCTATCCCATTAAAAGGGAAGTTTCCCAGAGGCAGGCAAAATTTAAGAATGTTTGCAAAACAACAAACATATGAAAGCAAATGAGTAGGCTACAAACTAGCTAAAGAAAATAATACTAGTAATTATATCTATACAATGTTTGAAGGATTAAAAAGGGAATTCTCAAAAGTAGGTGTTAGTTTTATCCTTCCTATTTTAATGAAGAGGAAACTGAGGTGGAGAAGTTACCTACCTTAGTGATGGTCACACAGATGGTCTCTACCACCTACTGTGTGACTTGGACCTCTTATGTAACCTTTTTGAGCATCAGTTTGGTCATTTGTAAAATGAGAGAAGTGGTCAAGATAATCTTTTAAAAATCCCTCCCAGCTCTAATCTTATGATCTTAGTAACTGTCATAACTGGGAATCTGAACTTAATTCCAGGTCACTTTTTCTAAGCTTTATCACTTGACAGTCTGCTCAGCAACTTTGCTAAAAGATGGGAATGAAGTTAAGAAAATGGAGTTTTAGGGGGCAGCTGGGTAGTTCAGTGGATTGAGAGCCAGGCCTAGAGATGGGAGGTCCTAGGTTCAAATCTAGCCTCAGACACTTCCCACCTGTATTGACCCTGGGCAAGTCACTTAACTCCCATTGCCTAGCCCTTACCGCTCTTCTGCCTTAGAACCAATACACAGTATTGATTCTAAGATGGAAGGTGAGGGTTTAAAAAAAATTAAGTTTTAAGGGTTTGAGTTTTCCAAGCTTCCTCTTATCATCTCCCTTTTAATGTTCTAGGACCACAGATCACGCACAATGAGGGACATAAATACTTTGGCCCATGATGGAACAAGTACATCAATGTGGTCCACCCTTGATCTAAGCTAACTTTTAAAGGAAGCTCTATTAGGAGAATTCAAAATTCACTTCTATTTGTCTTTGATGGACATGATAGTCCAAGTTTTAAAGTTGTTAGTCACAAGGCAATAAAGGAGCCAGAAAAAGTCATCTTAGAGAAGACATTTGAAAAGGCGAGGGGGACCACCTTGAAAGACATTTAGGCTTTCCTTGAGGTCTTTAAACAAAGCCTAGATAACCAATCTCTTTCTCTTCTTTTTAAAAAAACCCTTATTTTCTGTCTTAGTAACAACTGGTTATGGGCTAGGCAAATGGGGCTAAGTAACTTGCCCAGGATATGTCTGAAGCCAGAATTGAACCCAAGTCTTCCTCACTTCAGATGCCCTGATAATCAATTCTCAAGGAGGTTATTTAGGAGGTAACTGATTAGGTTCAAGTTAAGGTAGGTCAATGATTCTCCAACCTGTAGACTACCCTAGACCTTTGTAGTATAAAAGAGTTATTCAGTCATTAGAAGAGGTCTGAAAATTTAGAGTTTGCAGGGAAAACCTTGCAAAGCTTTCAAGTACAGCTGTGGAAATACTGTTCCATCCTTAACTCAAGATATAATCGTATTTTAAAAATCTACACTGAATATTAGTAATACTGTACTCCCAGATTTCACATCAAAAGAACAAGTCAGTCTAAAGGAACTTTCATGTGACAATTCTTTAAAATTAATCTTGTAATCAAAACTACCAGGACGAATTTTGGCCAGATGTTGTTTTTTTTTTTCTGTCAAAGAAGGCTGTGAAATATCAGACACTTTTTCTTACAACATATATTTATAAAAGTGAATTTTCTGTCCTTGTTACCCTGAAATCTAAATACTGAAATAAACTACCATGAAACCAAATCTGTGGTTTAAATTTTTATCATTTCAACCAGTCTTCAACCATCTTTCTCTGAGAACTAAACAATACCAGTTATCACATTAAATGAATTGGTATCACAAAAAAACAAAAAAACCCAAAACAAATACTAAGACCTCACTGCTCCCAATTAGCTATCCTCACAAAAAGGGTAGGGAGCCTTTTGATCAAGAGCTCTTTCTAAAGCTTCCAGAATATGAATCCAAATTCCTTGAAGGGAGAAACAAAAGCAGCTTTGGAAACAGTCCAAGTGATTTGCTAAGAAAATATTGGACTGTGAATAAAATCAACCCATAGACAGCCAAATGAGGTAAGGGGCATAATAAAATAGTAAACAGAAACATTCCCTCCCTTCAAAAATCACAGGAGGTATAACCTTAAACTAAATTAGTTTGTGATCTCTTTTAGGTCAGTGGCTGGATTCTATTATTTTTAAAAATATTTTCCAATAGTTACAAAGTTGATATTCTATATACATTACTGACCAAATGACATCTCACCTATCATTTTTGTACCTACTAGAAATTTATAACAGGAGAACCCTCTAGCTTATTAAACTATACATATCTAAAAACTGAACTCATCATCTTTCTTCAAAATCCAGCATTCAAAATTGAACTTCCCTATTTATGTCAATTATCCTAAGGCTCAAAGCCTTTCTCTTTTCTTGCCAAGTCAGTCACTGTCATGTTGGAATCTTCCCTTTAGGTTTCTCATATCTATCCCTTCCTTTATATTCCTGCTGGAATACTCTGATCTAGGACCCTATCACTGGAATAAATTGTATTCTTGCTTTCAATCTCTCCTTTCTCCAGTATATCCTAATCTGCTACTACATTAATCCTCCTAAAAAGGTACTTTGCACTATGATTTCCTCTTGGTCAAAAAATCTTCAACAAATGATTTCATGTTGTCTATTGTAAAAAGAACAAACTCTTTACTCTGGCAATCAAGAACATTTCCAATCTGGACCCTTCTTCACTTTTTACTATTATACTTAATAATCACAACAGGAACCTACCACACCAGTCAATTTGGTCTATCTATTGCTCCCTGACAACATAAACTTTGGCACCTCCTTGCTCATGTTAGGTTTTCATTCTTTTCCAGTCCTCCTCATCCTATAACTCAATATGATTCAATAAACATTTAAGTTCTCACTATGTGCCAAGTACAATGTGAAGAAGTGCCAGGGATACAGAAGGAGGCACAAAATAGTCCCTGCCCTCAAGGAGCTTACAATCTAGGGGAGACAACATGCAAATATGTACAAAGCAAGTTATATACAGGATAAGTAGGAAATAAAGTACAGGGGGAAGGCACTGAACTTAAAAGAGGTTAGGAAAGATTTTCTGTAAACAGTGGATTTTAGCTGGGACTTAAAGGAAGCCAAAAAGTGAAGATGAGGAGGGTGACACTCCAGGTATGGGAGATAGCCAGAGAAAATGCCCACAGCCAAGAGATAGTGGTGTCTTGTTTATAGAACACCCAGGAAACCAATGTTACTGGACTGAAGAGTAAATATTGGCAAATCAAAAGACTGGAAAGGGGTGTGTGTGTGTGTGTGTGTGTGTGTGTGTTTGTGGGTGTGTGCAGAGGCTTATTTATGAAGGGGTTTTGAATGCCCAACAGAGTTTCTTAAGATCTGCCTTTAGTCACTTCTTTGATCATCCTAGGTCCACTTTTTGGAAGGCCCTCCCCCTTCTCTAGCCCTCCTCATCCTATAAGAGCTGCCTTCTCAAGGAAGCTTTTCCCAAAGTGGTCCACTTATTTGAACACATCATCGAATCTAAACTCTCATTTAACAGATGAGAAAACCAGAAAGGCCAAGTAAGTCGCCCATGGCGCAAAGATGGGATGTGAACTCTGTGCTGTCCCTCGTTCCACTCACTATAGACGCTCCCATTCAGCCCTTATCCAAAGCTCATTTGTATAGACATACTTGTAATCAAATGACAAGGCTTCTAGGACAGGGAGCGCGCTGCCTCTCTGTGCCCGTCCGGCTCCTGGCTAGCAGGGGTTGGGTTCCAGCCCGAGAAGGCATTAGAACGGAACTGATCCTGCTAGGAGCTCGGGCGGAAGGGAAGCCCCCCCAGAGAAGGGGCAGGTCGCTGGTGCGAGGAGGAGGCAGAGGCAATCAGGACCAAGCTTGGAGGAAGAAGGGCCACATTGATAACGCCGCGATGGACCCCGAGTTCTGAGCACTAGGGGCGGCCTCTCCCGCTTCCCTCCTGCCTGCCAGCCTTCCCGGGCCCCGGAATGACTCAGGGAATCCACCCGGGGCCGCCGAGGCCACCATCGCCGCCTGGACACAAGCCACTGCGGCTCCCTCGTCCCCACTCCTGGCTGGTGCCGGTAGTGGCTTTTCGCACTTCCAGTCCAGACTAGCTGTCGCCCATGGCCCCGGACCCAATCTCTTACCACACCATAGTGCTTTCCAACACCATCTTGCCTCCTTCCTCCCTCCCCGACCGGCTCTTCTGGACTACCTAATAATGCTTTATCCTATTGGCTAAACCCGCCCCTCCAATCCCAGGGCTCCATTCAGGTCAGGCGCTTGCGCTGCACAGAGAGGGCCGTGGCGCCCTCTGGGAGTTGTAGTCTAAGGGGTGGCAGAAGAGCAGAACAAGGGGTTTGGCGTAACCAGAAACCGGGAGATGGGAGGAGGGGTACTTGCTCTCTCCTAATTCTGGCGTTCTGGGACTAGGCACGCTGTAGCGGATCTTTCTACAAGGCAAGGGATAAGATCCGGTCTTGTTATTTCGTGGGTGAAGGGAATTTCCTCTACCAGTGCAAATCCATCAAACATCCTGCCTCGGGCACAGATTTAAGTAGCTTGCCCAGTGTCACACAGCCAGCTTGTTGTCAGAGATGGAAATAGAACTCAGGGTCTGTGACCAGTTTTCTAGAATAGTTTTGAAGCCTGATCTTGCTGATCCGGACCTATGCAAGAACCCTAAGGTTTGCCCCACTAGGCGAATAGGAAGTAGGGAAAAAAGGAGAGGGTTGAGGGCTTGTATTTAAATTATATATATATATATATATACATATGTATATATATATATGTATATATATACATATGTATATATATATTATATACATGTGTATATATATATTATATACATGTGTATATAATATATACAAATTATATATATGTATATATGTATGTATATATATATACGTAAAAATGTACGTTTATGTGCATATACACATATGTGTGTATATCTACGAATGATACTTTTTGTTTTTGCATCAGCCATTTCTGTTCCGGAAATAACCTTCTCCCCAGCATAATGAAGCCTTCCTTTTAACAAAGGAAAAAAAAGATATAGTAACTACCATTTGATGCCACATTGTTCTCTAGATGTTCCCTATCTTTCATGTCTATTTATAATATATGCAACATATATAGGTAACGTGTAAAATATATAAAATATAACCAAATACTACACGTGTATACATATTATGCATATATTTTGTTATATATGTATACATTTTATAAATGTATGCCTGTATGTATATAAACAACCCTTACATTCCATCCAAGCATTCTAAGGCAGATTTTTAAATAGGTGACTGGGTTATTCATCTCCTTTGGGATGTCCCAAATGATAAGTCTTTTTCCTCACTCCCTCCCCTGCTTCAACCTTGACTAAGCACTAGATGGACCTGGTTGCAGGTTAAGGAAATCAAATGGGCTAATACCTTTTAGTGCTACAGGTACCCTCCTTCTTGAAGCATGAAGACAAAAGGGAAAAAAAACTTCACCCTCAAAGCTTTTTTCTTTTTTAATATAGAGTTTGAGTCATGAATAAAATACAAAGTCTTGAAAAAATGAGAAAAGTAGCTATACATAAGGGCTAAAGATGGAATTCAGTATAATCGCAAAACCCAACAGAAATACAATGCATAACACATGCTGACGGTCACTAGTATCATTTAAAAAAACATAAGTGGTCAGAAGCTAGTAGCAAGTAACATTAGTGAAATGTCTGAAAAAGGCAACAATAATACTGAAATGCATTTAAAAAGATATATATCTTCATTATACTTTGCCTCATTCTCCTAATTGAAGCATATGTCCAGTTTTTGTTATATTTTAGTCTGTGGAAACTGATGATAGTGACTAAAAAGTACAAAGGTGTCTGTGATCTCATCACAATGTGTCTGGTCTGAGTGGGATATGTCTTTCTCATATGAAGTGCTAGGAATCTAGACAGAAGTTCATGCTTTCCCTTCCTTTAGAACACACACACACACACAAACAACTTGGCCTGTCACATTCCAAAGGCCTTGAGGGGGGACTACTTCACAATCCACCAAAACTTGTAGTCCAGGTTCTCTGCATTACTTGGAGGCCTTTGGAAAAGTCACTGAATCAACCTGGGTCCCTGGTTTGCCATCCATAGGATAAAAGGGATTGGAGAGGCCTTCCGAGGTCTCCACGTCAAACTCTGTGATACTATGAATGGTTTTATGTGCCTCTCCAAAGAGAACCTACATACCTACCATCCTTCCATTTAGCTCCCATTTGGAATCTTCTGGTTTCTAACAAGAATGTCGAGATGGTAGTGATTCAAATTTTCTAGTTCCTTTGTTGGCTACTGGACAAGGACCTCATAGAGTACCAACAACTAAAGTTTACAGGCAGCCTCAAAACCTTGTGATTTTGAGCACTTTTGGCCCTGATTCTTCATCAGTGTTGACATCATTGCAGAAGTGGAAGAGGGGGGTCATTTAAGTGGTTCAGTGAATAGAGAGCCAGGCCTATAGTCAGGAGGATTTGGATTAAAATCTGACCTCAGATACTTTCTAGTCCTGTGACCCTGAGCAAGTCACTTAAACTGTTTGCCTGGCTCTTCCCTCTTAAAGAGTTGTCACTAACAGAAAGGATTTTTTAAAAAAGTGGAGGGAGCATCAAGGGATTGAGGATCATTCTGGTGGTAATGTTTAAGGTGTTGGATTTGAAGTCAACAAGACGTGAATTCTATTGAAAATTGTGACTTGGGACAAGTCACTTGTTAACTTCTCAGCCATAAAATGGGGATAATCATTCCTACTTCACAGGATTAGTCTGAGGATCAAATGAGAAAACATGTAAAGCAATATGTAAATGCTAGTTTCACGTATTCATTCATTCATTTACTGGTTTCACAGATTGCCATAGCCAAAAAGTTACTGCCAAACAACTGGTAATAAACTTGCCCAGTAAAGCCTTGAAAAGTAATCTATTGTTAGGACAGTCTTTGAAATCTTTCTATCATGGCAGAACTGTTGGCTATGGACAGCCTTTGAAAACTTGCATGCCAGGCCAAGGCACCAGAAAAGGACTCTGTAGAGGTGGCACCCTATTGTTTAGTCAAGAGTATGACCAACTCCCCAACTAAAATTACTATTTCTAACAACAGCTACCATTTTGGGGCGAGGGGATAAGCATTTCCCAAACACCTCCTACATGCCAGGCACTGTGCTATGCACGTTCCAATAATCTCATTTGATCCTTCCAAAAACCCTTCAAGTAGGTGCTATGATCACCACTATTTTAGAGCTGAGGAAAATGAGGTAAACAAAGATTAAGTGACTTGCCTACAGCTAGTGAATGTGTCTAGGCCATATTTGAACTCAGGGCTTCCGACTGCAGGGCCAGTATTCTATCCACTGTATCACTTAGCTCCCTCCATTTATTGAACATTTTAAGGCTTGCAAAGAGCTTTAGATATATTTGATCATCACCCCAAAAAAACAAAAACAACAAAACAAAGCCGAAGATATGATAGGTGCTATTATAAGCCCCATTTTACAGATGAGCCTGAAAAGGATAGAGTGACTTGGCCACAACTAAAGTCTGAGGCAAGATTTGAATAGGTCTTCCTGACTCCAAATCCAACATAATCCACCACACCATTGTTTCCTTTTAAGGCTAAAAATGGGGAGGAATCAATTAGGAAATGAATGTCTAAATAGATTGTGGCACATGAATGTAATTACTACATCATTAAAAACTACAAATAGTAAGAATTGAAGATTTGGAAGATTTTGAAGAGCATGGAAGATTTATAAATTGACAGTGAAGTAAGGAAAACCAAGAAAATATATCCAATTGGAGTGTAAAGGAACAGGGCGACCAAAGTGAATGCTGGGTAATCATAGCCACCAAACTTAACTGACTCCAGAAATCTTTTTTAAAATTAAATTTTATTTTTTCAATTAATCATAGTCCACTTTCTATCCCTCCCAACACCACCCCATTGTGGGGAAGAGTAAAACAAAAAACCAAAAAACCTTGTAACAAATACATATGATCAAGTAGAACAAATTTCCACATGGACATATGCAAAAATATGTCTCCATATGCACTTGAGTCTCATCAGGAGGTAGTAAATATATTTTGTTCACAAGTCCACTGGGGAGGGACAACTAAGTAGCATAGGGGATAAGGTCTCAGGCCTTGATTTGGGTTCAAATTTGGTCTCAGATGCTTCCAAACTGTGTGACTCTGGGCAAGTCACTTAACCGTGACTGCTTAGTCCTTGCTGTTTTTCTGTCTTAGAATTGACAACTAAAACAGAAGGTAAAAGGTTAAAAGAAAAAAAAATTTAAAAAGAGAGATGAAAAATAAAGTTTATAACCAAATAACCTAGACAAGTCTACAGGGTAAGTATTGTCTTCAGTGGGAGCAGAAAGCCAAAGTACAATGAGCTATGTATTGCTTTTGGATTTTAATGAAAATGATCAGCTGTTTTCTGTCTTTGAAAGGCTAAAAAGGAAATGGATTTAAGGCAATTCAGGAGGAATTTTGGTTGGAGGTAAGAATTTAGTTATAAAACATCAGAAAATAGTTGTAAAGTCTTCATCATAAAGACACAATGATCTTTCAAGGGCTTCCTGCTCTATTATCCTTGTGATTTATATTAATTTCCTATTTCTTTACAGTCCCCAGATTACACATTAGGACTTTGTACAGACAGCATTGGGTATGAACGCCAAATGACCAGCAGGTCTAGCTGCTGACCACTGGAGGGCCCCTTTGACATACAAGGTAGAATTTTACCCACTAGGGTTGGCCAAACCCCATCCAAGCTGCCTGTTCAATAGAAGAAACAGAAAGACAAAAGAACTCATAGTGCACATTCTAATTCTTTTCAGACTGAAAAATTGTTTTCCTTAGCTACTCAGAGGGGCTGAGGGACTGAGTGTTTGACCTTTCTCAAGCTCACCCAAGTCTTCTTTGGCTGGAGATAACGAAAATATAAATGTTGAGCTGCTGAGATTCATTCCTCTGTAAAATGAGGGAAACTGAGGTCTGAAGACATGAGTACCTCAGTTCACAGAGGCAGTTAAGTTGCTGAACTGGAGAGTCCAGGCTAGTTCCTTTGCCTCCAAAAACTAGTAGCCCTGCCATTGCACCAAGAGTAATAATTAATAACTGACATTTATATCATCTCAATTTAAAATGGAGAAATGAAAGCTTGAGGAGGTAAGTGACTTGCCCAGGATTTAAGTTATCATCTGTCAGTGGGTGACCCTTTCTCCAGATCCTTTTGGAGTGTCTCTTCATTTCCATGACCAGTGTTACCACCCCAGTTTTGGTCCTGATCACCTCTCACCTAATTGATACAGCAGCCCCTTGCTGGAATATAGTGTAGTGTAGTGTAGTGTGGAAAATAATGAACTCAAGAGCTGGGAGCTCTGCTTTGGGAATCTCACCTGACTGGCTATGGGAACAAATCCATTTCCACAACAGGCATCATTTTATTCAGGGGGTTGGGAGCAAAGTCCTTGGAAACCTTAAATCTCTGAATAAATGAATCCTGAACTGTTCTGTTCCCCTCTGGTCCTTCTTTTACATTACAAGACTAAATTTCCTAAAGTATCACTTTTATCACCTCTTTCTCTTTTCAAAAGCCCTATACTGTCTTCAGAATAAAATCCAGACTTCTCACATTAGCAATCAAAGCCCTTAATAATCTGGCTCCACTGATCCTTGCCTTGCCAAACTCTCTGGTTAGTTTCTTCCATGTCATATTTATTGTTCCCTCTGAACATCTATTCTTTAGGTTCCTCTTCACCTCCAAATTCTGCTTGTCTGTCAAGACCTAGTTCCCATTTACCTCACCCATAAAACTTCCCCAACTTCCCCTCCTATGAACTCCTGAAAAGCATTTATTATTCACAATAGGATCTAGACATTTGTAATAATGACATGTGGACACTTAATGGGCCTCCTATCATTTAAAAGTTCTTATTTTTGTCTTATCTTTTGCTTGCCAATTATATTATGAAGCCCTCAAAGGTATGTACGTAATGCATACATTAGGGGTTTAATATTTGTTGAAGGGTGTTATAATGAGGGGAGAAGAAAGTGGTGGCTTTCAACCCAGCTCATTTATTCTCTCAGACAAATTAGAAGGAACTCACCTTTTCCCTTTTCTCTTTACTTGTTCTAATCTAAGCCTCGAGGGGAGTGAGAGCTCAGGTTCAGCCCAGCAAAGGAAGAAAGTACTTCAGATATCAAGGACTTCAGGGAAAGGAAAATCAAGCTGAGAAGGGAGACTATTCAGGTCAGGAAGCTGTGGGAGGCCAGACAGGATCCCAGCATTCCAAATGAGAATTAGATTATCTATCTATCTAGGAATATCCATCCCTCCATATAGCTATGCTCTGACATAAAATAGGAAATAGAATACAACATTACAATGCAGTTTCTACCAGAAGTTTGGAAATAAGTGAAGGGCCAGAAAAAGTGTACCTGGATAAGGCAAGTTGAAGACATCAAGGTCATTCAAGAAAGGTAACAATTTGGGATCACCTGAATGAAGTATGTGGAAGAATGGTAAGAGAACCAGGAAGGAAAGACAAAAAGCTTTTAAAAGGGATTTAAAATAACTGATAAAAGTTTTAATACATTAAAACCAGGTGCTCATCATTTTATAATAACATTTGCCATTTTTGAACAATACAAAGTAGAGGCAGATAGGGACGCTTCATAGAAATGTTGAGTCCCCTTCCCTTCTAATTCCACCTCCCATAGAGACCGAGCCCTCCCTCTAATAACCTGTTTCCCTCCCACCCTGTAGAGAATAACTCTGCCCTGAATAAAACACTTAAATACTTCATAAATAGTAAATCATGAAAAAAATAGCAAGAATTGTTTCCTTCTTATTTAAAAAATGGCAGCAAAGACAGAAAGCCAGAAACTGGCTTCAGGTGAGGGTTGGGGTGTCTAATATAGACAGTTACTTGGATACAGACTAACCTGATTAAGGGAAAGGAGTGGAAGAGGGGAATGGGGATTGAACAATCTGCCTGAGATTCCAGCCCCCAGTCATCCCCCACAACCAGAGTGTCAAGCTAGAGAGCTTTGATCCTCCTCATTAGGGAATGGAGGTCTGAAGTACCTTCTCCCCAGCCTCTCTTTTTCTGAGGATGCAGGGATGGCACCACTACACAGGGTCAAATGACTCCTGAAATGGATTTGAGAGACGCTACATTCTTCCGTCTCATCAGCAAGGACTGTGTGTTACATACACAAAGCTGTCTGCCTTCCCAATGCAGCTCTTCAGATAGCAAGACACTATTGCAACAGGTAAGAAAGAGCAAGGAGGGGAACTCCTTTGAAGGAGGATCCAATATTCACTTGATAAAGTCTCTAGATTCAGGAAAACAACCAGAAAATAGTTCAAATTGCAGAGAGTAAGAATCAGCATGGCCCAACAGTCAGCAGGACCCCGGTCAGAGGGGCTCTGACCATCTGTCCCATGGCCACTCCAAGTTAAGTGTTTTGTTTAGAAATGTGTAGGCCCCTTATCCCCTATCTCAAATTCTTCAGCCTGGATAAAGCCTTTGATGCATTCAGAGGAGAGGATACAAAGAAGATTCTCCTGGAGTCATAGTCATCACTATCCTGTGCTTTATCAGACTTTCTCTTCTTTTGGGGGGAACCTTCACAATTTCCTGCCCCTTTTTGCCCCCCAAGGCCAATGAGGTGGCCAAAGTCCAACTTCTTGTGCTGAAATTGTCATGAAGTCTTTTCTTTTAAAAAAAGAAAAGGGGGGGGGGGTGAGGGGGAGTGTGAGGAACTTTCAAAAACCCAAGCCAAGGAGGTGTATGAACACCCATACTTCCCAAAAATATCTTTACAAAAGTTACAGAGAACCTCCCCTCCAGAAGCCAAGGAGAGCTGGGGTCACTGGCCAGACTGCAGAAAAGAAACAGTCCAGTTGCTAAAAAATAGGTGGGAAAGGAGGAAGAGAACCTCATTGTCCATCAGCCCCACTTCCAGCTTTGAAGAGGAACAGTCCTAAAAGTCAACTTTGGAAGCTGAGCTGGGAAGTGCAGAATTGGTGCCCCCAACTGGGGGTCTGGGGTGCTCGTCACACAATGATACTGACCCAACTGCCTAAGGCACTAATTGATGCCCATCCTGGGGGCGAGGGAAAAGGTCCCTCTTCAGGAGTCTGAAGAGAAAGTTTCCCAGACTCGACTATTCTCCTTTTCAATAGCCAGGAAAGGGGGAGCTCAGCATATGGAGCTGATATCTTGGGACCGTAATGATGGAAGAATCTGATTCCAAGTGCCAGGTTGTTGTTTTTTTTCTCACTGGAGAAGAAAAAAAAAGAGATTCAAATTGTGGGGAAAGAGAAGAGAATAGAAGAGACTTGGAACTGAAGGCTCATTAAAGTTCACTTCAGCCTAGGTGGCTCTCAACCACCCAATTTGGGCCATGTCACCAAGCCACAAAGGGGAAAAGGCTCAGGGCAAGAATAGTCCAACCACCCCACCCCCACCCCCCACCCCCCACCCCTGGCTCCCAAAGCTCAGTCACTCACACAGCTGAACTCTGACTCAACGATGACATCAATTCTTTCTGAGGGAGGTGAACTGTGGGAGGAAAAGTATTAGGGGAAAAAAGTCAAGATGGGGCAAGGGGTCATCCCTGCTTGGGTCTCATCACCATCCTATCCCTAAAGGTCATTTCAATGCCATAACCTGTGAACATCAGTTAGAAGAGCCTGATACTTTGAACTCTAACTGGTTAACTAAAAGTGTTTCCTAGCTCTCTACTCTGTTCCCCTACATCCTAAATAGTAACATGAATTGCCTCAGCAGTCTCACTCTGGACCCCTCATAGTCCTAATGATTTTTTGGCAGGGGCAGGCAGGTTTTACTCTGAAGGTTATCGAATGAGGAAAGGGCTGGAGAATAAAGTATAGGTAAACAATACAACAAAGGGGACTCCAACATACGCCAAGGCCCAGGGTAGGAGCATGCCCCCACCCCCTCACCATCAAGGCAGAGGTTTCCCACCCTTCTTGGGATCTCCGAGCTTGAGCTCACAGGGAGATGAACTTGCAAACCCATGAACCTCATGGAGAACCAAGGACCTCTGAGGGTCACAAGGGGCCAGGCCTCCCCAGAAGAATATGGAGAACTGAAGAAAGATGTGGAGAGACCTGTGGAGGAGAGGGCCAAGGAACAAACCTGTTAGCTGGTGTGTTGAATTTCTCACTGCCTGGAGAGGTAGAAAGGGTGGTAGCAGCAGAGTCACTATTGGTTTCATCCACAGGTGGAGTTTGGGGAAGTAGATCAGGACGGCGAGAGTAGACTCCTAGAAGGAGAAATATGGAATATGAACCACTGAGGAAGAAGAGGAAAAGTCTATAGGAACTCAAGTGTCCCACTGGGTCAGGAAAGGGAGTCAAGGATGTGGCCATGGCTCAGCATCTCTAGGATCTCAGCATCTCTAGGCATCCCAACCGGAAAGATGCAGGGAAAGAGAGGGGAAGGAGGTTTCTAATCATGTAGGGACCCCAGTCCTGGCACTAACCTGGTTCCACTTCCACTTGCGTTGTCATTTCTGCCTTATTCTCTCCAGAGACAGTGACTGTCAGTTGGGAGGGTGAGAGGGAGTTTCCACCTGGGCCCACTCTACGAAGGGATGAACTGAGCCGACTCTTTTTGGAAGGAGAAAGCTTCACTTCAAAAGGGAGAGAGACCCGCTTAGGACTTAATACAGAGACCAGGACCCAGATGAAAAAAACAAAAAAAAACAAAGTGCCTTATGTCCCTTTCCTTAACTTCCTATCTCTTGATGCATAAAAGGAATAATTCACCATTATCTAGGGCCCCTCCCTTATCAACTTCAGTAAGGAAGAAAACCTAATATGGAATAATCTATTCTTGACCTCTATTCTTCCATCTGCCCCCGACTGTCCCCCACTAACCCCCCCAATTGTCCTTATTTGGAGACTTAGAAAATGACTAGTCCTCTTGGGTGCTGAGAGGGGAAAAAGAAGAACATTTGAGATATATAGGTTACAATGAGTTTATGTCACAGTAATTCCTTTGGGCATGGCCTAGCACACAAGACAAGGAAATTCTCTTTGCATGCCTCATAGGAAATCTGTGTTAACGAAGTTCCTCATCTAGTTGGTTGTCTGGCCCTGCAGTGGTTGGCACATTTGCCATATGCTGAAGCTACACAGTGTGTGATCCCCCAATCTCCCAAATACCTCTTACCCCAGCAGCACTTTGTGTAGGGGACAGTAATGGGGCTGGCCACTTACAGGGAATTTTCTTGAATACTGTTTGGCACATGAATTGATGAAACCGCTCAGCATAGAAACTCGGCCTGTGCACCGAAACTGTGTCCTGTGGAGAAGGGGATTTGAGAGCTTTAAACTGCTGTGTGCCCCTGCATCAAGGATCCAAACAGGGCAGAGGAGGAAACAGGAAGAGAGACTGGTCTGACAATTCTTTTTTTTTTTAAACCCTTACCTTCCGTCTTGGAGTCAATACTGTGTATTGGCTCCAAGGCAGAAGAGTGGTAAGGGCTAGGCAATGGGGGTCAAGTGACTTGCCCAGGGTCACACAGCTAGGAAGTGACTGCTCAATCCACTGAGCTACCCAGCTGCCCCCTGACAATTTTAATAGGAGATGGAGCTTCTCTTCCAAGCAGGCTAGCTGGACCTGTCTATGAAACAGTTGGACAGAGTTGCTCAGAGCACTGGGAGATCAGGAGACCTGCCCAGGGTCCAGAGGCAGGCCCACCGCATCATAAATTCAGCACTAAGAAATCTTAAGTCAGTGACTCCAAGCTCCTCTTTTGACGGACAAGGAAATTGAAGCTCAGAGAAGTTAATGTTTCAGAGCTGGGGCTTGAACCCAGGGCTTCTCAACCTCAAAAGTCTGCTCTACCCATTACACCATGGAAAAAATTGAGGAGGTACAGAGCAGAGGGGTGAGGAGATAGATAAATACAATCCACTTACCCCATCATGGACCAGAGCTTTCCATGAATGTTCCAGCTTCTTCATGAACCTGTGAAAGTTATCAGTGCACAAACATCATAAGAGTCATAAGCTCATTAAAAAATTCATTATTATTTTCGGGTGGTGGTGGTAGTATGTGACAAGGATGACAGGGGTAAAGGGTGGATAGAAGATCAAGGGCTTAAAAAGTTATCCAAATTGCTAAATATCCTGAGAGTTCATTCAGGACAAACATTGCAAATGGACAAGGAGATGGGGCCAGAATGAAATGGAAGAAGATAGTGGGCAGGGGAGAGACTTTTAGCAATCACAAAGATCTTCTAAAGAACACCCCACATCCCCCACAAATAAAGGTCTAGGCATTATATGGCTGTAATTAATGGAAAAAAACTAGTCTTTAAAGAACTCAAAATCAGAGGACTATGGATCTCTCTCTCTCTCTCTCTCTCTCTCTCTCTCTCTCTCTCTCTCACACACACACACACACACACACACACACACACACACACAAAGCTGTAACACAAAACAAATAAGGAACTACAATGGGAATGTCAGTAAGGAATGTCATCAAATAAATGTATGATCAAAAAAGGAGATAGGCTGGTCACCTGGCTAGAGCAAGGGACCCCCAATGGACTGTCTGTGTGGTCCACTGCTATGTCAAGAGAAAGTAATGAAGGCGCCAAAAGTGTTGGGTCAAACCCCTGTGGCAAACATAGGGAAGGACATGGATAAGTGTCAGCCAGGATGGCCAGGCATGGATGAGTTGTAATCTACACTGCTGAAGGGAACATCCACATGGATGAGATCAGATATCTATTTGAGGATGCAAAAAAAAGTAAGATCTATGTGAGGAATGAGGCTTTGTCTAGAAGAGGACAACTAGTTCCCTCATGAAAAAGTTATCCAGACCAAAGAAATAATGTAAATTGGATTTTGGTTTATTGTGGTTATAAGGGGATATATCAAGTTAGGGGATACTTTCTTCATGAATAAATTCGCAAATGCTGAATTTTTTAAAAAATGTTTTATATATGTTTAACATTCAAATGCAAGGGTGCTTGGAGAGAGAAGGGAAAGAGGAACTCTAGCCAGCACCAGATGCTCCTCACCTCTCTTCATTGGGGCTATAAGCTCTTGGCCCAATTATAGTAACTCCCTTGTTTTTCCCTACTGGGAAAGTGAGAAAGGAAGAAAAGAAACTTCCAGCTACAGCCTGAAGTGGAGTGTGACTCACGCCACATAAAGCAATAGCTAGACAGATGGTCTTAGGGCTGAGTTAGCTTTCTACCAGAAGGTACGTGTGAACTGGGGGAGGAAATTAAGCTTCTCATCTGAAATCTTGCATAACAAGCAGATGTCCTGAAACCTATGAGTCTTAATCAGGAGATACTCTAGAGGCAAGGCTGGTTTATCTGACTGGAGGGGGGAAATGTTTAACCCTAAACACTCATCCCCTTTCAGCTCCCAAATCTAGGATTCATTTTTGTGCCCAAGAGATTCTCACCTATAAGACTGTAGAATGTCAATGATGCCGATATAGAGCAGCAGGCGATCTCCTTTATTGTTTCGGGCAGGAATGCCACCCATCCTAGGGCAAAGGCAGAGAGGGAGAAGAATGAGGAAACCACAGAGCTTTAAGAGCATAGTGCTTCTCATCTGTAAGTCAAATGCAGAAAGCACCAACTATACTTAATTACCAAGAATTAGAAAAATCATTAATTCCTCTCCCTTGAAAAATATTTTGTAGGCATGTTCCTTCCAACCTTTCCCTACCTCCTTTTCAGGAAACTTTTCCTAATAAACTCTCATCAGACAATGTCCAATCTTTTATTCTGGGTGCCCTTATCCAATACATATTACAGACTATATTCAATCATTACCTTTAATCATTTTCTTGGGAGTCATGTTATAGGACTACCTCACAGTATCCCAATAATGAAATTTTCTTGGATGGGGTCCAAGATAGTTCTATCCTAAACTGAATTCCTATCTATAGGGGTCTGCCTTAAACAGAATTTCAGTCTCCTGGTAACTTTCCACTATGCAAGGTAGCACTGCCTCAACCCTCCCTCCCACAAGAAGTATATGGCTGATGAGTCTCTCCGATTCCCAGGATCCATAATATACTCACTGGTCCTCTGTTTCCATGGTGCCTCCTCGCCGGGCCTCACCCTGGATGGACTCCACAGCTGTGGAATAGAGAGCCTTCTGTGTGGCTGGCTTCCGTGTATCATTCCCTGGGCCCACATCAGTGGATAGCCGTTCTCGTTGTGCATGTTCCATATTGTGGATTGCCACCAGCAGACTATAGTCCATGATCTTGAAGCTCTGTAGCACCTGGGTGCAAGGAAGATACTTTAACTTGAGGCTTTGGGAGTGACAAGAAATCCAAGTTTGAAAAAAGGAAATTAAAATCCCAGCATGAGGGTGAGGATTGTTAGGATGAACAAACGAATGAATGGACACTCTCACGCACATACGCACACCTCTTTTAGAATTATCCTATTAGCAAATGGTTCTCAGAAAAAGAATTGCAAACTATAACAAATTATAAAAGAATCAAAAAGTCAAAACAGTGTTTTCATCTAATGATTAGCAAACTGACAAAGGTGATAGTATATTGCAGGGATTATGGAAAGACAGGCATACAACCAATATAATGTTGATGGAGCTATAAATTAGTGTAACCATTTCAGAAAGTAATTTAGGACAATGCTAAGAAAGGCAGTAATAGTTCATACACTTTGATTCAGAGATTTCACTGCTAAGCATATATTCCAAGGTTAAAGATGGAAATAAAGGATCTATATAATAAATATATTCACTCCATCACTTTTTGTAGTAGCAAAGAACTGGAAATAATGGTAAATAGCTAAATAAATTGTGGTATATTATTATAATGAAATATTATTGTGCTGTGAGAAACCACAATTATAAAGAATTAAGAGAAGCATTGGAAGATTTAAAAGAACTGATATAAAGTCAGGTAAGCAAAACCAGGAACAACACATAATGACAACACTATAAATGGGAAGAACAACAAAAATAAAGCTAAATGCTGGGTGATTATGATGTCCAAGCTTGGCCCTAAAGGGGATAAAGAAATGAACTTCCCCTCCTTTGTTGAAGGAAGGCATGGAGCACTGCCCATTATACTCAGATTTGGTTGATGTGTTTATTAAGTTTTCCAAAAGAGCCTTTTTTCCTATCTTTCTTAAATCATGGTTACAAAAGCTAGTTTAGCAGATAGGAGAGGAATAAAGAATAAATTTAAAAATGAAGGTAATGTAAAAACTCAAGATACTAATAGGGAATTAAAGAGTTTCCCTCTCTTTTTCCTTCCCCATACAGATGAAGATCTCATGACTCTAACCAAGGTCTGCATGGGGAAGGGGACCCTTCCCCTTTTGCCGTCCTTAGTCTATTTCAGGTTCAAAAATTCCATTAAGATTTGCCTTGCTGCCATCCCTAAAGAAGAGCAGTTCAGCTTTCTCCCTAAGTCCTCCATTCCCTCGCTTCATTCTTCTACCCCCCCCCCCCCAAGTTTTCCTTGTCAGCTTTCATCCTTCTCCCTCTTGGTACTTAATAAAGTAATACTAGATTGCATAAAAGCACTGGTATAACCTATATCAGGCTATTTATACCACCTGAAGGGGTCGGGGAGGGGAGAAAATCTGAATCCTAAATTGTCAGGGGCCAGCTGGGTGGCTTAGTGGATTCAGGGCAATGTCTAGAGATGGGAGGTCCTAGGTTTAAATCTGGCCTCAGATACTTCCTAGCTATGAGACGCTGGGCAAGTCACTTGACCCCCCTTGCCTAGCCCTTACCACTCTTCTGCATTGGAACCGATATATGGTATTGATTCTAAGACAGAAGGTAAGGGTTTAAAAAAAAAGAAAGAAAACAATTGTCAAAAATTATTTCGATGTATTAATGAAAAGAAGTAATTTTTTTTTAAAAGCCATATTGGATTCTTGTGATAAGCCATGGTAGTGAGAGAAGCAGGGGCTAAGCAAGGTCACAAGGAGGTAACTCCAGATTTCACAAGGACAGGTTCCTTGTGATTCTTGGTGACAGTGAAAAGTCTACTGATTTTTGGAGGGGGCTGGTATTAAAGGAATATAATCCTACCTCACTCATCACAAGGTCAACACTGAAGCATGATCTTGATGCTGTTTGCAGGAAAGAAAGGGAACTCACCAAGCAATCTCGCTGCAGTGTCTTGCACAGGGCATTATACATGTCAGAATCCAAAAAGAGGCCATCTGGAATATCTTGCAGGAAGTCCAGATCTTTGTAGGTGGGGAACACTTTCTCTCGCTCTTTCTGTGAGGCGCGCCGTTTGTAGGTTGAGCCCTTGAGGTCATACTTAGCATGCATTTTGACTGAGCGTGGAAGCAGGTTGTTCATCACCACAATTCGAATGTTTTTACCACCTGCCTGTACACAGTATAGCCCATAGAATTTGGGCAACAGAGTTCGTGGATTCTGATTCAGGTTCTGAGGGGGCAGAGACAAAAGAGATAGAGGGAAACTATGTTAAAGGGGAAGATAATGTTCTAAGATAACAGATACCTTTATCTTTATTTCTCCCTCTTTCTTGTCTTAAGACTTCTGGTATTTATTTACCAAGGCAGATCTTTGAGGTCTATCAGTCTGAGATTTTCAAATTATTCCTATTTCTAGTTGCTTGAATCCTCCAAAGCATTCATTTCAATTCTGCATGTAAATCACGACCAAGAAGAGCTGTAGATAGAGTAACTCATCCAATAATAATAACTTAGGGTCAAAGATGCAGAATGAGTGAGGAAATATTTTTCTCGAATTGCTGAGATCATGCTGTGACAAAGAAAATTTTCAGAGGGACTAGGAGGTTTTCCTAACCCATCCTCAAGCCTGGGAGTATGCAAGAAGTGGGGAAAGGCACTGGGAGTCAAGTTTAAAAAAGTGAACATGAGCCCGTGGCTTTACCGTGGGCTTTTCAAAGACCTTAGACCCAAGAGCATCTCCTCACAGGGTAGGCAGAGAAAGCTAAAACCAAGGTGAGGCAGTAGCAAAGGGGACCAAAAGTGTCCAAAGTTTTGGGAAGGAAACATCAAAGCTGCTTTCCCATGCTTGTGCAAAGTGACAAGGAAGAAGGCAGAAGGGGCTTGGTAAAGCCAGCTTTCTCACCATGTAGTATCCTGGCAGCAGCTTCTGTAAAAATTCAGCCTCTTTGTGCTGGACAGTCTTCATAATGAATTCATCATCACTGGACACGTAGAAGATAGATCCACTGGCTCCAGAGTTGCAGAGCTCAATCAGTGGCTCACTACACAGGGAATACTGGGATTCAGAAAGACAGGGAAAAAGAGTTTTAGAAACACCAGGACCTGGCAACCCTGGACTAAGGAAGAACTAGACACAAAAGTATCCCAAAAGATTACCAGATAATCATCGGGCCGTATCCCAAATAACTCTCGGAAGTATCGGAAAGCAACAGGGGCATAAGTCTTGAAACGGAAGTCGTTGTAATGATGGGCAGGGGTCAGGTTGCTCCCTTCACTGTACAGGATAAGTAGAAATGGTCAAGACTGGCAAAAATTCGTCAGAAGGCCCGAGGAATTCCCTCAGGTTTCCTCTCCCCCAACCCCCAGTCTAGTCACTATCACCCTCCCAAAGGGATAATCAAGGTTTTAACTCATTCACTTGGTGAATCAAAGGCTGAGTGTGGGGATTAAGGCATGGGCTGAGAGAGTGCTCATATTACTCCCATACTCAACCCATTAGAAAAAAAGGCAGTAGCTGCCTTGGTTTTCAACTCATTAAGCAGAGAAAACTAAGTCTCTGCAGCAAGCAAGGACAAGAGGATCTGCAACAAGTCAGACCCACAATACCTTGATTAAGCCTGGGAGACTTTCTGCCAAATGTCTTGCTGAGTAGGGAGGACCATTTTACCCTCTAAAATAAAGTGCTTAAAACCAAAGTGTGACTGTGTTGGCCTTGCTGAAGAGGGTTGACCACATCAGGCCCTCCTCTCACATTTAAAGTGCAATCAGTGCCAGGAACTTGCTAGGGATTATGAGGACAACAGCCTCTAGTCTGACTGAACACCAAATGCCTAGGTCAAGGGTCAAAATTGAGAGGACTTCTAAGGGCCAGTGTGGACTGGACCTAACTAGATAACATAGCATACTATTTTCTCACTGGGCCTTTCAATTTCCCAACAACAGTGACTAAGTGCTAAAGTATTGAACTTATCACTAGAGGTACATAAGAGTACCCCCACCCTCAAGGAGTTTACTTTCTACCTGAAGCATATAAGAGGTGCACAATTAAGTAAATGCAAAGTAATAAGGAATTGCTTGTATGTTTTGGAGGGGAGTGAGGAGGTGGGGTCAGGAAATACTTTATCCAATCCCCTTGAAGGACCCCTAAGTCTCCTCTTGTGGATCAGCCGAAAGAGGCCAGATCTAACTGTCAAGTGGTCTCACCTTGGGAAGAAGATACTCTCCACCACATAAAAGTCTTGCATGAGGACATCTCGTTCTGGTTTGGTGCTGAGGCTGCCAACAGTATGGGTAATACCTAGCTGAATGGCACCTTTCAGGGCTGATGAAGTTGTCTGGGGAAAAAGAGAATTGATTTAGGTTGTTAAATCTGACAGACTATGAAAGCTCTGATTCAGGGTACCAGAAGAAAGAAGCAAGGGGATTCTCAGTAGCGTGGAAACAAACACAGGCTTCCGACATACTCCTGGGCTTCCTGCGACGTCAAAGTCTGATAGTGCCTACAAGAAGCAGGGCACTCTGCCATACAAAGTAGTGAGAGTTGTGTCTTTAGACACAGTGCTCCCTATGTCTTCTCTAATTGAGCTCAATATATTACCAGATGCATTTTTCTTAAAGGCTCTGCCTTTTTCTCACTCTTAGACTTCCACCTTAGAGACCCTCTTAAACTGAGAACCCTAGTGATGAATGGATAGTCTCCAGCAGACACTTCCTTGGAAGAATCAATAGGTACATCCCCTTTCCCCAATAAGCACTTTATACCCTTGACAGTAATTAAAGTAAAATGTAGTAATCATAGTAGTATGCAACAGGGCCTGATTAAGACTGTCAAAAATCTAGAAGTCCCATTAGAACCTCTTAGATGGGGATAAAAGGAACATAAAAAACACAGGTCAATTCATAAAGAAAAAGGAAGGGTTATTTTTTAATAAACTCAATTTTCCTAACACAAGAAAATAAATAAATAAATCCAGGAAGCAAAGGCCCTCTCCCACCTGATTAAGGATCCCAATTTCATAGGAAAGACTTTGTACTATTACAAGACTCTGTACTATTACAGAGTCTATTATAAGGGGAAGGTATTTAACGAACTATGGAACAATTTGTTTTTTTGTATCTTGTTTAAGAGAAAAAGAAGCAAATGCAGTGGTCTACCTCACTTTAAACAATGCCTACTCAAACAAACAAACAAACAAACAAACAAACCAAACATTTCTTACTGTCATAGCCATAGGAGTTTCTAATACTTAAAAATGAAGGGGTTGACTAGATCAAGGGTCTTTAATCTGAAGTCTATGAACTTGTTTTTTATTTTTAATATATGTCAGTAACTATGTCAATATAATTGGTTTCCTTTATAATTCTATATATTTTATTTTAAGCATTTAAAAATGTTATCTGAGGGATCCATAGGTTTCATTAGACTACCAAAGGAGTCCATGTCACAAAAAAAAGTTTAATTCCGGAACTGGATGATTTTACATATTCCTTTCAGCTCTAAAGTTCTATGATAATATACTTTAGGGCAAATATAGTTTACTCAGGGCTGAAAGAGATACTAAAAACTATCCAATATAAAAAGGCCAGGAATAAAATGAAGCAACCATTTCTCTTCTCCCTTTATACTACTTAATTTAGTGATGTCATCAACTTTCATGGCTTCAATTATCCCTAGTTTCCTTCAAATCCCAGCTAAAATCCCACCTTCTAGTCTTTCCCAAACCCACTTCATGCTGGTACCTTCTCTATGTTGATTATCTCAAAGTTATCCCATATGTGTTTTTTTTTTTTTTTGGGGGGGGGGTAACATAGCTGTATATGTGGTAGTGGTGTCTCCAATTATGTGACTGTGAGTTCTTTGGGAGCAGAGATTGGCTTTTGTCTTTCTTTGAATCCCAGCACTTAGCCCAGTGCCTGGTACATGGCAGGCACTAAATAAATGTTGATTTGACTTGATCTCTGGGTAGATGATTTTCCCATTTACTTTGCTGCCTTTACCTCTTTCCCAACTTCTAGACTCACATCTCTGTCTACTGGACATTTCAAATTCAACATCCCATAGACATTTAAAACTCAACAAGAACAAAACTGAACTCATATTCTCCATCCCACCCCTGGCTCTCCTCTCTTTGTAACAATCCTATAACTGTAGAGGGCATCACTATCCTTGTAGTCATTCAGGCTTGCGACCCAGATGTCATCTTCAATTCCTTACTCTCACTTCTTATATCCATTCTATTGTCAAAATCTTATTGATTCTACTTTTACAACATCTCTTGTATATGGCCTCTTTTCTCCTCTGACACTGTCATCACCCTAGTGCAGGCCTATCTCACCTCAAAACTGTTGGTCAGTACAATGGATTCAAGCCTCTCCTGGGACTTGGAAGGATTCTTTATCTCTAGTCCATCTTCCACTAAACTGTCAAATTAATCTTCCTAAAGAATGGGTACAAGCATGCTGTTCCACTATTGAATAAACTTCAATGACTTCCTATTACTTTTAGGATCAAAGATTAATTCCTGTTTGACTTTTAAAGCTCTTCACAACCTGACTCCTTCCTACCTTTCCAGTATTTTTTTAAACCCTTGCCTTCCATCTTAAAATGAATACTATATATTGGTTCCAAAACAAAAGAACACTGTCTAAGCAATGGAGGTTAAGTGACTTGTTCAGGGACACACAGGAAGTGTCTGAGGTCAAACTTGAACCCAGGACCTCCCATTAACAGGTCTGGCTTTTTATCCACTGAGCCACCTAGCTGCTCCCCCAGCATCCAGCACTCTTACACCTTACTCCTATAAATATACTCTGCAATCCAGTGACACTGGCCTTCTTGCTATTCCTCTCACAAAATACTCCATCACCTGATGCAGGCAATTCTCCTTGGCTATCCCCCATACCTGGAATTTTCTCCCTCTTCCTGTCTTATCTCCTGGCTTCTCCGGATCCTTCAAATCCCAGCTAAAATCTCTACCTTTTAGAAGAAGCCTTTCCCAATCCCACTTATTGCTGGTACCTTCTCTGTGTTATCTCCAATTTATCCTGTATTTGTCTTTCTTTCAATACTTTGTTGTTTATATATTGTCTTCCACATTAGATTGTAGGTTCCTTGAGAGCAGGGACTGGTTTTTGCCCTTCTTTATATGCCCAACATTTAGCCCAATGCTTGACAAACAATAGGCACTAAATAGATGTTTGCTGATTTGACTTAATTTTGTTTCAAGAATTAGATATGTGAAAATCTTATTGTAAAAGCCAAAGAGACAAATGTATGTCACTATATCAAAGTGATGATTTAGGATAATGCCACTAAGACAAGGAAGTCAGAAAAGCCAAGACAGCTAAAAATTTGCAGCTGGCAGCTCCTAAATTCTAATCTCCTACATTGTTAAAGAAGCTCTGAAGTAGGAATATTAGCATTCATAGTTTGCTTATGGTTTGCAAAACTCTTTAGGTATAGTATCTCATTTGAGCTTGATCACATCTCTGTGAAGTCGGTACTATTATTAGGAAGCTAGATATGGAACTCCCAAGGAGGGCTACAGAGTAAGAACATATCTTAGAGCTTGGCCAAGAGTTGAGAAAACCTTAAGTGGCTGTTCTTCTCTTCTCTCCCCCAACTGTACCCAGAATCCACTTATCTCTCTCTTCTTGGCAGGATAACTTCCTTTCTAGCCCACTTGATATCTCAAGGGAGGTATTCAGACTCCTCCCACTAGTTCAGAGAACTTTTTCATTTCAAAGACAACACTTGGAAGTAATGGGTTTGACAGGATAGACTAGAAAGCTGGCCAGCTGGCTGCCTGGGGCTTGCCATACAAGGACCTGGCCTCTTCTCCAAGTTTTATGTATATTAGGAATCATGGGAAAGGAATTAAAGAGACTATTTCCCTTGAGGTAAAGTGAGAGCAGCCTTGAAGGACCAGTTGCATGAGTATCCCTAACAAAGAGACCCAGTTTATTTAGTACAATAAGCTGATATTTGTTGCCAAGTCTGTTGCAAGAAATGGACTGAAATGTAAATCCTCTATTATGAACATCCTTATTTAAACATTGAGAGATGAATCAGTCTATCTTTTGTAAGGTAGATGGCAGAACAGTAGCTATGTGTGATGCTATTGTGCAAAGGCACGAGATGTGGGAAATCAGAAACAGAGGCAGGAGAAATGGAGCTCTAAGAGGAAAGTTCTAAGAGAAAAGACATGAATCCAGATATATACCTTTTTATATGTTGTCTCCCCAAAGGAATCAACACTTCTATGTCCTATTTTCTTGGCTACCACAGAGGCACTAGATACCTATAAAGAGAAAGAAGACAAAGTAAATATTCATCTTAGGCAATTAACAAATTAGATACAATCAATCACAGATGCTCTGCTTTCTAGGTCAAAGGCATTTAATCTTTAATTAAACATCACTGTTTATTTTCTATACTGTAACTAACTTAAGAAAGGTCAAAAGTCAATTGAAGAGTAAAGCTGTATTCCAGAAATGATGTCAAATCCTTGGTTGACCTTTAAAAGGATGAATAAGTATTAGAAACCATTTTGGACTTGGAAATGAGTGAGAACTTGATTCAAATATCATCTCTAATATCTATGTGACATGTCCCTTAATCCTCCAGAGATACAAGTTTCTTCATCTGTAAAATGGGGGTGATATCTCTAGTATTTACTTCACTTGGCTTTTAAGAAAATACAATGTGGCAATGTTTATAAAGCACTTTAGAAACCTTAAGTGCTATGTAAATGTCACCTGCTATTATTAAAATTATTTTTAAAAAGAAGGTTCATACTCGACATCTAAAATGCCAAACACCAAACCAAACTCTACTAAGTCAGATAAAAAGGTCACACCAACTAGACAGTTTGGCCATTGGATTATCGGAGCAGATTCAGAGCCTGCTTAGGTCTGAGATGGACCATCCTGATCATAGTACAAGAAATTTTTGGGAATTTACTCTCAACTTTAATCTTTTCTCAAAACAAGTAGGGAAAAGGGAATAGTGATTTAGGAAAAGATCCAATAAGGTTAATCTTAGAAGCCAAAAAATCATCAGAGAGCAATCTAAATAAGGCCTCCTACTCTCCACTATGTGACATTCACATTCTCTGCTTCCTTTCAAAACCCTTGGTTGATAATAAAGCCCTTAAAGATAATCATAGTGGGTCATATTTGCATGATATAAGATTAAAGCACTTTTTACCCAACAATCCTATAAGTTAATTGTATGAGTACTGTAATCACCATTTAATAGATGATAAAAATGAGGCTTGGAAGCTAATGATTTACTCGGGGTCATACAGCTAATAAAGCGTCTTGAGCCAGAATTTAGACTTTCTGTGTCCCAATACCAGTACTGTTTCCATTACATCCTTAGTTCACTGCAGATGGATCTTGGAAAATGAGCCACAGAAAGGATTTCTTCAAAGGCTCTCAAGGCTTAGTAGTAAAAACTCAAGACATAGGTCTTGGCTGCTTTCTACTTATGTGTTCTGAAGCTATCTCAGATCCCAGAAGTAGGCAAGAGAAGTTAGAAAAAAAAAAGGTAGGGAATTTGGTCTAGGAAGGAAGTTTTAAAAAGGAATATCTTGTATGTGGCAAAAAAAAAAAGGAAGAAGAAAAGAAAAAGTATTCTAAGGTAATAAGATAAAATTAAAGCAGGAATAGTTTCAGTTAGGTACCATGAATTTCTTTTCTACCTACCAGAAGAAGTGAAGGCCAGCTCACCCCACCCCAAATCTAGAGATACCCTGTACAAATACCTTTCACCCTCTTAAAAAATTCTTATCTTCTGAAACTCACCTCAGAGGAAGGGGTCAAAGATTTTTTGAAGGTCGACTGTACTGTAAAAACAAAAAAAAAACAAAACAAAAAAGCATAAGTATATGCAAGGCTACAAAGGCATACACACACACTTTGGTGCTTAAACACACTAAAAATCAGTTTGATTTCTTAAATATTTATCTTCCAGTCTATGTCTGCTTTATACTGAACTCAAGATTCTCTATGAAAAAATAATTATGTAATTAGTGTCTAGACACAAAGTCAGTGGCTGAAGACATCAAGGTTGGAAAGGAGAGACAGGAAATACCCCAATACTCCTAGAAAATCCAGAAATGGACTTTTTCAGAGTTTATTCTCATTGTTCAAAGTGGATTACTCATGGTACATGAGACTGCCATTTTGCACACCAACCTTCTAATGAAATCACTAGTACTTCAGAGATTATCTTCCTGAGAGTCCAGGAACTTTTGTCCAGTACAAACATGAACAAACTGTTGAATCCTTCTGAGGAGAGTTTTAGGTTAGTAGAGATTTAGGGTGAAAGCACATAAATAAGGACTCACAGGAGAAAAAGGGTTCAATCAGATGCACTGGTTCTCAAAATTTTTGGTCTTAGGAACCTGTTACACTCTTAAAAATGACTATCTCTCAAAGAGCTTTTGTTTTATGTGCATTATATCTACTGATATTAGAAACTAAACCATCTAAGTACTATTATGAAAATAATTTTGACTTCATAAACCTCTTAAAAGAGATTCCCCAGATCTCACTTTGGGAAACCACTGATCAGAGGAACGTAAGGTTTACAGGAATTGATTAAGGGTTTCTATATCTTGTTCTGGTTCACTGTGTTGTTAATGTCAATAAGCTAAGACATAAATAGTTTAGGTTTAAAACTTACTCATTCCAGAAATACTGAGTGCCTGCTATGGACAAATCAATCAAGTTAAATTTATGACTTTTTATACATTTGATGTAGGAAAAATGTGAAGTAAATATCTTTAGAAAATGGATGCAGGCCCTATACCCATGGAACAGATAAGTTTGCCACCCTCACCTCTACCTACATGCCAGCCAGGAAAAGGATGAAGCCAAAGCAAAGCCAAGCTGACAGTTTCTGCATTTTTGGAGAAGTTATAATTTTAAGTGACATTTATCTTCAGAATTTGCTCAATCATTTCTTTGGCCTAGTTCAGAACAATCTTCAGGGGGAAAAGTTTAAACATCTTTAAAAAGAAGTAAATGCTAAGTCAAAATATGATGGCAATTCTGAAATGAAAGTGAAGACCTAGGAGATAGAAGAGATAGGGAGATTTGGGATACTTATATAAGGGAAAAAAATTTATATCTAATTGTGTAAACCAGACAATTTAGATTTGAGGACCAGACAAGATTGAGGGAAGAGGTTCTTACTCAATACTGGCCACAGGCTAACTGTTTACAGTCCCACAAGACAGAGCAATAGAATGTCACTCCCCATAGACAGGCCAGAAGCCAACAAAGTGGAACAGATGGTTCTCATTCCTATCTTCCCAAAAAAGCAGAGTTGAATGTTGGAGCCAGTTCTTATGCTTAACAGTTCTATGTTGGTAAGAAGACATGCTACATAAAATGAAAAATGGTAATATGAAAAACCTAATACTCTGTTCACTCCCAAATCTAAAGAGGTCTATAATCTCTCCCTCATCATGCATAAGCTTACAAATCCTACATCCTTTCTATAGTAGACCAATTTTCACAAAAGGATAACTTAACTTGGGTTAACACCAAAGTTAGTTTGAGACTTGGGGCCTAGATTAGGGATTCTAAGGAATACAGAAAGGCAGCATTCCTACATTTTAAATGTAAGTCTGCTACTGATTTTCCTACTTTTGTGGCTCAGCCTTTGAAAAGAGAAAATTCTCTCTTGAATGGGAAGAGTATGATACTAAGCATGATCTAATGTGGGAAGGATAGATCAAAGAGCAAGATCTTAAGTTCATCTTACATCTAAATACTCACAAATCTCTAACAATAATAGGCTCAGCTCTCAAATTCACACTCAATCCTCCAGGTTGAAATTATTCTGCTTTGGCTAAGAGACAGATGCTCAACTAAGACATATAAAGGAAAGGAGAGCTGAATTCAAAAAATGCTGGTCAGTCCTAATTACGAATCCAGAGGATTCATGATAAAATATGAAAAGTGAATGGTGAATCTTGGTAAGTGATAGACTCAAGGTATAGACTGAAACATCCAATTTTTAGACATGGCCAATGCAAAATTTTGTTTCATTTGATCATGTCACAAGTTTTTTTTTCCTTGCTTTTTTCTACCTTTCTTTCTTTTTTTAACTGGGGGGAGGAGGAGAAATAAGAGGGAATAAAGGTGGATTTTCATTCATTGAAAAAATTCTTTAATTTTTAAAAGATCAGTCAATTGCTCTTGATTAGAAAATGCAAATTAAAACAATCCTCAAACCTATCAGATTGGCTAAGGAAAAGAATAAATGTTGGAGGGGATATTGTAAATTTGGGGCATTGATGCATTGCTGGTAGAATTGTGAACTGATTTGACCAGTATACCCAAAGAGCTTTAAAATTGTGCATATCCTTTGACCCAACAATACCACTACTAGGTCTGTATCTTTTTTTAAAAGGGAGAAAGGACCTGTTAGTACAAAAATATTTATAGCAGCTCTTTTTGTGGTGGCAAAGAAATGGAGACTTAGGGCTGTTCATCAACTGGGAATGGCTGAACAAATTGTGTAAATAATTATAATGGAATACTACTGTGCTATAAATAATAATGTGAAGGATGATTTAAGAGAGACTTGGCTCCCAATATCTTTTTTTTTTTAAACCCTTACCTCCCATGTTAGAATCAATATTGTGTATTGGTTCCAAGACAGAAGAGTGGTAAGGGCTAGGCAATGGGGGTTAAGTGACTTGTTCAGGGTCACACAGCTAGGAAGTGTCTGAGGCCAGATTTGAACCTAGGACCTCCCATCTCTAGGTCTGGCTCTCCCACTGAACTACCCAGCTGCCCCCTCTTAAGAGAGACTTGGAAAGGCCTACATGAACTGATTCGAAGTGAAGTGAGCAGAACCAGAACACTGTAAATATTATATTAATAGCCAATATCATGTGATGAACATTTATGAATGACTTAGTTATCCCCAGTAATCAATGAATTCATAATGAAAAATGCCATCTGCCTCCAGAGAAAGAACTGATGGAGTCTGAATGCAGAAAAAGACAGACTATATTTCACTTTATTTCTTCAATTCTTTTGGTTGTTCAAGTTCTCTTTCACGAAAGATGTTTTATACTTTTAAACATGTAAAACCTATATCAAATTGCTTTCTGTCTTGAGGAAGGGTCCGGAAGGGAGTGTGAGAAATTTGCCCTAAAATGAAGGTTAAAATTTTTCTATGTGATTGGGTTAAAAATAAAATATTTAGTAAATTAAAAAATCAGTCAGTCAGTTGCACAACTTAGCTCTGAATTCCTTGGTCTTTCTTTTGCAGACTTTCCCACTGGATGAAGGTTCTTCTTTAGGTGCCCATTTGCCACTTAAAGAATATTCCAGTTTAAAGGAAAGATGCAAGAAAAGTGAAAAAGTTTTTATAATACTATAGGAGGGAAGAGAAGAGAGGGAAAGAAGGGGAGAGGAGGGGGAGTAGAGAGAGAGAAGGGAGGACCTTATGGCAGCTCAGGCCAACTTTGTTCCATATACTATTTAAAGCAAGTTCTGGTTCTTACCCTTTCACAGTATTCATATACCATGTACTAACCAGATCTAGAGCTATAATCTTGGACAATGCCTAAGACCCTGGTGGGAGGACTCTATCCAATGCTGCCTTTCTCTCTCCTTTTTTGAGCTGGGATACTGCAGCTGCAGAACTGGGGTTCATCCCAGGAAGTTTGCAGCTGTAAGGGGAAGAGAGGGAGCTACCAGGTGCTAAATAATGGCCTTCAGACCAAACAGCATTTAGAGGATGAACTCTTCTCTTTGCCGGAAGTGGTGTCCCTAGGAAATTAATTGTTCAGAGTGCCAAGCTATCAGGGAAGGATAGGGAAAAAAAAAAGAAAAAACCCATAGGATTTTGCTAATGCTGCTAACAAAGACTCAATGCTACAACACAGCTTAGTGCAGAGCCTGATGGACATCAGAGTGCCAACACTAGGCACCATCTGCTATGGTCTGCCCAATTGGCCCTAGGGTTCTGCCAACTTGATATGGTCTATCTAGGAAACCCCAAAGTCTGAGCATCCACTATCACTGCACCTGTCCCTTTACAATTGAGCCTTCTTTCCTCTGTCTAAGCATTTTATAATGGTGGGAAATGACCTCAAAAGAGAAACTGTTAAAAATGCCAACTCAGCATGGCAATGCCAGCTTGACACTTCCAGCTGGACAGTATTTGGTCTGAAACACTATGCCATTTGACTCAGGAGAGGAGGTATTTAATTTTTTTTGCATAAGACAAAATTTCTTTCAGTAGGAAATTGATTTCCTGACCCCCTTTCTCAAATACTTTCTGATAAGGATATAATCACCCTAAGAAAATATGGGATGGAGGAAACACATGAACTGACTTTCCCCAAACAGGAAATAGCCCTCCTTGGCATTTGTGAAATTATTTGTTTCTCCTAAAATGAAAATTATCATCATTAAGGTCAGATTAGCATTAATCCAATAACTGAGGGGTAGGATATTTAGAAGAATTCAGCATGGGTCAGCTAGGTGGCTCAGTGGGTTGGGAGCCAGGCCTAGAGATGGGAGGTCCTCAGTTCAAATATGAACTCAGATACTTCCTAGCTGTGGGGTCCTGAGCAAGTCACTTAACCTCAGTTGCCTAGCCCTTACAACTATTTTACTTTGGAACCAATACTAAGTATTGATTCTAAGATAGAAGGTAAAAGCTACTTTAAAAAATAAAATAAAATAAATTAGTACATATTCTAACTGATAAATGAGGTAGGTATCAGCAAAGCAAACATCCTAGTGTCTTTTTTGACCAGGAAGGTTGCAGAATCTGTCCAAGTAAAGTCCGATCTTACTCTTTACCACCACATCCTAGGCCACTCTCAACGCTGAAATACTGTTTGCTCTTCTTCACCCACCACCACTGTGGCTTCTCTACAACCTCCCACTTTTTGATGCTGAATCACCCTCTCCTAAGCAGACCTTCTTTGAAATGTTTTCAAAGACAAGTTTCTTCACACTGATATGTGGGAACAGGGTGAGAGGGAAGCTCATCAAGTTTCCAAGGAGACTTTTAGGGAGTTATCAACTTAAGAAAAAGAAGACATGACTGGAATTCTTGCTGGGAAATTAATCCTATAGAACATATGGTCCATAGGATGTGAAAGAGATCATACTGTATATCATGAGAAGGAAACAAAAGTGTAGGCATAATTTCAGCATCAGATGGATAATTTTTAGGTCACAGAATCTTGTCACAAGTGTTGAGGTATGATTCAGGGAATAGGTTTGTTGATCTTGGAGAAAACTAACTATGATGGTGCCTTAAAGCCCTTAGGTCATGGGCATCAACAACACCTCATCTAAAAGTGCTTTTACCAGGGATCAGGCATAGAAGAAAAAAAAAGCAAAAAGAAAGAAAAAGAAAGAAGTTTGGGACTTTTCACAATCAGCCCATTTAGCAACAGAAGGCAGGAAGCAGGAGTCAGTAAGGAACCCTATCCTCTGAGAGACTCAATCTCAGCCATGAGATACCAAGGCAGAGGCTGGGTCAGACTCACTATCATCCCTGGATGCCTTCAGGGCACACCTAAGGCCACTACCAACATTTTCCACTTCTACTCCACCAGGGCTTCTGTAACATTGACAGAAGTAGTGATTAAGGGACAGGACAACGATAGGTCTTTCATGGAGGAAGGACCCTATAAGGTAGTGGCATACTAGACTTGGCTACAAAGACTTCTCTAAGCTCTTGAAATTGCACAAGAGTTAGCGCTGATAAAGGCAAGGTCCATACTGACTACCTAACCTATGATGACACCCACCAGAAATCATGACTGTATTATTCTTCACAGTATCTGCCGGGATAGAGATGCAAAAGATAGCAGCTAGTATACTCAAGGTCACCACTGCCCAAGGCATATCTAGAGCTTCTACTGTTCCCTCCTCCCGCATTACATGTAAAAACAGTTTCCAACATTTCAAAAAGAATTTTGAGTCTCAAACACCCCCCCAATCTGATATAGATTTTATACGTGCAACCATGCAAAATATTTTTCCATATTAATTCTTTTGTGGAAGGAAACTCGACAACAACAAAATACTAGGATAGTGGTATAAGGACCCTGCACAGGGGCTTACCCAAAGATTAAGGGGAAATGACAGAGATGGGGCTAAAATGTCAGGATGAAAATAGGGTATGTAGAATGATCTCAATAACAGTACCTCACTGGGTTGGGAGTTTACAATACAATAGGAATCTTTTTTACAGATGAGGAACAAGATGGGTAGGTTTGAGAGCTTGCCTGGTCATTCACACTACCATAAGTGACAGATCTTTAACCAAGGTCTTTCGGCTTAGTTTTAGTACTGGTTCTAGTGTCAGAGCTGCTTTGCCAACCTAGAATATTCTTGTAAAAGTAAAGCAAAAAAAAAAAGTTATTTATTTCCACAATTCTGTGGTAAAGTCCAGTATGAATAAAGCCCAGTGTACTCTCTCCATGGACTCCTGTATCTTGTATCCATCTCAATTTTTTACATGTTGTCTTCTCCATTAGAATGTAAGCTCATTGAGGGCAGACTGTAGGGGTTTTTTTTGCCTTTCTTTGTATCTTTAGGGTTTGGTACAGGGTCTGATGCCTAACAGATGCTTGTTGAACTGAATGAACCCTCCTACCAGTATCTCATTTTGACCAGTACTGCTTGTTTATATACTTTCTTATCTCTCTCTCCCCAGCACAGACACTAATATGTAAGTTCTTCAAAAGTAAAGAGTTACTCCTCTCTTTATTATCCACCCCACTCTCCTCAGCTTAGCATAACACCCTGCTTACAAAAAGTACATGCTACAAAAAGTAAATGCTTACTTTTTGTTGAAGGAAGGAAATAAAGGAAAAAGACAAACCACATTTTTTTAAAGGAAAGGAAGATAGGTGGGAGAAAAATAAAAGAAAGGTTAAAAATGGAGAAAGATGAAAGAAAGATATGTATGTACAGGGAGGTAGAATGTCACTAACCATCACCTATGGGATATTCAGTTTAACAGGTTGCTCTTGCCTGTCTCTCCAGAATATATTCAGCATGCCTTTAGGGATCCTACTTTATTAATAGGCCCTAGTCTGAAGTACATTTCAGAAGACTAGATATAGTGACTTTATTTGACACAAAGATGAAGCTAAGACAAGTTGGCTGCTTTACAGAAAACACATGGTGGCTACAAATAGCCTGTTTTGGCCAAAGGAACGGATGATAGCATCAGTTCCAAGCCTTCAAACTACATGAACAGTCTGTAACCCTCTTGGGTCCACAATCATTGGTCATATCTAAATCAGCTAATGACAGTTGGTTTTTGAAAATGCACAAAGTTGAAAATTCAGTTCTATGAGCTCTAAAGGAAGCTGCTTTCCCATTCCTAAATTAAATCAACAAAGAGCTTTAAAATCAAAGCAACATAAAACTGGAAGAGACTTTTAAGTGATTATTCTATTGCAATCCCATTATTTTGCATAGAAGGAAATTGAAGCCCAAATAAATTTGCTGCCTTACCCAAGATCTTCCAACTACTCAGTAGCAAAACAGGCCCCAGATCTATTTTAATCCTCCCAGTTTAGTATTCTTCATTGCTTCACATTCCCAACTTTCTACCACTTCTGTAGGGCAAGGCAAGGTGTGAAGTAGGAGGGGGAAGGGACTCTAATCAGGCTACTCCAACAGAAGGCTGGTGTTGAAAAAAGAAACACTGTAATGAATACACTGATGGCACATTTCTTGATCCCTTCAAGGTACTTGCTCTTCAGTGATCGAGGAGAAGTCATTTTCAGTAATAGAAGAATATATATAGTTCCTTCCCTTGGTTCTTTTTGATGAAATCAACAACCAAATATCCTGTATCTTCTATGTGACAGCAATTTCCTTAACTGACAGGAATGAAGACCAGCTAGATCTCCCCTTCTCTTCTGCAAGCTAAACTGAGGAATTTTTTTGTTACTATACAGTATATTGTCACTTTTCTGAAAAGACTTTAAGTGCAAAACTTATGACCTACTCCTTTTACCTAAAAGAACAATTTCTCATTTTCACAGGTCACTGTTTCTCCAGAAATGGGGGAATGGCTTAAGCTGTCAACCCAGGGAAAGTAAAACTCCATTGTGCCACAAACACAGAGAAAAACTTTGGTCTTTATAATGGAAATGATCAATGTTTGTTTGTTTTCTTCATAAATGTTTAAAAAAAAAGAAATAGTCTCTTCTAAAATTGCAGATTTCTGTATGAGTTCGGTACCTATGTTATTGCTTACTACAGCAAAAAGTATAATGCATCAGGCTCTTTTGCACGTGTCTAGAAGCATTTCTGCTGATAAGAGCATGATTTCCAAACTTCCTCCCCAATGATAAATGGAACAATTGTGAATTTTTACCAATTTCACAACAAGATGGGGGGACTCTTTAAATACCAGGATTTTTACATATTACTTAAAACTGATAAAGTATGAAATTTGGACACTATTTCCTAGTTTCAGAGCACTATGTAGAGGAATCTTCAGCAACATAATACATACATTTGGGAGTTCATTTAGAAAACTGGGGAGAGAGGCCTCCCTTCTGTCTACACCCTCACCTTCACCTAGATGGGGGTTGGCAAATGATAGGACAAGGGCCAACTGTTTTGTAGGGCCTCTGAGTTATTGAGGGGTTTTAATATTTTAAAAATGATAGAATCCTTGGATGGTCCAATCTCTGGACCACTGGATTCTTTACCAAATTAATTGACACACAAATTTTCTTGTTAATAAATTCACCAAAGCTGTTCTAAGCAGTAGGGAGAGCAGGGGAAATTAGATAGCAAGGAGAGGTAACCAAGCAGAGAAATGGGCTGCTAGAACAATAAGATTGACATTCCAAGAAGATGCCAGGGCAAACAGAAGGAAGGCACTGGCAGATGGGAGATGGAGGAGTTGGGAATAGCAGTTCACATTGTATTAGAGAACTGTAAGCAAAGATACTTCTATATTAGGAGAGGATGTTTTCTTCCTCCTCAAGAGAGAGAAGAGTAAGGAACCTTTAGTCAAATGTGACTACAAACTCTTCATTCACAGGCTTTTTAGAGGAGGTATACACTCCACTTCACCCCATTCCAAGGAACCTGAGATGGTTATGGGGAGAAGGACAACTGGCTGCTAGTTATTGTGAGAAGCTCATTCCTCAAACAGCACAGATATGCATCAGATCTACCTCTCTTACGGGTGGCTCCACAGCACAGAAAGTGCAAACCTAGATGAGGAAAAACAGAAAGTTATCATAAACTAAGAAGTTTCTATTTGCTTATAGTAGAATGAACATTTAAAAAGATTCTAAAAGCTTAAGCTAAGAACAGAGAGATACAGGGTTGGTTTTCAAAGATGGAATAACTTTGGATAGGAATATGCCATTCTCAAAAAAAAATCATAGGTTAATGAGAAATTTGGGCAGAAAAATTTCATGAGCAGACACAATACTCTAACCCCAAACCAAGAATCACATTTTTCCCTTGAGAAATTTCAAATGGAGACTTCCTATTTTAGGTAATTCTGTGATATCTCTATTCACCTGCTGTTCTTCATCACTTATTCTCTACCAGGTAGGTCATCACTGCTCAGTTACATTTCATGTTAAACTAAATTTCTCATAAAGCTGTCACTGCTGCTCCAAAGCTACTATTATGAAGAGGAGAAATTAAAACAGAAAAATAAGAGAAAATGTCCAAGATGCTATTGACACTTCTGGGCTCCAAAAATGCCCAACATTACAACATGCTCAACACCCTGATTTTTATGCCAACAAAAGTGATCAGCAGATCTGCTTCAGAACATGGCATACTAGGCTTACTGCAAGAGTATCTCAGAAGGGCTAAGTGGCTTGAGAGCCAGGTCCTGGTTCAAAAGTGGATTCAGGTACTTTCTAGTTGTGTAACACTGAGCAAATCACTTAACCTCAAATGCCTAGCCCTCCCCTCTTTTCTGCCTTGGAATCAATACTATTAAATCTAAGATAGAAGGAAAGAGTTTTTTTTGTGCTTTTCTTTTGATACTTTCCTATCAGAATAGGGCTAAACAAGTCTATCACTTAATCTCAATATATTTCCTGAATTGTAAGATTTAGGCTAAATGTTCTAGTAAAAATATCACAAGATTGTTAAATGTTGCCAATGTCACCTTAGAAACAGCTGTGCCAATCAGATCAAATCCCAAACTTGTCACTCTTATTTTCTGTCTAAAATACAAAACTGTAACATAATCCATCACAGAACAGTTTTTTTCAAAATAATTTATTTAGATCTAGTTTTAAGGAAGAACTAAAATCATTATTCTTTATCTAACCCAGGAAGAGCAACCTAAGGTGGTGTTTGTAGAACCACAGACACTACTTTCTTCATGGATTCTATAGGAATATGTCTACTGTTTCTGAGATCCTGAAAATTTAGACTCATTTATGGGAGAAGGAAGAGAAAGAGATGAGGAAAACAAGAGGTTCAAAAGTCATATCTAGAGATGTGGTAAATGTAGGCTTGAGAGGAAAAAAAAGAATTGGGTCTCACAAGAAGAGATGACTGAAACAAAGATGGTTTTACAGGCAGTGAATGGCTCTGCAATGAGGGTTATTTCAATGTGTAGAGCAAAACAGAGCTGGCCTTAATACTGGAGCCTCTCCCTGTGTTTTCAGGGCAGAAGCATTTCCGTGGGAGATGAAATGACATCATCTACCAGCAGAGAAACTAAAAGCTTGTGTGTGGTTAATTTCAATATTTGCAGTACATATATAATTTTGGGAAGTTGAAGGTCAGATAGATAATCATTCCAAAACTACCAAAGCTACAGGATAGTTCATGGCAGGAAAAAAAAAACCTCCCCAGAGAATTATAGGACAATTTTTAATTTGGTTTCAAATGTGCCAATGATTCCTGCATAGGTCAGAGAGAAGCACAAGAAACCTAAGAACTAAACTGACAATTACCATGGTCTCTCATTTGACACAGCAGAACACTTTAAAACAAATTAGTGAAATAATCAAGAAAGCAGTTTGTTTACTGGACAAATTCTCTGGAGGAATAGTTCTGTTCTAGTTATTTGCAGTCTGGATAGTCATTCTTTTTACCCCTCCAGAGGTAGGAGGCACAATATGTTCTCTGGCTCAAAAAAAAACCCTCCTAAATTCTAACTTAAATGCCAGCCTGCCTCCTAAGAAGTGTGGCTGAGTGCACAGCTCAAGGAAAAGATGTTGAGAAAAGACCCACCACTACCATCACCATCACATGTAATAATGACTAAACAAGAACATATATCATAGATAAAAATTAAACTTAGTTCAACAGAAATCTTTTTCCCAAGAATGTGTGGTAGGGGATAGGAGTAGCATTCAAAAGGTTGGGATGTTCCTAGAGGACAAATCTATTAACCAAATAAGTCTGGAGATTCTGAGGCCATCTTAGTTGACAGAAAGGAGTTAATAATGCCTGTAAATTCTGTGTGTGTTGAGGAAGGAGGGAGTTGACTAAAAACCAGTCTAACAACCCTAGCAGGCATACACTGATCTAACAACTATACCAATAACTATCCTAAGCACGCACTTCTCTGGACATTAGTTCTCTTGCCTGTAAAAAGATGTTAGTTTAGAAGATCTCTAGTCTCTTTTCTAGTGTTAATTCTATTTCTCTTTTTGTAGGAGAGAATTAAGGTTTTTAGCTCTTAACATTTGTTTTCCATGGCACCAAAACTATGTACAAGGCTTTCAACAAAACTCTCTTCCTTCCCATAAAGGTCTGCTGAATGTTTCTTGTTCAAGAGATAGTTAATATTTCTGGCCCACTGCCCCTTCCAATTCCCATGCCCAGCTCCAACTACCTTGAGGAAACAATTTAGTACCATAATACATGAGTCCTCAATATTCACCAAAGTGCTTCATATGCTCAATAAATGTTTGTTCAAGTAAAGTCTAACTCTTGAAAATATCAGTGAACTACTGGATTGGCAACAGCTGTCCCAGATATAGCTTGCAGTTGAAGATAGTTCAGAGTAGGACAAAAGTAGTAACCAAATTATCACTCTTTTTCTATCATCATATTCTTGTAATATAGGACACTGGTACTTACTATGTATAATATGTTATCAACAAGAAACTTGAGGATTATCAGGCCTTTTTGTCATTCTGTTTGGGAAAGCAAATATACCTCATAAAGTATATCTCCTGAAATTCCATCCCTCTTCATTCATCTGTCCTTTCTAACAAACACTTCAACCTACTACACTCATTCCTCAGCTGGTGCTGGCTGTTAAGATTATTTTCACTTAGTAGCCAGGCACACAAAACAAGATATAATAATAATGGGATTTCCCAGAACCTGGCAAGCTTTTCAACAGAAGCTTCCTTAGATTGGGGGGTGGGGTGGGGGGGGGAGGCCAAAACAAAACACAGCAAGAGACCCATAAACAAATTGTCCATAAACATAATATTCTGCAAAATGGCAGATCCACTGGAGGGAGTAGGAAAAATGAATCTTGAAGCAGGGTTTAAAACTGGGAAGAGAGAGCAGGAATAGAAAAGTAATATACAAAGTGAAATGAACAAAACAGGATCAACACCCAGAAAAAGGAAACTAAACTCATTTTTTTGATGGAAACAGGTGGAGAAGTAAGATTCAGGATAGGAAATGGGCTAGGTAAGACCTTACTTTCTCTAAGAAACACCATCAGATCAAATATTCCCTCAGAAGATGAGAGGTGAATGATCTTGGAGTACAACAGAAGAGATTCCTAATCCTTAGGTATCACAAAGCACTAAATAACCCGTAATAGCTTTGCTGCTGATTTCATATCTGCTAGAATTGAGAGGGAAAAAAAAAAAAGAGAAATAGGGGATTTTTGGTTTCTTGGGAGCTTACTCAGTATCAAAAGGTGCATTCTGACACCTCCCAAGAAAGCACTTAGCAGGTTTACCTGGGAAAATAACCCCTTCCCTGCCTTGATCTGTTATTATCTATTGTTCACCTTCAAAGACTGCTCTAATTTCCCTTATGCTCCCCAAAAGATTGTTTTTTTTTTAAAGACTAGCTATCATGTAATGGATAGTCAAAGATATTATCAGCAGTTTTATATCAGTTCAAAAAAGCCTACAAAAAGGTCAACAACAGGACTGAAAAAGAAAAAGGATAGCAGGATACTGTGGCACTCTAACCTAGTTCACAAGTAGCATGTTCCTAATAATATCAGGCATTAGATGCCTGCAGGACTGATTAAACCTGTCAAACATAAAACCATAACAGGTACAAATGGTTGTCAGAAGCAATGAAAACCTAGCATCAAATCCACATTTCCTTTATTTAATACTCTTAGAGGCTGACAAAGAAAAAGAACTAAACTTGCCTACTGGTGATTATCCCCCCCTCCCTACCCCAGCCAGTAAAACACACACACACACACACACACACACACACACACACACACACACACACACACACACACACACACTTTTCCATTCTCAAAATTCTGTTTGTTAAAAAAAAATATTACCTATGTAGAATTGGAGGCAGAATAATGAGACCTAAAGTAAATCTCTAAAAGTACGTACACTTGATTAAACTCTAGGTAGTCTACATTTACAAATTTAATTTTTCCCTTTAAGTTTTGCTTACAAGATGGCTCACTCAAGTCTAAACTTCTTGTCACTCATAAAGAAAAATAGAAAGTGGAGAGAGTCTCTCAGGTCAGCCTAGAAACTTTATGATCTATGCAATGAAACCAGAAAAAAAAAACCCTTAAGAAGGTTTGCACTTTGAGGTTATCAGATTACAGCTGAGTTTACTGGCTAGATACTGCTAAAGAGAACAAAAGCATCACAGCCATAGATGGATGAATGGGCCCCAAAGCAAAATCCAAAACAAAAGTGACCCAATACCATGTCCTGAGTTGTTTGTTTTTTTTAATTTGGTGATTCGAGAGTAGACTAGATGGAATCAAGAACACAGCTGTGAAGCTACCTCCAGGTTACTTAGTGTTCCTGATATTCAAAAGAGAATGACGACAATTTCAGACATAGGTTGTGATGACTGTTTAGAAAGCATTGCTCACCAAATGAGATTGCTTGTCTGGTACTTCAGGAAAAAGCTACGGTTTCATGGACATCTAAGAAATCAAATGCATTTCCAGAGGAGTCAATCTTCAGTCTCTTGTACTTTGTTTATTTCAGCTGACCTGATTCCTCTAACTTCCAAGTTAAGCTAATAATAGGAAAGATCTGACACTTTTCAATAATGGGAGTGAAGGCTCTAGGCTAGGTAGTATTATTTCAGTGCCTCCTTAGGCTGAAGCAAACTGGAAACAAAGATTGGGATATAGATTCTGCACACTAGTGTGTGACAGATGGCTGCACTGTCAGCCCTTACAAATTATCTTTAATTTTATTAAGATGGGTCATTGTCCCAAATAACAAAGACTAGAGGGGAGGAGAAAATCTCTCACACAAACCAAAAAGTTCAAACAAAATGACTGACTCTTGCCACTGCTCATGAACAAAATATGGAATGAACTCAATAGTAGCTGCTTTAAGATGTTTACCAGGCTCTCCAAAAACCAAACATGTTAATTACCCCACTAGGAAGAGATGTTAAGCAACTCTTACAGCTTATGATTTGTGACATCCTGTATTTCAGTTTGTAAACTGATCATTAGGGAGCAGCCCAGGACTGATGGGCAAACAATCTAAAAGCAGGGAGGAGATTGAATTCTAAGGTTTAATAATGGTGGAGATCAATCTCCTTTTGATCACTGGCCTTTCCTGGTGGGGATGCCAAAGCTTTTGAACATACACAGATTGAAGAGTAGCTCCTCTACAAAGTGTTACACAAACCCCCACCACTACCTTCATTTCAGTTTTAGTCTTGCTAGAAAACATTACTTGTGAAATCCCAGAGTTCTTCATTTGAGGAGCATCAAAGTGGAGAAATGATTAATTTATTCCAGGCAAAAAGAATACATTTTATGTCCATTGAATCTTATCATACCATATATATGTATATCTAGGAAATCATGTTATCTCCTATTTGTGCCAACATCCTAATTCCAGGGGAGTCAGATCTCCAATGACACACATAATCTCTTTCTTATTAGGTATTTGGCATTAGAATCAAGTGTCAAAGCTTCTGAAAAATCTATGCATGGTGGGAAAGAAATCAATAAGATTAATACCCAAAGTACTTATACCCATCTAAATAAGGAAAAATGTGTATTATACTTGTGCATAAGCATGCTTCTCACCTCAATTTTTCAGACACATAGGAAGAAAAATAATTACAAAAGTAAAAATAGTTTGGTTACAGCTTTTAAAATAATTTTCCTGATAAAAGAGAGGGGAGACTGACCAAAGACAATTCCTGGTTGTGTGACCCTGAGTAAGTCACTTAACTCCCTTTTGTCTAGCCCTTACCACTTTTCTACCTTGGAAGCAATATATAGTATTGATTCCAAGGTGGAAGGTAAGGGCTTCTAACAGATAGATAGATAGATAGATAGATAGATAGATAGATAGATAGATAGATAGATAGATAGATAGATAGATAGATAACATAGATATGTGAAAGAAGAAATGATAATTATACCAAATTCTTAAATTCCTTTAAAAAATTGTACAATTTTAAGTTGAATATTTTTATGCCCATTGAAACATGTATGACAAAGTACAACCCAAATCTAACATTTTCTGGTTAAAAACAAGAGAACTAACAATACATACACAATTAAAAAAAAACTTCCAGCTGACAAGTTATAAGGTTGACCACAGGACACAAGACCCACAAGAGTAAGAGTCTAAACTAGTAATATCTGAGGAAGGCTAGATTTAGGATTTTTTGTAGCAGGAAAAAAAGGGGTGGGGATGGAGGGGAAAGTATCATTAAGTGACAAACAGATGTTTCCTCCTTATTGTCAAACCTATCCATCTGGTCAATCTCTTCAGAAAAACAGTCTAAATCAAAGTTTTGGAACACAAACATTAAACTCTCACAAGTAATCCAGTAGTAACTGACCCTCCTCTTTTCTGGCTAAAAATAAGTCTGATTAAAGACCATATAGAACTTCTCTATTTTTCCCATCTGTACGTGGGGGTCAGACTTCTAGCAGAGGTCCAAAAACAGTCATTTTCATAGTGTCTCTCAAGTTCAGAGTGAATCCCTGAAATTTGTGCAACATAAATAAAACTTCCAATTAATGAGATGTCTAAGTCTCTAAGGTTAGCCACTCAGCTTATTAAGGGTGTGAAAGCTAAGTCCCTGAAAACCATCCAAGAATGTGAAAGCTAGGTGGCTGAAAAACACCCCATCTATTAAAAATGGGACGAGAAAAAAAGGAATGAGAAGTAGCAATCAGCAAATGGACATCACCAGCAACCATTTAAGGTAGATTTTAGGTAGAACAACCAACATCCAGCAGCATTCCTAGCTCACTGAATACCTATTCTATACCATATATTTCCAAAGCGAGTAACCTCACTAAAAGTTGTCTTTAAGATTTTTAATCAATCCCCCCGCCCTTTGCACTATTCCTTTCCCATCCCTGACTCACATCCCCTTCCTCCTCCAACACCACACTTTCCCTCCCACATACACTCTGCTGTTTTTTCTCCTTTTGGGCTCCTCACATCTTGTTGCTTAGAACACTTCCAATCCCACCCCAAATTCTTCTGTCTGTCCTAATCCCTCTTCAATGGCCTCCTTTACCAAGCCCCGACCCCTTCCCAAGGCCACAAAAGCATTTTGCCCACCGTTTCGCCCCCTCATCTACCAACCACCAACCTCCCCACCTCCATTGCAAGCTGAGGCCCCTCCTTAACCTCCCGGTTTCTCTTTTAGAGACACTGATTTCTTGCACTCCTCGGGTTCTTTCCCCTACTACCTTAGCACCCACCTTTAAGGCCAAGAACTCTTCAACCACTTGGAGCCCCAAGTCCCTTTTGGGGATCGATGCGTTTCCCTCTGCGCGCGCCCCCCAATCTCATAGAGACGCGCCCCCTGTTCCAGCCCAAACTTTGAACTTTTCCACCCGTGAGTCCCCGCTCCGGGAGTTTTCCCTTCCCCCGGCCTCCGCACTAGCCCACTCCCCGACCGTTGCTACAGCCCCTCTTCCGGTCCCTCCTGCCCCCCCCCCCTCAGCCTCACCGAAGCTGGAGGAGCCGCTGCTACTCGCCAACTCCAAGGAGGTATTCCCGGCCGACGACGACCCGGAGGACGACGCCATCTTGGCAGCCCCCTCTCCCCCCGCCACCCTGGCGCTCTGGCTCCCTCGCAGGTCGGCCTCTTCCCCTTCCCGGCGTCGAGTCTCGCCCCCTAGGCTGCGTAGGGACTCGTCTCCCCACCGGCCGGTGCCCCCTCCTCGAGGGCCACCCTCAGATGCGTCCCGCCGGCTCCGGGACCGGCTGAAGACCGCACCATTCATCTGGCACAGGGGGAATCAACCCTTATTTTGGGATACGCTACTTTAAAGATCTTGGAAGGAACTGCCTTCCCCCCTCCACTCTGGAAACTCTTTGGTGTCGTCCGGACCTCTTTGGCCACGCCTTCGGGATGAACCACACCTAAAGGGAAAAGGGGGCGTGAAAAGTCCCCTGCTGAGCGAATCCCTAACTCTGGCCACAGGCTTGTTTATCGTCCAACTCCGCAGCTCCACACTCAGTCTAGGAAAATCCGGGCCGCGCGCATGCGCCTATCCTTCTTCCTACTTCGCCCGCGTTCCAGCCCACACTTTCAGTGGGCAGGCACAAAAGGGCGGGGAAACCAATCTGAGCGCATCTGGAGGTCACATGACGCTGGTCTCACACGCCCCAACAAATCCCCGGAGGCTGGAGGAGTGGGGGTGGGGGGAAGATGCGCCAGCTTGGCCTTCCTACGCTATGGTGGCCTAGGTGGGTCAGTTTGGTTGTCTGGCTCTGGAATGGGCTAGTAAACTGAGGATCCTGTTGGTGTTCTGTGTCAAAGGTCACCGATGGAGGGAAAGAGCCCTTTGCAAGAGAATTCACGGCTAGTCTAGAAACTTTGAGTTAGGACACAGGTCAAATTCCAAGAGCCGCACATCGGAGGAGCCCTGAGGTCCTTGTCCAAAAGGTCTCCACCCTCCTCTGATAGCGGTCACGTTTATCTTTTCGTGCACTCATTCATTCCATCTACTTCGATTGGGCTCATTTGGAAGCTGTCATACCTCTTTCAGGAGCTTCTTAACAGAAAACCTGATGAAATATATTCAAGATCAGTCCTATCTCCACTATGTTTCAATCCTTTAATTTTTACTTGGGGAAAGAATGTCAGGGCTGGATGATTAATGGCATCCCATTAATCCCTCCCCAAACATATATGCACCTCATGAACTTTATTGTCTGATGCCTCCAAGTCAAGAACCTATATTGTAATTGATCTCTGCTGCCACCTACTGTACTATAGTTTTGTTTGTGTTCCTCCCCCCTACCCCCCATATTGGGTTTCCCAACCCAAGCTGTACAAAGGGGAGAAGAGCGAGAATAGTTTGCTACATTAGAAAAAAACAACTCATTGAATTTAGAATCAGGAAAGATCTGAACTAGCTGTGTGGCCTTGACCAAGTTATTTAACTTTTTGGTTCGACTTCTTGTTGATTTGTATCTGACTCTTCATGATCCCGTTTGTGATTTTCTTGGTAGATATTGGAGTGGTTTGCCATTCCCTTCTCCAGCTCATCTTTATAGAGGAGGAAACTGAGTCCAACATGGCTAAGTGATATGCCAAGGGTCAAACAGCTGGTAAGAATCTGAGGATTGAATGGATTTGAATTCAGATCTTCCTAACTCTAGGCCCAGCACTCTATCCACTGAGCTACCTAGTTGCCCATAACCTTTGTTGGTTCTATTATTTCATCTATAAAAGGAGGGAGATAGATATGAATTTATGAGTTGCTATGAATGTTGGAGATTTTGAAAATGTTTCCTGCATTCCTGTGAAAATTCTCCCAGCACCTAGGGTTCTCCCAAAAGCTTAGGGTCCTTTTCACTCTCACTTCTGTGTCCAGCAGTTTTGAGAATAAAGCTGAGACTAAATTAAAGTTGGATAGATATCCATGAATCTAACCAAAATATGACCAACATTTAGCCACATGAAGGAAACCAGTCACCCTCAGCAATATATCTGGATAAAGAAGGGAATGGGATTTGGATGACAAAGTTCAGATCTCCTGAAGAACTCTGTCTTCCAACTTCATTCTGGCCTAGAAAATCTTGATTTTTCTTTGTATTAGAGAAAGGACCACAGTTTAGAATAATAATATATTCATAATGAAATAAGAGGGATCAGGAAATGGAGAAGGACCTAATGAGGGATGCCTCCTCAATCTTGACTCATGCTGAGGCGGTATGTTGCTTATCCAGGCAACCCCTACCCCCCCCCACCCCCTTCTTTGGAGCTCTCGGTTTGAGTCATATCCCTGATCTTCCCCAGCAACATTCCTGGCATAGCACATGGGAACACACGATGATGTGGCAGGGTGTGGGGCTAAGGGTAGGGCAGTTTGGCTTTGCACTCTTTAGGAAGTGGGAAAAGGGACCAATCTACATTTCCACTAGAAAAGGGGAAATGGCATGGTGTCTCAAAGAATAATGGAGAGAATCCCAATCACATGAGAGACAGTTTGATATAGTTGAAGAGCCCCAAAGTGTTTTCCAAAGCTTTGTTGACTTAGAAAAAAAAAAACCAAAACACAGAACTATTAAATAGTCAGAAAAATCACTCTTTAATCAAGGGAAAGAGGTTCAGTGTGATAGTAGGCCTCTACACAGAGCTGTGCACCACATGCCTAGGCAATCTGAGGATTGAACTCTGGTCGCTCTGGACACCGACCTCTGAGAAAGATAAGGGCCCTAGATTGGGCAATTCCAATGAACAAAAGAATTTGGGAGACTTATGGTATCATTTGGGGGAAATTCAGGGGCAGGGAAAGATGATTGGAATTGCTATAGCTTGTAAACCTTAAAATTTCTTAGACTTATAAATGTTGGAAATTTCACCATTGGGAAATTTCATACTTGAAAAATTTCCTACTGATAGTGGGAACTCTATTGGAATATGAACCCCTTTGGCATAGGAGGTTCCTCCTCCTCCCTTCTTAAGATTACTTTAGGACAGAAACCTTTTGCTGAACACTGGAAAGGGCTTTGACCCATGCTTAAGCATAGAACAGGAATTTCTTTGAGTCATGATTGATTTTAGAATTGATACAATAGAGATACTTGGAATGACAGAACCAGGTCTTGGAAAATACAATTTCCACCCCACTCAGTCCTAACAGGATTTAGGAAGGGCTGCAGCAAAGGATCAAGATTTAATTATTGAGAATATGACCTTCAACAGACATGTGCAAAGCCACAGACCTCTGAGCAGTCCTGGGTTAAGCTAGAGCCATCATTGGCACAGGGAAGACATGGACAGTGATTGGTAGATGTGAGAACTGAGGGGAGGGAACTTGGATGGTTTCCTTAAAGATAGAAGGGTCTGAGGACTGAGGGGGTTGGTTGGAGAGGTTTTTGGTCTGAGAGGTGGTGCTTTGAGAGTTGGCTCTGAAGGAAGCTGGAGGTGGAGGCCCCTGAGACTGTTTCTCCATTTTGGTCACGTGTGTAATAGGACTGATCTCCTTTCTTTGCCCCAGCTATCTAAGGGCTTGGGCCTTTTGGCCCAGCCTAAACAGAAGGGGTATTTAAGCCCTATTCCCTTCTCTCCCCTTTCGCTCTCTCTCTCTCTCTCTCTCTCTCTCTCTCTCTCTCTCTCTCTCTCTAATTCCTTTCTTCCTCCTGTTTGTAATTAAACTCTATAAAAGGTTGACTGCTGACTTGAGTTTTCATTTAGGAATTACATAGCTGAATTCCTTGGCGACCTTAAATTAATATATATCAGTCTTTTAAAGTGATTTCCTTGTCACAAGCTACAAAGAAAACGGGAGTATTCAAACTATACTGACAGCATACAATCAAGCCTGGAAAAAGAATCATAACTAGAGATCTAAGGGAAGAAGCTTCTTACAACTGAAAGAATGGTCCTGCCCAGGTGTGGGTCTTCTTGGGAAAGGGTCTCAGATACAATAGTGAAGACTAACTAAAACAAAAAGGGGATTTAGCATATGCTTAGTCCTACCTAACTAGGAACCAGTTAACCTGAGATTCCGTTCAGGGTGGATTCTCACAGGAACAGGGAACGATTACAAACTTTGGGTCTTCAATTTAGAAGCTAGTCCTAAAACTTAGGGTTCATCAGATCTTACTAGGCTACAAGTCTGGGGTTTCTAGATTCCTTGTTGTCAGTTTAAAATGCTATATAAATACTATTATTATTATACACATAGACTTCTACTAGAGAAACACCTTCCAGAATACTAGAACAGTTTAGAGTGTCTAGATTAAGAACAGGGGCAAAAAAGATGCAAGAAGTTTAAGAATTAATTTTTTCTCTCACAATATTTTAAACTTACAAACTGGAAGCAAATCAACAGGGAAAAAAATATAGTATTAAACTCTTAACTAGTTACCCCTTACAGGTTATACTAGATTGTCTACTGTGGTATCTCTTCTATCTCTAAAACTATGGTTCTGTGCAATTCCCTTTTGATCTTTATTAACATATATAAGGGTCAAACTCCATTGACTACCTTGCCTACTTAAAAGTAATTGCTTTTTAAAATTAAGAATATTGTTTGATTGAATCAATCAGAACCAAGAATAAACTGGGCCTATACGCTTTATGCCAGTATATCCACAAACACTATACTCTATAAACTGCTATGTTACTTTAACCTTTCTAATAAATTAACTTTTGCCTAAACCACAAATTGGGATTAACTATGTGTGTATATAATATTTATTATTTGGGGTAGATGGGGCATTCAAAGAGGGCTTGCCAAGTTCTTTTTGAGCCTGCTCATTCACCTTTGGTGTCAACCTGTCACCCAACTGTGTCCCCAAGAAGCTGTTGACTTGGGAAAAACACAGAACTAGTAAATAGTCAGAAAAATACTCTTTAATCAAGGAAAGGGGGCTCAGTGTAATAGTAGGCCTCTACGCAGAGCTGCTCACTAACAACCACACAAAGTGTTTGAACTTGGGATGCTCTGGACATTGAACCCTGGAAGAGCCAACTCGTGCTAGATTGACAACTCCAAGAAACAAAATAATTTGGGGAATCTCTATACCATTTGGGGAGATCCAGGGGCAGGGAAAGATGATTGACATCACCATAGCTACAAAGAAAGTGGGAGTGTTCAAACTATACTGATAGAATACAATCAAGCTTGGGAAAGGAATCATAGCTAGAGGCTAGGGTGTAAGGGAAGGGGTTGCTTAAAATGGATTCTAGAGGATGGTAGCTGCCCAAGTGTGGGTCTTCTTGGGAAAGGATCTCTGATACAATAGTGAAGACTAAGACAAAAAGGGTACTTAGCTTAGTCCCACCTAACTAGGAACTGTTATCCTGAGATTCCTTTCAAAGTAGATTCTCACAGAAACAGTGAACAAGTACAAATTTTGGGGTCTTCTATTTACAATCTAGTCCTAAAACTTGGGGTTCATCAGATCGTACTAGGCTACAAGTTTGGGGTTTCTAGATTCCATGTTGACAAAGCTATAGCATGAGCAGTGACCACAGTCTGGCAAATGGGTCAAACTAGGTGGAGGGTAACTGACAGGCCTCAAGACAACTACCCCAAGCACTGAAAACTTCCCCCCATCAGAATCAGCAGATAAAAATAATTTGTTCCAATGGCCATGAAGGCAGATGAAGTAGGTACTATGATGTGCTTTGAGCTTGGTCAGACATCAAAGTTAACAAGGCATTCACTGCGGCCTGGGCCATCACCAAAAACTTTGCCTTGCTTCTGGACTTTGATGACACTGGAAGAGAGAGTAAGGCTGATAACTTTGTGAAAATCTTCTTCATTTAACTCTACCATGAGCACCCCTGATGTTATTGGTTCTTTTTTAAAACAAAAGTTGAAGGAAAGCTATATGAAGTTGATAGAGAGTCTGGAAGACCTAGGTTCAGATCTGGCCTCGGGCTACTTCCTAGCTATGTGATCCTGATCATGTCACTTAACCCCATTCCCTAGTCCTTAGAATTGATCCTAAAACAAAAGGCAAGGAGTAAACACACACACATTCAGTGGATGAACAACAGCTATTCTATTTGGTATAGGTCAAACCTTAAAGTGTTATATAAATGCTATTTATCTATCATGTATTTCCAGAGGAGTTGTAACAAACAAAAGATGTCTCCTATATAATTATAGCTAACATTTTTACAGTATAGTGCTTACTATGTGGCAGGTACTGTGTAATAAGGCCTTCACCAATATTATTTCATTTGAGTCCCACACCAGTCCTATGAGAAAGGTGCTGTTGTCATCCTCAGTATATATATGTATAAATGTATATAACATATACACACATATAATCATTCTTGTGTTGTTCTTAACACATCATTTCACATAAACATACTGACATAATCCACACATCATTTTAATAGCTTTGTTGACAAGTCAGTCCTTAAGAAGGTTATCCGATTCCTTGTTTTTGAAGGTGAAGACAACCTGAAAGCCTAGCGAGAGTAGGATTGGCAAAGGAAGAAGTCCTGTGTCTTAAAAAGGGCCTTAGCCTTGAAGTGAAAAGAACTGGTTCTAGTTCCTTCCTGCCATTAATTTGCTGGGTGACTGTTTCTGTTCTTTAAAATGAAGCTGAATGACATGGCCTTCCAGTTCTAATGCCACCGCCCAAAGACAGTTTGGGCTCAGACCTCTGACGCCTTTCAAGTAGAAGCTTGCGGGAAATTGACGAGAACTAAAAGCTGTTGAGCCAGAAGTGGACGGCCCTAGAAAGTGGGGGGCGGGGCCATCGAGGTTCTGGCAAGGAAGGGGAGGGGCCCAGAAGTGGGGAGGGGAGGAGTGAGTGAGTGCTCGGTGCTCAGTTGTTTCTGTCTGTGACGATTTCCCCTTTCCGGCGGCGAAGCTGGGCAGGCGGAAAGCGCCGAGCGCCGAGCGAGCCGGGGGCTGCCGCCGGTGACGGCTGCGGCCGGAGAAGGGATGAGCTTGGCCGGGGGCCGAGCACCCCGGAAGACCGCAGGGAATCGATTGTCTGGGCTCTTGGAGGCAGAGGAGGAAGATGAGTTCTACCAAACCACTTATGGGGGGTTCACTGAGGCAAGATCTGGGCCCGGGGAGGGGGCGGGGCTGCGCGGAAGGGTCTGGAAAAGGGGCGGGGGGGGGCGCTGAGGGATGCCCCCCCACTTCCTGTTTCCCCCTGAGTAGTTATCGGGAGGGGAGGGCAAGATTGGTATTTTGGGGTCCTCCACGGTTCCGAGCTATCGGCTAGGCCTGAGTTCCTCTTACACTCACTGGCTATGTTGCCCTGGGCAAGTCACTTCTCCACCTGCCTCAGTTTCCTCATCTGTACAGTCGAGTGGAGAATGATAATAGCCACCGTTTACCGAGCGCCTTATAAATGTTTCACGATGGCACCTACATCTCAGGGTTGTTATGGGAATAAAATGAGAAAATATTTGTAAAGCGCTTTTAAAATCTTAAACGGTTACACAAATGCTGTCCGTCATCATCGTTTATTCCCAGAGAAATAATAGTGAATATTAAAGATTGCAAAGCGCTTTATGCATAGTAGTTATTGTAATAGCTAACATTTATATAGCTCTTACTACGGTAGGCACTGTGCAAATATTATACTCTTCACAAATATTTCATTTGAGTCTCACCTAGTCCTATGACATAAATGCTATTATCCTTACCATTTTACAAATGAGGAAACTGAGGTTCCAAAATGTTAATTAGTAACTAGCACTTATGAAGCATTTTACAAATGTCTAATCATTTAAATCTCACAACAGTCCTAGAAAGTAGATACTAGTATTATCTCCCTTTTACAGAAAGGAAACTGAGGCTCTAAGAGGTTAAATGACTTGCCCAGTTCAGTCGTCTTCTTTTTTTTTTAACTTCCAGGGGAATGTTCTTAGCCACTAGTTGATTGAAGAAGGGTTTGGTTTGGAGATTATTAAACAATTAGTTTGTGAACACTTAGGAAGTGGTGATCACCCTGAACGTGTAATTTGCATGAGAACAAGTGATTGGAATTACTAAGAACAAGAGGCAGTTGATTGTGTAGTGGGCCTAGAGTCAGGAAGACTTGAGTTCAAATCCAGCCTAAATGATTACTTGCCTTCAATTCCTCATCTGTAAAATAGGGATAAAAACAATACTTACCTTCTTTCATCTTAGAATTCTATGTATGGGGGGCGACTAGGTGGCTCATTGGATTGAGAGCCAGGCTTAAAGACAGGAGGTCCTAGGTTCAAATGTGACCTTGGTACTTCCAAACTGTGTGACCCTGGAAAAGTCATTTAACTCCCACAACCTAAAAATGAAGGCAGTCTGGCATAATAATAATTGCTAGCAGGTTCTTTCTACTAAATATTTTTCATCAAATATGTAGATTAAGGTACAGATAGTATATTATCAAATTTATAAATAACATTAAGCTGAGAGAAAGTTTTGAATGACCTATATAGGGTTCAAAACTTTTGGCCTATGGATGTATCATGAAATTTAATAGAAATAAATGTAAAATACAGCACTTGGGTTAAAACTTCAACTTTATGAGTACAGAATGGGAGAGTTCACATGAAACAACAGTTCCTCTTAAACACATCCAGAAGGTTTCACAGTATCACATTTAGAAAGGAATCTTGGCATTCATCTAGTCCAACTTTACCCAAGTGGTAAGCCCCTCCCCACAGTATTTCCAACAAGTGCTTGTTCAGCCTTCTGATCATTGAATACCTCCAGTGGTGGGGAACTCAGTACTTCTACCTAAGCACATTTCAGTACTAGGTCAGTTCTGAGTGTTAGGAAGTATTTCTTTGTACTGAACATTAATCTGCTTTAATGTACTTTGCATTCATTGCTCCTATTTCATGCCCTTTGGAACAAAGCCAAACAAATCTAATTTCTCTTCTGAGAGTCTTTCATGTACTTGAAGGCAGTTACCATGTCTCCATTAGTCTCCTCTAGGCTAACCATCCCACTTCTTTCCATTGATTGATGTTGAGCATGTTTTATAGTCTTGCCACCCTCCTGCTTGCTCCTCTGTTTATGATCTGCATCTTGTCAGTGTTCTTCTCAACTACACCTGACTGAACATGAACTCCTTACCTGACCCAACTTGAGCAGGCTGCAGTGGAACTTATTGTTTTCTAGACCCTGTGCCTCTCAAGTGATCATCAAATGGTGTCAGCTTTATTGGCTGCCACATTACACTATTGACTCAAATTTAGCCTCACATTCATAGAAACCCCCACTCTTTTTTTACATGAACTATTATATAACCACTCTTCCCCATCCTGTTTTTGTGCAGTTGATTTTTTTGAGCCTAACTCTTGGACTTTATCCCAATAGTCATCCCTATTTCATTCACTGAAAAGTCAGTGCAAATCATCATTGAGTTATGGCTGCCAAAAAAACCTAATTTGATTTTAGGTGGCATTAAAGAGAGTATCCAGAGGGAGGGAGGTGATAATCTCATAGCAGTCTGTAGGAGTCATTCTTCATCGTCGTCATCACTGTCCTCAGGAACATCGGGTTCCGTTTTGAGAATCACATTTAAGAGACACTGACAAATGGGAACAGGTCCATTGAAGTATGTCATGTATACCATGAACACCATATCTCATGAGCATCAGTGGAAGGAATGGGTTTGTTCAGCCTGGAAAATCTTCCTACAGGAGGGCATTGACTTCAGATATTTAAACATCTGTCATATGAAAGAGAGACAGAACCTGTTGTATTTTGTTCCAAAGGGAAAAACTAGGAAGTTGCAGGAGGCAAATTTTAGTGCAGTATAAGAATTCTTTTTACCAATTAAAGTTATATTAAAAAAGGATAGACTACCTTGTGAAGAAGTGAGTTTCCTATCTTTAGAATAGTCTAGAAGGATATCCACATGCTGAGGATATTTTAGAGGGATTTCAGCATTGGGTAAAGATTAGTCTAAATCAGCGGTATCAGACATGCTCAAATTCTGTCCAAACCAGATTAAATTGTAATTGCTAGGACAGCTAAGGGGCTTGGTGGATTGAGAGCCAAGCCTAGAGATAGGAAGTCCTAAATTCAAATTTGGCTTCTTATTCCTTAGCCTGTGTGATCCTGGATAAGTCACTTAAGCCCCATTGCCTACCCCTTACTGCCCCTCTGCCTTGGAGCCAATGCACAATATTGGTTCTAAGTTTTAAGATAAGAGTTTTTTAAAAATGTAATTTGGAAATATTTGACAAAATAAAAATGCAGCAAAACACAGATGATGTTAATATGTGGTTTTCCAGGTCAATATGTACCAGCAGGTAGCTTGTTGGTCTCCGTTTCTATTTGAGTTTGACCCCACTAGACTATGAAGTTCTAGGTTTTCTTCTAATTCTAACATGACTCTAGTTTAAAAAATCTGTGACTTTCTCAAGGTCATCCTACCTTATTCCCTACTATTATTCACTGACCCATAGAGACATGTCTGATATTGAACTTGTAATCTTTCCTCTAAATCCATTTCCTCTTCCAGACTTGCATTTCAATCATTATTATCACTATTCTCTCCCATAGGCTCAGAACCTTGTATTCATCATGGACTTCTTCCCATATCTAATCAGTCACTAAATCTTATCCGGTTTCATTCCATTCACACTTTTTTGGTCTAGGCTTTCATGAATTAACTTGGGTTTCTGTCCCTTTATTGCTGTAGTCTCTTAACTGGTTTTTCTTTTCTGTAGTCTAACCTCTTTCCCAGATTACCCTATAAGCACAATGAGTTTAATCTTAAATTTAATCCTAAAACAATTTTTCATATTCCCAAACCCTACCTTCTGGTCAAAAACTTTCAAATGTTTCCTGTTATTTTCAGGGTAAAAAATATATTTCTTAGGCTGGCATTCAAGACTCTCTACAATATATTCCTTTTTTTTTTAATCTTTACCTTTCATCTTGGAATCAATACTGTGTATTGGTTCCTAGGCAGAAGAGTGGTAAGGGCTAGGCAATGGGGGTCAAGTGACTTGCCCAGGGTCACACAGCTGGGAAGTGTCTGAGGCCAGATTTGAACCTAGGACCTCTGGTCTCTAAGCCTGGTTCTCAATCCACTGAGCCACCCAGCTGCCCCCTCTACAATATATTGGCTCCAAGGCAGAAGAGTGGTAAGGGCTAGGCAATGGGGGTCAAGTGACTTGCCCAGGGTCACACAGCTGGGAAGTGTCTGAGGCCAGATTTGAACCTAGGACCTCCCATCTCTAGGCCTGGTTCTTAATCCACTGAGCCACTCAGCTGCCCCCTCTACAATATATTTTTTTTTAAAAATATATTTTATTTGATCATTTCCAAGCATTATTCATTAAAGACATAGATCATTTTCTTTTCCTCCCCTCCACCCCCCCATAGCCGACGCTCTACAATATATTCTTTTTTTTTTTTTTAAACCCTTACCTTCCTTCTTAGAGTCAATACTGTGTATTGGCTCCAAGGCAGAAGAGTGGTAAGGCCTAGGCAATGGGGGTCAAGTGACTTGCCCAGGGTCACACAGCTAGGAAGTGGCTGAGGCCAGATTTGAACCTAGGACCTCCCATCTCTAGGCCTGGCTCTCAATCCACTGAGCTACCCAGCTGCCCCCTCTACAATATATTCTTAACAAACTTTCTATCCTTATTTTCCCCTACCTGGATCCTTTCAGTCAGATTAGTCAAATCATTTGTCCCATAATTATACAAGTCATTCTTGCTTTTACCTTTGCCAGCCCAGTACCTGGAGCCCTTTCTTCCTCTTCTTATTTCTTTGTTGGGTTTCACTTCCTCTAGGAAGCCATTCCCAGTTACTTCCATTCTTAACGATTGTGCCCTCTCTGAAATCTTAATGCTTTTTGTCCATATCTCTTTCTTAAGCACTTATAAAAGGTGATTTTTTCATTATTAATCATTCTTCATAGGCAATGTGATATACTAGAAGAAGTCCAGGTCTTCAAACCCCCAAGTCTCAGCTTTTCTACTTATTAGCAGGATGAGCTTAGATGCATTGCTTAAATTTACTAAGCCTCAGTCTCCTTATTTGTAAAGTGGTCACACTTGTGTTCCCCATCTCACCACATTGTTTTTAGGATCAAAGAAGAAAGTGCATGTAAACTGCTTTGTAAACCTTTGTGAAAAAGGCCTCTGTTGTCATGAGCTATTATTATGATATGCTGCCTCCTTACCCAGACTATAAAATCCTTTATTAGACCATGTCTTATTCATCTTAATCCCATGAGCTTATTAGGTGCCTAATAAATGTCTGTTGACAGTGATCGTCTGGCAAGCATTCAGAACCTGTCATGTACAAACACTCTGCAAGGCACTATTTTTTTTTTTTAAATATATTTTATTTGATCATTTCCAAGCATTATTCGTTAAAGATCATTTTCTTTTCCTCCCCCCCACCCCCCATAGCCGACGCGTAAGTCCACTGGGCATTAGATGTTTTCTTGATTTGAACCCATTGCTTTGTTGATAGTATTTGCACTAGAGTGTTCATTTAGAGTCTCTCCTCTGTCATGTCCCCTCAACCTCTGTATTCAGGCAGTTGCTTTTCCTCGGTGTTTCCACTCCCATAGTTTATCCTTTGCTTATGAATGGTGTTTTTTTCTCCTGGATCCCTGCAAGTTGTTCAGGGACATTACACCGCCCCTAATGGAGAAGTCCATTACGTTCGATTATACCACAGTGTATTAGTCTCTGTGTACAATGTTTTCCTGGTTCTGCTCCTCTCGCTCTGCATCACTTCCTGGAGGTTGTTCCAGTCTCCATGGAACTTCTCCACTTTATTATTCCTTTTAGCACAATAGTATTCCATCACCAACATATACCACAATTTGCTCAGCCATTCCCCAGTTGATGGGCATCCCCTCGTTTTCCAGTTTTGGGCCACCACAAAGAGCGCAGCTATGAATATTTTTGTACAAGTCTTTGTGTCCATTATCTCTTTGGGGTACAGACCCAGCAGTGCTATGGCTGGGTCAAAGGGTAGATATTCTTTTGTCGCCCTTTGGGCATAGTTCCAAATTGCCCTCCAGAATGGTTGGATCAATTCACAACTCCACCAGCAATGAATTAGTGTCCCTACTTTGCCACATCCCCTCCAGCATTCATTACTTTCCTTCTCTGCAAGGCACTATTGAGTGTGGTCTCTTGGGGAATTTCATCAGTCAAAATATATTTGTGTGTATACATATAAAGACACAATTATGTTTTTACACACACACACACACACACACACATATATAATGAACATGAATGCAAGGTAGAATATGCTGAGTATGTAAGGGAGATACTAATAGCTATGGAAGTTTAGAAGAGGGAAAAATCTTGGAATTAGAGTGGAAATAGGTCTTCTAAGCCATCTAGCTCATTTTATAGATGAGGAAGTTAGAATGCTCAGAGACTAAACAGCTTGTCCAGGGTCACACTATTCAGTTATTAAAGAAGGAGGCCTTGGACTCAAAAGCCCTGGTCTTGGATTCTAAGTACAATGTTCTTTCCAAAAAAAAAGAAAAATGGGGCAGGAAGGTGTTTCAGTGGATAGAGGTCTGGAAACAGGAGGTCCTGGGTTCAAATGTGGCCTCAGACTAGCTGTGTGACCCTGGGCAAATCACTTAACCCCCACTGCCTAGCCGTTACTCCTCTTTTGCTTAGGAATAGATACTTAGTATTGGTTCTAAGGTAGAAGGGCAAAGGTTTAAAAAAAGGGCAGGTGGATAATGCCTGGAAGAATTTTAATATTTCTTTTTTTTTTTAACCCTTTAAACCCTTCTGTTTTGGAATTAATACTGTGTATTGGTTCCAAGGCATAGGGGTGGTAAGGGCTAGGCAATGGGGGTTAGGTGATTTGCTCAGGGTCATACAGCTAGGAAGTGTCTTAAGACCAATTCAAACCCAGGACCTCCCATCTCTAGGCCCAGCTCTCAATCCACTGAGCCATCCAGCTGCTCCCAGAATTTTAATATCTCTAAAGCATGTCCTTATCCATCATTTTATTTCATCCTTATGGGGTAGCCAGGATAGATATCAGCATCCACATAACCAAGACTTGAAGAAATTTAGCTCATCCAAAGTCACAAATAATAATTGTTGGAGGCAGAATTAGAAGTCCTCATTGTTGGAAGTGGGGATGGGGGAACACCCAGTGGATTCTGTCTAGGTAATCTTCTTGGTGGAAGAGAAATGATCATAATCATAACAATAGCTAGTACTTAGCATGATCATGGACTTACTATATAGCAGGTTTTACAGGTAGTCTCTCATTTGATCCTCAAAACAACCCTGCATTGTAGGTGCTATTGTTATCCTCGTTTTATAGTTGAGGAAACTGAGGCAGTCAAGGTTAAGTGACTTGTCCAGGGATATGCAGCTAATCTGAGGCTGGATTTGAACTCAGATCCTTCAGACTCTAGGCCTAGAACTCTAGCCACTGAAGAAGAGATATCCCTAACTCATGAGTGACCACGTTCGGTGTTGACCAAATTCTCATTTTCTTCTTCCTCCAGGAATCTGGTGATGATGAATATCAGGGGGACCAGTCAGACACAGAGGATGAAGTTGACTCTGATTTTGACATTGACGAAGGAGATGAGCCCGCAAGTGATGGGGATGGAGATGAACCCAGAAGAAAGCGTCGTGTAGTCACCAAGGCCTATAAGGTGAAGTGGGGACCCTGGGTTCGGGGAGGGACTGCCCTAGCCCCGGCTTCCCCGGATTCTAGTGGCTCCTGTTGGCTTTCCCCAATCTTCTAGGTTTTTCCTATTCCAACTCAACTCCCTCAGTCTTTGGGCTCCCTTCTGTAGGCCCCAGGTTCTTGTTCCTTCTCCTTATCCCTCAGCCCCTGGTCTCTGATCCCAACCTGCCCCCAGGAGCCTATCAAGAGCTTGAGGCCTCGAAAAGTAAGCACCCCAGCGGGCAGCTCCCAGAAGACACGGGAGGAGAAGACACTGCTACCCTTGGAGCTGCAGGATGATGGCCTGGACAGTGAGTGGGGGGGGCTGGGACGGACTGTTTGGAAAGGATGGGGAGGCTGTCTTAGTGCATCTCAGTCCTGGAAGAGCCTACCATCTACTCCTCCACCACCATTCAGAAATAGATTTAAAGGGTTGCAGTGGAACCAAAAATACACCCAGGGTTAACTTGGTACTTACATGTACAAGGTGTCCTTGTGAGTACACAATAAAGAACAAGTAAAAGGGGCAATGGGGTGGCACAGGGAATAGAGAGCCAGACCTGGAGGCAGGAGGTCCAGGTTCAAATCTAGCCTCACACTTCCTAGCTATGTGACCCTGGACAAGTCACTTCATCCCTATTACCTAGCCCTGACCACTCTTCTGCCTTAGAACTGATACTTAGTATTGATTTTAAGACAGAAGATAAGAGTTTAAAAAAGAACAAGTGAAGAAGAGACTTAGTTTCTTCCACTAGGGAGCCAAAGCCTGATTTATAAGCAAAGATTTGTCAGTAGAGTAAATACCTTCTAGCCGGCTCTTCCTTTGGGTGAGCCACTTGTGAACTAAACACAGTAAATATTTCATTCCAGACTTTCTTCTGGCTCTCAGCATCCCTCTGGCACACATTTCCTTGTGCTCAGAGAATGGAAATTTATTTGAGATTAGGATTAGCTGCATCACAGCAGAATTAGGAAAATAAATATTTTGTTCCTGGAAAACCAGTGTTTGCAGGCTGCCTGTTAATTCTGTGGAGGTGATCATTCTGTATTTCTTCTCTGCCTTCATAGCTAATCAAGAGTAGGATGATGAGAGGATTTGGAGGAGAAAAAGATGATCTAGCTCAACTCCTCCATTTTGTACATGCGGAAACTGAGGTTCACCAAAGTTTGGTGATTTGCCTGAGGCCTCATGGGTAGAAAGTAGCAGAGCCAGAGTTTAAAAAGTAGATAAAAGGGGGATAGTGGCGGTGTAGGGAAGCTAGGTGACTCAGTGGATGGAGAGCCAGGCCTGGAGATTGGGGGATCCTGGGTTCAAATGTGACTTCAGACACTTCCCAACTGTGTGACTCTGGGCAAGTCACTTAACTCCCATTGCTTAGCCTTTACCGATCTTCTGCCTTGAACCAATATTAAGTCTAAGATGGAAAGTAAGGAGTTTAAAAAAGGTGTTGTTGGGAATTTGTTGCTTTGGGGAAAGGAGCTGAGTGAATGTGAGTGGGTGGGCTTCTTGGAGGAGGTGGTCCTGAGTGACAAGATGTCTCCCCTTCTCTCTCTGTCTATCCAGGCCGGAAGTCAATGCGCCAGTCTACAGCTGAGCACACTCGCCAGACATTCCTCCGGGTTCAGGAGCGTCAGGGCCAGTCGAGGAGACGGAAGGGCCCGCACTGTGAGCGACCACTGACCCAAGAGGAGCTCCTCAGGGAAGCCAAGATCACGGAGGAGCTCAACCTGCGTTCCCTGGGTCAGTAGGGAGCCTGGGGGGCAGCAGAGAGAAATTGGAAAGACCCAGGGAAGGAGACAGGAGGTTTAGGGTGCCGATGGGGAGCCTCGGGACTGTGTGAATGACACGGCTGCGGTGTATCCCCAAGAGGAGGCTCTGAGGGCTGGGGATGATGTGGGGGAGGCTGCGGGCAGCTGGCCAGGTGCGCTTCAGCAGGGAGGGTCTGACTTTCCCTTCGTCTCCCAGAGAACTATGAGCGGCTGGAGGCAGACAAGAAGAAGCAGGTTCATAAGAAGCGTAAATGTCCGGGGCCAGTGATCACCTACCATTCCATGACGGTGCCCCTGTTGGCCGAGCCTGGGCCCAAGGAGGAGAACGTGGACGTGGAGGGGTGAGTGGGATAGTCCCGCCTGGGTCCTGTCCCCGGCCCACCCTCTCGCTCCCTTTCCACTCCCCTCCTTCCCCCGGCCATTTTCGGTGTCTGTCCCTTATGGTTGGGTCCTCCATTCTCCCTCTCCGCCTCCTCCTCATCGTCTTCCTCTTTGTGTCTCTCCTCTCCGTCAGGCTTGAGCCCACCCCTGTGGTGTCGGCTGTGGCTCCCCACTCTGGAGCGGGGCCGGTGCTGCCCCCCGCGCGGTGCTCACGCACGTTTATCACCTTCAGCGATGACGCCACGTTCGAGGAGTGTTTTCCTAGGGGAAAGCCCCCCAAGATCCCCGTGCGTGAGGTCTGCCCCGTCACCCATCGTCCGGCCCTGTACCGAGATCCCGTCACAGATATCCCCTACGCCACGGCGAGAGCCTTCAAGATCATCCGCGAAGCCTACAAGAAGTACATCACGGCCCACGGACTGCCGCCCGCCGCCTCCGCCCTGGGCCCCGGCCCGCCGCCCCCCGAGCCCCTCCCTGGGCCCGGGCCCCGGGCTCTCCGCCAGAAAATCATCATCAAGTGAAAGGACGGCCGTCCTCGGAGACCCCGCGTGTGCCCCGCGTCACCTCGCCTCTTCCTCTCGTGTTCCTCCTCCTTCCCTCTCGCCCCGAGCCACCTGCCTGGGGCCCGTCTGTATTTTTTAATCTAATAAAAATTGGAAAACTCCCGTGTGCCCTGCCTTCTGTGGAGTGGAGGAGAGATGCTGGCTCCCAGGCAGAAGAGTGGGAAGGGCTAGGCCAAGGGGGTGAAGTGACCTGCCCAGGCTCACACAGCCAGGAAGGGTCTGAGGCCACATTTGAACCCAGGACCTCCCGACTCCAGGCTCCGGGCTCCATCCACTGGGCCATCCAGCATCCTCTTTGCATTTTTCTGATCCAGCACAATCCATAATCTACACATAGTTTACATCCGGGGCGGCCTTGTCGAAGGCAGGGGCCACCTCATTCTTATGCCACCGTGCCCTCCGTGCCCGGCATGTCCTAAAGGAGCCAGCCAGGACTGCAGCAGTCCAGGTGCCCAGAACAGCCAGAGCAGTTGTCATGGCCCGTACTGGCCACTAGGGGGTCTGGGGGCGGGCGGGTGTGTGGGGGTGTACATGCGATCTCCCACCCCCACCCCCCACCTGGCCAGAACCAAAATAATAAAATGCTGAGCTCACCGCTCCCCTTGCCCCCTCCCCCAGCACAGGGCTCCTCCTGCCGCCCGGCCAGTGCCCAGGCAGAGCAGACAGACCGACAGAAGGGGAGGTGAGAGGGGAGGGGGCGGCTAGGATCCGCGGGGTGGGGGGGAGCCTGGCCGGGATCCGGGAGGGGTGGGAGAGCCCCAGGGAGCCGGGGGCTCAGTGTCTGTGGCACACCATCTGTCACCCAGGCTGCCTTTCCAGCCCCCGGTGTCTCCACCACTGAGGGTCTGGGTGGTCTACACAAGTGCAGGCGTGTGGAGATGGGCGCGTCTCCCCTCCCCGCCTTTAGGCCCCCACCTGGTGTTTCTGGAAGAACCCGACCCCAAATGATAAGGCACGAAGCCATTCCTCCCTCACCCCCAAAGACGGCCAGTGTCACCTTCCGCTAAGGGCAGGCGACCCTCTGGCCTCGGCTTCCTTGCCCTGTCCGCCTGGAGGGGTCCCTGTCCGCTCTCTGAGGGCTCATACGCTTCAAAGGCACAGGACCTGTGCTTCGGGCGCCCCCAAGCCTCCCCCCATTGCGGGGGAAAGAGGAGCAGCTGGCTCCGGCTTGCCATTCCCAAGCCCTCCAGGCTCTCCCTGGCCAGTCTTAAGGAAAGGCTGGATTGACTGAGAGGGGGAGGGGGAATTTCCCCGAAGCTTCCCCCCCCCTTCCATAGGGACTAGGCAGGGGCCCAAGAGATGTTGGCAATGGCCCCAGGCAGCTGTGTTGGGGGGGAGAGGGGCAGGAGAGGTGCTGACGGGCGGGCGAGGGTGTGGGCTGGGTGTGCACTGCTGCCAGGGCTTCCCATAGGGTAGTAGCCTGAATATTAGGGATCCTCATCTGGGCTAATGGAAGCTGGAGAAGCAGGGAAGGCAAAGGAAGATCTCTCCTGCTGAACCCATCCCACTTCTTCCTGCCTCCTGCCTCCCCCCAGCATCCTGCCTCTCCCTGAAGGCTCATCACCTCTTGTGGGTCCAACAATGTCCCCATGTTTCCCAGGCTCTGTGGAACACCATGTCATCCTACCGGAAAGAACTGGAAAAGTATAGGGACATTGATGAAGATGAGATCCTGAGAAGCCTGAGCCCCGAGGAGCTGGAGCAGCTGGACGCCGAGCTACAGGAAATGGACCCTGAAGTAAGGCCATTGGATGGGAAGATGGTCTAGAGTGGGGACCTGAAGAACATCCTTCATCCTCTAGGGAGGTGGGACCAGGGAATCCCAGAGTCCAAGGGGGTCAGAAGGGGGATCTGAAGAGGCTTCAGAGAACCCTAAGGGTGTCCCAAATTGGGGAGTGGGGAGTCTGAGCTGGTACTTCCCCCTACTCCTACCCCCTCCCAAGAACATGCTCCTGCCAGCTGGGCTAAGGCAACGTGACCAGACAAAGAAGAGCCCTACGGGGCCCCTGGACCGGGAAGCCCTGATGCAGCACCTGGAACGGCAAGCCTTGGAGACTAAGGAGCGAGATGACCTGGTGCCCTTCACAGGAGAGAAGAAGGGTACAGGAACCTTAGTGGGCCACTTGGCCTCTCACCCTATTATTTTATTCCATATCATTCACAACTCCCTTTTTCCCCCCTCTCCCTCAGGCCCATCATTCCCATTTGCAAACCCTGTAGTCCAGCCATTCCATATTTCTTGAGTTCTGTGAAGTACTACTCCACTGGGGGTTGGAGGAAGAGAAATCCCAACATCCAGACCTTGAATTCCTCTGTCTTATTGCCATAGAGACCCAGAGATGCTATTCTCTAAGTCTTCCATTTTCCCCAGGAAAGCCATCTTTCCTCTCAGTTCCAAGTCCCATGTATCTTGACAGTCTAGACCCTAGGCATTCACTCCTCTGTACTAACCAGAGTTTAGGCATTGCCAATACCCAGGCTGATAGGAGACCCAGATCTTGTGCTATCCAGATTTACAGAGAACCTAGGTAATGCAGGAGCTTGGGTAGGGAGGATGAGGGCAGGCAAGAAACCAAGGTTATAGGCTAGAAAAAATGTTTCCCTTTGCTGACTTCCATCCTCCTGCCAGGGAAACCATTCATCCAACCTAAGAGGGAAATCCCTGCGGCAGAACAGATCACTTTGGAACCTGAATTAGAGGAGGCATTGGCCAAGGCCACAGATGCTGAAATGTGTGACATTGCAGGTGGGCAACCTGGTGTCAAAAGGTGGGATTGGTCATGAGGCATGTGGGGAAAGAAGAATACATTGAATTAATGGGGTGTGGGACAGGGGGATGTTTGCAAAGGGCTACAAAACGTCCTGGGCTAATCACTGGAGGAGTTATCAGTCCCAGCTAGGCTGAGGCCACATCTTCTTCCCCTCCCCTGTCCCCAAACTTATTGTGGGAGGTGGATTGTTATCACTCCTCCTCCTTTTCTCATGTGTTCCCATTACTATTCCCTAGCCATTCTGGGGATGTACACACTGATGAGTAACAAACAGTACTACGATGCCATCTGCAGTGGAGAAATCTGCAACACTGAAGGCATCAGCAGTAAGTGTATGCTAAAGGCTTGGCATGAAAACCAGGGGGCTACTGCAATGAGGGCAGAGGGGTGGGCATAAGGGCCCTCAGGAATAGTAGGATAGCAGGGACAGGGGAACATGGGGGATTCCTCCCTCCTCTCCACCCCTTCTAGGTGTGGTACAGCCTGACAAATACAAGCCAGTACCAGATGAACCACCAAACCCTACAGACATTGAGGAGACATTGAGGAGGGTTCAGAGCAATGATCAAGGGCTGGAGGAGGTGAACCTCAATAATATGCAGGTGCTGGATTTGACCCCACCCCCAAGGAAATGATTCATTCCAAGGGAAGGCCTCATTGTGGAGAGAAACCTGAATATTTCTTTTCTGACTGATAGGACATCGCAGCACCCATTATTACTGAGCTGTGCCAGGCAATGAAGAGGAATACCTATGTCCGGAGGTTCAGCCTAGTAGCTACTCGAAGTGGTGACCCTGTAGCCAACGTGAGTCCTGGGGGCTTATCCTAATTACATTCCTCTCACCTCAGCTTGAACCCCCAAGAATGCTCCTTAGTCTACCCCCTACCCTGCCCCTGGATTCCTTTTCCCTTAACTCTGTCTGGTCTCCCATTCTTTTTAACCCCAAAATACATGAAATCATAAACTTATATGGTTAGAAGGAACTCAGAGGTTCTCTAGTCCAACTCCACTCCATTCCCCCCTATTTTACAGTTGAAAAGGTAACAAGATCACACAAGCACCAACCTATTCTCTTCCCAGAATGGCATGTTTCTCCCCAGCCTGGGAACTAACCCAGGTCCTAGCAATGAAAGGATTCATGACCTCTAAGGTGCCTTCCAGCTCAGTCTGAGTCTATGAGCCAGATAGTTCACAAAATCCCTCTCTCCTCAAGAACTATACTGTTCCCTTTTTTCCTCTCATTTTGTCTCACTCAGCTCCACTCTGGCCTTGTTGTCCCCCAAAATCCCTCCCAGAGACTTGTTTTCCACTTGCTCCTCATTCTTTCTGCTCCCAGTGACGTTTGCTCACTTAGCCCCATGTTCCTGTCTTTCAGGCTATAGCTGAGATGTTGCGGGAGAATAGGAGCCTTCAGAGCCTCAACATTGAATCCAACTTCATCAGTAGTACAGGGCTCATGGCTGTGCTAAAGGCTGTTCGGGAGAATTCCACACTTACTGAGTTAAGGGTGGATAACCAGGTTAATACCGTCCTCCTAGATATCTCCTCTTTCCCAAACCCTAAAGAATCAAGATGGCACCCTTGACAATCCCAGCTCTGGAACACCCTTACTCCTGACCTCTCAGGGATGCCAGTAACTGTGGGGTGATAGTCAGTGATCAGAAGGGCCTCTATTCCCTCCATGTCAATGACCCCTGCCCCTGCCCTCAACCTTCCAGCGTCACTGGCCAGGTGATGCTGTAGAGATGGAGATGGCTGCCATGCTGGAGCACTGTCCATCTATAGTACGATTTGGATACCATTTCACACAGCAAGGACCTCGGGCTCGGGCAGCTCGAGCAGTGACCCACAACAATGAATTACGTGAGTGACCACTATGTTGGAGGGAGGAGGGGACATTTCGGGGTTAGTTCTTCCTACATTAAATTCAGTAAGTGGCTGACTCGGGAAATTCCAACAAATTTGCGGAGCCATGCTCTTTCCAAAGATGGTTTTGAGTGGCTAACCAAGTGGTGAAGTACTTTCTGTACACATTGAGCCTTTGATGGTTTTGTGATCTCTCTTCAACTGTACAGATCAAAACCCAGTCATTTCTTCTTATCCTTTGGAACTCAATCCATGTCCTTCAGTAAATCATTCACAGACAGTTCAGCTAATGTGCTTCCTTTAGACATCTTGTCATTGCAGGGCTATACCAATGGAATGTAGGGGTTATCTATCCCTTATTCCATGATCTCATAGATGAGCAAACTCTCGCCTTCTGCATTTTCCAGTCCATACGCTTGGTTTCCTGCCTAATCTCTCTGATGACATTACTTCCACACAGATCCCTAGGAAATATAAGTGTCCAGAGAACAGATCCTAGGAGGTAGAGGGCAGTTTTATTAGGGGGACAGAGGAGCACAGAAGGTAGATGTTCTAAGGTGCTATCTTCCCAGGAGTTCTTGGGGGAGGAAATAACCAAAGAAAGATTATTCCTCTGAACAGACTCAAAGCAAGAGCTTGGGTACAGATCTATTTCTTAATCTTCCTACCTATATAGGTCGACAGCAGAAGAAGACATAATGCTGTTCTTCCCTGTCAATTAAAGCTGGGACCCCTGGATGCTGGAATTCCCATCTCCCCTTCCTGTAAATAAAGGTCTTTTTGCCCACTTCACCTGCCTCCTTCCTTGGCCTGTGACTGGGAAAGTGTGTGTGTGTGATCTTGGCATTAAACACTACCCCCTTCCCAGGGTGTCTGCCAGTTCACTAGGGGATTATTTATACCCCGGAGATCAGCAGGTTCTAGGCTCAGGTTACCACTAATGGGAGGGAGAAATCCTTCCCTTTACCAGTCCCCTTATGCCTCTGACACCACCTCCCACCACACACACACACACACACACACACACCCTTCTCTTTATTTCCACTCAGTGCCTGGTTACTCCAGTACTTCCTAAATTTGGCCAAGCTGGAAAGCAGGAAAAGCCCCTGTGGAAATAGGAGGAGATGGCAGGGGGAGTAGAGGTAGGAAAGGCTTCTGACAACTCAAAGGGCAGAGTCCTGCCCCATATACTTTATTAATAGGGCAAAAGGCTGGGTGCAGCTGACGCTTGGCATGGCTCTGGAAGGGATGGGTGTGGTATAGGGAATTGTGCAGCCTGCAGGGCTAAAAGAACCTGATATAGTGGTATGGTACACAGAGCCAGACCTTAGAGGAAGAAAGAAGTTAGGTTCCTAGCATGTTCTCTGATTTATTTAAATGAAATGGACAGGGAGTTAGGAGGGTATTAATCTAAGGGGAGATCTGGGGGTTCCTCTTCATCAGAATCAAACTCTACATTCTTATCTTTTACCCATCTACCTCTTCCATCCTGGAGCCAACCAGAGCTGAAAAAGATCAGAAAAAATATATTTGGTCAGAATGAAGGATGAGGGTGACAAGAGGGAGAGAGAAGGTAGTAGAGAAGAAAACAAGACGAAGAGATGAAGAAAAGCAATGCATGAGGCCACTCACCTACGCAAGGTCAGATAATGGTCCAATGCTCTTTGTTTGGCAGGACTCAAGGGCACAGGGGTTGGGGTTGCTGCTGAATCCTTGGCCTTTATATCACCCTCAGACTCAGGTGCTGTACCAGCCTTCTTGTATGAGGGTTCATCAATCTGTGGGGGCCTGAATGAAGGGTGGGGAGCTGAGGGCGAAGGAGTTTCTGGTCTGAGTGAGAAGGAACAAAGTTTAAGGTATTCATATACAAGATAAGTTCCAAATGGGCACACAATTTAGACATAAAGGTATCATAAGCAAAATATGGAACACAGAAAAAATTACCTATCAGATCTATGGAGAAGAGATGAATTCATGATCAAACAAAGGGATAAAGAGGTTATAAAATGATTATAAAATATGAAAAAGCTTTTGAACTAACAAAGCTACTAAAATTAAAAGAAAAGAAGGAAATGAAAAAATCTTTGCATCAAATTTCTCTGATAAAGGTTTCATTTCTAAAATAAACAGGGAAGTGAGTCAAATTTTCAAGACTTAAGAGCCATTCCCCAACTGATAAATGGCCTAAGAATATGAATAAGCAGCTTGCAGAGAAATAAACCCAAGATGTCACTAGCCATATGAAAATAAGCTCTAAATCCATGTTGGTGATCCTATGGCATGAATGCCAGAGCATGCTAGAGGAAGTTGCTCCCTTCCCCCTCTCTACTCCTGCCTGAGGACATTTCTCACAAGATCTGTCCCCCTCTGCCCAGCAACCCAATGGGAGCGCTTCCTCCCTCTCCTGTCAAGGGTAAGGGGTGGGGTAGATCATATACTGTATGTGGGTTGCAGTTTGGGCACTTGGTTTCTAAAAGGCTCGCCATCACTGCTCTACATCAATAATTACTAGAGAAATGAAAATTAAAACATGAGCATCTCATTGGCTAAAATGACAACAGAGGAAAATGACAAATGCTAGAGGGGATTTAGGAAAACAGGTACATTAATATGCTATTAGTAGAGCTGTTAACTAATCATTATGGAAAGCCATTTGGAACTATGCCTAAAAAGCTATTAAACTGTACATACCTTTGACCCAGTGATACTGCTACTAGGTCTATATTCCAGAGATAAAAGAAAAAGAACTCATATCTAAAAATATTTATAGCAGCTTTTTTTTTTTTGTGGGAGCAAAGGACTGAAAACTAAGGGAATGCCCATCCATTAGGGAATGGCTGCATAATGGAATATTATCATTCTGTGAGAAATGATGAAATGGATAGTTTTATAAAAATCTGGAAAGACTTGTATGGACTGATGCAAAGTGAAGTGATAATTTATATAACAGCAATATCATAAATATAATCAGCGATGAAAGATTCTGATTGATACAATGACAAAACATAATTCCAAAGGACTCATGCTGAAACATACTATCTTTCTCCAGATGGAGAGAGATGTCCTGGGAGTGCAAACTGAGGTCTATTTTCTTCTTAATTTTTTTTTGTCCTGGACAAGAGTAATGTAGAAAACTATACAAATTTGTAATGGATTTTGCTTTTCTTTTACATGTTGGGGAGTGAAGGAATCAGTCATGTTCTTTCCCTGACATATGAGGGAGGAACCTTCTGTTTCTCCTATCTCAGAAGCAACTATTATTGATCATTTTGCCCACCCATACCCAAAGTCTGTACTATGATTCTCCTTCCCATTTTCTCACCATTTGGTATTCCCTTGTCTTCACATCTTTTTATTACTAAAATTGTTCATTCAACAGTTATTATGCATCCTCTGTGCTAGATGCTGGAGGAAATAGAATGTTAAGACAAAATCTCTGTCCTTGTCAGGTTTTATAGTTTAGTAATAAATGCTTTTAAATAGATTTCCCCATCTTTGAGCCTTCTCTTTTCTCACTATCTTCTTATTCCTCTAATTTCCTTGTTTTTCTATAATCACTGCTGCCATTTTCCTGCCTCCATCCTCTCATTTTACTTTGTTTCTTTCTCTCTTCTATCCAAAATTACCTGTTCTTCTGCCGTCGACAGCAACTGTTATAATTCGGGGCTCTGCGTAGGGCACTTTGGGTGATTAAACGGGTCTGGGCCAGCAGAGGAGCCTGATGGAAAGGAGAGATAAATCAATGCTCTCAGATCTAGGGGAACAAGATACTTCAAATCTGGGATGGAAGCTCTTCCTGGGACAAACCTCCTTTTCCCAGTTACCTGGTCCCCTGACTTCTCAGTTCTCCATTCTTCCTGCTGTTTTGGATTCTGTTCTTCTCCTTTCCACTGTTGCTTCTTGCCATAGAAATCTTTCAGGCCTGATAGAGAAGGGGCTATCAGCATGGCTCAAGAAGGCTCTGTTAACATAATTCTTTGCTTTTTACCCTTTAACTTACTAGCCAAGTGCCTCTTCCCTGCACGGTGGGCAGTCAACATGGTCAATGTGTCCAATACAGGCCGGTGGGGACAGACAGCACAGGCAAATCTGGAGGGGAAAGAAGGGTAAAAGAGTTGCAATAGGCACAAGGATCTTTGCTTTTGATTATCTCAAGGTTATTCTTCTCTTCTCCCTTCCTAGATCTTCCTATTCCTTTTTCACCCCATAGATTATTCCAGTCACCCTGTCCCCCCCTGCCCTGCCCCCTCTCACTCACCACTCTCCTTCCCTCTCCTGGAGCCCAAAGGCTTTAGTAACTAATATTTTCTTTTCATCATCCCCTTGGTTATCTACTCAAGTCTGACCTTTCCTAGATCTCACCGTCCATCTCGAAGCATCAATGCCTCATCTTCTGGGATATAACTGGCCAGCAAGTCCCCAACTCTCCGCTTCTAGAAAATAAATAGGCAAGATGTGGTCCAATGCTGTAACCAGGAATTCTGGTGTCAAGGTCAAGGGGGTGAGTGGGCAAGGGAGAAATTAGGGAAGACCAGTTGGCCAAAGGTCAGTCCTGGGCAGGAAGTTAGGTGGGGCCAATCCATGGATGCCTTTATCTTGTAAGTGAAGGCCCTAAGATCCCATCTCAGGGGTACATACAGTCATCATTTCTGTTGGGCCATAACAAGCTTTCCTGTGAGCCACAATTATGTCAGGGGAGGCAAGGGAACCTAGACTATACCTCCCCTACCACATCTCAATGAGTCTCCAAGTTCTGATATTTCAACTCCTTACCACAAGAACAGCAAAGGTAGTAGAAGAGGGAGAGAAAGTATTCTACCTCAAACCTGGAATATAGGGACACAGGAGTAGGGAAATCTGGGAACAAGTATGCTGGATTTCTGAATTTGGATTCAGAATCCTCAGCCCCATCTCATTTGACACCCACTTCATCTTACTACAGAACCCCACTCCTGCTGTCATGTCTTTGGGGAACATTGATAACTAAAGCTTTTTAGACTGCTCGGAAAATTTCCCTTCTTTGGCTGTTGGGAGATGGAAGGAAAACTTTTTGTTGCTAATTTCCGTTTATTTTGCAGCAGAAGCTCAAACCTTACCTAGGACTTGCTAGGAGCCAAGGCAAAATACATGAAGACTTTCTTACCTTAGATGGCTCCCTTCTCTGCCCTAGGAAGGAACTGAGCTGTAAACTTAGGAACGAAATTGCAATTTATTCAATAAATCTGTTAAAGTTTTGCCTCCAAAAAGTTCTCTAATGAGATTTGTGTGCAATATTTTTGGATTGTGCTAAACCAGCACAATAAAGACAATTTAAAAAGGGTATCCAGGGTAGAAGTTAGGTGAAAAAGAGAGAAGCGCTGCCCATGGACGTCAAATAATTTGAGAAACGGAAGGACAATGTCTGTTTTCACATTTAATTTCATTAGTTTGTCTGTGACCTGCCCCTGAAGTCGATCAATGGTCAATAAACATTTAAGCGGCTACTATGTGCCACAAACTGTATATGACGGGGATACAAATATGAAAAAGAATTTATAATCTAATGGGGTAGTCTAATCTAATCACGGAGTTTACAATCTAATGGGGAGAAGACAACAAACAAAAGAAAGCTGAGAAGTGGGAATCGGGGAGGTGTCAAGTACAAAATGAAAGCTGTTTAATGGGATATCTGTCCCATCTCTTCTAGCTCTGCCCTCCAAACAGAGGAGGTAAAGAGCACAGATGAGGTGGAGTACCAAGGCCTATTGGTTCTTGCAAGATGAATGCAATTTCTCCATAAGAATATACAGGCGGCATGGTGAAGAAAATAAAAAAAATCCAAAATAAGTGCTGAAGATAGAAGTGGCATCCATCTAAATTTCCTCGTCTGAGGAAAAGCCATGTGTGTCCCACCCTAGTTCTGGCTCTAGGGCGGTCTACCGGAAGAAGAGAAGGAGAGCGACACCTCCTGGCCCCCGTAGTTTCCTAGCTGCCCTCCCCTCTTCAACCCCTCCCCAAATCCCTTTTCCTTTTTCCCTCTTCTCCTCCCTTCCCCGCACAGACCCGCCCCTTGGGGTTGCCGGGGCAACAGGTAAACCTCGTCTCAGGGGCGATAACTGCCCACTCTCACCTTGAGCACGTTCAGCTGGCTCCAGTCGTCGCCCTCCCTCTTGAAGGACATAGTGTCTATCACAGCCCTCTTCCACAAAATATAACAGGTCCTCCACCCAGACTCCAGCGCCTTCACAGCATCCGTAGCGTCTGCGGGGGCGGGGCGAGGGAACGATATTTTTTGGTTGGTTGGTTTCGTGCTTCCGGGACCGGTGCTTCCGGGGATGCGGGAGCACCTTCTCCGCGGCTCCGTCTGATTGGCCTCGAGGAGAAGGGACTACATTTCCCAGCGTGCATTTTGGTTCCGCAGCTCTCTGGGAATCCAAGTCTTGCTCAGGGGTCTCCTGAGCCCTGGTGGGCTTTAAACTGGAGGGTTCGGCCTTGTCTCCTGCCCCTGGACCCTGCATGGGTGGCGGCCCCTTCCGCTCGGGCCGGGGTGGGAAGCTCGCCCAGCCGTGCTCTCGAGGACGCCTCTAGGCCCCCCGCAGTTCCCTGCGTCTCCCTGGCCTCCGACTGCGACCGAGCCGGCTGCTCTAGAACCCGGCGCTGGGGAAGGCGATCCACATCAGGAGGAGGCCTATGGCAGGGGCAGTCCCCCGGGATCTGGGGTGAGGGGGGGCGCCTCGGAGGTCAGGGGTCATGGCGTCCCCCTCCCGGCAGGCGTCCCCTGGGGGCTCGGGGCTCCTGCGAGGGACCCGGGCCCGCTCTTACGGCAGCCTGGTGCAGTCGGCCTGCTCCCCGGTGCGTGAGCGGCGCGTGGAGCACCCGCTGGAGCCCGGGGACACCCTGGCCGGCCTGGCGCTCAAGTACGGGGTGACGGTGAGTGGGCAGGAGCATGGCGGGGGGAACGTCCCGGAGGCCTAACTCCCTTGGATCTCGCGGCTAAGGCCGAACCTGGACGGGTCTAAATACCTTCTAGGTCTCCCTGAAACCATCTCCATCTTGATAACTATAGTCATCTGTTTAGAGAGGGAGGGAGATGCCCAGAGTTATCTCCTGCCACCCTTGAAGAGTGGCAGGCCAGGAAACTGAGGCTGAGACAGGTGACACAGCTAGTTCTCATATGAATCCGAATTCCAGTGCCTTTACCCACTTTGAAGTGGGTGGGGGAGGGGGTTGAGGGGAATGTCCCTTGCCCACAAATTTCTAGTTAGGGTGACACCCCTGCCCTCCCCCTCAGTGATACAGAGGAAAATCTCTCAAGATTTTCAGAAAAGATTTCATGTTGCCCAGAGTGCATCCTACAGATGTAGAAATTAGGTTCAAGTTTGTGGCTGTATTTATTGCCTCATTCTAATCTCCGGACAGGTTGCTGATTCACCCTGAGAAGGTAAACAGACACATACACACACACCCATGCCTGCCATAGATAGAGAAATGCATTCAAGTTTGTCGGTTTATTTAGGTTTTATTTATTAGCATATTGTGATATTGAGCTCATCACCTGGATATAGTAAAACACACAGGCACAAGCATGCACACTCCCAGGAGGGTTGGATTCTCACCAAAGAAGTAGCCAGAAGAGCTTTCTTAGCATAGCCCTTGCCTGCCCCCTTCTGTGCAAGGAAGGCTGGGGACTGATCTCTGGTGAGCCTAATCCTTGGCTGATAATCAGGTTGTCTGGAGTCTAGCCTCTGATGCTTTGGCTGAGACACTAAGATTGTCTTTGCCTAGACTCAAATAGGAACAGTGTTTTCCCTACCAGAAGGGTGGTTGTGAGGAGACAGTTATATCACTGTGAAATCATATTTTTAAAAAAGTCTAAAAATAAAATGAAGTAACAGTAAAAGCACTTTGAAGAACAAATGGCAGCTAGATGGCTCAGTGGATTAAGAGCTAGGGGTGGGGGTAGGGTGAGGGTCCTGAGTTTAAATTTGATTTCCAAGACTTTCTAGTTATGTAATATAGGCAAGTCACTTAACCCCCATTGCCTAGCCCTTACCACTCTTCTGCCTTGGAACAATACTGATTCTAAGATTGAAGGTTAAGACTAAAACAAAGCAAAACAAATATACCATACAAATTCAAGGTAACTTTTTGTTATTCTGAATGATCTGTTTTTAATAATGATAATAATAGCATTCTAGAGTACATTAAGACTTTCAAAACATTTTACAGGTTGTCCTATTTGATCCTCCCAACCCTGTGAAGTAGGTGCTATTATTCTCCTCATTTTACAGATGAAGGAACTGAGGCTGAAAGTTAAAGACATGACTTGCCTAGGGTCTCACATCTGGTATATGCCTGAGGCAGGATTCATACTCAGGTCTGCCTGGTGATATAAGTCCAATGATCTCTTATTCAACTCTATTATGAAAGTTTTATGCTAGAACAGAATTAGATTTTTTCTTTTTAAATAAACTCTCACTTTCTTTCTTAGAATCAATACCATGTATTGGTTCCAAAGCAGAAGAGTAATGGGCATTAAGTGACCTGCTCAGGGTCACACAGCTAGGAAATGTTTGAGGCCAGATTTGAACCCAGAGCCAAGTCTTGGCCTGGTTCTCAATTCACTGGGCCACCTAGCTGTCCCCTAGGATAGAAATTTCATGGTTATATATCAGGTTTCCAGAAGTTGTACAGAATGGTCTCTCCTCACTTTTAATATTCTTAGAGACATAATTCTAAGGACTACCTTCCTAATGGATGATCATTCTCCAGTTTAACCAGTGTATGTGATAGAAAAATGCTGATACATTCATATAAGCATTAATAATAAATGTTGCAGAGTACAAGATTTGTCAGTAAGAAGCCCTGAGTTTATTAGAATTAGCTAACTATGTTCATGGGTAAGTCATGATCTTTTAAGTAGGCCTCAGCATATTAATCTATAAAACAAGGTTTATACCTGCCCCCTCTACTCCTCAGGATAATTGTTAGTATCACATAAAGCAGGCCGAACCTATGTAGCTCAGTGGATTGAGAGGCAGGCCTAGAAACAGGAGATCCTGGGTTCAAGTATGACCTCAGAAACCTACTAGCTAGGTGATCCTTGGGCAAGTCACTTAGCCCCCATAACCTAACCCTTACCACTTTTCTGCTTTGGGACCAATATTCAGTATTGATTCTAAGTCAGAAAGCAAGGGCTAAAAAATTATTTAAAAATTGTAAACCACATTTTTGCTTTTATTAATCTGGTGCCCCTTCCTTTTTCCCCTCCAAGATGGAACAAATTAAGCGTGCTAACCGTCTTTATACTAATGACTCCATCTTCCTCAAGAAAACTCTCTATATTCCCATTCTGACTGAGCCTCGAGGATTATTCAATGGGCTAGATTCTGAGGAGGAAGAAGACAGAGAGGAAGAAATGCCATCAAGTCAAGGTGGAGCTGAATCCCCCTCAGTTTTGAGGAAAAAAGAGGAAAAAGCCAGCAGTGGCCAGGACCTCCCCATACCCAGCCATGACCTCTCTGCCTCTGACTTCCTCAAGAAGATTGACTCACAGATCAGTCTGTCCAAGAAAGCTGCTGTCAAGAAACTGAAGAAAGGTGAAAGTGGGTAAGTCTTTGCTCTTTTTTAACAGCCTCTCTGACACTCAATAGAAGCAGTTGGTCTGGTAGAAGAGCTCCAGATTGGGGATTAGGAGATGTGAATCTGGGTCTTAGCCCCAAAATGCTGGGGGTGGGGGTGGGGAGACTCAACTTTCTCTTGAAAATGAAGGAATTGGATTAGATGATCTTAAAGACCCCTTCCAGCTTAAAATTTGATTTTCAGAAGCAAAGCAACTTAACCCTGCTAGAATACATCTTTAGAGTACAGGAGATTTGGGTTTCAAGTTCCTCTTATTATTCTATTCTTCCAGGGGCAAGGAAAGTTCAGCCTCAGACTGACATGTTAATGTTACTGAGGCAGCTACCTAGATCTCTAGTTAGTTTACCCCCAGAGTCCTTCCTTCAAGTGAGAAATTTGTAGTGTCTAGCACATAGCACAGTTTGGCACATAGTAGGTTCTGAATAAATGCCTGTTCCTTCCCTCTCTCCCTTCCTCATTGCTTTTTCCTTCATATTTATCTACAGGGTACCTGGGGAGGATCTGCACCCTCACTTGGCTTCTCCCCGAAAGCAGCAACGGGCAGTACTGGGCCCTGTACCCCTGACTCGAACCACAAGGACAGCCACATTACGGGACCAGGAAGATGAAATCTTTAAACTCTGATACCCCCAAAATGTTGGGAAGAGAGAAGCAGTAGAGGAGAACCTGTGTGATGGAGAGTTCAACCTGGGGTGAAGGTTGAGAATTCAGTGTCTCAGCCCATCTCCTTTTGACTTTCCTCCCCTTCCACTCCTCCACCGGGCCTAACCTTCTCGTCCATGTCAGGGACGATAGGGGTATGGAAAGAATTGTAGAGAGGTATGGAAGGGTTGTCATTAGATCCTTTCCAAATTCCTTTGGCTGGATCTAGATGTCTTTTAGATTCAGAGGGCGCTTTATCTCCCTTTCCTTCCTCTCTTTCATTCCTATCACAATTCCTTGGCCTTACCATAGGGTGGAGGGATCTCCAGAACCTATCCTCCCATTCCCTCTCACCCTTTTCTCTTAAATTATTTGGTGCTATGTTGGAATCCTATTTATTGGCTATTCCTAGCAAAAGATGAGAGTCCTCCTAGCTCTTAGGGTGGTAGCTAAGGAATGGTCAGCCATAATGGCTGTTCCCATAGCCCCCTCAATCTAGTGAGCCCTGGGGACTGTCAGGTACATCAGAGTCCCAACCCCTGCCTTGTGGCATTGAGGTACTGAACTAGCTTCCCTGGATGCTGTACCAACTTTCTTCTCCAAATCAGGAAGCAAAATGCTGGACTTAACCTTGACCCAACTGGTCCTGCTTTCTTTCAGTGACTCAGGAGTTTCTTCAAGAGTTTGATCTTCCTTTCCTTCCCTTCCATTTTTCTGCTCTGTTCCTCTGAGCTTTTTATTGGAGTGGATAAAGGGATGGGAGGAGTGACCCTCTAAATGGGTAGTCAGTTTGAGATTTAAAGAGTAGGACTGACTATCTGTGTACTGCATGCACATGTGTGCCCCCTTTCTCCCCATATTGAACCTGAGCATTGGAGGAAGGTTCCTCTGTTACCTCCATGGCCTCCTGGTTCCTTTATTTTTCTCCATTCCGTATTTATTTGTGATTTGTAGCACCAGCTTGAGGTGTAATTCCGTGTCTCTGAAGAGAAAACAGCAGGTTAGGGAGACTCTTTGAGGCTAAGAGTCTGCCATATTTTATTTAATGTTGAATGTGGAGGAAAGTGAATGTGTTTTCCCATTCCCTTCTCCCTTTGTTGATAGTAAGTTATTAGAAACCGCAGAGATTAAACATAGAGCCCTGTACATGTTTTAATAGATTTATTGCCCTTCTGAGTATCTTCCCCTGTTCTAATCCTTTCTGGAAACAAGACTTCTAATGTCCCTCCAAACTGTCCACAGGACTGGCCATTGGGCTGGCCTTGAGTTTGACTCCCTCCCCATCAGCAGCTTGGGGTGCTAGAAGGACTTTCCCCATATCATGTGTCCAGATCAGGAGGAAGTAGGTCTGACTTTCACTTCATCTTTTTCAGGCAGCTTCATTTCCTGTCTGGTGGCCATAGGCTCAGGGGAGGGAGGGGCTTATCAATCCCCATTGTTTTCCACCTAGAGGGTAAGAGATCACCAGAACCAACAATGATCTAAGGAACCCCAAGCCAGAAGGGTAGAAGAGGTTAAAGTAGATGAGAAGGGCTAGAGAGTTGGGGCCTGTTGCCTGTTCAGAATCCACCTTTTTGGGAGAATGGAGCCAGGGAGCTGCCCCTCAAAGCTTTCCTTCATCCAGCAGCTTTCTGAGCCCATCACAAATCTTGCCAAGGTGTTGGGCATAGCTCGGACTATACAGGGCGGTGAGCAGGCTGGGATCCGAGAAGTGATCAAAGACATGGCGGATACGGCCGTGAGACTTGGTTGTGAGGTGGTGCTCTACCAACTCTAGTAAGGTGTCCCGGCACTCTGTTAACAGGGCAGTCAGCACATCCGCTTCAAAGGTGAAGTCTACTTCACCGAAGCTGAGAGCTGTCATGGCACCTTGACGAAGTTTCTGGCGGAATCGATCCGCCAGGGTCATCTCCCCAGGACCAAACCGCCCATTTCGATGCAAAACAGCCACCTTGATGGCCACCTTGACCAAGTCCTTGATGACCCGCTGGGCCTCACCTCGGCTTTGAGTATACTCTTTAGACACCCTGTAAAGTTCATCTAGCACCTCACTGCTGGTCTCATCAATGAAGAGATGTGCCACTGACCGCCCCGCCATCTTGCTCAGGAGTTTCTTCTCTGCCTGCAGGGCAAGGTTTCTTGAGCTGAAGGGCTCCATGATCCCTAGGGGACAGAGATCCAAGTCCATATTACGACTACATATCAACAGAAAGAATAGGCCACGAGGTTCCTAAGAGGGAGACAGATGGCTTTCCTCCTCTCTTAGTTGTCTCCTACCATCTGTGTCTCTAGCCATGAGCCTCAACATTTTTGCTTTTTAGGGCTCTTTTCTAGAGATTCTATCTCTAAGAGCAGAATAGAGGATCCAGGAAAGGGTTGGTTAGAGCACTGACAAAGGGCATCTCAAACCAGCTTGTCATGAGCTAAGTCTCAGAAGAAAGTAAACTATGGGAGGAAAGGAGAGTGGAAGAAGGCAAATGATGTAGGAGGTCTTCTCAGCACTAAGGGAGGTGAGGGGTCAGGTTCCCCCAGAAGAACTTCATCTGGGGATGTCCAAGGTTCTCATTTGGGGCTAAATCGGGGACCCCTTAAGGGCCCTCAGAGTCTTGAGTCCTTTCAGAGGGCTGTTCAGGTCCTAGAATTTCCACCAATCAGGTTCCCTGCCTCCAGTTCCTCCGGTGGTTTTGCTTCTCACTTCCCCCTCCCCCCTCTACAGGATGTGGCTGTGGCCACAGGGAGGTGCAGCCGCACCCTCGCCCACCCCTGGGAGTAGGAGACTGAAGGGGTCTGACAGATGGGTACCTGGAGTCCGGCTCCCCAGCAGGATTCATGCAGTCAGGACCCAGGGAGGAATTTTGCCCCTGATGTAGCTTGGGACTCCTGAGTTCCGTGCTTGGCAGCTGGGAAGAGAAAGAGCCTCGGGTGCCCTGCTTCCTCTGCTGTGTTCTTAGTGTTTTGTCACCCCCTCTTTCCGTCTCCCTCTTGGTGTCTGCACCATTCTCACCACCTCAGGCCCTCTATGCCCTCTCATCCCCATTATTGGGCCCACTCCTCTGTCCCCTAGGTTCTCCCTACATTTCACCCCCCTTTTCTCATTCCCTCCATCTTTTCTGCCCTCTTCCTTTGGCTTTTTTTTTTTGAGAGGTCCCCATTGGGGTCCAGTTCCCCCATTTAGTCTCTATTAAGCTATCTCCCAGTAAGAGCCCTTCCAAAAATAAGGGCTAAGAGGGAGGGAACCATGAGCAGAACAGGCCTACTCTATACCCCTCTCCCCGGGCTGTCCTTTCACCCGTATCCATCCTCACCTTGGAGGCCAATCTTGCCTTGGATGCACCCGGAGCACTGAGGAGAATGAAGAAACTCTCAAGAGTCTGTGTCTTAGCTCCACCCCCAGCCCCACCCTCCTTCCCTTTTCCCTCTTTGGTCAGCTCTTCCCCCAGTGCCCCCCACCTCCCTATGGTCCTGCAGCAGGAGGTCCAGCACAAACAAAGGAAGAAAGCCCATGGGCCTGGGGGGGGGGAGAGGGACGAGGGGACAAGGACCCCCTCTTTCCACTTTTCAGGTATCCTGATTCTCTTGGCCTCCTTCTGGCCGATTTGCACCTTGTTCCCCTAAGCCCTACATCCCTTTGCTTCTGGTGTTTGGCCTTAGGAGACAGTGGCTTCCTTGGCGATTGAATGCTGTAGGAAGGGTTAACAAAGCAGGCAGGGAACAAGCTTCCTCCTAATTTTCAGAATCCTTGAAGTGAAGAAACCAGTTAATGGGGAGGAGAGGAGTTGAGGGGCCAGAGCCTGGCAATACCTAGCTTGACTCCATTCCCTCTCCTAATCTGCTGCCTGGCGAAGGGGCAAGGGAAGGCAGGGAGGCTTCTAGTGCCCACAGGGATAGTGGGAGGGGGCCAAGGTTCCTTTTGGTGCTTCACCTCCTCAGTGGCAGTGAGGCAGCCGGGCATCCACCTGAACCCCGAGTGTAAGACCACAGCAGGCCAGCAGGGGACAGCATGATCCTGAGAAACAAGGTCCCCCAAACTGAGTCTCGGAGCACTGGAGAGCCAGGATTGTCTGAGGCACAAGAGGATAAAAAGCGGCTTTCTCCCCGCCCTCGAGTGTGTTCTGTTGGGGATGGGGACTGGCACATGCCGGGTAAGTATAGCCCAGGATGAGGAATAATGTGTGCAGAGGAGACATCGAGCAAACCCTCCTTGGAAAATTGGGAGAGGTAGAACACTGGGGAGCAGGGACGGTTTCAATGAAGGCATCAGTCGAGCTGACTCGGGAAGAGAATTTCAAAAGGCAGAGAGGAGGAGGAGGGCGTGTACGCTCAGCTACAGATGGAGGAGGCGTCCAGTTTGGGAAACAGCTGGAAGTCCAGTTTGTCTGGAATGTAGAGTATCAAAAGGAGAAAAATGTGAAATGAGGCCGGAATTGCACAGTAGAGGGCTTAAAAACCAAGCCCTCTACAGTTTGTATTTTATGCTAGGAGTACAGGGCTTCTTCACTCGGGTCTTAAAGATCCCCATGGACAGATTTGAGGGAGTCCATGAATGTGGGTGGGAAAAAGATGGTGGCTTTATTTTCACAGATCTCTGACTGAAATTGACCATTTCTTTCCATTATAAATGTAGAAAGGGGCAGCTGGGTGATTCAAATTTGACCTCAGATACTTCCCAGCTGTGTGACCCTGGGCAAGTCACTTAACCCCCTTTGCCTAGCCCTTACCACTCTTCTGCCTTGGAACCGACTGATTTTCACACGGAAGAGAATGAGTTTAAACTAAAAATTTGTAAATGTAGGAAACCTATTCTGAGACAGAATCCAATGGCTTCGCCAGACCGTGGATGGGTCCATGACCCAAAAAAGATTTAGGACTCTTGGCTTGGAGAGCCACTGGCAGCTTTAGAGCCACATTATGACCTGATCAGATCTGTGCCTTACAAACAGCATTTGGGCAGCTCTTTGGAGAATTGTTTAGAGAAGAGAGACAGGAGATGGGGAGGTTATTCTAGGCTTGCAAGAGAAAGGGACTGTGGACCTGAACTAGGGTGTAGCCTTAGGAATCCAAAGGAATTAGCAGGGGCATCAAGGTAGCACAGTGGATAAAACACCAGGCTTGGGTTCAAGTCTGACCTCAGACCTATCCTAGCTCTGTGACCCTGAGCAAGTCACCTAACCCAATCACCTTGCCCTTGTCACTCTTCTGTCTTAGAATCAATACTAAGAAGGAAGATAGTTTTTTTTTTTTTTAAGAAAGGAATTAGTTTAGGAAACATTTATTTAATCACCTACTTTATAGTAGTCGCAGGACTAGGTGTTGGGAATACAAATAAAACAGTTCTGCTCTCATGGAGCTTACCTGGAGAAGCAACATGTGCACAGGTGAGTTGATCTAAAACGGAGACAGGTAATACGAGGGGGAGTTGGGGGGAGACAAAGGCACTGGCAGCTGGTGGGATAAGGAAGGGCTTCCTGTGAGAAGTAACAGTCCCTGAGGTTTGAGAAATCTAGAGGTTCTGAGAAAGATGAGAAGGGAAAACAAGTTCAGCTTTGAACTTGATGAGTTTGAGCTTGTGGCGAGATATTCTGATTGATAGACGTGGTTAGCATGTGAAGTCCATCCCTCTTTCACATGACAGGCTTTCAGATACTTGGAGACAGTCGTGCATGTTCGTGTCCTTTCTGCTACCTTCAACCCCCCACCATTTCTTCTCTTTCTTCAGGCTAAACATTCTCAATATCTTAAGTGAATCTCAAAAGTTTTGATGTTTAAAGGAATAAATTTTGTTATCTGAAAAATTGGACTACGGAGGCGAGGATATCCAAGAAGATTTATGCTTTGTGGTTCCAAATAACCAAGGATTTATGGTAGTGTGGTACAGAATATAAATATTATAGTTTAAGAAACAAAACATTCCTAAGGAAAGGCTTTAGCTCCTATTTTCTGATTGTATCTCGGATTCTTTCTCAAGGATCAAACTCGACAAACCCTGCCATTTTTCCTTCAAAATGTCCCTTTCCTGTTCCAGCTGATACCACTCATCTCATATCTAACCAGTGTGTTCATACAGTGGCTTTTCTTTCCATAACACTAATTCCAAGTAGTCTCTGCCTACCTCATAGGGTTGTTGTGAGGATCAGACTAAATAATCTATGTACAAATAATCAATGTGTAATACTCTTTCTTGGAGGGTCTTCCAACTTTTCTTTTAATTGTGGGCTTGGGTCCCCAGAGGGAGGTTGTTACCATCAGGTCCTAGAGTACCCTGTGGGGGGCTAAAATTAGCTCACAGGTCCCCATTGGTGAACTTGCCCTTAACTGTTAGTCAGTTGACTTAAAGCAACATTTACTGAGATGGCACGGTGAAAACAGAAGCTACCAAACATTCCCCTCATAAAAACCTGAATGCACTCTTCCACAAGTATCTGGAGAAGAGGGGAACCAAACATAGGATGATAGGCATGCAAGCATACACACACACAGAGCACACATGGCCAAGATAACTCATGCTTCGGGTTGCAAGACCTCAGTGTTCTTTCTGTGGAGACTCGTTGCTACCTCATGGGTGCATGGTCTCTGATTGGCGACTGGGTTCCCAGTACTAATTCTCCGCAGTTAGGCTTCCAATTGCCAGGACTTGTTCACTAAAGTCAATAGTGGGCTCTCTTCTTTGCTGCCAGCAGCAACATTCCTTGGAGCTATTTCTGGCCTTGAATGTTATACTTCTCCCTGCATCTGTATCTCCATAGACAATGTATTTCTGTTCCCTACTGGATGCATCTCAACCATATCTTGACCTCTCAGAGGATGACTCCTACTTTCTCACTGTTGGAGTGTCTCCCACTGGCCCAGTAGCTCCACTGCAAAGCACGAAGACCAGTGGGGTAAAGAGGAAGAAAGAAAAACTCTTCTTCCTCTTTCTCTCTGTTTCAGGAGCCAAGTTCTTCCTCAATTGCTGGCTCCTTCCTGGAGTGACTGAAGAACTAGCAAGCTACTTTTTTAAGGGCCACCAGAGGTCATAGTCAATATTTCCCAATTAATAATTCCTCTTTTAATTCAGTTTTTTCATACTTTGTAAATGAACAAGAGAACACCATCCAGTAAGAAACATATTAACATCTTATTACCTGCCCTTGTTTTTCCTAATTACATTCTAGACTGTGGGCAAGAGGCTGTGGGAAACCAACTCTTATCCTCTAAAAGGGCTAAGGGACTCCTAGTGGATAGAATGCCAGAACTGGAGTCAGAAAGACTCCTTTTCAAGTTTGGCTTCAGACATTTACTAGCTGTGTGGCCCTAGGCAAGTCACTTAACCTTGTTGGCCTCAATTTCCTCATCTGTAAAATGAGCTGTATGTAAATGTAAAATGAAGAGTTGGGCATGAATGAATGAATGACTGAACAACAGATACAAACTACCAAGCACTATACACATGGAGCCATTATTATTTATTTCATTAGCAACTCCTATACTCAAGAACCTACTCCATCTCTCCAAATATAGTTTATTGGATAAAGTGTTAGAATCAAGAGGCTTGGGTTTGAGTTCATCTTTACACATTTACTAGGTGTATAATTGCAGGTTAGTCACAACCTCTCAAGACCTTAGTTTACTTATCTGTGAAATGGACATAATCATACTTCATAACTGTGAAGAAAGTGGTTTATAAACCTTAAAATGATATATACTGTTATATCTTCCAGTACTCCCCAACCAACACATGCCCTCCATTTCTTTTTTTAAAATTTAATTAATTGGTTTAGAATATTTTTCCATGGTTACATGATTCATGTTCTTTCCCTCCCCATCCTCCCACCCCACTCCCGTAGCTAATGAGCAGTTCCACTTGGTTTAACATGTGTCATTGATCAAGACCTATTTCCATGTTATTAATATTTGCACTGGGGTGATCATTTAGAGTCTACATCCCCAATCATATTCCCATCAAACCACGTGATCAAGCAGTTGTTTTTCTTCTGTGTTTCTACTCCCACAGTTCTTTCTCTACATGTGGCCTAGCATTCTTTCTCATAAATCCCTCTGAATTGTCCTGGATCGTTGCATTGCTACTAGTAAAGTCCATTATGTTCAATTGTGCCACAGTGTATTTGTCTCTATGTCCATTGTTCTCCTGGTTCTGCTCCTCTCACTCTGCATCACTTCCTGGAGGTCGTTCCAGTCCCCATGGAATTCCTCCACTTTATTATTCCTTTGAGCACAATAGTATTCCATCACCAACATATACCACAATTTGTTCAGCCATTCCCCAATTGAAGGGCATCCCCTCCTTTTCCAATTTTTTGCCACAACAAAGAGCGCAGCTATGAATATTTTTGTATGTGTATTTTTCCTTATTATCTCTTTGGGGTACAAACCCAGTAGTGTCATGGCTGGATCAAAGAACATACCCTCCATTTCATTTGTATAACTTTTAAATTCTACACGCTGCTACTAACAATGGAATCATGAAACTGTATATTTAGAACTAGATGGAATTCTCATTTTATAGCTGAGGAAGTGGAGACTAAGCCAGATTCTGACCTGCCTGAGGTTTCATGAGAAGCAAGAAGTCTTTCGAGATGAACCCAAGTCCTTTGAATCCAAAGCGAGCACTCTTTCCACTGTAGTATAATACCTGACCTTTATAAAGTGTTTTAATGTTGACAAAGTGCTTCACATACGTTCTTATTTGACCCTTTTAACAATCTCGCAGGATAGGTACTAGAGGTATTATCTCCATTTTACAGAAGAAACTAGAACTTAGAGTAGATAAGTGCTTTTCCCATGGTCACACAGCTAGTAAATGTCAGAGGCAGGATTTGAATTCAATTCTGATGCAACCTAAGTCCGGCATTCTATTCATTACACTACTTTTTAACCAACTTACTGTGTGAGTTTGGAGGAAGGGATTAATTTTTTTAGGTTTAGTTTTCTCCTACATAAAATAAAGGACTCTATATCAGCATTTCCCAAAACTGTTTTCCCTGGGGCAGCTAGGTAACACTATATAGAGAGTTAAGCCTGGAGTTGGGAGGACCTGGGTTCAAATTTGACCCCAGACGTTTCCTAGCTATGTCATTTAACCCCAATTGTCTAGCTCTTACCACTCTTCTGTGGTAGAATCAGTACTTAGTATCTGTACTAAGACATAAGGTAGGAATTTTTAAAAAATGTTTTCCACATGATAAAAATAGGGTTTCAATTAAAAAAAATGTTGATGCTAACAAAGGCTGATGGGGATGTACACCTTTTCCGTGCTGCTCCTATCTTCCATCCTCCACACTCCATGGCTCAGACTCCACCTCAAATCTTGTCCCACTTAACTACAACCATGTCAGTTCTTCCTACTCTATTGCCCAAGTAGGGTAGCTATCCTCATCACGTGCATGACACCATCTTCCTTTACATTATACCCTTATCTCTTCACACAGCCTCTTCTCCCCCTCCCACTCTCATCTCCCATCTTTCCACAACACATAAACATTGTGCTATCCTTACATATACTTTTTGTTTGGCATACAAACCATATTCCTTTATACCTTGTTCTGATCGAACCATATTCCTTCATATTGTGTATTCTGCTCTCATTTTGCTCCTAAAATTTCCCAGCCTTTTATTCTCTGGGCACCCTATACTCCCAGCTGGCCCCAGATCAGGATTTATAGTAGAGTTTCAAGGATAAATTAGGCTGGGAAATTGTGATCTAGATGATCTCTGAGATCCTTTTCAGCTCCAAGATTATCCCATTCTCAGTGCCTAACTTCATACTTTCACATCTCCTTTGGGATTCCACTATGTGAAATGCTTTCTCTTCTCCATTTGTATAAAGTCCAGTTCTAGTCCCATCTTTCCGTAAAGACCACTCTATAGTATTGATCTTCCCTTTTGTGCACCAAGGATAACACTTGTCCACTATATACTGTGGGCTTTGATCAGTACTGATTGATCCCCCCAACATCCCCTAAAACACAACTTTAGGCAAAAATAAAATTGCATATGGAAATAGGTCTTGATCAATGATGCATGTAAAACCCAGTGGAATTGCTCATTGGTTATAGGAGGGGGGAGGGAAGAAGGGAAGGAAAGAACATGAATCATGGAACAATGGGAAAGTTTTCTTAATTAATTAACTTAAAAACATTTCAGGATACTGTTAGTACAATGGAACAGCATTATAAATGGAAGAGAATTTGGGTGTGTATGGGCCAAGCAGAGGGAGAGCTGAGAAAATGGCTTGTGCTACTGAGGAAAGCCTTTGTAGGGGTGTAGGGAGGATATAAGCAGAACTGGAGCTGGGGCATTCCAGAACTAAAGAGGTAGAAAAGACTTTGCTCTTATTTAGTAAAACTGTACCTCAACTAGTCAAATATTAAGAGGTACAACAATTACCCAGAAGCATCTATTCAATTTCCATTTAAAGAGGTCCAATGAAAGTGAGCTCACTGTCTTCTAAGGAATTCCCCATGACGATATTTTGGTTGTTAGATAGTCTTTCCTCAGATGGAACACATCTTCCATTCTGGGACTTACAATTCTTGCTCCTTGGACCCTCTGGGGCCAAGCTAAACAAGTCTAATCCCTTTTTTGGACAAGAGTGTGGTTTAGTGCAAAGAGCACTGGGTTGAGCCTTGACTGTTACTATCTGTGTGATTTAGGGAAAATAACTTGATCTCTGGAACTTATTCATCAGCAAATCTTCACGTATGCATGAATGTTCTTGTTTGTTCCCTCAGTTGAGAATTCAAGGATTTTTCTTGAAAACCCCCAACCATCTATGTAGAAAGAGTTGAGAAGAGTTTGGTGCCTGGAATTAGAGTCCTATTGCTTGGAAGGTGGAAGGCCTCAGAGCCACGGCCATGGGGAAACAGCATTGGGGAAGCTTATTACTTATCCTAGGGAAAAGGTCTGGTTCTTTCTGGAAGGGCATAGACATAACCAAGCCAAGCACTTCAGTTGAGCCGGAAGCTGGAGTAAGAGTAGACTGATAGAACAGTGTTTCCTACAGAGAGCAAACCCAGTGAGCCCAGAAAAGCAATTATTCTTGGCCAAAATATATTTTGCCCAGTAGGAAATCCGTGGGGAAATTAGGAGAGGATCCTTGGGGCACTGGAGCTGTACATTGTTCCTCCATACATTTTCCATATGTGGACTCCATCATTTGTGACCATTCTCTCTTACTCATGGCTTTTATCTTTACAGGAGAGCCATCCCAGGTACAAAAATCTATTTACTATTGTGCATGAAGAGTAATAATATGAAATAATGTGGGAAAAGTGGGTGGGAGCCAGATTGTAGAGAGCCTTAAGTGCCACACTAGAGTTTTAATTTTATCCTATTAGACTTGGCAACTGGTTAACTGTTAGGGGTTAGAAAAAGGGGGTGGAGTCAAGGATGATCCTAAGGTTGCAAACCTATGTGACTCAGAAGATGGTGTTGCTTTCAAGAAAAATAAGGAAGGGGAATCTAGGTGACTCAGTAGATAGAATTTCAAGGCTGAAGTCAGGAGGTCCTGAATTCAAATGTGGTCTAAGATACTTCTTAGCTGTGTGACCATGGGCAAGTCACTTAATCCCCATTGCCTAACCCATACCAGTCTTCTGTCTTGGAACAGATGGTTGTTTTGATTCTAAGACAGAAGATAAGCGTTTATTTAAAAAGAAAAATAGGGAAATTAGGAGACAGGATAGATTTAGGGAGGAAAATTAGTTTTAGAAATATTAAATTTGAGATATTGAAGGGACGCTTATTGTAGAGATTTCCAACAAGCAATTGGCAGCATGGGACTAAAGTTCAGGAGATTTTTTTAGGGCTGGATTTATAAAATTGGGAGTCATCTGCATAGAGACAATAGATTGAATCCTGCTGATATCACAAAAGAATAGAGTATAGACTGTGAAGAGGAAGAGGAAGATAAAGCCTTGACACCCATGTTTAGGAAGTGGGAGGCAGATAGATCATGAACTAGTAAAGGAAAAAGAGCTGTCAATTATGTAGGAGAACCATGAGAAATCAGCGTCATGGAAACCAAGAAAGAAAGAAAAGAATACGGAGCAAGAATGTCCAAGAAAACATATCAGAAATTTCAAAGAGGTCAAGAAGCATGAGGAATGAGATGGGGCAGTTTGATTTAGACCTTAAAAGCTGATTGGGTTCAAATCTGGATGCAGATAACTTTTTAGCTTTGTGTGACCCTAGGCAAGTCACTTAAACCTCATCTCCTAGCCCTTACCACTCTTTTGCCTTAGAAGCAATACACAGCATTGATTCTAAGGCAGTAGGTATGGGTTTAAAAAAAAAAAGATGCTTGGTAACTTCAGAGAAAGCGTTTTCGGTTGAGCTAAAGGAAGCGAGGAAGTAGAAGCAGAAAGAATAAACATTCTGAAGAGAACAGTAAGCTTCCCTTATTAAGTCTCGGTTAGAATTTTAGTTACCTTACCATATTGTTGACTGTTGAATTTAGAGTCCACTAAATCCCTCAGATCTCTTCAATAGCCAGTGTTAGTTAGTCTCATGCCCCCCATCTTGTACTTAGGAAATTGGTTACGATGATTACAAAGATTCAGCCTAGCTTCGTCAAGAGCAGGTCATGCCAAGCTAATCTCATTTCTTTTTTTGATAGGTTACTAAACTGGTAGCTCAGGGGAATGGTGTAGCTATAGTTGACCTAGATTTTAGCAAAGCATTTGATTCAGCATCTCTCACTGTTCTTGTGGAATAAACGGAGAAGTGTGAACTAGATTATAATACCAAGAGATGCATTTGGAAATGGTTGAAAGGACTAGACATAGAGGGGAGTCATTAATGCTTCAATGCCATCCTGGCAGGAGGTCTACTGTAGAGTGCCTCAGGGATCTATATTCTTCCTGTTCTGTTTAACATTTTATCAGTGACTTCCTTAAGATAGTAGGCTCCTCAGACCTGTGGGAGATACAAAGCTCACAGGGTTAGCTAAAACATTGGATGACAGAACCTAGATCTGAGAAAAAGATATTGTTAGGCTAGAGCAGTGATGGTGAACCTTTTAGAGACCTTAGAGACCGAATGCCCCAACTGCAACCCTCAGGTAGCATGTGAGCACTCCCCCCCCCCTTACCCCAGACAGGGGAGGGAGGAAGCTCTCCCATTGGACTGCCGGGCAGAGGGGTGGGTGATGGGAGAAACATGCAGTTACGTGTGGAGAGGGGGAAGGGAGTAGTCCTCTACAGCTCACATGCCATAGGTATGCTCACACAATATTGGGCTAAATCTCAAATGAAGGAATTCTAGAGGGATAAATGTAAAGTTTTTTTTTTTTAAAACCCTTCTCTTCTGTCTTAGAATTGATACTAAGTAGTGATTCTAAGGCAGGAGAGCAGTAAGGGCTAGGCAATTGGATTTCAGTAACTTGCCCAGTCACATAGCCAGAAAGTATCTATAGCCAGAAAGTATCTAAATCCAGATTTGAAGCCAGATCCTCCTGACTCCAGACAAAATATGAAGTCTTAAATTGGTGCTTGAAAAATTCACTTGTTAAGTACAAAATAGGGGAGGCAAGGTTAGATAACATTTTCTCTGGGGGAAAAAAAATCTAAGCATTTTAGTGGATGACAAGCTTATGGGATATGCTGCCTAAAAAAATAATAATAGTATTTTGAGCTGCATTGAGGGGCACAATATCTGAGAATAAGGAAATTATCCTCCCTTTGTGCTTTTCCCTCATTAGACCAGGAATGGAATATTATATTCGTATCTGGGGACCACAGTTTAGGAAAGTCATTGAAGAGCTAGAGAATATCCACAGTAGGGGAGCCATGATGGTGAAGTACTTTAAGTTCATGTCATTTGAGGATTAGTTGAATGAAGAAGTTCAGCCTGGGGAAGACCTAGAACAGGGTGAGAGAAAGAGGCAAAGAAATAAGACAGCTAAATTAAAAAAATTCAAAGGGTTTTTATTTTAAAAAAGGACATTTCTTCAGTTTGATCTAGAGCAAAGGAGCAATAGTCCTGATTTCAGAACCAGGAAGTTACAAAGAAGTTAATTTAGGCTCAATGTCAGGAAAAACTTCCTAACAGTTCAAGCTATCTAAAAGTAGAAGGGGCTGCCTTGACAGTGGGTAGATTTCCCCTTATTGAATGTCTTTAAGCAGAGGCTAGATGATTACTTGTCATGAATGTCATTGCTGGGAATTCTTCTGGGCATAACATGGAACTAGATAGTCACTGAGGTCCCCCCCAATCCTAGAAATTCTGTGATGGTAATTTTTTTTAACCCTTTACATATGCGTGTATAAACTTTATCTTTGAAGGTTATGGCAGAAGAGGATAAACTGGTAGATTCTGGTATGAGGAAAAAGACTTAAAGTATTGAACTGGAGACAGATTTTCTTTTCTCTTCTTTTTCTCTTTCCTTTCCTTTCCTTTCCTTTCCTTTCCTTTCCTTTCCTTTCCTTTCCTTTCCTTTCCTTTCCTTTCCTTTCCTTTCCTTTCCTTTCCTTTCCTTTCCTTTCCTTTCCTTTCCTTTCCTTTCCTTTCCTTTCCTTTCCTTTCCTTTCCTTTCCTTTCCTTTCCTTTCCTTTCCTTTCCTTTCCTTTCCTTTCCTTTCCTTTCCTTTCCTTTCCTTTCCCCTTTCCTTTCCTTTCCCCTTTCCTTTCCTTTCCTTTCCTTTCCTTTCCTTTCCTTTCCTTTCCTTTCCTTTCCTTTCCTTTCCTTTCCTTTCCTTTCCTTTCCTTTCCTTTCCTTTCCTTTCCTTTCCTTTCCTTTCTTTTCCCCCTTTGATTCCCCATCCTTTATTCCCTACCTACCTCCATATACACTTCTAAGGAAAAAAAAGAAAAACAAAACTCAATATGTAATCAATATGTATAGTCAAGCAAAATAAATCGCCACTTTGATCACATTCACAAAATATCTCATTCTTTATATCTTGATTCCATTACCTCCATCAGGAGGAGGGTAGCTTCGTTCATCATCAGACCTGTGGAGTCATGGCTGGTCATCATATTAATCAGGGTTCTGAAGTTTTCAAAGTTGTTATATAAATCATTCTCATTCTTCTCATTTCACTCTTTATCAGTTCCTGTGAATTTCTTTCATCCCTTTCATCACTTCTCTTTATTTATTATTATTATTATTGTTGTTGTTGTTGTTTATAAAACCCTTACCTTCCATCTTTGAATCAATACTGTGTATCAGTTACCAAGGAAGAAGAGCTGTAAGGGCTAGAAAATGGGGGTTAAGTGACTTGCCCAGGGTCACACAGCTGGGAAGTGTCTGAGGCCAGATTTTAACCTAGGACCTCCCATCTCTAGACCTGGCTCTCAATCCACTGAGTTACCCAGATGCCCCCATCACTTCTCTTTAAAAAACAACAAAAAAAATTTTTACTTTCTATCTTAGTAACAACTGTAGGACAGAAGGGCAAGGCCTAGGCAACTGGAGTAAAGTGACTTACCAAGGGTCACACAGCTAGTAAGTGTGAGGCTACATTTGAACCCAGATTCTCCTGACTCTATGCCTGATGCTCTATCCACTGTGCCACCTTGCTGCCCCTCCTTTCATCATTTCTTATAGCAATATAGTATTCCATTTTGTTCCTATACCATCATTTGTTCAGCCATTTCCTAAATGCCAGCCAAGCCAAACCAACAAGTATTTATTAAGTATTTGTCAGGAATTCTGGGAAAACATACAGACAGAATGAAAGGCAGTCCATGGCTTTGGGGGGAAGATGACACCTAAAAGGAATTTGGAAAGCAGGGATGCAGGAGGTATCCATAGGAGAGCCTGGTAGAGAAGGTCTAGAGAGTCAGAAGTGGATCCCAGAGAGAAATGAAGAAATTTCTGGCTTGAGTATTTTCCTTAAAATGGTTTAACTCATGGCCCAGAGTTCCTGGGAGTTCCTGTGGCTTTTGATTACTTGCTACTTCAAAAATATTCATCAATATTTTTGTACTTAAGGGTCCTTTTACATTGGGAGTAGGTTGCCTGTTTTCTGGGGGCCAGTCTAGCTAAGGATGGGCCCTTCCCTTAGAATTGATACTGACTATCAGTTCCAAGACAGAAGAGCAGGAAGAGTTAGGCAATTGGGGTTAAGTGACTTGTCCAGGGTCACCAACCTAGGAAGTGTCTGAGGCCAGATTTGAACCCAGGATCTCCCATCTCCAGGTCTGGCACTCTTGTCTACTGAGCCACTTTTTTGTGTTGGCATTTCCTGTGGAACATGGTTGGTTCTGTTTCTAATCTCTTAGGGCCAAGCCAATTGCATTCTGTTCCCTTAAAGTGGCTGAGGATATTTTTTTTAACCAGTAGCTCAAGCTTCCACTAGTTGTGTTTTCTGTCCCCCCTTTTTGAGGGGCCCAGTAACTAGCATCCGATTTTCATTTAACACTTAACAAACAGGTTATTTTTTATAAAGGAATATTTGCTTCAAAGATAATGTCAAGAAAAAATGTACAAACATGTCCTCCAACATCATGGGACATAATCCCATCTATACCACTTAGGAGTGGATTAGGCTCAGAGTTTAGCTTTTTTACTGTATAACATTAATCCTACCAAGTTTGTGTTCAAAACTGACATGGGAATTGGCTTATGCTAGGCTTGAGTTTCATATTCTTGGGTCCTCAGCGCCAATTTATTGCTGAGCAGGCTAAGTTTTGTAAATCATACCCCCAACCTGGATTTCTGGACTTCTGAACCCCTGTGACTTGTGCTCCTCAGAATATAGTTGGACCCTTCTCAATGAAAGTCTTCAAGAAGAGGCTGGATGGCCGCTTGTCTGTGTTGTACTGAGGAGTCCTTTTTGGATATTGGCTGGACTAGATGACCGCTGAGATCCCTTGTAACTCTAAAATTCTTTAAATCTCTGAGGAACTCAGAATTGCTTCATTGTTTCAGTCATGTCTGAACCTTTGTGACTCTATTTGGGGTTTTCTTGGCAAATATACTGGAGTGGTTTGCCATTTCCTTCTCCAACTCATTTTACAGATGAGGACTCTGAGGCAAACAGTGACTTGCCCATGGTCACACAGCTAGTTAGTGTCCAAGGCTGGATTTGAATTCAGGAAGATGAGTCTTCCTGACTCCAGGAAGCCCTCTATCGACTGTGCCACCTAGATGCTCAATAATTCAAGAATAACTCAATAATAATAATAATTTTAAAAATCAATATATTCTTTAACACTCAGTGACTAAAGTACAAAATGGACACAAAGAACATGGTGAAAAATATGTTAGGAAATATGGCAAAGGGCTAAGAAATAACAGAAACCAAAAACATATAGACTACATGAAAGTTTCATGCCTAGATAGCATTAATTCTTTATTCAAGGAGAGATTTGGAAGGTATTGGGTATTGCAAGCTCTACCATAACATCACCCCCTAAAAATGAAATTCACTATATTTTAAAAGATGGGAAATAACTAGTTATTATGGAGGTGATTTCTGAATGAGCTGTGTATAGTCAGACCATTGAATGGTTAAAGCAAATGTAAAAATCAATACCCTGTTGAAAGAAAGAATAAAGATAAAAGAAGATAATGCATGCAATGAAAACATTTCCAACATAAGTTATTTAGTAAAGTTATTGATGGCCCCCAAATGGGAAATGGATAAAGAGCAAACATCAACATTGATTATTGCTATTTCCTATGGAAGTTTAATGAATGAAAATCGATTGCTACAACGAGGAGGCCAAAAGATCCTGGAAACCTACTTCAGGTAGCAAATACATATTCTCCTTATCAAATAGAGATATGGCAATCAAGTTCAAAACTAGTTTATCATGAAAACTCTTTTGTAAAAATTCCCAGACACATATGGTAGAAGATTGTTGTTGTTCAGTCACGTCCAACTCTTTATGACCCCATTTGGGGCTTTCTTGGCAAAGATACTAGAATGGTCTGCCATTTCCCTTTTCAGCACATTTTACAATGAAGAAACTGTGGTAAATGGGGTTAAGTATCTTTCTCAGAGTCACATAGCTTGTAAGTGTCTTAGGCCAGACTTGAACTCATAAAGATGAGTTTTCTTCATTCCAAGCCCAGTGATTTCTATACATTGTGCCACCTTGTTGCCCCATGGCAGAATATTGACTCATAAAACAATGAGAAGTGAAAGGAAAAGCAAGTTAATAGAAAATTTTGTGAGGAATCTAATGAAACCATATCATTCTAAGAATGTGTAAAGATAAAACTGTAAAGGGGACAGTAAAGAGATGAGAAATGGAAAACATGTCAGCATTTTCATAAAAGACTTTATTAATGACAGTAGAATGACCACATTTAGACTCTTACATTATAATCCCCAGTGTGTAGCATGAAGATATAAAAATGGCATTTAAAAAAATATGATAAGAGCAACTAGACCAGACCAAGTATAGATAAAAGTCCATGCTGTAGGCAACACAATTTTAAGGGAATTGGGATTCTCAAGATATCTGAAATAGGAGAGGATGCCAGACATTTAGGGGAAAAAAGATTACAGATGCTTTTATTTCCCCAAAAGCAATAGAAAAATATCAATAGCAACTGACCCATATGCCTACTTTCCCATCTCTACAAAATCTTTCTGAGAATAAGCTATATACATATCAAAGGCCACTTTGATGAAAATTTGAAAAGGGAACAGGAAGGCTTTCAGAAATCATATTCCACAGCAGACCACATCTTTGCAGTAACACAATTGTCTAAAAAGTCCAGGAAATAAGAGATCCCAATATACTTGTCTGGACAAATTGTTTGTTGACTGGGAAAAAAAAGAATTTGATTTAGTCAAGCAAAATTCTCTTCTCCAAGTAGGTGTTTTCCACTTATACTCTAAAATTCTTGAGCCCTTGAAAGATATATAAAGATAAACATGTTTGACCCTAATGTTATTATCATCAAACAAGGAATAAAAGAGGGTGATATATGCTTACCATTGATGTTTGCCTTTGAGATAGAGAATGCCCAGCATGAAGTTTAAATGGAAAAATACTTGGGTTCAAAAGATGGGGAGTATTTTGTTTGTTTTGGGGGAAAATTTGGGACCATTACAATTTTTTTAAATGCAATTACAAGTCCAAATTGTTAACCAAGTTCATTGTCTATCCATGATATATGCTTACATGTGTGCATATACGAAGATAGAATTTTTTGTCCATTTTAATGAAATCAATCAGCAACCTTTAACTCAATCAATCAAGAACTCCAAGCACCCCTACTTGACACTTAATAAAAGAGTTGACAAGTCAAAAACTCTTACCTCCAAAGGGGACTGCGCAGCTCTGGGTAGGACTAAGCAAATTGAAAGACTGCAATTGGTATCTGTGAAGAAGGGGGAGAGACAAGAAATGCCATGGAAAATGGGGTATAAAGAGACCAACATAGGCTGGAGAGCATGGCCTTCTACCATTCCTTTCCTGGCATCTGGAGAGATTCGTTCTGGAGATTCCTGCCTTGGCTTTGGAGGAAACACTTTCCCTGGATCCCGTGTTGGCTTGCTAGGTGAGTTGAGGAGGTTGTGCTGATTGACTTCTGGCTCAAGACCCAGAGATCAAGACCTGAGGAAGCTTCCTGTTGGGGTGCTGAACCAGACTTCACTTCCTTGGAGAAGCTCTTAGGGCTGGTAGGCTTATTAAGAGTCTCTCTCTTTATCTACATTTCTCACTTTTACTCTTTCCCCCTCTTTGTAAATAAAAGCTGATAAAAATCTAAGCTATATTTTAAAATCAATAACTACCATATTACTTTATAACTCTTATTGATTAAAAAACCCCAATTTTAATCCTTATGTATACCTTTATGTGTGTGTATATATATATATGTAGGTAATTATATACACATATACAGAAAAAAAATAAAATCTCTCACATAACTGTAAACATACACAAATGAACCAGCTGCATATCATAGTCTGGACAATAGACATTTTACGCACTCGGTTTATTCTTCTTGGATAGTTAGGCCAATTTCTTTTGAGTAATTTTGGATCTCATTTAGGAGCATCTGGAGGACTTTGTTATCTACGGAGAATTCTTCCATTTGGACTACATAATAATGGCTCATACCTTTGGTAAGCATTTTCCCTAGGTTTATGTCTTGCTGAAGGTTAACAAATGAAGAATCAAACAAAATTATCTGTTTCATCTTTCAAGGACTCTAATATTTTGACTTATGAATGAGAAAAACTTAGAGGAAACACTTTAAGAAAAACTTTTGGGGCAGCTGGGTGGCTCAGTGGCTTAATAGCCAGACCTAGAGATGGGAGGTCCTAGGCTCAAAAGTGGCCTCAGACACTTCCTAGCTGTGTGACCCAGGGCAAGCCATTTGACTCCCATTGCCTAAGAAAAAAGAAAAACTCTTACCTTTTTAGAATCAGTATTTGTTCCGAGGTAGTGAGAGCCAGGCAATGGGGGTTAAGTGATTTGTCTAGGGTCACACAGATAGGAAGAGTTCTCAAGTCAAATTTGAACACAGGACCTTCTATCTCCAGGCCTGGCTCTCAATCCACTGTGCCACCTACCTGCCCCCAGAGAAAAATACTTTTAAAGTGGTATTTCACTGTACTGAATCAAACCCTTTGTAAAGAATTAAACAGTAAATACAGTGGGATCTCCTATTTCTTATACCTTTCAATCAGTTGTGTGACTGTGGTCCCCTGCAGAATAAACAATGAAAGTTTTCCTTTCCCCTTCTCAGATATTCATCAACAAAACCCTTTATTCTCCTAAAGATTGTATAGAAATAAGGAAATACACAACATGATGACTATGGAAATGTTTTCTATGAGAGCACATATATCACCTATATCAATTGCTTTACTGTCTCAGGAAGGGGGGAGAGAAAGGAGAGAGAGAATTTAGAAATCAAAATATTAGAAAATTAATGCTAGAAATTGCTTTTACATGTAATTGGGGGAAATAAAATTGTTGGAAAAAAAGAAGAAATAGGGAATCAGCATAGTAGTTGCTGATATTTTCTTGAAAACCTTTTTTTTCAAAATAATAATACTACATATATTTTATTAGTGCTTGCATAATATTAGCAAGGCTCTCAATTTCCTATTTGGACACCCTATAGATGATTTATGGGAAAACATGGGCAAGTGTTCTACAGGATTAGAAGGCAGGAATGGGTTGCGATCTAAACAATTGGTAGGATTGATGATATCACAGGTTCATTGAAGGGAATGTAATTTCATCTTTCATTTTAGCCATTCTACTAACCTGTCAAGATCTTTCTGGATCCTGACTTCATCATTTAATATATTAACTAATCCTTCCAGATTTATGTTATTTGCAGATTTCATAAGCATGCCATCTATGCTTTAACTAAATTATTGGGAAAAAATGTTAAACAGCACAGGATTAAATAGAAATCCCTAGGCATTCAACTAGAAACTCCCATCTAGGTTGATAACAGATCTTAAAATAGTACTAAAGACTATTCTTTAGGTTTTGTCATTCATCTAATTCCATATTTGTGTAACTACACTATTATCTAACCCACCTCTCAACATCTTGTCTTCAAGGACCACTTGAAAAATTTCGACCTATCCTTTGTTGAAATTTAGGTATTTTGTGTCTATGAGATTTTCCTTATCTACCAGGCTAGGAGCCTGTCAAAAAAGGAAATGAAGGGGCAGCTGGGTGGCTCAGTGGATTGAGAGCCAGGCCTAGAGATGGGAGGTCTTAGGTTCAAATCTGGCCTCAGACACTTCCTATCTGTGTCACTTGACTCCAATTTCCTATCCCTTATCACTCTTCTGCCTTAGAACACAGTATTTGTTTCAAAATTTTTTTATTATTTTAATTTTAATTTTCTTTTTTATTAAATTTATTTTTAAAAAAAGGAAACAAAGTTAATCTGGCTCGACCTATTTTTAAAAAAGCCTTATCTTCCATCTTAGAATCAATACTGGGTATTGGTTCTAAGGCAGAGGAGTGGTAAGGACTAGGCAATGGGGGTTAAGTGACTTGCCCAGGGTCACACATCTAGGAAGTATCTGAGGCCAGATGTGAACCCAGGACCTCCCATCTCTGGGCCTGACTCTCAATCCACTGAGCAACCCAGCTACCCTGATCTATTATTTTTTTACTTTCCCCATTTTATTCACATTTTAAGATTAACTTTAATCTTAGAATCACTTATCCATACACCTATTTCCTTTGTTTTTTTTCTTAAAATTTTTTTATTTTTATTTTTATTTTTTTAAATTTTATAATATTTTATTTGATCATTTCCAAGCATTATTCATTAAAGACAAAGATAATTTTCTTTTCCTCCCCTCCACCCCCTCGTAGCCGACGCGTGATTCCACTGGGTATTACATGTGTTCTTGATTCAAACCCATTGCTATGTTGTTAATATTTGCATTAGGGTTTCCTTTAGAGTCTCTCCTCTGTCATGTCCCCTCAACTGCTGTAGTCAGGCAGTTGCTTTTCCTCGGTGTTTCTACTCCCACAGTTTATCCTCTGCTTATGAATGGTGTTTTTTTCTCCTAGATCCCTGCAAATTGTTCAGGGACATTACACCGCCACTAATGGAGAAGTCCATTACGTTCGATTATACCACAGTTTATCAGTCTCTGTGTACAATGTTCTCCTGGTTCTGCTCCTCTCGCTCTGCATCACTTCCTGGAGGTCGTTCCAGTCTCCATGGAATTCCTCCACTTTATTATTCCTTTGAGCACAATAGTATTCCATCACCAACATATACCACAATTTGCTCAGCCATTCCCCAATTGATGGGCATCCCCTCATTTTCCAGTTTTTGGCCACCACAAAGAGCGCAGCTATGAATATTCTTGTACAAGTCTTTTTGTCCATTATCTCTTTGGGGTACAGACCCAGCAGTGCTATGGCTGGATCAAAGGGTAGACATTCTTTTGTCTCCCTTTGGGCATAGTTCCAAATTGCCCTCCAGAATGGTTGGATCAGTTCACAACTCCACCAGCAATGAATTAATGTCCCTACTTTGCCACATCCCCTCCAGCATTCATCACTTTCCATAGCTGTCATGTTAGCCAATCTGCTTGGTGTGAGGTGATACCTCAGAGTTGTTTTGATTTGCATCTCTCTGATTATAAGAGATGTAGAACACTTCTTCATGTGCTTGTTAATAGTTTTGATTTCTTTATCTGAGAACTGCCTATCCATGTCCCTTGCCCATTTATCAATTGGAGAATGGCTTGATTTTTTGTACAATTGATTTAGCTCTTTATAAATTTGAGGAATTAAACCTTTGTCAGAGGTTTCTATGAAGATTTTTTCCCAATTTGTTGTTTTCCTTCTGATTTTAGTTACATTGGTTTTGTTTGTACTAAAGCTTTTTAATTTGATGTAGTCAAAATTATTTATTTTACATTTTGTGATTCTTTCTATGTCTTGCTTGGTTTTAAAGTCTTTGCCCTCCCAAAGGTCTGACATGTATACTATTCTGTGTTTACCCAATTTACTTATGGTTTCCTTCTTTATGTTTAAGTCATTCACCCATTTTGAATTTATCTTGGTGTAGGGTGTGAGGTGTTGATCCAAACCTAATCTCTCCCACACTGTCTTCCAATTTTCCCAGCAGTTTTTATCGAATAGTGGATTTTTGTCCCAAAAGCTGGGATCTTTGGGTTTATCATATACTGTCTTGCTGAGGTTGCTTTCCCCCAGTCTATTCCACTGATCTTCCTTTCTGTCTCTTAGCCAGTACCAAATTGTTTTGATGACTGCTGCTTTGTAATATAGTTTAAGGTCTGGGACTGCAAGGCCCCCATCATATGTGTTTTTTTTTCATTATTTCCCTGGATATCCTTGATCTTTTGTTATTCCAGATGAATTTTGTTATGGTTTTTTCTAAATCAGTAAAGAAATATTTTGGGAGTTCAATGGGTATGGCACTAAATAGATAAACAAGTTTGGGTAGGATGGTCATTTTTATTATATTGGCTCTTCCTATCCATGAGCAGTTAATATTTTTCCAATTGCTCAAGTCTAGTTTTATTTGTGTGGAGAGTGTTTTGTAGTTGTGTTCATATAGTTCCTGTGTTTGTCTCGGGAGATAGATTCCTAGGTATTTTATTTTGTCTAAGGTGATTTTGAATCGGATTTCTCTTTCTAGTTTTTGCTGCTGAGCTGTGTTGGAGATATATAGAAAAGCTGATGACTTATGTGGGTTTATTTAGTATCCTGCAACTTTGCTAAAGTTGTTGATTATTTCAATTAGCTTTTTGGTTGAATCTCTAGGATTCTTTAAGTCGACCATCATGTCATCCACAAAGAGTGATAACTTGGTCTCCTCCTTGCCTATTTTGATGCCTTCAATTTCTTTTTCTTCTCTAATTGCTACTGCTAGTGTTTCTAGTACAATGTCAAATAGTAGAGGTGATAATGGGCATCCTTGTTTCACTCCTGATCTTATTGGGAATGCATCTAGTTTATCCCCATTGCAGATGATATTAGCTGATGGTTTTAGATATATACTGTTTATTATTTTTAGGAACAACCCTCCTATTCCTATGCTTTCTAGTGTTTTTAATAGGAATGGGTGTTGTATTTTATCAAAGGCTTTTTCTGCGTCTATTGAGATAATCATGTGGTTCTTGTTGGTTTGCTTGTTGATGTGGTCAATTATGTGGATGGTTTTCCTAATATTGAACCAGCCCTGCATCCCTGGTATAAATCCTACTTGATCATGGTGGATGACCCTTCTGATCACTTGCTGGAGTCTTTTTGCTAGTATCCTATTTAAGATTTTTGCATCTATATTCATTAGGGAGATTGGTCTATAGTTTTCTTTCTCTGTTTTTAACCTGCCTGGTTTTGGAATCAGTACCATGTTTGTGTCATAAAAGGAGTTTGGTAGAACTCCCTCTTTGCTTATTATGTCAAATAGTTTGTATAGTATTGGGATTAACTGTTCTCTGAATATTTGATAGAATTCACTGGTGAATCCATCAGGCCCTGGGGATTTTTTCTTAGGAAGTTCTTTGATGGCTTGTTGGATTTCATTTTCTGATATGGGGTTATTTAAGAATTCTATTTCTTCTTCTGTTAGTCTAGGCAGTTTGTATTTTTGTATATATTCATCCATATCACCTAAATTGGTGTATTTATTGCCATATAATTGGGCAAAGTAATTTTTAATGATTGCCTTAATTTCCTCCTCATTGGAGATGATGTCCCCCTTTTCATCTTTGATGCTGTTAATTTGCTTTTCTTCCTTCCTTTTTTTAATTAGATTGACCAGTACTTTGTCTATTTTGTTTGTTTTTTCAAAGTACCAGCTTCTTGTCTTATTTATTAAATCAATAGTTCTATCACTTTCGATTTTATTAATTTCTCCCTTAATTTTTAGGATTTCTAGTTTGGTTTTCTGCTGGGGGTTTTTAATTTGATCATTTTTGAGTTTTTTTATTTGCATTTCCAATTGATTGATTTCTGCTCTCCCTAGTTTGTTGATATATGCACTCAGGGATATGAATTTACCTCTGATTACCACTTTGGCTGCATCCCAAAAGGTTTGAAAGGATGTTTCGCCATTGTCATTTTCCTTGATGAAATTGTTAATTGTTTCTATGATTTCTTCTCTAACTAAATGATTTTGGAGTATCATATTGTTTAATTTCTAATTAGTTTTTGATTTGGTTTTCCATGTACCATTACTGAACATTATTTTTATTGACTTGTGATCTGAAAAGGCTGCATTTATTATTTCTGCTTTTCTGCATTTGTGTGCCATATTTCTGTGACCTAATGTATGGTCAATCTTTGTGAATGTGCCATGTGGTGCTGAGAAGAAGGTGTATTCCTTTTTATCCCTATTTATTTTTCTCCATATGTCTATTAATTCTAATTTTTCTAAGATTTCATTCACTTCTTTTACCTCTTTCTTATTTATTTTTTTATTTGATTTATCTAAATTTGATAATGGTTGGTTTAAGTCTCCCACTAATATGGTTTTACTGTTTATTTCTTCCTTCAATTCTCCTAGTTTCTCCATTAGAAATTTGGGTGCTATATTATTTGATGCATACATGTTGATTAGTGATATTTCCTCATTATCTAAAGTCCCTTTTGACAAAATATAATTACCTTCCCTATCCCTTTTGATCAGGTCTATTTTTGCTTTGGCTTTATCAGATATCATGATTACCACTCCTGCCTTCTTTCTGTCAGTTGAGGCCCAGAAGGTCTTACTCCATCCTTTAATTCTGACCTTGTGGGTATCAACCCGCCTCATGTGTATTTCTTGAAGACAACATATGGTAGGGTTTTGGATTCTAATCCATTCTGCTATTCATCCTCGTTTTATGGGTGAGTTCATCCCATTCATGTTCAAAGTTATGACTGTCATTTGTGGATTCCCTGGCATTATGATATCCTTCCCTATTTCCAACTTCTTCAGCTCTACCTTTTAGTCCAGTGATTTACTTTAAATCAGTCCCCCTTGTCCCCTCCCTTGATATGTTTCCTTTTTTAGTCCCTCTCTTTTTGTTCCCTCCCCCTCCCCCCTCTCTTTCCCTCTCCTTTTGTTTTCCCTCCTCCCCTCCCCCCCTTGGTTTTCCCTTCTCCCTATCCTTGTTGGGTAAGATAGAATTCAAGATCCCAATGGATCTGGGTGTTTTTCCCTCTCAGAGTTGATTTCCCTGAGATTAAGGTTTAAGTAAAAATTCTCTTCCTCTCCTTCTTATAGGAGTTTCCTTCCCCTCCCCTTCCCATGTGAATCTTTGTGTGAGAAAGATTATTCTGTTTGGTCTTTCTTTTCCCCCTATTTACACATTACATTTCCCCCACATGTTAGTATACATAGATTGATATAAATGTAGTCCTTATAGAAGAGAGTTTGAGTAAAAGAAGAAGATAACATTTTTCTCCTTTTCCCTTTCCTTCATATTTACCTTTTCAGGTATTCCATGCTCTTTGTTTTTCGGTGTCAAACTTTCCACAGAGCTCTGGTCTTTTTTTTTGCAAAAACTTGGAAATCTTCTATTTTGTTGAATGCCCATACTTTCCCTTGGAAGTATATAGTCAGTTTTGCTGGGTAGCTGATTCTTGGTTAAAGACCCAGCTCTCTTGCCTTTCTGAAGATCATGTTCCATGCCTTACGATCATTCAGAGTAGAAATTGCAAGGTCTTGTGTGACCCTGATTGGCATTCCTTTATATCTAAATTGTCTTTTTCTGGCTTCTTGTAGGATTTTTTCTTTTGTTTGAGAGCTTTGGAATTTGGCAATTACATTCCTGGGAGTTGTCTTTTGGGGGTTTAGTGTAGAGGGTGTTCTGTGAGCTCTGTCAGTGGCTGTATTGCCCCCTTGTTCTAGAATCTTTGGGCAATTTTCTTTGATTATATCTTGTATTATGATGTCAAGTTTGCTGTTTATTTCTGGCTTTTCTGGAAGTCCAATTATTCTTAAATTATCTCTTCTCCCTCTATTTTCCAAATCTGTCACCTTGTCAGTGAGATATTTTATGTTCTCTTCTAATTTCTTGGTCATTTGGCTTTGCTTTATTAGTTCTTGCTTTAAAGCCTGGTTTTCCTTTTCAGTTTGGTCAAACGGGTTTTGTAGATGCGTGAATTTCTTTTGCATTATTTCCCATTTTTCCTCCCAGAAGGCTTCCATCTTTTTGATCATTTCTGATTCATATTCTTCATGGGTTTGTGGAGAGTTTCCATTTCCTTTGGAAGGCTTTGGAGCATTTGCTTGTGTTTCCTCTTCTATCTCCTCTGTGTTTTGTATTTTTGCTCCATAAAATGTGTCCAAAGTCCCCCCCTTCTTCATATTTTTTTTTTGGAATTTTGGGTTTTTTGTGCTTCTGTGGAGTTTGCCATCTCTATCTGAGTGGGGAGAGGATTAGCTTTTCTTATCTCTGTCTGGCGTTCAGAGGTTTTAGCCCTAGGCAGATTGTCCATTCTATGGCTTGGCCCTTGTTTCTGTGCCTCAGCGGGCTGGAAGGCTTCCTGGAGCTCTGAGGGCTGGTGGTAGGATTAACCTCAGACTGAGTATGCCCTCAGGCAAGGACCTTCAGTGAAACTCAGATGGAAGGATCTGGTCAGGGGGCTACAGGCTCCCCCCCCCATCTCTCTCTGCCTCCCTGCTGTCTAGGTGCCCCTGTGACTGGCTCAGGTCATTTTTAGGGGGTGGCCCTCAGAACAGCCAGCTCCGGAGGCCCCCCTGCCTGCCCTGAGGTTCCTGCTGCTGCCTCGGACTCAGCACTCTGGGTTGGGGGGGATGGGTCCTGGGACCTTCCCTTTGCCCTTAGATCCAAGTGATCTCAGGCTCTGACCCTTGGTGTGCCATACCTTTTGATCCAGGTCCAGGAGGAGTGTTTCCGGGGTCTATTCTGCTGTTTGTTTTGAATTTCGATGCCCTAGGAGCATTCCGTTTGAGATTGGTAAGGAAGGCTTTCTGGAGCTCCGAACTTTAGCTTTCTCTAAGCTGCCATCTTGACCGGAAGTCTCTTAAATTTTTTTTTCTTAATTTTAATTTAAAATTAAATTAATTAATTAAATTTAATTAAATAAAATTATTTAAAAAAATTTTTTTTAACCCTTACCTTCCGTCTTGGAGTCAATACTATGTATTGGCTCCAAGGCAGAAGAGTGGTAAGGGCTAGGCAATAGGGGTCAAGTGACTTGCCCAGGGTCACACAGCTGGGAAGTGTCTGAGGCCAGATTTGAACCTAGGACCTCCCATCTCTAGGCCTGGCTCTCAATCCACTGAGCTACCCAGCTGCCCCTTAAATTTTTTAAAAATTAAATAAAAATTAAATAAAAAATCTTAATAAAAATTTCTTAAATTTTTTTCCTTAAACTTAAATTCATGGTTTATCAGAACAAAGACTATAAGCAAATATTTACCATGTCTGTTACATGTAACACACAGGAGCTGCTTTAAAACAGAAATCCATCTCCTTCCCTTACTCCCGCCCTCCTTTTTATAAATACAGGTATCAAAACAACCCTGAACATACTTTTTGTTACTACTAGTAGTTGGTACCCACATCTCTTCAAAAATTAAACAAAATTAGTAACAGTATTTATTATACCTGCTACTTTAAACAATTTACATTGCAGCTCTTTCACTAAGCAAGATGGATCAAGCCTGCCATTTATAATTTTCCTTCTTGAGAAATTAGATTTCTGAAACATACATTACTCCATAGCAATCTGATACTTCTTGCCATGCTTTCATCTTGTAAAACCTGAATTCCATTTGGAGTACTCCAGGTTTATGCTTAAATGATAGTGCCTTGATAAGAGGAGAAAAAAATTGTGCTGCATTTTTCTTCCCATTGTGCCTGAAAACATAATGGGTGTACATATATTAAATATATCATTACAAATGTCCAGTTCATGTATACCAGCTGGAATGCTTTTAATGTGTGGGTTCTGCATTGTGAGATTTAATCAAGACATTAACATGAGTAGAAGGTTGTTGGTTTAGGTAAATTTGAGATTTGTTAAAATTAATTGTTGTATGTTTGTCCTTCTGGAGGTTGTGGAAGCGTCATGTTTTCTTTGGACATCATTAGACGCCTTAGCTCTTGAAGTACAACTTTAATGCTATAAGAATTTTGCCATTTTGCTAACACTGGTATGCTCTGTGCATCCACCATTCCATTCCAATTATTTATCCCATTCATATTAATTTTTGTTACAAATCTAACTGTTGGAGGTGCTTCTGGGTATTAGGTCCATACTTTACTTTCAAAATGTATGTTCTGTTTTCACAGTTTGTCCTTGGTGGCCCAATAATCATGCCTGTCCACCTGGTAAGTGTCATATCTTCATTGTCTTCAAGTCCCCAGCTAACTGTACCATCGCCTAGCCTACTCCTTTTTGGCCTTCTTCAAGTTCTTCTAACAAGCAAAAATTACATGGAACTTTAACTCCTGTGGAGACCGCCATCTTCTCCAGCAACCCCAGACTTCTACCACCTGATCTATTATTGATAAACCCCTGTTAGCTGCTACTGATCAATGTTTCCCTTTCTAAATTTCCAAAAAAGGAATCCCTTACATTCCAGAAATTCATCGTGAATTAAAATTAAGCTTCTTACATTTTACAGATTTAATTCTCATTTCCTCATTGAAAATCAGGATACTTTGCTCATGGGTAGGACAAGCTAACATAATAAAAATTATAATCCTACCCAAACTAATTTACTTATTTGGTGCCATACCCACAAAATTACCAAAAAACTTTTTTTACAGAATTAGAAAAAACAATAAGAAAGTCTATTTCAAAGAACAAAAGATCAAGAATATTAAGGGAAATAATGAAAAAAATGCAAAGGAAGGTGACCTAGCAGTACCAGATCTTAAACTGTACTATAAAACAGTGATTATCAAAACAATATGGCACTGGCTAAGAGACAGAAGGGAGGATCAGTGGAATAGACTTGGGGTAAGTGACGTCAGTAAAACAGCTTATGATAAAACCAAAGATCCCAGCTTTTGGGACACAAATCCACTATTTGACAAAAACTGCTGGGAAAATTGGAAAACACTATGGGAGAGATTAGGCTTAGATCAACACCTCACACCCTACACCAAGATAAACTCAGGATGGGTGAACGACTTGAACATAAAGAAGAAAACAATAAGTAAATTATGTGAACACAGAATAGTATACATGTCAGACTTTTGGGAAAGGAAAGATTTTAAAACCAAGCAAGACTTTGAAAAAGCCACAAAATGTAAAATAAATAATTTTGATTACATCAAATTAAAAAGGTTTTGTATAAACAAAACCAGTGTAACCAAAATTAGAAGAGAAGTAACAAATTGGGAAACAATCTTCATAACTAAAACCTCTGACAAAGGTCAAATTACTCAAATTTACAAAGAGCTAAATCAATTGTACAAAAAATCAAGCCATTCTCCAATTAATAAATGGGCAAGGGACATGAATAGGCAATTTTCAGTTAAAGAAATCAAAACTATTGGAGACTGGAACAACCTCCAGGAAGTGATGCAGAGCGAGAGGAGCAGAACCAGGAGAACATTGTACACAGAGACTAATACACTGTGGTATAATCGAACATAATGGACTTCTCCATAAATGGTGGTGTAATGTCCCTGAACAATTTGCAGGGATCCAGGAGAAAAAAACACCATTCATAAGCAAAGGATAAACTATGGGAGTGGAAACACCAAGGAAAAGCAACTGCCTGAATACAGAGGTTGAGGGGACATGACAGAGGAGAGACTCTAAATGAACACTCTAATGCAAATACTATCAACAAAGCAATGGGTTCAAATCAAGAAAACATCTAATGCCCAGTGGACTTACGCGTCAGCTATGGGGGGTGGGGGGGAGGAAAAGAAAATGATCTATGTCTTTAACGAATAATGCTTGGAAATGATCAAATAAAATATATATTTTTAAAAAAAGAATAAAAAAAAGGAACCATAAATTTCAGCAGTGTTTGAAATTTGCTCATGCAAATAAATACTGGCATTTGGAGCCACAAAAAAAAAAAGAAATCAAAACTATTAATAAGCACATGAAAAAGTGTTTTAAATCTCTTATAATAATCAGAGAGATGTCAATCAAAACAACTCTGAGGTATCACCTCACACCTAGAAGATTGGCTAACATGACAGCAAAGGAAAGTAATGAATGCTGGAGGGGATGTGGCAAGATTGGGACACTAATGCATTGCTGGTGGAGTTGTGAATTGATCCAACCATTCTGGAGGGCAATTTGGAACTATGCCCAAAGGGCACTAAAAGACTGTCTGCCCTTTGATCCAGCCATTGCACTGCTGGGTTTGTACCCCAAAAAGATAATAAGGAAAAAGACTTGTACAAAAATATTCATAGCCACACTGTTTGTGGTGACAAAAAAATTAGAAAATGAGGAGATGCCCTTCAATTGGGGAATTACTGAGCAAATTGTGGTATATGCTGGTGATGGAATACTATTGTGCTCAAAGGAATAATGAACTAGAGAAATTCCATATGAACTGGAACAACCTCCAGGAATTGATGCAGAGTGAAGGGAGCAGAACCAGGAAAACATTGTACACAGAGATTGATACATTGTGGTACAATCGAATGTAATGGACTTTTCTACTAGTAGCAATACAATGATCCAGAACTATTCAGAGGGACTTATGAGAAAGAACGCTATCCACATCCAGAGGAAGAATTGTGGGAGCAGACACACAGAAGAAAAACAACTGCTTGATTACATGGGTTAATGGGGATATGATTGGGGATGTAGACTCTAAAAGATCACCCTAGGGCAAATATTAATAATATGGAAATAGGTCTTGATCAATGACATATTAAATCCAGTGCAAATGTGCTTCAGATACAGGAAGGAGATGGGAAGAAGGGAGAGAAAGAACATGAGTCTTGTAACCATGGAAAAATATTCTTTTTTTTTGTTTTAAACCCTTACTTTCCATCTTACTGTGTATTGGTTCCAAGGTAGAAGAGTGGTAGGGGCTAGGCAATGGGGGTTAAATGACTTGCCCATGGTCCACAGCTGGGAAGTGTCTGAGGCCAGATTTGAACCATGGAACAATATTCTAAATCATCTAATTAAATACAATTTAACAAAAAAGAAAATCAGAATATTTGTGCTTCTTCAGTCTTATAGGATTTCTATATTACGTAAGTTTTAAATGATCACTGACAGTGGCTCAGCAACAGAATACATCAGCTCTTCCAGCCCCCTAGCATGTATTTGCCATAGCCTGGAGACTTGAAGTCATTCTTTTAACGTTTCATTAATTTTGGGCCTCAGCTCTCTGTTAACCTTTTTACCCAGAGAAAACAGATGCAAAAATAACTGAGTAGCTGCGTTTTCTCTGCCTTTTATGGTTACCTCTTATCATCGCTCCATCTGCTCCAAGAGTAAATCCGTCCTTTCTTTGAGTTTCCTCTTGAACTCATCCTCACTTTGTTGTCCCTAGCATTCACCTTCTGGGCTTTATAGTTCTTAACATGCTCTTAAGTGGACCAGATCTCTCTTGTATTCCTTTTCTATTACCTATCCTTGCCTTCCTAGTACATAGTATAGTGCTTGGCTTATAATAGGCACTTAATAGATAATAGTTGATTGACTTCTATCTTCTGGGTATTCCTTTAAAATAATTTGTTATAATGAAATAACTGAACAAAAATGTAACTACTAAAGGAGAATAATCTTTAAAAAAACAAAAACAATCTTACCTTCTGTCTTAGAATGGATACAAGTATCAGTTCCAAGGCAGAAGAGTGGTAAGGGGTAGGCAATTGGGGTTAAGTGACTTACCCAAGGTCACACAGTTAGGAGGTGTCTGAAGCCACATTTGGACCCAGGACCTCCTGGGTCCAGGCCTGACTGACTCTCTGTCCACTCAGCCACCTAGCTGCTTCAAAAGGAGTAAAATCTTATATAAAATCCTTAGCCTTTGTTATTGTTCGGTCATTTCATTTGTTTCTAACTCTTTGTGACCCTATTTGGGGTTTTCTTGGCAGAGATCCTGGAGTGGTTTGCCATTTCCTTCTCTAGCTTATTTTACATATGGGTAAACTGAGGCAGACAGGGTAAAGTGACTTGCCCAGGATTATTACACAATTAGTAAGTATCTGAGGCCACATTTGAACTTGGGTTTTCCTGACTCCAAGCCTGGTGCACAACCTAGCTTAACAAAGTGGAAACAAGTGAACGAACAACCAGCAAACAAAGAATGTTTTTATTAGCAGCTTCTTTCAGATGCATCTGAAGTTCTGTTACCTCTGACTCTTTTTCCTTCTTTGTTTTCTCTTCCTTCTGGTTACCTCTCGTGGTTTTATATATTCAATAAGAGGCCTGGATTCCATGTGGCTAGGACTTTTAGGTCCCTAGATGACCAAGAAGCTGTATTAGGGAAACCAAAGACAATTAGGTCTCAAGGACAACTATGTCCTGGGTCTACCTACCAAATGTTGGTTGAGTATGGTGGAAGGGGATGGGGGCAGTGGGGGAAGAAGCTGGGATCTGAGACCAATCAGGTTCCAGAGGAAGCTTTGTCTTCTTTTAGATAAAACTTCCCCAAGTTGTGGATGGGAAGAAAGAGATATGTCAGGGAACATTGGTCCTATCACAGACCCCTGGTGGGTGGGTGAGATAAAGCGGAAGGATAAAAAAAAACAAAGAAGTGATGGAGAATAAAAATCAGAAATTCTAGATCTTTCCTACCTTCTCCAGAAGGAACAAGTCTCAAGTGTCACATTGTGGTCCATGCGATGTGAATGTTTATAGTTCATGATGGGTCTTCTAATGCAAGTTATTAATGATGAACCAGAGAAGCACTAAGAAAATCAGAGCCACAGCCCAGATGACAACAATTTTAGAACAAAGATTCTTTTTCCTGATGTGAGATCAAGCCATGTGGAATTGTAATTCATTAATTCTTTTTTTATCCTTAGAAGAGATTTAGTCTTATTTTTTAAATTATTATTTATTTTTAACATACTTTTCTTTTTAAATTTTAAGTTCCAAATTTTCTCTCTCCCTCCCATCCCACCCACTAAGAAAGCAAGCAGTAAGATACCAATTATATATGTGAAATAATGTAAAACATTTCCATACTAGACATATTGAGGTGGGGGAAGCAAAAAAAAAAGATGAAAAAATTAAATTTCATTTTAGTTCATTAATTCTTACCTATTTTCTCTTTGAACTCTTTAAAATCTGTTCTCTCAAAATCTAGAATGCATATTAAACTGTTCCCAACATTTCTCTTTTCCTCTGTAACACATACTAAGAGTGGTCATTTCCTTCTAAAGTTCTGATCATTTTTCTTCATTGATGAAGACTTCCATGTTGGTTGGTCAAAAGTAGGTCCAGAGTAGCAGTCCCCTTTTGTTGCTTCTTTCACTTTTTGACGAATTAAATTATAATTAGAACAAATCAAGCATTTACAAGCTACTCAGTTTTGGTCAGAGAGATGAAGGTACAGCGGAAAGATCAAAGGACCTGGGTTCAAATTCTGCCTCTGAAATATACTTGTCTTATAACCTTCAGCTAGTCAATTAACCTTGATGGACCTCATTTTTCTGATTTTTAAAATGAAAGGAATGTAGTGGGCTCAGTGGAATGTGAGTTCCTTTGTTCAAATCTGGCTTCAGATACTTTCCAATTGTATGACCCTGGGCAAGTCACTTAACCCACATTGCCTAGCCCCTACCACTCTTCTGCCTTGGAACCAATACCTAGTATTGATTCTAAGACAGAAGGTAAGAGTTGAAAAAAATTTTTTTTAATGAAAGAAATGACAAATAGAGATAGGAGGTCCTAGGTTTAAATATGGCACTTCCTAGCTGGGTGACCCTGAGCAAGTCACTTAACTCCCATTGCCTAGCCCTTACCACTCATTTACCTTGGAACTAATTCATAATATTGATTCTAAGACAGAAAGTAATGGCTTAAAAAAAAAAAAGAAATGGAATACTTGGCTTATGATGTCCTTCCCAATTCCAGATCTACGAATAGTTAAAGTCTCCCATTGCTACTAAGAGGTGAATTCTGGATAAATCTACTTCACAGTTTGGTCTGGTCAAAGACGTAGCATTGCCACTGGATTTTGTAGCATAGAAGTGAGAGTTTGGTTTAATAAATAGATCTATATCATTGCTAAATACTTTTGGAGAGGTGTTGGGGAGAATAGTAGAACTCCCCTGAGAACCTCCCAAAATCCAGTCTTTCTGGTAGGTTCCCAGAATAAGCAGCTATTTTAGGTTCAAGTTATTATGTGGGTCTGAACAAAAATTCTAGCACACAAGTCCCCAATGGTGCACTTGTTTTTACATTGCATAATTAGCTCAAAACAAAGACATTTACCAACATGGAGCTAGCAACTAGTTATTAACTAACTAGTATTATCAGGAATTTTACTAACCAGGAAGAAGAGAAACACAGCTTTCCACCCATAAATCTGGGGCCCATGGAGCATCAGGAGGAAGAAGGTGCATACACAGAGAGTACCCAAGTAGAGAGGCCTACATGGAGGAAATGCACATGCCTAAAGCACTTCACACTTATAGCACTGCAGGGCTCCAGTGATCTTCTTCTTGTGGTGTCCGTATGCTGCTCCCCTGATAGACATGGTACAGCATCTCTTGGGGTAGGTTGATAGCCAAGGCTAAGATTTTCAATACATGCAAAACTCCTGCCTTGTACCTTGATTGATTAAGTCTACTCCCCACTATGTACTATGTGTCCTACTAGGCAAATCATTTTTCTGAAGATGCTATTGGTGATTGGGGAGAGAGGGAAGAGAAGAAACTTCTGTTGTCCTGTGGTAAAGGCTCAAGAGAAAAGGCAAAGAAATAGGGCAGCAAGGTGATTCAATGGATAGAGAACCTGGCCTGAAGACAAAAGGTCTTGGATTCATATCTGGCCTCAGATACTTCCTAGCTGTGTGACCCTGGAAAAGTCACTTAATTCCAATTGCCTAGGCTTTACTACTCTTCTGTCTTGGAAACAATACTTAGTCTTGATTTTAAAACAGAAGGGAAAGAAAGAGAGAGAGAGAGGGGGGGGGGGAGAAAGGAAGAAAGAAAGAAAGAAAAAAGAGAGAGAGAAGAAAGAAAGAAAGAAAGAAAGAAAGAAAGAAAGAAAGAAAGAAAGAAAGAAAGAAAGAAAGAAAGAAAGAAAGAAAGAAAGAAAGAAAGAAAGAAAGAAAGAAAGAAAGGAAGGAAGGAAGAAAGAAAGAAAGAAAGAAAGAAAGAAAGAAAGAAAGAAAGAAAGAAGGAAGGAAAGAAAGAGAAAAAGAGAAAAAGAGAAAAAGAAAGAAAATCTCCTGCTTCAATTGATTCCCTAGAGAGGAATCATGATATTTAAAGATCACCAGGGATTTGGCTGATCCTCTGGCTAGTGAATGGTTAGACATCCTTTAATTCCATCAGGCTTGACTGAAGAATTTATCCACATCTTTTAAAGGGGTAACAGGATATATAGACTTCATTTAACACCTTGCTGTCCCTTGCTTACCTTCTGTAATTTTATCTCCTGGGCTGGGGGAAATCAACTCATTAAGGTTGTCCTAATCAACATCCTTCATCAAACTGTTTTTCATTGTTCTATAATGTTTGTGGCTAATTGTTTCTTGTGTCTGAGCTTTGTCTCTCCCAAAGACTACCAGCTCCTGGATGAAGGAATCAATACTTCTTTTGTGGCCTTTTCTCTGCTTAGCCCAGTGTCAAGCACATTAGAAGATACTAATCAGGTCTTAGACAAAACTGTTCTGCTATTATGGGCAAATCACTATCCAGTTCTACCATATGTAAATTGTGGTTAATACTTGTGTCATATGGGCAGAGATTGTCTCTGCTCTTAATGAGTATCCTCCAGTGTGGTTTCAGGTGCCCATAGACAGGAAATAAATCTCCCAAATGTGGAATTTTCTGGGAGAGGAGCCATTTAGTAGATGTGGGAATTGTAGCAGTCAGAGCAGACTTGGAAAAGGATATGGCAGTCATGGCAAGGAGAGGAGAGAGAGAGAGAGAGAGAGAGAGAGAGAGAGAGAGAGAGAGAGAGAGAGAGAGAGAGAGAGAGAGAGAGAGAGAGAGAGAGAGAGAGAGAATATGATGTAATCATTTGCACAACATGAACTCCAAATGGTACATAATTTAGGCATAAAGAATAACATTACAAAGTAGAGGAGTATATGAGAAATTATCTATCAAATCTAAGGATAGGAGAAGACCATATAAGAGATAGAAAGATTCAAAGGAGGTAAAATGCATGCTTTTGGTTCTATAAAATTTTAAATTTTATTTACAAGCAAAACCAATTCAGCTAAAATTAGAAGAAAAGCAGGAAATAGAGGGAGGAATTTTTGGCATACATTTCTCAGATAAAGGGCTTTTTCTGCTAAAATATATAGGAAACAGATTCAAATTTGTAAAGATAAGAACCATTCCCCAAATGATAAATGGTCAAGGAATATGAACAGTTTTCAGAGGAAGAAATTCAAGCTTTCACCCAGTAATACCACTACTAGGTCTACCATTACTCTTTTACCCTTTCATCCAGTGATACTACTACTAAGTTTATACTCCCAAAGAGATCAAAGAAAGATTAATATATATATATATATGTATATATATATATATTAGCTCTTTTGTGGTGACAAATTGGAAACTGGAGGAATATCTGTTAATTGAGGAAATGAATGGCTAAACAAGTGACGATATATGAATGTGCTGTAAAAAATGATGAACACTGCCAAGACTTATATGAATTGATACAAAATAAAATGAGCAGATCTAGAATAATTTATATAATAAGAACAATAATGTGAAGAAAAACAACTTTGAAACACTTAGGAACTCTGATCAATACAATGACTAATAACAATTCCAGAGGGCTCATGATGAAACATGCCATCCACCTCCAGATAGAGAACTGATGAACTCAGAGTACAGATTCAGGTTTATAGGGTTTTAGACTTGGACAAGGTGGAAATCTCTCTCTTTCTCTCTCTCTCTCTCTCTCTCTCAGACACACACACACACACACACACACACACACACACACAGTCTGTCTGTCTGTCTCTTTTAAACCCTTACTTTCTATCCTAGAGACAACAGGGCTGGGCAATGTTTGCTGTGTTTTGTAAACCTCAAAGCATTAGGCAAATATGTTATTACTATTAATATTTAGTAAATACCTGTTAAATTGAAGTGAGACTAGAATTAAGCCTTACAACTTTACACGGTATTCCATGCATTTCCTACTTCAGTCCTCTTCTCTGAGTTTCTTCACTGTCTCTCTCTTTCTGCATCTCAGCACTACTGCCTACCCAATACCATGAATCCAGAGCTCATAGCAAATAATCCTGGGAAAGCATGGCTATCTCACTAACTTTGGTTCTCTCTCTACGTATATATTTCTGTTTGTCTCTCTTTCTTTGTGGATATATTTTTTCTCCCTCTATGTGTGCCTCTCTCTCAGCCTTTGTTGATTAGCCCATTTGCTACCCACTCTGATGCTGCTTTGGCCAGGTCTTGCCTGGAAGAACAAACCCTGCTATGCTCATTCTCCCCCACTCCAGAGACTAGGAAGTGAGGGGGAAGCTCAGAGGAAAAAAAGTCAGAAATTCCAATGCTTCCCCCCCAAGTTGCCCCCTGTCCCCAGAATTTCAAGAATGTTTTTCATCCCAAACCCACACAGGAAGGAATCTTGAGCAGGCATCTCCAAGGTGGAGACAACAACAGAGATGCCTGAAAGAGCTTTCCCTCTTTCCATGCTAGCAATTCCTGGAATCAAAGGGGCTTTGTAGGGGGTGTGGTGGAGTGGGGATGGAGAGAGCAGTGTTCTGCTTTTCCACTGGACAAATGACTGAATCCATCTTAGGGGAGATGGTAGTGGCTCACAATTCCAGTGTCTATGCTAAAGAAAGGCTAGGAGCTTGGGGTACAGAACGTGAGCAGTGTCAGCTTGGGCTATGCCAGGAAAGGGATAATGGGGTGGGTGGGGAAGACAGTATTTGACTCTGTGCCTTTCTGTATCTGTCTCAGAGCCTATCCGAATCTGTGTTGCTACTTGCTTCTGGTGTCTCTCTATCCCTCCATTAAACCCAATCTCTTTTACCTGTCCAGCATCATCCTATTGCGCGCAGGGTCCATTCTGTCTAGCTCTTTCTCTCCTTACCCCACCTCAGCTCCTCCCTGACTCAGCCTCAATGGAATTGGAGAGACTTTGCCCCCTAAATGGTTTCCCCTGTTTCTGCTTGAATCGGATCCTCTCGTCATGGTTCACAAACATCTGTCCTTTCTCCCCAACTCTGTCCTTCTCGACCCCTCGCAGCGTAGATCCTGGTCTAGGCTTCAGCTTACAGCTGGGGAAATGGGAGGTTTCTTTGGGGGAGGGCTGGGCCCAGTCAGCCTAGGGGGTCCTGAGGGGCCAGGGAAGGAGGCTCACAAGCTCCTAGATTTATATGTAGCAGACACCCTGGAGGTCACCTGGCCCAAGATCTGCAGGGCAGCCCTCCCCGGGTCCCGGTTCTGGGCTCACAAAAGCCAGGTGGGGGAGGAGATAAAGGGCCAGAGAGAGAGAGAGAGCCCTGGGGCCCCCGCTTTCCGGCCTTTCTGTCCTCTCCGCGTCCCTTCCTTCCTCCCTAAATGCTTTTTCCTCGACGGCCTCTCCCTGGCCATAAGGGCCGTACTCCCCAATCTCTCTCCCTAGGAAGGTCTCTGTTTTTTCTCTCTCCGTCTCTCCGACTCCCTCTCTCCCTCTCTCCCTCCCTCCCGGGCAGACCCCCCCCCCCCCCCTTTCGCTGCTCTTCTGAGATAGGTGTTCAGAGCGCGGGGCCCTACCATTGGCCACTGTGCTGTGGAGAGGGCGGCCTCTTGACAGCTTTCCCGGGTCGGGACTGGACGCCGAGGAGCGAGGGGCGTGTCTGCAGGCGGGGCTGGGGCCGCCTGCGGGAGGGGCGGCCGAGGCCAGGGCCGAGAGCTCCGGGCGGTCGCATTGTTTTCCTCCGCGGAGCCGCGGCCGGAGTGGGCTCTGCGGTTCGGACCCCAGTCTCACGAAACCCGGGAGCCCTTCCAGAATCCCCAATCCCGGTTACCGGCCCCCTCCTTCCAACCCGAGACCTTCTCCTTATCTCCCAGGATCCCCGCTCCCGGACCTCCAAACCCGGGACCCCTGGGATCCCCGAGCCCCGGACCCTTGAGCCCGCGGCCGTCGCCTCCACCCCACGGACCTGGCTTCCAGGGCAAGTAATCGCAGAGAAGCGCCGGGGCCGGGGCCGAGCAGACTCGCTGGTCGAGAATGGAGGGAGGGCAACGGAGCAGACACTGTGGGGTTTGGGGGAGCGGCCGAGGCGGGGTCCTCCGAAGCCGCGGGGGCAGGCTCTGAGCTGTGCTGTGGGATCTTGGGGCGCGAGTCAAGACTGGGGAACTGGAGACTCGGGGATGCTGGGGGAGCCTTGGCGCAGCTTCCTCGACCCCAACTTTCTGGGAGGCTTTTGGGGGGTATTATCTTCTAGGGAGGGGCGAGGATATAATTTCCGAGGTCAGATCTGGAGTAGTGGGGTTCCCTGTCAAGAGCGAATTGAATTGTCGGGCTAACCCCTTTTCACCTCAACCTAAGGTATAGGGAGACCGGGGCACTTAGAATTGAAGGGGATAGGGCAAGGGAGGGGAGAAATCATTCCTGGACCTTGATGTCTTGGTTGAGTAGCTTTTCTAAGGCAGGGAGAGAAGACTTGAGTCCTGGAAGGAGGGACCCCAGGCCCCAGCGCATAGTATTCAGGTAGAGGGGTGGTGTTTGTACAAGTCGTTTTTTCCTCCTGAAGGGCTGCGACCCCAGCCCCAACCCCAAACCTACCTTGGGACTTTGTTATTTTATGTTGCCACTGAAAAGGGCAGACATGGTAGACTCCATTTGGAGGACCCATTGACTACCAGTTTAGCTCGATCTCCCTAAATCTTTTCATCTTTTGCCTCCTGTCCCCTCTCCTGTTCTTTCAAAGCCTTGTATCTGCTGCCCTATTCTCTGGTTCCCCCAGTCTCCTGTCAATTCCCTGCCTACAGGCACCCCCTCCCAAGCCCCTCCTCTCGCTAACGTGGCTCTGGGACAGAGTCCCAGGCAGCAGACACTCAGCCCCTGGCCCCCTGGCCTCGGTGTTTGGAGCTCCGGAGTTGGGAAGGGGGGAGGAGGGGTAGGGACGGGACAATTTGGAGATTTCTCCATTTACTGGCACAGTGCCCACCTCATGCAGGGGTCTAGACACCTGGATTATCCTTGCTCTGGGAATGACGGGAATGGTAGAGTCACTGTTTATTTAGAACCAGAGAAGAGAGAGGAGGGGAAAATGTCTGGGAGAGGGTAGAGTTCTCTTAAGCCCCTCCTTAGTAAAGCCCCCCCTTCCCCGAAAGGAAGGGGGACAGGGGGCTGGACTACAGTGCTGAGGGTTTCCTGCTATTGTCCCAGGGTGAGAGCCCCCCCACCCCAATCCCTCCTGCCAGACTCTTTGGCTGTGACCCCAGCCACTCCCCAGAGGTGGCTTTGAGCCTGAGGCTAGGAGAGGGGCCAGCTTCCTTTTCCACACCGGAGGTGAGCCCAGGCGAGCCTAGTCCCTGTGAGATTTGGCTGGTTGAAAGATTCAGGATGCTGATTCCTCCTGTTCACTAATCCCACCTTGCTTACCATTTCTCCCACCCCCACTCATACAACACACACACACACACACACACATATACACAAATACTTCTGCCACAATGGAAGTAAGAGGTCAAAGTAAGGGAAGTATCAGGGGCACTAGAGGGAGAGCAGGACTGAGATTCCCCCCTTTAGGCCTGGGGAGTAGGTGAATGAATTCACAGTGCTAATGCCTAGCAGAAGCTGCAGAGGGCTCCCCTGGCCCTGCAGGTGAGAGTAAAGGTACCCAGAAAAAGCCCAATCAGATGTTTTGGCCAGGCCAGGCCAGCCTAGATCAGCCCTGGGGCAAGGGGGCATGGGATGACCTAGGCAGAAAGCAGCTGAGATTCAGGGCGCTGGGGACCTCTTTGGGGAAAGGAGCCAGCCTGGGAGGCCTTTGTCAGAAGCCCAGGAACCACCACCACTGGCCGGATGGTGTGGCATGGAGGGGAGTGGAGGGATGCTGTGTGCTTATTTTGCACGGAGATGAAACATGCAAATGAGATGCAAATAAGCTTCTATTGTCTTGGTTTCCAGCTTGGGCCTTTTTGCTAAGTATTTGCTGGATTCTGTGGAGGATCCTCTCCCGGCTGTTATAGAGCTTCCTGGGTCTCGTCCTCGAGGCCACTTTCTCTCTCCTAGGCCTGTCCAGTAGCCTCAGGTGTCCCCTTTGCCCAATCCCTCCTAGGCAGGAAGGGCACCCCAAGAGGCCAACGCCTGGCAACCCTTCGCTTCTCCAACCCAGCTCCAGTACACAGTGCCCTGTCCATGGTGCCCGTCCCTGCTTCTCCTGGCTCTTGACATCCTCTGCTTCCTCCTTCCACTGCCCTTCGCCCTTCCTGGGCCTCTCCTCTCTCTCTGGAGCTTCGGCATCCTCTTTGTGGGGATGGGTATGATCCTGGTCACTCACCTGGCAAGCCCAGGAAAGAGAAAAGAGGGCTCTGCTAGGGAGCTGGAAGGAAGGGAGCAGCTTGGCCCGGACCAAAGTCATTCCAGGGTGATACTACTTGTTGTCAAGGGCAACATAGCGGTGAGGAGGGAAGGTGTGAGAGGAATGGGAAGGACAACAGGAGAGCTCCCAGAGGAGTGTCAGCATCCTGAAAAGAGGGGGGCCTTGTGGCTTGTTAGCCTGGGGGGTCGTTAGCTGGCTGCTCTCCTCTCAGGGGAAGGGGTCGTCATTAGGCATCTCTGCCCCCTCCCCTCCTTGAGCCCTCTGGGGTCCCTATCTGACGTTAGCCTCCCCCAGATGATGTCATGTGGGGGAGGGGACTCTCTCCAGGGGGAGGGAGGGGACACCTGGGTTCCAGACTCTGGGAATGGAGCTTGCTGGAGGGGTGGGGCAGGGAAGAGGGGAGCTGGGATCTTAGAACAACAAGGTTCCCAGTTCTCTCACCTGGGGAAGAGGGGATTAGATGATAACGGAATCTACCCATATTTGTATCTGCTAAAAGGACACTCATCCTTTGGGTGGGGTACCTCCTGGTGCCCCCCGAAAAGGCTCTGGAGCAGCCATTACTGCCAAAGGCCCCAAGTTACTGGGTTCTGTCTCCCTCCCGCTCCCCCTCCCCCCAACCCACCAATCCAGAGCCGGTTGAAAGCAGGGCCAGGCAGTTTCAGGAGGCTGATGGGAGAGGAGGCATGGCTCCCAGTCTCAGGATCTTCTTTTCACCTCACCTCCCACCCTTACCCCATCCATCTCTCCCCCTGCCTCTGGCCTGGAGTTGTCTGCTGTGGCTGAATTATTTATATGTTCATTTCAGAGGCAGCCTGATGAGGAGGGGAAGGAGGAGATGGGGCCGTCCAGCCCTTCCAGCTCGCTCTCCTCCCAGTGTCCCCACGGGGGGTGCTTCCCTCTCAAAGGCAGATAGACTGGGTCAGGGGGGCCAGAGAGAGGAGGAAGGGAGGGGGTCTGGGGAGACAGCTGCAGCCAGAACTAAATATAGCCTTCAATTTGGCTTCAATGCAAATTCATTTTTGGCTAAGATGGTCCTCCCTCCAGTTCTGAACCTTTAGTCCTGGGGAGCTGTGCCTGGATCAGAGCAGCGACCCCCACCATTCCGTATCTCTCAGGCAGGGGCACACCTGAATGCCAGAATGTTCTTTTCCAGCCCTAGGATGAGAGATTGTCACAGTATTTCCCTCACACATATACACTGGGCTGCCAGGGAGGCTGCACCGAGGAAGATCTGTTAGGGGAGGGCAAGAGTAGACTGCTCCTTCTCCCTCAAATGGTCCTCAGGAACTACTATTTATAATGTGAGGTGTCAACAGCTCTCCCCCCCATTCTTCAGCATCTAATTATAACAGGGAGGGTTTGGTGGAAGGGGAGGGGGATGAGGGGGATCAACTAGAGAAAGTCAGGGGACCTAGAGAGAGGAACTGAGGGACTAGGCAGGGAGAAGGGATATGCCCTGACCTTACCTGAGGTCATCACTTGGGTCTGTCTTTTCCTGCAGCAGCCGGTTTGCGCCTGTTTGGGGAGACGGAACTTGAGTGACAGTGACAGACATGGTTGGGACAGGTGTCGGGAAGGATCCCCTCCCCTCTCTAGGGTCCCCTGGGGATAGACCAAGGGAGGACTTATGTTCATACCCTTGTTGGAGAAGAACAAACTGCAGAAAAGAAAGAGCCCTGGTGTCCACACCCTGGCTTGAAATCTCCCAGAGAGGCCAGGGTCCCAGCTCCCTAGTCTCCTCCCCTCAATCTTCTCCCTGTCTTTTCTTTCAGGCTTGACATATGGGCCAGAGAGTGCCACCTGGGGCCTGAGCTGGCCTGCCCAGGATGCCCCGTGGCCCTCCCTTCATGTCCTTTGTGCTCCTGGTATGGCTGCTACTCTGGACTCCTCCCACGAAGGCTACCTTCCCCCAGGATCCCCATCCTTTACTGACCTCTGACCTCCAAGGTGAGTGGTAGCCATGTCCACTCAGCCCTTCTCTTCCACTTCTGCCATTGTTTGGCTCAGACTTCCCCCAGACATCAGCCCCTTCCCCTCATTCAAGCACCGTCCCTCCACTGACCAGTGTGGGTTCCACACTGGAACTCAGCTTCTCATATTAATCAATCAGCAATTAATTATTTATTGGGTGAGGATATTGGTCTAGATGCTAAAGAATATAATGACTCCGACGCAGTCCTAGCCCTCAAGGAACTCAGTCTAGCTGGGGACGTAAGAAAAGCATAAAAAGTAGATAAAGCAGTCATCCTTCATTACTCAATGAGAAGGATGGACGTCCATGCTATGGGGCTTTGGAGGATGGAGAGGTCACTGTTGGCTGGAATGGCTAGAGATGCTTTAACGGAGGAGTGAAGATTTGCTCTAAACCAGAAGGATGGAGGATTTGGATAAGTCAAGGCAAAGGATTGGCTGTTCCATTTTAAATAAGGGGAATGGGCTGAACAGAGATAGGAGGCATTTTGAGGAATAATGAATGAGCAGGTGGTTTGGTTGAAAGAGAAGGTCTGGGTAGGGAAGTAGTAGATAATAAGGCTGAAATAGTGGTTGGGGACAGCTAGATGGTACAGTGGATAGAATGCCAGACCTAAAGGCAGGAAGAATCATCTTCCCGAGTTCAAATCTGGCCTGAGGAAATTTACTAACTGTATGACCCTGAGCAAGTCACTTAATTCTGTTTGCCTCGGGTTCTTCATCTATAAAATGAGCTGGAGAAGAAAATGGCAAACCAGAATCTTTGCCACAAAAAGCCCAAATGGAGTCACAAAGAGTTAGACAGGACAAATGACTAAAAAGCCACAAGAGGATTTAAACGTAGATCCTTAAAAAAAAAAAAGAGTAGAAAGGGACCAGCAACTTATTCTTACTTCATCCATGATCAAGTAGCTCTCTCTGTTGTGGGGAGGGAGTTTAGTGATTTCTCCCTCTTCTTATAGGAATGGTGGTAATAGGTTTTTGGGGTGAGGCATTGATTACCCAAATATTTCTCCATTCCACTCTTCCCCTACCAGGCATATCACCATTAGCCTGGTTCCGGGGCTTAGAAGATGACGCTGTGGCTAGAGAGCTCGGTCTGGACTTTCAGAGATTCCTTATCCTGAACAGGACTCTGCTTGTAGCTGCCCGGTAAGTTGCGTGGAACATATGAACTGACCGAACATAGACCCATGAACCCGACACACAGAGATATGGTCAATATATGGACGCTGGAACAAAGACATATTGATGAGGGTCTACCATAAGCCAGTCCCCTCCGTGTTTAGGTGAAGAACAGGTGTGGGGGATAAGCTGTGCTTATCTATGGAGTGCCATGTATATCTAAACCTGGCAATGGGCATTTACCATCTTGAAAGTTAGGGGGAGGGATGGAATATTGCCCTGTTGACCCATTCCTTCCCTCTTTGTGCCCATAGGGATCATGTTTTCTCCTTCGATCTTCAAACTCAGGACTGGGAAGGGCTGATACCTAACAAGGTAAGAGACTGAGGAACAGCTTGGGTTCTGGAGTAAGGAACCAGGAGGAGGGACCTGGGGTTAACCCCTGGAATTGGGGGACATCCAGTCTCCATAGAGGTGGTTGGAAAGCTCTGATAGGGTTCGAGCCTCTTGAAGTTTCTGCGTAGGTATGTACATGATGTGTGTCCTTCACAAAACCTCTTTCCTTCTCTTCTCCATCAGTATCTGACATGGAGAAGTCAGGATGTGGAGAACTGTGCTGTCCGAGGGAAGCTGAGGGTGAGGGGTGTGACAAGGGATTGGGAGGTGGGCTGTTGTCTCCCTCCCCCATGACCTCTTCTCCCAAGTCCTCTTTTCCTTCCTCTCCCAAAACACAGGGGAAACAACCCAAAGGGAACATTGCTTGGCATGTCCAGTCCCCAGCCCTTCTCTTGCCCTTGGGGATCTCAGAATGCCCGGTTCCCCTGTTACCTTCAGTGACCTTTGACCTCTGGTCCCACCTCCTGGGGCCCCTAGGACGAGTGCTACAACTACATCCGTGTCCTTGTTCCCCGGGACTCCCGGACCCTCCTTGCCTGCGGGACAAATTCATTCAGCCCCATGTGTCGCAGCTATGGGGTACGGGGGTTGGGGGGATAGGGTAACAGGCATGGGTGGGGCATGGCACAGAGGGGAGGGACAGTCACAGGGTAGTGTTGGATCTTGGGGTGTTGAATGGGGTGCACAAGTCCAGGAGATAGGAGGTGTTTAGGAGACCCTGGAGAATCTGGAATGAGGGGAGGGTCAGGGTATAAAGGAGGCATAAGTGGAACGAAGATGATGAAGATACCTTTGATTTTCAGTTTATTCCCTGAGATACCCAAGGGCCTCAGGATCATGGTTCCCTTTCTTCCTACCACAGATCTCTTCCCTGCAACAGGAAGGTGAGGAGCTGAGCGGGCAAGCTCGATGCCCTTTTGATGCCACACAGTCCAGTGTCGCCATTTTTGCAGGTAAAAAGTTATGGACCGGTAGAGTGAATGACGGCTAGTGCCTGAGAGAAACTCCTACCCCAACCAAATCCATATCTTTATCATTCACTGGTGTTCATCACCCTCAGGAGTTTGGAGGAGGAGAGGACAATTTCTCTGAAGGATTTGGGGTGGAAAGGTGGTTTCAAATGGCCCAAAACACATCTCTGGAATATGTTCATCTCCTTCTGAGATTCACTGTGCTCCCTTCTCCTGGGTTTTCCCTCCTTGTATCAATGTTCTCTTTCCATGAGCCCTCCTCCCGTGGTTCCTTTCCTTTCATGAAACAGTGATGCATTTATTAAGGGCTTACAGGGTGCCAGGCACTGGGGCTGCAAAGAAAGGAAAAGGCAGTGTCTGCCCTCAAGGAGCTCCCAGTCTAATGGAGGAGAAACATGCAAAATCTATGTACAAGCAAGCTAGGATAAATACATAGATAAATATAGATGTACATGCACACAATATAGCCATACAGGATAAACTGGAGATGATCAACAGAGAGAAAGCATAAGCCTTAAAGGGGATTGAGAAAAGCTCCTTGTAGGAGGTGGGATTTTAGCTGGACTTTGAATTCCGAGAAGCCAGGAGACAGTGATAAAGATGGAAGGAATTCCAGGTAGGGGGGATGGCCAGTGCACAGGACCAGAACCAGGAGATGGAGGGTCTCATTCAAGGAATATCAAGGAGGCCTGTGCCACTGGACTACAGGGAGTAAAGTCCTAGGAAACCTGGAAAGGTAGGAGGGAGCCACCTCTGCTCTCATGTCCTTTCATGATCTCCACCTTACATCTCTCCGTTTTTCTATGATGTCTTCCCATGACCTCGGATGCCCCCTTCAGAGGGCAGCCTTTACTCGGCCACAGCTGCAGATTTCCAGGCCAGCGATGCTGTTGTTTATCGAAGTTTTGGCCCCCAACCTCCTCTCCGCTCCGCCAAGTACGACTCCAAGTGGCTTCGAGGTCAGGGGGGACCAGGGTTTGGGAGGTAATCTGGGGTGGCCTAGAACTTTTGGTGGGATGTAGTGGGCTCTGGGGAGGAGTGGGAAATCTGCTAAAGGTTATCTATGCATGGGGGTGTGGGGTTTCAAGAAGTACTAGAAGATTCAGGGATGGAGAGTAATCATTATGGAAGAGACCCGTATAGACACTCCCCATTTCATCACTCCCTTCCCCAGAGCCACACTTTGTCCACGCCGTGGAGCACAGAGACCATGTTTACTTCTTTTTCCGAGAAGTCTCTGTGGAGGATGCTCGACTGGGACGGGTGAGCTGAGTGGACCCTACCTTGGGGAGGAAAGGTGGGGGACTCTTCTCTGCGTAGAGAGGACAGCCGTAGCCTGTTCTGGCACACTTAATGCTATTTCTCCCCATATGACTTATCTTTTTAGCTCTCCATGTTTCTCTTGACCCTGATTCCCCTGATATTCCCCCTCCCTACCCTAGCACTTATCCTGGTGTCCCCTGATTCTTCTCCCCACCAGGTGCAGTTCTCTCGTGTAGCACGTGTGTGTAAACGTGATATAGGTGGCTCTCCTCGAGCCTTGGACCGTCACTGGACATCTTTTCTGAAGCTCCGGCTCAACTGCTCCGTCCCTGGAGACTCTGCCTTCTACTTTGATGTACTTCAGGCCCTGACTGGACCTACCCCTCTGCATGGACGTCCTGCACTCTTTGGGGTCTTTACCACCCAGACCAACAGGTTGGGAGACATGTGAAGGAGGTGTGGGAGATCTCCCAACCAATATGGCCATCCTCCCTGACACTGTAGCCTTTTATTCTTCAGGTCCTCTCCGTTCAGGTCATCAGTTAGGGTAGAGGAAGAAAGTTCTGTCCTAACCATTGTGCTGGCTTCCATAATCTTTGTGCCCTATTACATCCCAAATTGACTTGAGGTCAATGTTGCCTTAATCAATCCTCTATTAAGGCTTCGCCACCAAGCAATATGGTGGCTCTTGTTTCCCACACCCAGGATAGTTAGGGACCTGGGAGGGAGGGAGCATTCCCTGCCTTCTCTCAGACCCAGCTCATGCGATTCCTCTCCCACACTTTCCCGGTGTCCTGTAGCATCCCCGGCTCTGCTGTCTGTGCCTTCTACATGGATGACATTGAACGTGGCTTTGAGGGCAAGTTCAAGGAGCAGAGAAGCCCAGATGGAGCCTGGACGCCTGTGCCCGAGGACAGGGTCCCTTCACCCAGGTATCTACTGGCAGCTTCAGTGGGGATGGAACAGTGTCTATTCAGACCTTGAAACTGTTAAGTGGCTAGGTGCTCAACTAGGGGTACAAGAGAAAGCTAAATTGCCACATCCCTCAAATGGGGGGCTTTCTCAGGGGGAGGAGGAGAAGGCAAATGCAAATAGTCATTCAGGACAGATAAAATTTTTTTAAATCTTTGAAATATTTGAGTACACAGAGAGAACCTGTTGAGAGAGATCAGGGAAGGTTTCCTCAAGGAAGGGCCCCTTTGAGCTAGCTTGAAAGAAGATACGGCTTTTGAAAGGCAGAAATTAAAAGAGCAGTTCAGGCTTAAAAGGGTGCTTGTATGAACCCAGAGGCAGGAGACCTGGTGCCAAATTAAGGGAACAGAAAAGAATCCTGTGTGGCTTGGCAGGCAGATTCTTCCAAGAGAAGTTATCTCAAATAAGGGTGGAGAAAACGATTTGAGCCAGGTGCTGCTCAAAAGGCTGCTGAGCTGAGTGGTTTGTATTTTATTCTAGAGGCAGTAGGGAGCCAGTGAATGTTTTTTTTAGCAGAAAAGTGTTAAGGATCAGATCTGTGCTTTAGGAAGATGATTTTGGCAGCTAAGTGGAGGATTCACTGCAGAAAAGAAAGGCAATTAGGAGGGTTGTTGCAGTGGTCCAGGTGAGAGGTGGTGGTTATATATGTGGGAGAAAGCAGACACATGCATGGCTTCTGTGGAGGTGGAACTGTCAGGCCTTGGCAAGTGGATGTGAATGAGGGGGTGGAAGGAGGAGGGAGAGAGCTGAAAGATGCCTGGGAGAGTGGCAGTGGTACTCTTGGCACAGATAGGGAAGTCTGATGGAGAAGGGGGGGGAGTTTATGTGTGTGAGCTCATCTTTGTATGTTTGACATGCCCATAGGATGCCAAAGTCCAGCAGAGAGCTGGAGACACAGGGCTGGTCTGTGGCCGGGATAGGGTTGGGGAGAGAGAACCCAGAATTTAAGGTTGGGATGCTTGAAGAGGAGCGGCCATGGCCGGAGCTAGAAAGAAACTGCTGTGCTAAGGACAGTTTCCTTGGGCTCCCAATTGTGGGGATAGGACAGAGGAGTGAAGTGGGGGTTGTGGGGAAGGGAAGGGGTGCAGGATTTCAGTGAAGGGAGCACCACAGTATCTAGTCATCCTACCCTGAGCACTGCCCTCCATGTATCCCTCAGGCCAGGGTCCTGTGCAGGGGTGGGTAGAGCTGCTTCATTTCCTTCTTCCCGGGACCTCCCTGATGAAGTCCTGACTTTCATCAAGGCTCACCCACTGCTGGACCCCGCTGTGCCACCTGCCACCCATCGGCCCCTTCTCACCCGCACTGGCAGGTATCCAGGGCAGGGGGAAGTTGGGAGGCTTTGGGTAGGGAGGGGAGTGAGGGAAAGAGAGGATCAGCTCACTAGCCTAACCCCCTTTTCATGGGTCCTGGTAGTGTGACTCAGATTGGGAAACCAGGCATATGAAGTAAAATTACTCTGGACAGCAGAAAAACTCAGCCCCCCCCCCCCCATTCCTCTGAGGAAAGGAGAGTAAAATGGCTCCTGATCCACTTGGTTTGGGGAGAAGAGCAGCAGCAGAAGAGAGTTAATGTCCTGTAATGGAAAGAGTATTACTAGAAGTCAGGAGAAGGGTTCTTGTCATGGATATCCCACTTATTGGCTGTGTGGCCTTTGGCAAAATACTTACTCCTCTATAGGCTTCAGTTTCCTCATCTGTAAAATGAGTGGTTTGGAATAAATGTTATCTAAAGGCCCTCCTGCTTCTAATATCCAATGATTCTTTTTTTAAACCCTTACCTTCTACCTTAGAAATCAGTCCTATATATTGGTTCCAAGGCAGAAGAGTGGTAAGGGTGAGAAAATGGATGTTAAGTGGCTAGGAAATGTCTGAAGCTAGATTTGAACCCAGGACCTCTCATCTCTAGACGTGGCTCTCTCTCCACGGAGCCCCCCTAGCCGCCCCCTTCAGTAATTTTTGCCTTAAATGGTCTCAGTGTGACTCCCTCCCTTTAGACATCTAGACCCATAGTCATTACCAGTATGGCTATCCCCTCACTCGATCTCCTGGTGGAGTCACTGGAGAGGACAGACTTTCCAATAGGACCATCTCAGGGCTGCCATGCCCTTTACTGACTCCAGAGTGGTACCTTTCCAGAGCCTTGTTGACACAGGTGGCTGTGGATGGAGCAGCGGGTCGCCATGGCAACACCACTGTCCTCTTCTTGGGTACTGAGGATGGGACAGTGCTGAAGGTTCTCCCCCCAGGATCAGGGAACGGGAACACCGAGCCGGTCTTGTTGGAGGAGATCGACACTTACAGCTCTTCCCGGTGAAGTCTTTGAGAGAGCTTCTCTTTCCTCTCCCTGGGGTTAGCCGTAGGATGCTCCAGTGAAATGGCATAGGGAAGCCATCAGCCGAGAACTTAGACACCACAGGCCAGTCTCCAGAACCTCCAGGCCCTGAGAAAAGCTGTTTTTATATAGTTTACAAGCTGGCTTATGTGTGTTTTCTCCGTTGATTTGGCAAGGAGACTATAAAGGATGCTTGAGTCCCCTCACTGGCTTGGGAGTCATGGGTGGGAAGGAGAAAGGGATTCTCCCCGGGAAGAACAGATGTGGGGAGCATATGAGGGGTCCCAACCCAGAGGTTACATCTCACCTCTCAGGCTCTGTTCTCTGCAGTTTGCTCTTGCGTGGTAGGGAGCCCCACTCATAATTTCCCTCTTCTGTCCCTCTCCCAGGTGTGGTGGGAAGCGCTCGGCAGAGTTAGCCCGACAGGTTCTTGGTCTGGTGGTGGATCCTGAGGGGCACAGACTCTTTGTAGCCTTTTCGGGCTGTGTTGTCCACATGCCTCTCAGTCGGTGTACCCGGCATGGTGCTTGTCAAAAGTAAGAGACGCCGAGGGAGGGGGTCTGATGTGGATGTAGGCTGCTTGGGGACGGGCAGAGCAGATTGGAGCATAGTGGGGAATATTGTGTGGGCTAGGAGGATGGATCGGAGAACCCAGAGAACCTTTGATAGGTAGGGGACATTGGGGATGAGAGGCCAGAGGGGGCAGAGTCTACTTTGGGAGTTGTGATGGAAGCAGTCACAAAAGGGTATCTGGAAATATTTGGCATGCTTCATTTAAAGAGATTAGACACAAATTTGGGGGGGTAGGAATTGAGGGAGACTAAAATGGGAAAGACCCTGGTGCCCCCTTTTTTATTGCATAGAACAATAGTGCCAAGTCCAAATAGAAAGGGATTTATTTCCAAGGCCACTTATTGATTTAGAAAACCACAAATCAACATTATCTATGCTGTATTATATTTTATTTTGTTAAACATTTCCTATATATAAATGGGAAATGTTTAACAACAAAAAAAATATATGTATATATATATATATATATATATATATATTAACCCTCATCTTCCATCTTGGAATCAATATTTTATATGGTTCCAAGGCAGAAAAGTGGTAAGGGCTAGGCAATAGGGGACAAGTGACTTGCCCAGTATCATCCAGCAAGGAAGTGTCTGAGGCCACATTTGAACCCAGGACCTCCCATCTCTAGGTCTGTCTCAATCCACTGAGCTACCTAGCTGCTCCCCTGCCCCCGTTTACATTTTAATCTGGGAGTTTTGTGGCTAGGTAGGGAGTGTCATATCTCTGCTCTAGAAGGTAGAATCCTGGATGGATTTATACAGGAAAACTTGGTCTTAAATCCTATCTTGAGAGGGAGTATTTACAAGAATTCACTTGCTCTGTGAGCAGGACAGGTTACTTCATCTTGGCGAGACTCAGTTTCCTCATTTATAAAATGAGGATAATAACGCCTCTGGGACTTCGAAACTTGAAAAAGACCACATATAGAAATCATTTGGAAACTTTGAAGCACTCTAGAAATACTAGTTACTGTTACTATTATTTGGGGAGCCAAGAAGATGTCTGTGCCTGTGGAGGAGGGATTCTTCCCCTGCCTCCTGCCTCCTCCCCACACCTATGGGACTCATTTCCCTCCCAGGAGCTGTCTTGACTCTCAGGACCCATACTGTGGGTGGGGAAGCTTCAAAGGCTGCATGGATGTCAGGGGCTATGCCTGGTGAGTGAGGGTCCCCGTGGGTTCCTTCTTTTGGGGCCAGGGCTGAGGGGAAGTGGGGCATTGAAAGCTAGGTGCAGTGGCCAGTTGAACTTCTTTTCTCTGTCTCCAGGGCTGATCTGGAGCAGGATGGGGACAGGGAGGTCATGGAGGAAGGAGATTGTCATGGTAAGGGGAAGCTATCACCACCACCACCCAGATAGTGCTGGGACTGTCTCTCTGATGTCCCCCCTGCCACACGGCACTCACGCTCCTCTGGGTCTTTTCTTTGCCTCCTTGGGGTCAAACTCTCTCCATTAACCTGCCTTTTTGTCCCACCTCACAGATGGGGCCACTGGGAGTCATTCAGGGCCAGGGGATTCTGCCTATGGTGAGTTTTCTCTCCCATTCTGCCCCTTATATTCAGCTTGTTTAACCCTTACTCCCTTACTCCTGAGAGTGAGAAGCTGGGATGGGGTGGGGTGGGGGTGTGATCAGGGGGCCCACTCTTCCCTATGATCTTCCTGTCTGTGGGGCTGGGGGTGGTAGTGGCCCAGGCTGGAGTACTGGACTCCTGGGTTCAGTGAAGGGGGGGGTGTCATCATCCATCTGTTTGAATTGCTCTGACATGATGGGGAGCCCATCCTCACTGGCTCTGACTTGGTCTCTGTCACCAGAGCCTCTGGGTCCCAGCCCTCCCCCTGAGGCCCCCAGTCCCCCCAATGATGCCCACCCCTGGGCCCCGCCCTCTACTCTTCGGGCTCACATAGAGGGTAAGGCAGGTAAGGGAGGGACTTGTGGTTTTGGGGGGGTTGCTGCATCCCAGGGAACTTCTTAACACCTTAGTGACTGGGGTTTGCTTCTTACTAATGATGTTCTTTTGGGGGCTTCCTCCCTCCTCAGACTGGGGCCTCCTCTCAGCACGGACTCCCTGTGCATGGACAGAGGCTGGGAGATGCTCTCAGCATGGCTATAGGGGCAGGACTAGGGTGCAGAGATCTTCTTGTCCTGGGGTCCCCCCTCTGGGTGTGTGTGTGAGTCTGAGTGCTCAGGAGGGGAGGTCAAGGCTATGGGCATCGGAGTTGAGGCTGCTGCCAAAGGGGATGAGGGTAGACTTCAGGGAAGCCACTGGATGGCATTTCTTGTCTTTGCCCACACCCAGACTCCTTCCCTAACACTTCTGCCTCCAACTAAGCCTTTCTGTGTTCCCTCAGGGGTCCGCCGAGATCCTTCCCATGCCTCGTCCCCTCACACCGTCCCGGTCCCACTCCTCCTGGCCAGTGTGGCTGCAGCCTTCGCCCTGGGGGCCTCGATTTCCGGTTTCCTGGTCTCCTGTGCCTGCCGTCATGCCTACCGACATGGTCACCGGGGGAATAAGGACATCGAGACCCCTGGACTCCCCCGCCCCCTGTCTCTCCGAAGCTTGGCCCGACTCCATGGTGGGGGTCCTGACCCACCAGCCCAAGCCAAGGAAGGAGACTCACCCCCGGTGCCCCAGCTCTATACGACTTTCCTGCCGCCCTCCGAGGGCATGCCTGCCCCAGAGCTGGCCTGCCTGCCCACCCCCGAATCCACCCCGGAGCTTCCAGTTAAGCAACTCCAACCAGTCCAGGCGCCTTGGGAGTGGAACCACAACGGGAACAATGCCAAGGAGAGCTCTGCCCACTTCCGCAGTGGCTCGACCCCTGCCCCGAGGGTGTTGGTGAGGCCACCTCCTCCTGGCTGTCCCGGTCAGGCTGTAGAAGTGACCACTTTAGAAGAACTGCTTCGATATCTCCATGCTCCCCAGCCTTCTCGGAAGGGGACCGAGGTTCTGTCTCCGACAAATCCTGGTCCTTCTCTCCCCTTTGCTACTCGGGCGCAGCCCTGCGTCCCCCCACTGGAGCCAGCCCGTCCCCTCTTTTCTGGCTCCTCCCCACTCCCACGAGACTGTACCCCTCCACTCCGGCTGGACATACCTCCAGAAGGGAAGTGTCCGCCTCCATCCCGTCCCCTGCTGTCTGCCCCTGCTCCTCGACTGGGGGTTGGAGGTACCCGGGGAATATCCCCTTCCCCACACCGTGTGCCCCCAGGTCTGCTGACTCGAGTGCCCTCAGGGGGAGCCTCAAGATATTCTGGGGGGCATGGAAGGTACCCTCTGTACCTTGGCCGGCCTGAGGGATACAGGGGAAGAGCCCTGAAAAGGGTCGATGTGGAGAAGCCACAGCTACCCCCAAAGGCTCCTGTCCTTGTGTCCTCCCCATCTCAAGCTGCCCCTCCAGGTGGCCATTTTAACTATTGACGGTAAAAAGGGTGTGGCAATGGGGACTCCGACGGGACAGATTCCGTCCTCTAATCACATTGCCTGCGTCCATCCTTCCTGGACTCTGGACCTCTCCTCTCCTCCTGTACTTATTGCCCATCTTGGGCTTATTTATTGACTGTCATCGTAGTCTTCCCCGGTGGCCCCTAGTCTCCAGGGGTTTGGGTAATGGGGGAGGCTTTCCCTCTCCCTCCTGCCACTGTGAGCCAGTCCTACTTAGTGGGAGCTGGCTGGGGCTCCCACCCTTATCTCCTCCAGCCAAGCTGCCTTAGCCCTTCCCCTCCCAGCTTCCTCCATTGTCTGGGACCCCCAGACTGGGGATGTCCATGATTGGGGGATTGGGGTAGGGTATGTATATATAGTGTACAGTGCTCTCGGGGATCCCCTGAGACATCATCACCTCCTACCGTGTAGGAGCCTTCCCTCACCCCAATACAACTATGTGCCCCCAGATCTACTGCCTGGTTACTGATAGAGGGGATCGGGAATGATGCCAGAAAACGTCTAGAGATTTCTCTGGGTTTGTCGGTTTCTCTTATCCATCTTCATCTGGGATTTTTTCCGGAGTAATTGGAGTGGCTAAAGTCCCAGCGGAGTTAATCAGGAAAGATTTCCTCAATTAGCGAATAGAGGAAAAGCTGGGTGGGGAGAAGGGAAGGCCCTTTCCATGGTTCCAGGCTTTTGCAGACAGAGGGAGGGGATCCAAGTCAAGGGTCAAGGGAGAGGACCGAGCGCCTGCAACCTGGGCTGGTCAGGGGAAGAACGAGGACTCGCTCCCTGGGGGCTGTGGAGGGGTGGGCTGGTCTAGATTGCGCCGGGAGGGCTTTGGATAGGAGTACGGGCTAAAGTGACCCGTTGGGAGAGCGCCCGGACCGGGCTTCCTCACACGCATGCGTGTCTCTCCGCCCCGCAGTTATAGCGGGCTTCACTCGACCTTCCTCCGGGTAGGGCTGGCAGGCGACGCCTGTCCATTATCGAGAAGGACCAATGGGAAGAGTGGACCGGTTCCAGCCGCGCCGCCCCGCCCACACTACGCTGCGAGCCGAGACCTTTAAGTGCCAGCTCCAGCCGCGTCTCCCGGGATTCCACGTGTGGGTCTGGGCTATGAGCCGCGGCGGCTCTGTACTTCTCAAGAGCCAGCCGCAGAGGGGCGGGAGCTCGGGGCTGCCGACTTACATAGCCCTCCTGGCCCCTTGAACACTTGCCCTTCGACTTGGCCCCTGAACAGTCGGAGGGCTTTGCTTTTTCTAGCCGCCCTAATTCCCGAAACTGACCCTTTGCCCTGTCCGGTTTAAAGGTGGGTCCTCGGCCCGCGACCCCATGGTTGGCTCTTCTCTGCCGCTTCACCCTCAGGCTTTCTACAGGGCTCCCTCAGCCCACCCTTAGGCTGCTGTTGCAACGCGCAGTGTGTTCCCAGGGATCCCCACTTTCCTCAGCTGTTCCGGGTGATCGCCAAGGCCCCACTTTTTTTTTTTAAACCCTCGTCTTCGAATCAATACAGTGGATTGGTTCCAAGGCAGAAAAGCGGTAAGGGCTAGGCACTGGACCACACAGCTAGGAAGTGTCTGTGCCTCCATTGAAACCCAGGCCCTCGTCTCTAGGACTGACTGTCAGTGCCCTGAGCCACTAGCTCGAGTTCTAGTTCTTTGCTAAACTTGGGGATACAAAAAAGCCCCCCGAAAAATCAAAATCGCGCCCCAGGGCTTGCTGGGTAAGAGGGGGCATTTACAGAAACACTGGCCTACAGTCCAGAAGCTGACCCTTCAAAGCTGGAGACCATCCGGCCAACAAGAGACCTGAAAGAGGGATGTTTATTGTCAATTATTTGTATTTGGGGAGGGGGAGAGCTCAGGAGAAGGAAGAGGCCCCAGCTTCTAGGCACGTTCAATGCCCAGCAAGGATCAAACTAAAAAGCCAGAGACTGGAAAGGCAGGAAGAGTGTGCTTATTCTATGCCAGGCCTTGTGCTGATCCAGAGCAAGGCGAAGGCTCTGCTCCCAAGAAGGGTGCCTTCTAAGACCCGGGAGACCTGGGGAGGCTTGGAACCATCTCCTGGCAGCTGAGTGGAGTCTGAATGGGAGAGGAGAGAGCACTTAAGACAGGAAAACTAGTTTTGTTGTGGGTTGGTTTTTTTTGTTTTTTTTTTTGAGCATATGAAGGGCAGTCTGGCCTCTGTTTATTTAGGAGATCTTTGAAAAACAAAAGCCCTTGAAAAGGTTTACAGAAGTGTTGACATGGTTTTACAACTTCCAAGAGATTTCTGGGTAAGTGATGCCAAGAGCCCGGAACCCGGCACACCATGGAAATCCTGAGGCCGCATGGAGGGGAAGAGAGTTTCTGGCTAGATGACAAACCATAGAACTAGTCCAGTAAGACATGAGGAGATCCTTGACTGTTGGTGACTATAAAATCGGAGAAAAAGCAAGAAAGAGGATAAAGGAAGAAGACATCCCCAAATCTGGAAGCAGACTGGCTGGGTGGGATGAGGGAGAAGGGCTTTGAGGCGGACATTCAGGGCCAGGGAGGGTTGGGGTGAGATATTCAAGTTTGAGATGTCCAAGAGGCAGTTGGAGATGGCAAGGCTGTATCTTAGGGAAAAACTACGGCTTGATGTATAGACCTGCATAAAGATGATAATTGAACCCCTGGGAGCTGATGAAATGACTGTGATAGTAAGACTGAAATAGTATTGAGTGAAAAGAGAAGGGGGACAGGGCTCAGTAGGTTGAGAGCCAGGCCTGATGATGGGAGGTCCTGGGTTCAGATCTGACCTCAGATACTTCCTAGCTGTGTGACCCTGGGCAAGTCACTTAATCTAGCCCTGACCACTCTTCTGAGATACACAGTATTGATTCTAAGGCAAAAGGTAAAGGGAGAGAGAGACAGACAGACAGGGAGAGAGAAGGGACTCTGAATAGAGACTTGGGGACACAAACAATTAAAAGGGCTTCTTGGAGGAAGTGGTACCTGAAAAGAGGTACCATGGATGTAGGAGGAAGAGCTCTCTTCTGAGAGCAAATTGTTTCTTTTTATTTGTATCTACACTGCTTGGCACACAGTAGATACTTATTGATGGATGAAGATCCCCAACAGTACCTCGTGCATTTTAGGAACTGATATATGTGGAATCAAATAGGTAGAGATATGGGGAATGTCTATTCTAGGTATAGGAAAAGTGAGTCAGGAAACCTGAACAAGTTAGTGGTCTCCCTTTATTAATTATTATATGTTTAATAAACCTTTGCCTCCTGACTTAGAAGAGATACCAAGTATTAGTACAAGGCAGAAGAGAGGTAGCAAACCGTTGGGTTAGGTGACTTGCCCAGGGTCACTCGGCCATGAAGTTTCTGAGGCCACATTTGAACCTGGGACCTCCCGGTCTCTACGCCACTGAGCCAGCTCACCCAGTGGTCCACCTTAAAGTGTCAGTGTGGCTAGACACCCTTGTGAGAACAGAGCTGCCATACTGTAAGAGTTAACCAGTCTGAAAGGAAGGGGAAGTCTTCCCAGACATGAAATAGACCAATATCTTCTCCAAACAAGATTACGGAAAGAAGACAAATATCACCTCCAACAATACATTCACAAAAAATATCTAGAACAAAACTCTTTAATGTGTTCAAGGGGAAGGAAATAAACATGTATTGGGCACCTATGGTGTGCCAGGCATTTTACAAATGTCTCATTTCATGCTCATCATAATCCTAGGAGGTGGGCACCGTTATTGTCCTCATTTCAAAGTTGAGAAAACTAAGGCTGACAGAGGGACACACAGCTAAAGAGTCTGGCTTTGAACCTGGGTCTTCCTGATTCTGTGCCCAGCACTGTCTCCACTGCCTCTGAAGGGGAAGAACAAGTAAGTACCAACAAAGTTTATTTTTTTTTGCCAAGCTAAGAGTCACCGGATCATAGATTTAGAGCCAGAGGCCTTGGGGGGCTGTACATAAGATCCAATTCTAAAGATTAGGAAACAGGTCCAGGGAAGCAAATTGATGGTACCACCAGAACTCCTTGTCTCCAGATCTACCGCTCTGCCTCTAGTATAACTGGAAGTTTGTACAGGAGACTAAAGTGAAAAAAAAATGGTGGAAAAAACTGCTGGAATCCTATCATAAAGGCCTTTAAATGCCAAGATGAATTGAAATTTTGTCCTCAGGGTAGTAGGATGTGACTTTGGTTCTCAGTCTCTTGAGCTATAAAATGGGGCTGGAGAAGAGGATGGTCAAGTGAAAGACCAGCACAGTTCTCCTTTTGGATCTCCAAGTCTTATCAAAGTTTATCTTCCTTTAGGTCCTTCAGCAGTGAATAGCCAACAACCTTGAGCAAATTCACTCATCAGGGTCCTATTTGTAGCTAATAGTGAAGACGGATCATTTCTTTGTTTAAGAATTGTCAGGTTATGATTCGCTCATACTTAAGCAACTCATCTGATTTCAAAGAAATGATTAGAGATGACAATAAATGAGTTAATCTAACCTTGATTTGGAAATCGACGCTAATAGCTGTCTTCTGATTGAACTTTAGATTTGGCCTTTAGAAAGAACAGAATTCCTCCTGCAAGGATTTCCAAGCTTGGATCCCAGAGGCATCTTAGAAGGCTGTGGAGAAAGCAGGGCCCTGGGGAGACAGTCCATCACCTTGTGACAGGCTCTAGGGATTTGAAACACTGAAGGTTCCACAATCACCAGCTTGGAAAAGCTTTTCTGCCTCGTGGGCTCTAAGGAGCCTAAGCCACTAGGGGCACGAGCTATACTGTGGTAACTCAGATTAATGTCCCCTAGGTACCTCATCATACATCTTGGAACTCATAATCCAAGTTTCTGCTCTCCAAAGATCAGAGGCTGACCTTTCAAAACGGAAGACAGGGGGCAAGGAACAAAACTGACCTAGAAGATGGACAGGGAATCTGTTTATTTTCAGTAGGCACGATCATTGGGCTTAAATACCTAGAGGTTGTAAGGGTGCCTTGACTGTCTCCCCCACAAGTAATAAACCAGGCTCAGGTAGCAGTCAGTTCTTGCCTAGATCCCCGAATATTCTTGGAGTTGATCTCACTTACGAGACAGTAAAGCCTGGGAAAGTTTCCCATGTTTAAGTTTCTCAGCATTTTTCCTGAATTAAGCTGCCCAAAGCCAGGTGACTAAGTTCCCTCGTTTGTAAAATGAGAGGAGTTTCTTGGCACTGAGAGAATGTTCTCAACCAGCTAAGAAACAATTTACCAACTAAGAGACAACTGGCAGAGAAGAGACAAGATTCTCCCAGCCCCAGCTCTGAAAAGGGGACAATTTAGTGTTAAACACTAAATGTTTAATTCTCCCCCAGCATAGTCCTAGGACTGTGACCAATCTCAAATCTAATTGTGAGAAACCCCACAGGTTGCTCTCGGAACTCCTTAGCCAACCCACCCATTTATTTCTGGAACTTCTCACATACATGGATGGTGGATGGGGCTGGCTTTAAGGTGAGTCACCGTACCACCATTTTACCTACCAGCTACACTTTTTGGAGAAGGAGGGGGCCTGACTCAGGCAGAGGAGGAAATATCAGTAAAATTGCTGCTCTTCATGGTTTTCCTTCCATGATTTCTCCAGGAACTTTGCTTTAAGGAAAATAGTTTTGTAGGCGTGGGGGGAAGCTCTTCTCCTCCTGGACCTTTTTTTGTATCATGGACCCCTTTAGCAGTCTGGCAAAGCCTAATGTATAGATCTCTTCTCTGAATGTTTTTAAATGCGCAGAATACATAAAATTCAATAATTATATTGAAACACCCCCCCTACACACTCATAAATCCTTTGGAATCTATTTACAGACCATTTGGTAGGGGTTAAGGTTAAGAATACCTTAATTCTGTCTTTGTCTCCCCCTTTGTCCTTTCCTTTCCCCCTTCAGGGACCCCACACATAAACACAGCCTCAGAGACATCCACTAATCACCCCATTAGCTAGAAACCACCATCGGTACAAATCTCCTGTTTTCTCGTCTCCCTCGGCTCTGGCATCTCTCTCTCTCTATCCCTCCGCAATGGTCTCACCCCACACAAGGGCGAGGCATTTCCTCCATCTCACCTCCCTGGAGATCATTCATAGGGAAACACTGGGGGGTTGGGGTGGGTAAGAGGACAACACTGATTTAGCAGGAAGGCCATACCTCTCCAGTTGCAGGTTGCCTGGTCCATTCCCACAGCAGTCATTGCCTTTCCATAACTGTATACCAGGAGAAAACAGGTCAGAGAGAAAAGGAAAAGGGTGTGGGAGCGAGCTAAGGAAGGAGACTGATGAAACAAAGAAGAGATGAACATCCCAGGAGCCAAGTTCAGAACGGGAAACTTCCATATCTGAGAGATATTAGAATTATGGTGTAAAGTTTAGTTTTTGCCAAAGGTAGGAAGGATCAAGACAACCACTGAGATAGTAAAACCTGGGCATTTTATTAAGAAACATCTTTTATTTTTAAAACAATTGTACAAAAATTGTAAATATATATATATATATATCTGTATATGTATACATACACGCTCATCAGAATCAAACACTATTTCAATAACATCCTAAATAGAAAAAGAGGAAAATATTTAGGTTTTCCTAAAAGTGTTGTGTATATAAAACTGTCAGACAACTTGAAAAATTGAGGGCACTTGGAGAAACAGTTTCTGTGCTGAGCGATTTGAGGGGGAAGAGGCACACAGGGAAATGGGGAATAGAAGGCTGATGAAAAGGGCAAAGCTGGACACAAAGCAAGATTCCTGAAGCTGAGAGGGCAGCATGGCTAGAGGCTGTGACCTACATTAATGCTGTGAAACACCCTCTAGAACAGGGCCAGGGTGCAAGGGATGGAGGGGGAAGGGCAGAGAGAGACAGGAACTCGCAAACAGAGAATGGAAATGACCAAGTAATTATGTTCTCCCTGTGTGGAAAAACCTCATTGTGGTAGGTGCAGTGGGGTCAGGGAGGCAGGAGGTGAGGTGGAGATTTAGGGCCACCATTTCCTGCTGATCACATGACTATTACAGTGTAGGACTGTCACCAGCATCTCCCCTTCAGCCCTGTGAGGCTCAGAAAAGACAGCACCTGGAGTTCAGAGCTGCTCACAGCCTCTCCTGCTGGTGGTCCCTAGGCCGACTGGAAGGTCGTCATTCAGAGAATTCATCAAATGAATAGGAATCTGGGGTATTTAGCCATCATGTGTAAGAGAAAGCAGCATATAGGGCATTAAATCCTGACATTCACCTCACTTGAATGATTGCCTCTAGCCTTTCAAGGCTGGGTCTGCATAGCTAGAGTAAAAAGTATAAGGCAGTCCAAAGAAATTCAGAAAGGACCATCTTCATTTAGCCTAAGTTTCCTGGAAGAATTAACTCTATCCTGGCATCATTTGACTATAAAAATACCTATCATTTTGGGAACAGTGACAGGAATTCTCACAATAGTCCCAAGAAGTCTGGGGAAAGAGGTCCAGAGAGCTGGATCCCTCTTCTCTAAAGGCTCTGCCATGGTGAGAAGAGAGGCCTAGTGCTTCCTACTGAATTACGGAGCTCCATTTCCAGCGTCTGATGCTATTGTGAAACATCGAGCATCTGCAGTACCAGTTGTACCACATGCCAAGCAAATCCTTCAGAAGCCCAGGCTTGGGTCACCCTGGATACTCGCTTTTCAGCCTTCTTCAAGGCACTCTTCACAAAGAAACCCAAACCAAGAAATGAACAGTCTTTGTTCCCCTCTCTCCCTCACAACTCCACAATGAATCTAAGGAGAAAGTATTACTTCTTAGACCCTAACACTCATTCTACATAGTTTTTCTTTGGAGTTGAACCCTGAGGAAAGGAAAATGTGGAAAAATGTATGTGTGTGTTTCTTTATTCATGCATATGTATGTGTATATACAGATATACACATGTGTAAACCCAGTAAAAGGTACCAATAAAATATGAGTCACTCAAAGCCACTCCCTAAATGGATAGCCCTATGATGAATTCAGTTCTTTGAAAGCAAAATAAAGAAAACAAGTCATTTTATGTCACAGATTCCTGATATTACTGAATTAAGAGGACCTATTATTTAAAGCTATAGTCAGTGTTGGGGGGCAGAGGGAATGGGACATCAAAACACACACACACACACACACATGTGTCTATGTGCACATATGTATGCATCTTGAATTATTTTATTTAAACTGAGAGGTCCCCAGAAGGACAGTGATGGGAAGGGATTACAAATTCATATCTCACTTCCCCTAAAGCTAGGAAGGAATTTTTTCCTATTGGAGAAAGAATAAGACAAATTGCCCTTAGTTTAAAATGCAAGCCTAGGGGCTCCTGACAGTAATACTGACATTTCTTAAGCAGCTTTTCTTTTAAGAGAGACAACCCCTGGGGCCCCAAATTTCCTTCTCATTAGTACTGACTCTCTAACCATCTCCCTAAGGAATAGGACCTGCCATCTAGCCCTTTGTGACTATTCTGCCAATAAGCTCTCTCTGACCCTCTAAAGCCAGATCAGGCAAGGAAGAGCTGCCATGTTGTTCCCTAGAGCTGTGGCAATTACCTACCCCAGCAAGTCCCAAGAAGATACTCAGAACTATGGGAATTACCATCATTTAACATCAAACAACTTCTCAAAGCACCCTGATTTGAACTGCTGTCACATAACCAAAGACCTCGATCCTACCTCCCTTCTCAGTGCAAAGCTCTCTATTCCAAGAGGATAAAGATGCCACGGTATGACTGATGGCTCACTCTTTCCCACCAACAATATACCCTCTTCTCCCACAAAAACACCCCTATCACCCACCTCCATGACTTGTCAGGAACACTGCCATTCAAGAAATGGGCAGAGGAGAAGAGGGTCCAGTGAGAGAAGTCAAGGGTAACTTGTATCAACATGCCAATCAAAATGGGAAGGGAGTAGAGAGAGGTTCTGGGTATCTGGAAGGAAACACACAATTGCCAGATGAAGAAGGGAAAAGTAGAATAAACTTGTACTACTTAGATCATATCTACAGGCCAAGGTTGTTTGGCCTGAAGAGCTTCTATGGGTTGAAAAAAAAAATGTATTTAAGTCGACACATGACAAAGACCCCTGAAATGGACTCTGTTCCAATTTCCCCTTTGATCTTGTTTAAATCTAAGACTACAAATAGGAAACAACACATGCGCATACACAACTAATTCCTGGTTTCCCAAAGGGAGTTGAAAACAGAAAAAAACACCATAAATGGGATCAAGAAGGTTGAGACCTCAGGTCTCCTTCCCAAGCCAGAGGAAGCCTCCAAGAGCTACCTTCCTCCTTGCCCACATGGAGATGCTGCATGACAGGCCAGGCTGAAAGCTTTAGAGAGACCTGGCTGATGTGGCCACTAGCTGAGACCAATTTCCAAAATTGATTAAATGAATATACAGCAACATAGCCAAATCCAATTGTTAAACTGTTTTTTGAAATTCCGTTTTCAATCTAGTCTAAGCCCAAATTGATTCTGAAACTCGAAAACTGCATCAAATTGCTTGGCTAATCAAGGTAAATGGAGCCATGTTAACTGTCAAGTTTTTTTCCAAATTAAAAATGCCTGTTTTCCCCATGATCACTAATTAAGACAACCAGATTCTAAACAGTCATTTGAGTGTTTACTTGGCTCATCTCTCCCTGGGTTTCTTCCCCTGCTTTGCAACAAAAGAAGAAAGGCAGTAATGCTAGAGGGAGGGGGCCCTTCTCTGAAACATAACCCTGGCCTACCCTTATATTCCCTTTCTTCCATGTTCCTTTATAAACATTTTTTTCCCCTGGAAAAAAAAGTTTAAACTGGCACATGTGAAAAATGAAGAAAACACTTTTCAAATGGCATGTTTTTTTGTTTTTTCTTTTGTTTTTAGTCAAGTCTTTGGTTCCTTATTTTACAACACTGATAATTCTGATTTAGTCACTCATCGGTGGTGTGTTAACATTCACTGAAGGCAGAGCACCACTTTTCTAAGTGCTGGGGGTTAGGGAAGAGGGAAAGGAAGACATGAAAGGAGAGAAATAATTAAGCAAATTCACTCATCCCAATCTAGATGAACACAGAACAATGAAACACCCTTCGCCTTACCTCTGACATTATGCATATATAAGTGGATGAATCTAAACCTCAGGGAAAGGCACAGGTGGATCAAGAATGCTGCTTAGAGCTGTATACCTGGTACCAGAAGGTCTGTCTTGGAAAAGGCCATCTTCTGATTCCCCAGGTTTGAGTGGATTTCATACATAGCCTCCTAGCTTCTGCTGCCCTTCCTTTCCCAATGAGGTCAGGCTTCTGAGGCTCCATATTGCCTGCGACACTCCAGATAAGTACTGGCATTCTGGGCTGTCAAAGACTTTTAACTTTTTAAAATGGTACCCCAGGTATGACATAAAACAGCTTCAAATGTGTCAGGCAATCGCCTAACAGTTCTTTTCGGTGCAGATAGGCAGGCAGTCCAGGGCAGCTAAAGATCAGCAAATTATTTTGAATACAGGGTATTATTTCCTTTTATCTTCTCTAAACTTCATCTAGCAAGTAGGCATGTATTGTAAGTCCAAGGCAAATTTTAGGTCACTTGCTGGTAATATTACTAAAAAGACTGGGTGTGCAGGGGAGCTATCATAGCAAATAAAAAACTCTTGGGGCTTAAAATTAGAGATCTAGTCATAAAAAAGAACCAAAAAACCCCCTAAACCTTTATGCTTGAAACAAATCTTATGAGTTGAGAAATTTGGTCCCCATTCTTTGGGTCCAGAAGACATCTCCCCATAAATTATGTTTTAATTTTCCAGTTGCATGAAGAGATCTCCCCAGTCCACAGGGCTGTGTCCTACTGTTAATTCTTTTTTAAAAGTCCTGGATATTTTAAAATAGGTGGTTTTTTTTTCCTGTTGTGTTTTTTTTAAGTACGAAAAAGAAAGGGGGATAGAGGGTAGAGGCCTGAATGTTAGGATGCAACAGTTTCCATGGCAACATCAGCATGAGGTTCCACAGTCCCTACTGACCCTGTAACTTCTGTTCCCCTCCCTTCCACTTCTTCTTCTGTAACCACGACAGCATCCACCTCAGCCACCTCCTCTACTACTGTGATCTCAGTTTCATCTGGCTGTTGCCGGGACATGGCCTCTAGCTTGAGACGATATTGCTCCGCTTCCTGCTCTTTCTTTAGTAACTGATGTCTGTATTCCTGGGCTCTGCGATTGGCCTCCTGGAGCTGCTGTTGTAGCAATTCTCTTTCTATGTCTTCCTGTAAAAGTAAAGCAGAATCAATTTGTGTCTGCCAACCTCCTGGGGAGGAAGAAAATGCTTTAGTATTGCACCAACACATCCAAAAGAGAAGGCTTTCATTCTCCCAGACCCTCCTCTCTTCTCAGTTCTTCTAGTAGACACCAGCTCCTTATTCTCACTTGCCCTACTCACAAACCAAATCTGATGTTCAGTCTTGTCATTCATTCTACACTAATGCCATTAGTCACAGACATATCCTTCTCTCCATTCACCCCATTCCCACCTGTTTAGGTCCCCTTGCTTTGGGTTTTTTCCTATATCATTCATCCCCCTTCCCCCCACCCCCCACTTAGCTGCCAAGGTGGTCTTCTCTGACCTGACCATGTCAGCTTCCTACTCAACCTGAACTACAAAGGCTCCTGCCACCCTCGAGACTAGTCATGACTGCTTTGTTTGGCCCTTGGCAGCTCAACTCCCTTTGCCTCCTTTGTACACTCTGCTTCTTCCAGGCGATACTCCCAAATCAGGCCTCTGTTCCCTCATTACTCCTCTTAGCTTTCCTGCTTTCCCCACTGCCTCTTTCCTCATCTTCTCTGTAAATATCTGGTGTGTATCCATTTACACACTGACTCTCCCACCAGGACGTAAGCTCTTGATGCTTTATTGTTTTGCAGACTTTTAAATGCTACATAAATAAAATTTGAGCTGTTATGGTGGTTGTTTTCCTCAGCACTGAGAACTGACTCAAATTTTGACAGGACCACAAAGATGGAGAAAAGCTCAGGTCTGGACCATGATTAACTGGCTGCTGCTTTCCTCCACTAATGTCATGAATATTACCTTGTCTTCATCCACGCCGTCTATCACTTCTTCTGTCCTTTGTTTTTTGGCCACTGGCAACTCTTCTGCTGCTTCTTCCTCTTCTGTTTCCTCTTCAATAATGGTCTCCTCTGCAACCTGACCAGCAGGTACAGTTAGAACTACAAGCCAAGGAACACCAAGGGGAGGAAGTGAATACACAATAAAAAATATAGGTCTTGTAGTTTATGGATCTGGGGATTTTCTACCCAAATAAATCAACACTGAAAAGCTTAATAAGACATGGAACTGTCTGCTAAATCCAGATAGGGCTATAGCCACATTTTAAAGTTCTTAAGAGAGTTGGGGTGCATAGTGAAAATCACTAAAGCTTTAAGGAGCGAGGCATGCTATGTGATGAGTAACCAAGAATAAAGACTTAATTTTCCTTTTTTTATTGTTTGGTATGGAGGTTTTGGGAATGGACAAGTATATTTGCTAATGGGATTAATGGAGATGGAGTGAAATAGTAGAAACAATCTAAAGAATACCCAAAGTACCAATGTGAACCGTTCACAATAGCATAAAACTTCTGAGTAACTCCTAAGAGACATTACTATTCATAACAAAGAAATTATAGTAAATTTTCACTTATCTGTGTTAACAGACATGAGCTCTGGCAAAGATCATCTAAAACAGACTTTTTAGATTTGGCTTCAGGATGCTTTAGTGTATTTATTTGCCTTATTAAATTGAAGTTATGGGGGGGAAATTAACTTGGGTTGACTTTATAATTAATTTATAGTTCTTGAGTATATTTCAAATGACAGCATGTTTGAACCCTTCCCACTGACAAGTAGCCAGGAAAGACCATCCTGGCAACTTGAAATCTACTAGAAGTAATCTAATCTATAAATGCAGACAATAGACAAAATGTAAAATGTAAAAGAGTTGATATTTGCAATTCTCAACACAATGCATTTTTCTTTTAAGAGTAAACTAGGGATAGGGATTTATGATTTTGATCTAATAGGGAACTTCCAGGTGAGGAAACTCCCCCTATCAATTCAGATTGGCCCTTCCTCTGAATTTTGTCCTAGAGAGTAATCTAAGGTACTGGAAGGTTAAATGACTTGTCAGAGGATCTTCATAGCCAGGAGGTATTCGAAACAAGTCTGGATCCTAGGGATTCCTGATTTCTAGGCTGGTTTTCTAGCCACCACATTAGGGAGCTTTCAGGAGTAAGGATCTCTTCAACATTCACATATTCTACATATAGATAAAAATGCAAATGAATGTAGCTTCTCATCCCAATTAACTCAGCTTTCACTAGTTCAGCAAATTCATAAGGGAAATCTCAAACCCACCTAAAAAGAATCTAGGAACATAACTGTGTAGATGACTTTGATGACAGGCCTCATAAGACCTGATTGTATTGTAAATAAAGTTTTTATTCCTTCTTACATTTTTCTTCTCACTATGGACACAAATTCTTTTTTTTTTTTCAATGAATCTGAGGATGGGAAAAGTCTCACATAGCATCACACAAACCAAGAAGTGTGGGACTCTGAATAGAATTTATAGGTTTGGTTGACACTTGAGTCATAATGGTAGAGAGAAAGGTGACTATACTGATCCTTTTCTCACTCCAAGACATTTTTAGAAAGCCTGAAGGAAGCTGAGATAGTCTAACTTCATTTTTATTCCAATCCTTGCAAAATCCTGCAACCTCTACCAATCCATCCTAAATTGATTTTATATTCAAGAGAATTTAATTTCTGCTTTGTCTTCTAATGGACAACTGTATAAATAGGCTGACTCACCTTGCTGTCCATCTTGCATAGTCACAATGAATGGATGACCAATACCACCAGCAGGAATTGCAGTCTGGAGATTACTCAGGGGGACTCCATCTGTCACTATGGTGATGACCCTTTGGCCTCCACTCCCCACTACTTGTTGGATTGCTGAGTCTACAGAATTTGCTTCCATGATTTCTTCTGAATTGGCTAGAGATAAAAGAGGTATAATTTTTTTTTTAAACCCTGGCATTTTAAAAACAGTACTATAGCCCTATATAACTCCTTGAAACAATAATATTAAAAAAGATCTGATGCAACCTCTCCAGCCTTATCTCCCCTCATTAATACTTTTTGTACACTGGGCACTCTATGAAACAGCCAAGCTGGCCTCGTAACTAGCTGCTCCCCCAAGCCTCAAAGCCCATTTCCAAGACTTCTGTTATGCTCTTCATTTCTACTTTTCCAAATCCTCATCTTCCTTGTATGACTTGCCCATAAAGCCTATTTCCCCTGGTTACTAGTACTCTCTCCCTTCAAATGACCCTATAGTTATATATCTGCATGCAGTACTCTCCTGGTAAAATATAAGCTTCTTGAAGGTGTGGACTTACATATAATGTCCCTGTCATCTCCACTGAGCAGAATGCCATGCACAGTAGACTTAATGTTTACTGAACTGAATGGCAGACAGAACATCATCTTCATTACTATTCAAGTGTTGCTTTTAGGTACAAACAATTAAGACCAATTCCCTAAGAGAATACCTGAAATATTACTGGATGACTCCTTTCAACCTTCAAACTGCTACTTGTTAGAAACTTTCCTTTCTCTATGGCCACATCTACTGGCTATGGCTCACTGATTTGAAGACTCTTACTTTCAATCTGAGAAGCACATTTTCTCACCACTACTTAAAAACCAGCAGAGAAAATAAAAACTAGATGAGTACACATGCTATGACAAAGACACAGGTAATCTATTTTGATATGAGATATTTAAGCTGGCTATTCAGACTCAAAGTACATCAAAACATGGCATACAATATCTCTGAAAGATCATCTAATACAAATTAAGACACTTCATTCAATGTGAAGTAATTGAAGTCCCAGTAGACACACCAAGGTTGCAAGAACACAAAGGAATGACTCAGTCATTCTCTGATATTATTCAGCTGACTGATTACATCACTTGGCAACTTTTCTTTCTGATGTTCAATGAGTTCCCATTACTTTTTTGGAGCTGCTTCTAATTAAGCACAATTTTTTAAAGTTTCACACAAATTAAATCTGCTGGAGACTTAAAGAAAGAATAAATAAAAAGGACTTTCACTAGTCACTTACCCGTGGCTCTGTGGGAGTTAGAAAGAGGAGCTGATGCCTCAGCCAGAGCAGCTAGGGTGGCCAGCACTGAGGTGGTAGAATTTGAGAACTGTACTGTTGAAGAATGGGAATCACCTACTGGGGGGAAAAGGTAGATGAAGTCTAGCAGAGTCAGGGTGATTTGAGATGAATTAAAATTTTAAATGATGGTCTTAATCTTCCCCTCCAATCAACACTAATAGGCATCATATTTAAGTGAACTTATTTAAGGTTAAAAGCAAACACTTTCCTTGAATAAAGGGTAAACATGAACGTGGTGGGTACATGTGCAACTGAGATTCCCTCTCTCCTTCCCCTTCTAAATTGATTCCTATCTGGTTGCTACTATTTAGCATCAGCAGCTAACAGGTCCAGGGCATTCCCCATTTTCCACTCTTTGGTGGTGGCAGCAGCAACAGACAGGTTACACAGTTTCCCTTATCCCCGGCTGCCATAGTGGTGGTTGAGCACTTCTTAGCCAGAACTCTTACTCAACACTATATAGACAGCTATGGTATAGTTGGAAGAACAGTGAATTCAGGAACAGAAGAACTGGACTTAGTCCTGTCTGCTTCTCACAGGATGTGTGATCTTAGACAAGCTATTTAAACTTCTCTATTTCCTTATCTCTAAAATGCAAACTATACCTCATCAAAAGGGTTATTCTGACAATCAAAGAAAAACATAAGGGCTTTGCAAATGTATGCAATTATTATCATTATTACACTATTATCACTGCTGCCCTTGTTCTTACCAGCAGGACAGGTGGGCAGGAGGTAGCTAGGTGGGGAAGACAACCCAAACAGCAATTATAGGGGAAACTAGAATCTTCCGAAGCAAAGATCCAGATAGTTTTAACACTGGATCATGTAATACATACAAATATATATTTGATGTTAACACTTGACTAGATGTCTAGTCCAATTATGTATTGGTTTAGGGCAATGATGGCAAACCTATGGCACAGGGCCAAAGATGGCACACAGAGCACTCTCTGTGGGTACTCAGTCACCATTCTCCCTCCCTGCACCCCTATAATTTGTTACTAGAAAGGCAGAGGGACTTGGGAGGAGCTGCTCTCCTTCCCCTACTGTGCCTGATGACATTTTTTCACATCCCCCCTCTGCCCAGAAGCCCAGTAGGAGAGCACAGGGGGTAAGGTGGGCAGCTCACAGGCAGCAGAGCTGGAGGGAGGGAAGCAGAATGCCAGGGCCACTCCCCTCCCCCTTTCTATACTGGCTGAAAACATTCCTTACTTCACCCGCCCCTGTGCCCAGCAGCCCAATGGGAGCATTTTCTCCCTCCCCAGTGTGGGGTAAGGGGGGAGGGGCACAGCACAGTGTGGGGAGTGGGGTGGGGGTGGGGCCTGGCATTGAAAGATTTGCCATTGCTGGCTTAGGGCTTTAACTTTGTCATATGACTATCCTATATTATTATTTTTATTGTCTAAAAGTAACCCTTACCTTCTGTTTTAGAATTGATACAAGTATCAGTTCCCAGGGAGAAGAGTGGTAAGGGCTAGGCAATGGGGATTAAGTGATTTGCTCAGGGTCACACAGCTAGGGAGTTAAATTTGAACCCAGGACCTCCCAAATCCAGTACTGGTCTGAGTCAGCTAGTTGCCTTTATACTATTTATTATTGAGACAGTAATCTCCTAGAAGGCAGGCTCATCATACATAGGTCTACCCTATGTTATATACAGTGATCCTAAAATGGCTTCATATGAATCAAATTTATGTGAAATGAATAATCTTTTAATGTTGCATTACAATTTCGAAAATAATCTATCTTCTTTGCTGACTGGTCTTCAACTGGCAATGATTCCTAACATTTTGGCCTAGTGACTATTTATAGTCCTATCTCAGTGGAGGGATTTATGATCTGTAACTCTTAAACTTAACAAATTTCTGGGGGTGCATTTTTTCATGACAGTAAGTCTCTTTTCATAATGTAAAGAACTCTCTTAGTTTTCTTAACTACTTGATCTCTAAGCTTTTATGATGGCATTAGTTGTGATGCCCTTTGGTCCTTTTAAGAAAATGGTACAATTTTGATTAAATAATTTTTTTTAATTTTATAAACTAGACAAAACAAATGAATTTGGAAAAAGTTAATTGAGAAAAGTCTTGCAAATTTCTCTGATAATAGTCTCATCTTTAAGAGAATATATAATGAATTGATTCAAGTTCATAAGAAAAAAACCTGTTCCTCAGTGGTCAAATATAGATAAGCAGTTTTCAAAGCAAGAAATACAAACAATTAAAAACCATACAAAATGCTTCAAATCACTAATGATTACAGAAATGTAATTTACAGCAACATTTCACACCTTTAGGACTGGTTAAAATAGTAGGAGAAGAAAATGAAAGATGCTGGAGAGACTGTGGGAGAATAGGCACACTAGTACATTGCTGGTAGAGCTGTGAACTGGTTCAGCTATTCTGGAAAGTAATTTGAAACTATGCCTCAAAAGTCACTAAATCCAGTTATACCTCTACCAGTCCTATGCCTAAAAGAGATCAAAGAAAATAGAAAAGTTCTCATATGCAAAAAAAAATATTTATAGCAACTCTTCTGAAAGAAGCCCCAAACAGGAAACTCAGGGGTTGTCCTCCTATTGGGGAATGACTAAATTGTGGTATATGAATGTAAAATCTTATTGTGCCATAAGAAATGTGCATTACATAGAAAATTGGGAAGACTTCTTTGAACTGATGCAGAGCTAAGTGAGCAAAACTACTTCACACAATAAATTGTTATAAAACAAACTGTTATAATATGATATATAAATAAAAAACATTATAGAGAAAAGCAACTGTGAAAGACTTTAGAACTCTGATAAATGCAGTGATAAACCATGAATTCTGCAGAAAGAAGAAAACAGTCCACTAACATTCTGCTAGAGAAGTGATAAACTCAAATTGCAGAAGAAATGTATGCAGGGTGTCCCAAAAGTCTAGGGGGTTTTAAAGCTTTGATCGCTTAAAAATAATAAGCTATTATTAATAAAAATAAATGTTATTAAAGTTGCACTAAGACTTTTGGGATGCCCTGTATTTTGGACATGACCAATGTGATCAAAGAGATAAAAGAAAAAAGAAATGAACGCCATATACAAAAAATTTTATAGCAGTTTTTGTTGTTATAGCAACGAAATGAGGGTAAAGGTTTAAAAATCATATCATAGCATGTTAGGAGAGGGGAAACAGAATTATTTATTTATAACTCGAAACATAATCAAAAGTCTCAGTCCAAGATTAATTGGAGGCTTGACGTAAAGGAAACTGTCACTAGCCAATCAATCTCAATGTTAGTGATAATTAGAGCAGATCCCAATGTAATCACTGTAAATCCAAAGGCAACAAGATGCCTTACACTTTGAGTCTGATGGAGCTAAGGGGTCAGTTTGATAAAAATAACATGCTGGTAATACATATTAAAGCCACTCTACTATCTGCACTTATAGAAGGCAATAGAAGCAAGGAAAAGTCCAAGCATCAGAGAATCCAAATTATTTATTTCAAGTTTTGTAATGCTTTATATTAAAGGATAGTATATTTGTTTACTATCAATATTTAAAACTAATTTGTAAACTTCCCCAGGGTACATATAAGCTGATTGATGGTTGGGGGTACATGGCCAGGAAGATTCCAGGTTGCACAGGATCTAAAGTCTGAAATTTTTAAACTATTACAGATAATTCACATGAGGACAACTGAAAGCCCAGGATAGGATTTAAACTCTGCAATCTCTAACCCCAAAAGTATAAAAATTATTATAAATTCATCTGTTTTTTTTTTTTTAGAAAAAGGGATACTTTTGAAGTAACAGATACTGAGAAACTTAAAATGTTAAAATGAAAAAGAAAATCTTTCACCTGACTAGCATAACCTGGATTTTCCCCACTTCTTTTCTCCCCCTTTTTTCTATGTGTATTAACTAGCAGGAAAGTCAGCAAGTTATAGAGAATTGCTGAGCAAATTGCTTCATGAGTAATAGACCATAGTAAAGATACCATTTCAATTTCAGATTGACTGTAGCAAGTCATTTGCTAGACCAAATAGCCAAGAAGACAGTTGAGTATTTAGCATAAACATCACAAGCAATGTAAACCTGTAAACCTGGCCCATGACAATGGAGACCAAGGCTCTCTGTGGGCCAAGCACTGGAACCACATCAAGTCTTTGTGCACTTTGATTCCCAAATAAATATCCAAAGTCACTTCCCTGGATATGATTGGAGATGTAGATCTAAACAATCATCCTAGTGCAAATATCAATAATACAATCAATAGGTCTTGATCAATGACACATGTAAAACTCAGTGGAATGGCTCGTTGGCTATGGGAGGGGGGTGGGAAGAGGGGAGGGAAAGAACATGAATCATGAAACCATGGAAAAATATTCTAAATTAGTTGATTTAATTAAAATTTTCAATTCAAAGTCACTTCCCTGAGTGTGATCTGAGAATAGTGTTTTTTGTGTCTGGGCAAGATTAAAAGAACTGTTTTTAAAATTATCCATCCAAAGCAAAAGGTGGCTTATCACTCATAAGATGAAGAGCAATACTATCCCCTAGTGGTCACAACAGAGAAAACATTAAGAAGCAATTATGCCATGTGTAGAGAAAAAGATTTTCCCCTCCTTTAAATAACGCAATTTTTATGCTTTCTCCAATACTTGGAACACTGAACCAGGATTATGAATCTTCCTTTTATCTTAGCGTTAAGGATTAAAAAAGTCAAATATTAAGTGAGATGAAATTAATGGAATAAAAAAGAGATGCCTCAAATTCTTCTACTTCAAGGTAAGTATTTGTAAAAACAATTGATAAACTTGCTAAAACATTTGAATGCAAGAACTACAAAGACTCCATTTCTAAGCAACGTGCAAAAACACACTCTTAATTTCTTTGAATAGCTGTTAAGTTGCTTCCAGTCATGTCTGACTTTGCAATCCCACTTGGGTCATGATACTGGAGTAGTTTGACATTCTTTCTCCAACTCATTTTACAGATGAAGAACTGAGGCAAACAGGATAAAATGACTTGCCTTAGGACACAGATAATAAGTGACTGAGGCTGGATTTGAACTCAGGAAGATGAGTCTTCCTCCTTCCAGGCCCTGTATTCTATCTATTATACCACCTAGCATATAAATATTTTAACTTCAGGGTTACAACTGGATTTAAAAAAAAACTTTAATCAATTACTACTTTTCTATATTTGTGGCACCTCTAGAACATTTATATCCTATTATTTTTCTCATAATGGAGTGACAAACACTTCTCCACTTTTATTTTAGAGATAAACACGGTACTTAACATATTAAATTAATTATTTATATATATATTATATATATATATATATAATTTATATAATAAATTAAGTACAGCTCTTCTGTAGCAAATTTCATTTTTAATCAGAAAATGTACCCAAATATATTCATAGAATCACATATTTAGAATTGAAAGTCACCACAGAGGTCAACTAGTCCTATTTTATAATAAGGAAGCTAAGACCTAGAGAGTTTAAGTGAATGCCCCAGAGTCACAAAGGTAGTGACAAGAGGCTGAATTTGAACACAGGTCCTGATTCTCAATCTAGTGCTCTTTTCTTCTGTACTTTATTTTCTGTGCCACTTTGCCCCAAACAGAAATTAAGGTAGAAACATAAATTCCACCTATTAAGAAATCTCTTCCTATTAATACTATTTACAGAGACACTAATGAGAACCATAACTTCTACTATCTACTATGTACTAAGCCCTTTACAAATATTCTCTCATTTGATCCTCAACAACCCTGCAAAGCTATTATGACCTTCATTTTACAGTTGAGGAAACGAAGGCAGTCGGCAGTGAAAGGACTTGGTCAAGGTCACACAGTTGGTAAATGTCAAGTTGTATCTGAACTCAGGTCTTCCTGAGGCCAGGCCCAGAGCTCTGCGTACTGCAGTACCACCTATGCTTCTCTAGTACAAAGGAAAACCTGCTATCATCCTCTGGACTTCGGATGAGGCAGTCCGCTCCACACTTGTGGGCCTGTTACCTGCAGTGGGTTTGGTGCTGGCTGAGGACACAAGGCTGGCCAGGTTGACCACTTCTCCAGACGTGAAGATGAAGGGAGCAGCCATCGTCACTGTGTTGGCCATTGGGTTGGCTCTCTCAGGATTGGCATTCACCTGGTTCTGCATTGCCTCCTACCAAACAAGGCATGACTTTTCAAAATCAGAATGCTTATTTTAGCCTTATTTATACAGTTATTCAACAGCTCCCTTGACAACGGTCTACCATCCAGAACCAGTTCCAGCACAAAATGTCTCAGGGAGTTCAAAATGTCCCAGTGTTTGCACTGGGGCTGTTGGGTTTTCTTCTCAGACAAAAGAAACAGAGATGTTTAGTCACTTTCCCAAGGTCATTTATGTCTTAGAAAAACAAAGTGCTACTGTGTTCAAGAGCTCAAAAAGACAGGCAAACTCTTTAAATCTGGTGTTAAATCCCCTAATGAAGGGGCAAGACTACCCTTCTGGCACTGAAGCTTCTATGGTCCTTGTGCTTATCTGCCTCTATACAGTCAGGAATCACCTCCTGGGTTTGGAACAACAACATACCCTACTCTTCCTTGGAAGAAAGGTCAAAGTATATACACCAACCCAGAAAATGACTCTCAAATTTGGAACATGAGCTTCTGAAGTCTAATTTCCATATAACTACTTTTCTTTGGCTGAAGTCAAGATATCTTCCCTTTAGAATTTGTATTACCAGAAACAGTTTTCCCCAAACATGCTCAGGGCTAAAAAAAATCCCTGTTACATAAGGAAGTTTAAATAAGGAACTGAGAGGTGAACAGGGCAACAAGTCTGTAGGGAGCTACTTATGGGGAAAATAGACACAAAAGAAATTAAAAATTGCATCAATTTCTCTATAGAGTCAACTTAATTATCTACAGCTAAATTTTAAATCTGCTTCCTTGTGATCCCAAACATGATTATGATACACCCTCCCCTCCCAACCAATAGCCTTCAGAAAAAGTGGAGCAACAGTTAAAGATTTGCCCAGATCAAACATAACCAGAAAGACAAACCTCTTGGAAGGAAACAACACAACAAATCCCAAAGCCAAATAAACAGGAATTATTTTAGGATTACCCATACTATCACTCCCTTTGAAAAGTACAAACTAAGTTGACTAGAGTATGTTACACAGACAGTTTTTAAAAGGGATTTTAAAAAATTAAGGTATTACTTTGAAAGGGTTGGGAAAATTCTATTTTGGACCAATTTTTTAAACTTGTTTGAATAGTATCAAGGAAAACAGCAATAAAAAACAGTAGCTGCAAACCTGGAGAATGACGAGAATCTCAGGGTTGTTTTTCTCCAGAGCGATGTCAAAGGCAGATTTATCAAATTTGCTGAAGGCATGGACATCAGCTCCATACTTAATTAGGAGTTCTACAACATCACGATGATGGTGTTCTGTGGCCCAATGCAAAGCAGTCATTTTCAGCATGTCCTTGGCATTGACATCAGCACCATTCTGCCACCAAAAAAACAATTTTCACTCAGATGACAGATACAAGGCAATAGTTATGAGTTTCCATCACAAAGATGGAAGGATTACTAGAGAACTGTACATATTCCAATTTGGATCATGCTTAAGTAACTTCAAAAGAAAGCACCTTCAAATTCTCTCTTGAAATGCTGCTAAACAAGCTACACAGTCTGGAGAGAGGTCTTTTTTTAAGAAGAGTACTAAGCCACTGAGATAAGGGAGCAATATTTCTCAGTAAGTGAAAAAGAACACATATTTGTCTTATTATATCCATAATGAAATCTAGGTGCTTAGAAAATAAGGGACTATCTGCTCATTATTCCACATTGTCAGTGTGAGAAGAGGCCAGCTCCCCTCAACCACTCTTATCCTTGAGAAAGATTAATTTTCCTGCCCCCGGAGCCTTGCTTTCCCACCCCAAACCCTCTCTGTCCACAGCTCCCTCCTGCCCATTCAGCCATGAAAACCAAAGTGCCAGGTAAGCCTCTGCAGACCTGTCTTAGAGGAACATGAATGTTTCTCATTGATATATGACTCAACCCAATCACTTCTTGCATTACCCGGACAAGCAGCTCCACGATATGTGTGTGTCCATCTGCTGCGGCCATATGCAAGGGAGTTCTGTCTACCTTAGTCCTGGCATCCCTGCTAACCCCTGCTCTCAGGAGCACTTCCGCTGTGGAATAATGACCATATTGGGCTGCGAGATGGAGAGGTGATGTTCCAAGCTGTGGAGAAATAATGCTGATTGAATGTGTGCACATCCTGGACTTGTACGATGGAGGACAAAGAAAGACAGGAATTGTCATCCCAAGGATCTGGGTCCTATTGGAGTTCATAACCTGGATGAAAAGCCAGTACTGAAGAGTTAGAAATGTCCCCAGTCATTTTCTTTCTTTCTTTTTAAAATCCTTACCTTCCGTCTTGGAGTCAATACTGTGTATTGGCTCCAAGGCAGAAGAGTAAGGGCTAGGCAATGGGGGTCAAGTGACTTGCCCAGGGTCACACAGCTGGGAAGTGTCTGAGGCCAGATTTGAACCTAGGACCTCCCATCTCTAGGCCTGGCTCTCAATCTACTGAGCTACCTAGATGCCCCCTCCCCAGCCATTTTCACAGCAGCTTATCACTAAATCTGAACTAATAGACTGCCAGTTGATTACCCAAGTGCCAAAGTGAAAGAGTAAAATTAGTTAGTCGTCCTCTGCAGAGGTGGAGGATTATAAATATGGATGCTTTAAATATTGTCCAGATCTGATTGATGTGCTGGTTAAATTTGGTCTGTTTCTTTTCCTTCTTTTTTTTATTACTTCTTAATGTCTCACTGGAGAAGTGTGATTTAAAAACAAAAGATATAGGTCATTAAAAAAAAAACAACTCTTACCTTCCACTGAGAATTAATACTATGTATTGGCTCCGAGGCAGACAGGCAGTAAGAGCTAGACAATGGGAGTTAATTAACCTGCCTAGAGTCACACAGTTAGGAAGTGTCTAAGACCAGGCCTAAATCTAGGATCTCCATTTTTATGCCTGGCTCTCAATCTAATGAGCCACCTTGATTGTCCTTTAGTCAAGTCACTTAACTACATTTGCCTAGCTCTTGCCCTCTTGTCCTAGAGTTGTAACTAGAATAGAAAGTAAAGGTTTTTTTGCTTTTAAAAAAAAAGACTATACAGAGAACAGGATTCTGTAATGCATCTTTTTTTTTTTAACCCTTACTTTCTGTCTTGGAGTCAATACTGTGTACTGGCTCCAAGGCAGAAGAGTGGTAAGGGCTAGGCAATGGGGGTCAAGTGACTTGCCCAGGGTCACACAGCTGGGAAGTGTCTGAGGCCAGATTTGAACCTAGGACCTCCCATCTCTAGGCCTGGTTCTCAATCCACTGAGCTACCCAGCTGCCTCCTTTTGTAATGCATCTTGATAGAAATGTCTTTGTCTAAAGTAGTGAGTCTGTGCAGGCAATACAAAATGAGGTTATAAGGCTAGAACCCATGGCAAGAATAAGCAACAGAACAGTGTTGGTGATGACCTGCCAATGGTAAAAAATAATGTCTCATCCACAGTCAGGTCTTGCTTGAGTTATCAATTAATCTCTACTCTGCTCTAATATCTGAACAATGGCTGTTCCTCAAGGTCTAGCACTTTGTATTTTGGACTTCTCATATTTTCATTCTCCCTGAATATACATAACAGGGTTTAATTCACATTGCTCTTTTCCAGATCTATTTACAGAAATGTTCATTTCACAAGCTCTCTTTTCATTCTTTCTTCCTCACAGAAAAGCAGCTGGCCTTGAGGCTGTGAAATAATCTTCACAGGAGAAGAGGAAGCTCCTTCACCAAACATTTAAAACCAAAAAAGTCTGAAAAACCACAATGCTATGAACTAGGCTTTGGAAATTACATCCCCTTTAATTGTTAAAAGGGTGGCAAAATAAATTGAAAAAGGTTAGAAAACTCCTTATCAACCAGAACATGATGGTGAAAAGGGAGCCAAGAAGCTTATTGCTTTAAAAATACAATCTTCCTGTACTGATTCTGTTGAATTTCAGGTAATTACAAATGCCTCCAATCCAAGTACACCCAAGAGAGAATTAAAACCTTTTGAAGACGCATTCCAAAACATTTCAGAAACTCACAAATACCAGTTACCATCAATATATCCAAAAGATCCAATCTGGAAAAGTAGAATAAAATATAGCATGCCAATCTTTAGGAATAGCAAAAAGCATAAAACCTGGAGCCATGAGAACAAAGCACTAAAAAAGGTCTCCACATAAGAAGAGTCCAGTGAAACCCTGCTTCATCCTCCCCAGTTAAGTCCCAGATTACCATAAACATCTGTAAGCTAAATTCTGCCACTGTCTTCCCCATGTGTATTCCAAGAGTCAGAAATTCTCTAGAGAAATGCTCCTCAGTCTTATCATCCTGTTTTGTTTCATGCTGAAAGACTAATGGGTAGAAACTAGGACTAATAGGTAGAAGTTATAAGGCAGCAATTTTGCCTTAACATAATGTAAAACTTCCTAACAACTATAGTTGTCCAAAAATAGAATGAACAACAGTCTTGGTGGGTAGTGAGTTCTCCCATCACTTGAGATCTTAAAATACAGGCTGGATGAAATCCAGCTTACATCAGGAATGTTTTTGTCTCATGTAAGGCTTAGACTGAATGACTGCTGATGTAGTCCTTCCACTTTAATATTCTATAGTTTCAAGCCTGGTCCTTCTTTATTTCCCTAGATGGTAAATACATGACTTGATGAAGTTTGCTTCCAGAGACTTGGAAGAAAAGAAGTTCTCTTCCATAAACTTACCCAGTCTGTAGTAAAAGGGGCGCCATTGGCCATCAAGGTCCTCACTTCATCATCTTGTCCTTTCCTTGCTGCTTCTAGCAACCTCTTCCCCAAATCCACTAAAGACATCCTTATGCATAAGAACAAGTATTTTCAGGAAGCTGCAACCCACAAAACAATAATGTTAGTGAAAATGCTTTCTAAAGACATTCTTGGCTGACCTATTAGCAGGTCATCTTCTGATTTCTAACTCATCTGACACAAGTAATGAGTACTCTGGAAGATGCACACACCCTAACCCACAATTCTTCACTTTTGGCACTCTAAAAAAAAAAATGCTCTGGAAAATCCATGGCATTACAATAAAATGGTCCCGAGTCCATTTTTCTTGCCTTGGGGAAGTCAGTCAATAAAGCAGCATGCCATTACCATGAGATGAACTGTGTGCTGTGTGCCAAACAAAATGCTGTATAGCCTCTCCAAGATATCCCAAGTCTTAGTGCCCTTTTAGGCTCTCTTCATTTAGAACTGCACTAAGACTTTCCTATAGCTTGCTAACTAGTAACTCCAGAAGGCATAGAGAATGCTGGGCTGTGTAAAACCTCCTATTGGAAACCACAGCTTGATGAAATTAAGAAGTTCATATTAGAGACTAGTATTTTGTGAACATTTGGGGAACTCAGGTCAGTGTAAAGCACAATGGAATTGTGCACAGGGTTTCAAAATCAAACTAGTTTTAATAGGTGTCCTTTAACCTTCAGGCTGTGTGAAAGCATTGGACATGGCAGAAGGAGACTAAAATACTGTTCCTACCCTAATCCCTATTCTGCTAAAACCAATTCTTCTATCATTTATGACTCAAATCTCCCCGTTTATAGAGCATAAGATTATCATGATACCTATCTTCCAAGAATGCTGCAATCTTGGAAGTGAATAAATCATAACAACCTACATTTCCATACTGCTCAAGAGTTCACAAGTAACTTTCCTTAGGACAGCCTTCTGAAGAAATGTACCCCCATTTTACAAACCAAGAAAATAAGTCTGAGACAAGTTAAGTGGCATTGTCATGGTCTAATTAATTAACCAACTAAAAAGAGGAAGACACAGGACTTCAACTTAGGCCTGCCTGACTCTAAATATACTTTCCCAGCTGTGTCACAAATCCTCCGTCCCTAAAGGCTTTTGTCTTTATAAGTAACCAAATGACACAAAGGTGACTCTGCTTACTGCCTTTACATACTCCTTTAAAATTAAATGCAACTATCAACACCTCACACCCTACACCAAGATAAACTCAGAATAGGTGAATGACTTGAACATAAAGAAGGAAACTATAAGTAAATTGTGTGAACACAGTATAGTATACATGTCAGACCTTTGGGAAAGGAAAGATTTTAAAACCAAGCAAGACTTTGAAAAAGCCACAAAATGCAGAATAAATAATTTTGATTACACCAAATTAAAAAGGTTTTGTACAAACAAAGCCAATGTAACCAAAATTAGAAGGGAAGTAACAAATTGGGAAGCAATCTTCATAACTAAAACCTCTGACAAAGGTCTAACTACTCAAGTTTACAAAGAGCTAAATCAATTGTACAAAAAATCAAGCCATTCTCTAATTGATAAATGGGCAAGGGACATGAATAGGCAATTTTCAGTTAAAGAAATCAAAACTATTAATAAGCACATGAAAAAGTGTTCTAAATCTCTTATAATCAGAGAGATGCAAATCAAAACAACTCTGAGCTATCACCTCACACCTAGATTGGCTAACATGACAGCAGAGGAAAGTAATGAATGCTGGAGGGGATGTGGCAAAGTAGGGACATTAATTCATTGCTGGTTGAGTTGTGAATTGATCCAACCATTCTGGAGGGCAATTTGGAACTATGCCCAAAGGGCGATAAAAGACCGTCTGCCCTTTGATCCAGCCATAGCACTGCTGTGTTTGTACCCCAAAGAGATAATAAGGAAAAATACATGTGCAAGAATATTCATAGCTGTGCTCTTTGTGGTGGCCAAAAATTGGAAAATGAGGGGATGCCCTTCAATTGGGAAATGGCTGAACAAATTGTGGTATCTGTTGGTGATGGAATACTATTGTGCTAAAAGGAATAGTGAACTGGAGGAATTCCATGGAGACTGAAGCAACCTCCAGGAATTGATACAGAGTGAAAGGAGCAGAACTAGGAGAACATTGTACACAGAGACTGATACACTGTGGTACAATTGAATGTAATGGACTTCTCCATTAGTGGCAATGCAGCGATCCTGAACAACTTGGAGGAATCTATGAGAAAGAACACTATCCACATTCAGAGGGGAAACTGTGGGAGTAAAAACACGAAGAAAAACAACTGCTTGATTACATGGGTTGAGAGGGATATGGTTGGGGATGTAGACTCTAACTGAACATCCTAGTGCAAACATCAACAGCATGGAAATAGGTTCTGATCAAGGACACATGTAATACCCAGTGGAATTGCACATCGGGTACAGGAAGGGCAGAGGGGAGCAGAGGGAGAAATAGAATATGATTTTTATAACCAAAGAATAATGTTTGAAATCAAATAAAAAAATAAATGAAAAAAATAAAAAAATAAATGCAACTTTCAAGTGTATCAATCAACTAAAGTAGGTTCCCTACAGAGTGCATTTTTAAAAAAAATCTATTTGTAAGATACAAATTTATACACCTTGATCAATCTTACAATAATTGCTTCCAGAACAACTTGAAATGAATTATTTACACAATAAAGTCCTGAAATAATAGTATGAAAATTAGCTATCTATCTGCATATGTAATGATATTTTGACTTTCCTGAAAACAACTAAAAAGACTCCAAATTTTCTAGGGGAATGGTTAGAGAAAGTAAAACAGATTATTTAAAAATGTAAGCATGACAGCTTGGAAAAACAGGACTCCTTCTAAAAGTTCATTATATCACATTTGGGTTGGTATCATTCATCATCAAAACTCTGTCAGTGTTTTTGAAAAAAACTCCAGGGTTCAGTGGGACTATGAAATTTTCATCAGCCGTGTTTACTTGATCTTAACCACTGACTTTTATCAAATGTCTTTAATCTCATTTTGAGGCCATCATTTGCTATATGAATAAGAAAAGTGGTGATGGGGACATTACTCAACTAAGGTTAATATTATATTTTGTTTTAACCTTTATTTTTCTGTCTTAGTAACAATTCTAATACAGAATGGCAAAGGCATGGGAGTTAAATGACTTGCCCAGATCACACTGCTAGGAATTGTCTGAGGTCACATTTGCTGGGGCCTCCCCTCTCCCTATCTTTCTCTCCACAGAACCACCTAGTTGCCCCAACATTACATTCTTTAAAAAGGGCCAACAACAGGGACAGCTAGGTAGCTCCATAGGGAGAGTCAAGTGTAGAGACAGAAAGTCCTGGGGTCAAATCTGGCTTGTGTGACCCCAGACAAGTTACTTAACTCCAAATACCTAGCCTTAACCACTCTTCTGCCTTGGGACTGATTTACTATCCATTCAGGGTTTTGTTTTGTTTTTAATTGAAAATATTTTTTTAAAAAATTTTATTTCTAAAATCTATAAGACATAAACCAAGTGAAGAATATAAATGATGTATTATAATAATTAACATACATATTTAAAATTTGTATTCTTAGGTACATCTAGGTGGCTCAGTGGATAGAGAACCAGGATGGGAGGTCCTGGGTTCAAATGACCTCAGAAACTTCCTAGCTGTTACCCAAGGCAAGTCACTCATCTCCCATTGCCCAGTCCTTACTGAACTTCTTCCTTCACCCAGTACTGATTCCAAGATAGACAGTAAGAGGTTTTTTTGTTTTTTGTTTTTAAACACGTATATTTTTACAATATCGATTATTTTGCCCTGTCAATTTTCACTATCCACTCAAGATCTGCCCCACCCCGGCTAATTCTACCCCCTTAACTCATTTGAACTCTAAGCTACAAAAATAATAAACTGCATTTGTAAGATGACAGAACGTTGTTTGTGCGCACAGTGTCCCAACTTTCTGCGATCATTCCATGCTAATGCTGATGGCACCCCTGAGGTGAGGCAAGATGGCAGTACTGAAGTGGGCTCTATCTCTAAACAGAGAGGTCCAGCAACCCCCGATTCTCAGAGAGGCTGAAAGAATGCAGGCTACCTCCCATGCAAAGGCAGGGTCTTAATGATGTGGGAAATGAAAGGGCTCTCAGGGGAAGGAGGATTTATTGCGTGGTTATTTGGGAGGTGGCTACTACATTCGCGCCACGTGCGAAAGGATGCTCCGACCGACGTCCTGCCAGCCCCACCCTGGCAAAGGCTGGAGGAGCGGAGAAGACGGCTTGAAAGGACCCTGACGCTCACTCTGTTCTGGAGGCGGGGGTGGGAGGATTGGACCTACACAAGGTTACGGGCGGGAGAAGTTAAGACTCCTCTCGTCTCCGCCCCGAAGCCTCTGCGGGTAGGGCCCACGCTGACGACCCCAAAGTCAGGAGCCGAGGCCTCGCGATTGCAGGGTGCACACGTGGGGCGGGCTGACGTGGAAGGAGGGGGGAGTTGTGGTGTCCCCTAGTGGCCTCGATGGCGCCCCCCCGCGGCCTGGCCTGGGCACCGGCACCGGTGTTCCCCGCCCTTTCCCAGACCCCTCCCCTTCCTCTCTACACCATTCCCTTCCTCCGGGCCCCCTCCCGGGATTCCCCCCCATCCCCTCCGCTCCGGCTCCCGCGGCTGCGCTCGGGCCTTCGGCTTCCGGGGCCAAGAGCGGGGAGGAGGGGGAGGGGGCGCGGTTGTGCCCCGCCCGGGCCTGCGGGTTTCCCCCCAGCCCCTCTCCCCACCCTCTCCCTGGAGACTCACCGCTGCGTCGGGGACGCCGCCGGCTCTGCTCCCTCCGCGCCCGCCAGTTTGGTCCCCTTTTCTCCCCTGAGTCAGACGCCCCGTCGGCGGTGGCTACTTTTTTTGGATTTTTCATAAATGCATATTGGGTGGGGGGGCCTTTAACCCCCCCTCGTGGAGAAATGGAGGCGACAAAATGGCGGACCCGGAAGTGATGGGGCTGACGAGAATCAGCCGGGCGGAGGAATCCGCGGTGGGAAACCGATTAAAGACATCCCATCCCCTTCGAGGAGAGGGTCTCTGGGACTCAAAGGCTCATTCTTCGAGTCCTGAGGCCTGTTAAAGACGAAAGACATTCCCAGAGATCTGGGGTGACTGGGACTATTTTAGCTCTGTGTCCGCTTACGTAAGTTCGCGTACTAAAGTCCCGGCAGAGGGCGGAGCCTGGTTTTCCCCCGCCTCCCCGGCTCCCAGCACGGGAAAGAACCGAGTACAAACTCCTTTCGCACCCCGGGCGCCATGTGGATTTCTCATCCCTGGGGCCCAGCAGAACCGCAGCCCATCTGAAGGCCCAGACTCGGAGCGGGGGGTGGCCCGTAGGTCTGAGGCTTGTTTCTGACTCTGGTGCCCTCAGAGGCCATCTTCGCTCCTTCCCCTTCGAGCTGGCCAGAGTGTGGCCGGGGCTCCAGTGTGGAAATGTTTGGGTTGTCGCAGGCGTTGATATGAAAAGTCACGAGCTTTTATTAATCTCTTACTGTAATCCCGGCACGGTGCATGCCCTCCTGCGCCTTCCAGTCCTATGAGGGGGAGGGGGCGCACGAAACCACCATAAAAGGGAACTGAAAAACGGGGGAGGGGAGAAGGTGACAGAAAAGAAAGAATTACATTACTCTGACCAACCCCGGGGAGACAGTAATTGGGGGGTTCAAGTTTATTTACCCTATTTCCAGTCCCTCCCCCCCCCTCAGTTTGCAACAAAGTAACAAGATCCAATTCTTGAGAAATAAAGTAATCCTCTCAAAAGTCGAATTGTTATTTATTGTTAAATCGTGTCCAAATCTTCCTGGGTATCCATGGGATTTTTCTAGGCAAGGATCCTATTAGTATTTTGCCATTCCCCAGTGGATCCAGAAGATCCTTTTTGTCATGCAATCAGAGATTAAATGACTTGCCCAGGGTCATACTGGTAGGAAGTGTCTTTGAGGTCAAATTGGAACTCAGATCTATCTGGATTTTAGGCCCAGTACTCTTAACCACAGAGCCACATCTGCCTCCTAGGTATACAAAGGTTAAGTGACTTGCCTAAGTTCACACAGCTGGCAGTGTCTGAGATGGATTTGAACTTGGGTCTTCCTGACTGGAGGCCCAGTGCTCTTAACCACTGAACCACAGCTGCAAAGGTAGCTTGTTGTAATTGTTATTACAACAGGTATATTGATGATTTCACATTCTCCTTGGACATAGTATTGATATTAATGGTAAATTTTTAGTGCATATAGATGGTTTATAGAGGGCTTAATGCCCCCTCTTTTTTCACGTGTATATGCGTTATATATGTATATATATATATATGAAATTTCCCCATTTGAAAGTGATATCTGTTCTTTGAATTCCTGTAGCATCTTTTTGGTAGCCTTAGGTAGCTTAATACATTGTGCCTTGTAAGCTAGCTTGTTTACTTAAATTAACATTTTGCTTTAACCAAAATATAAATTTATTGAGGACAAGAAGGGCAAACTTCACCTCCCTTCTCTTCTCTTTCCACAGTGCCCCATGACAGTCACTTGATAGTAATACCTGTTAAATGATAAATTATATTCCTCTTGAGATGAGGAAATAAGGAGGATAAATCAGGCACATGGAATAAAAGGTGAGAGACCCTAGTGCAGTGGATGTCACTTAAGAGATTTGTGATGTGTTTCCATTTCTCTGGACTTGTTTTCTCATCTGTAAAATGAGAGGATCACACTAGATAACCTCTAACATTCCTTTTTACTCTTCATCTAATTAGGAGCTTTTTGTCCTTGAGCCAGAGTTGATAGGGAATGTGTTAGGTTCAGAGCAAACTAATGGAAGAGAAGCACATAAAATTGGAGCAAACAAAATTATTTCTCCAAATTTTTGAGTTTTCATCATTTCCCTCATATACGTGGACTCTCACCTTTTTCACATAAAAGGGTGTTCATTTCTCTGCCTTCCAAAAATATAAACATAAACGAATAAAGTTGCAAAATTAGAAAACAAAATCCTAAAACTCCCCAATGTTTCCCTATGAAAAAAGAGAATCATGAAGTTCAGGTATGAATTAATCAGCTTTATTAGATGTGTGAGGAAATGTCAGCACAAATGGGCAACAATAATGGAGAAAGGATGGAAAATTCTCAAAGATAGTGTGATAAAGTGTCAGGGTGTGAAGAAGGTATCCATCCGCTCATTTTATGCCCTCAAGGTACCTGAAGCATTAGAGACTACTGGTCTGGTAAGTCCACAGGGGTTGAAGCTGGGGTCCATTGAAACTGTATTCACCAGATGGAGCTAAAGACAACAGGCTAAAAACTTGTTTTCCCAACCCTATGGGACTGTCATAAAGTAACAGTTAAAAAGTTTGAGATTTTAGTGTATTTTCTTAGTGAACTTTCTGTAACCCTACCCATGACTTTCAATTAAGAACAAAGCTGAGAAAGAGAAATCTTGAGGAGAAAAGAAAATACTGTAGCATCGTTGAAGGGAGGGAGGGGCTTTAATTTCTGAATTTGCTAAAGTGTTTTCACTTGCTCCTATTTTTCAACATGTATTGCCTTTGGGTTTAAGTCTTCACCCTTGACTTCCCTCTGTGGGAAGAGACTTGGTTACTTTATTGTTTGAAATAGGCTTAACCTTTTTGTGGCATACAATCCCAAATAAAAAACCCAGAATTTTCAGTGGTTGTTGAGAAAGCCACCCTTACCAATTGGCCTAGGAGTAGTGTCAAGAAAGGATTATAGACTATAAAGCCTGTAACAATGAGGTCAGGAATCAGTTTGCCATACCTCTCACTACTGCTCTTTGTTTACAAGTAGGGGTTGGTTTGTGCCTGTCCCCCCCATTCAGACTCGTTTTGGAATTTGGGTACCTAGGACTTTTTGTTTGAAGAATCATACCTCTTCCAAAATGATTTGAAGGACTTGGTAGGGAAGGGGCATAGGTAGGATATGACACAAAGGGAAATAAATAACAATAAATAAATAGCCATTCCATGGCAGATTTTAGCACCACCTCAACACAATGAAGCAAAGAAAGCAGGGCTAAAAAGTGTAGATAGGGAGGAAGGGGCCAAAGAAGAAGAAAATACGGGAATGGTGATGAAGAAGATTTTAGCCTTAAATCAAGTCTAACTCAAAGGAGTTGATGCTGGCAATAGGGGCTCTCCAGAAGTTGAAAGTGCTGAACTCATGGAGGGCATCGCTTTCAGGACCACTCTTCTGATCAGCTCCACTTGGCTCCTCCTTGGTCAGTTTCCCATTGCTGCTGTTTGGGGTCTTATAGATGGCCATGTCCAGCAAACCTAGGCCTTCCAACTCAGACAGGTCCAGTTCAGGGATGGGCATCCTCCAGAAGAGAAAGGAGCTATACTGGCTGCTCACAGGATCCCTCATGGCTCCTTGGGAAGGAATCATCAATTAATACCATATACTGCAGCATACCATATGCTCCTTGACACCTCTGGCCGGTTTTCCTGTCCCTCCTCTGCTCAGAAACATGCAGTAACAGCTCTTGTGCTCCACCCATTCTTTCCAAGATCCCAAGAATGCACTTTAATAATCCTCCCTTCCAAACTTTACCTTTCAATGCTGTCTGTTCGGAGTAAACAATGAGTGAGAAAGGTTTCTATCACATCAATTTAACACTACAATCTGGTCCCTCTATCTAAAAATTCTCTACTTAAAAAAAAAAAAAGAATCCTTACCTTCTGTCTTAGAATCAATATTAAGTATGGATCCTAAGACAGTAAAGTAGTAAAGGCTAAGCAATGGGTGTTAAGTGATTTGTTCAGGATTACACAGCTAGGAAATGTCTGAGATCACACTCAGGTCCTTCCAACTCCAGGCCTGACTCTCTATCCACTGAGTTACCCAGCTACCCCCAAACTCTCCACTTCTGACAGATTGGTGTCACCATTATTCCTCCCATTCCTTACCTTGAACCTTTTGCTCATAATTTATTACTTCCTCCATCTTAACTTATCTACATCCTACCTTCTTTTAAACAAAATAAGACAAAAAAGAAAATATTTTATTCAGGCATTTTGAGAAGTTTTTAATACTTTACTTCCCAGTAATTCTTACTTTTCCCACAGGACCATCCTTTATCTCATAGCTATGGTTTATGTAGTGTTTTAAGGTTTGCAAAGCACATAAAATCATTCTATACATGTTATCTGAATTGATAATAAAAAGCCAAAAATTTAAGCAAAACTGTCCACTACAGTGATCTCCACTATTAGAGCAAGTAACATTCTGCATTGTTAAAGTGTAAGCTATTCTGTACCTGTCCTACCTGTCATTCAAGGGTACTGGAATCATCCAAGATGCTACCTTACACTGCACTCTTCTGTGTGCTCTTGTGTCTATGATATATAACATTCCATTTTGTTACTCCCAATTTTTTATCCTCTTATTGTTTCACAGATAAATTTTTCTCATAACTAGATTGTAAGATCCTTGACGGTAGGAACCATGTTTTAGACAGCTTTCCTTATACAATACTAGCAAGTGTTCAATGAATGATGATGGTTTGGATTAACCAATGCAGGCAAATAAAGCCTTACTTTCTTCCTTTTAAGATTTTGTGTGTTTGTTTGTTTTTAACAAATTATACTCTTTCTTGAAAAGCTTTCTCTTCACTTCTCTACCACTCTGTTTTTTTTCCTAAGATAGAATCAACTCATTCAGGAAATCTTTAATTTTGACTATCTCCATACCTCTCCTTCCAGTATTCCCCCCCCCCAACCCATAAGGAACTGCTATATGAATATAGCATTATTATGGAATATAATGTATAGAGTTAGTTGCATTTCATAGGCCTCGTGTCTTTAAAGTGTTTTTTTAAAAATATATTTCCATTTAGCTCAGATTTTTCTAAGCAAGATACAAATTTCTATTTTCTTCTAACAGATGTTCAGAGTTCTGCAAACAAAGGTTAGTCAATTCTGTTGACTTTTCACATTAAAGGGCTGTACATTGATACCCCATATCTATTAGGCCACAGCTGATTCTTAAATATCTGGAGAGTTATCCAGCTTTGCCTTCAGCTTTTCCCCAGTGTCTTAGTTTTCCTTTTCCATGACTATAGCTAAAGGGAAAAGACTACAAATCCTTGGTAGAAGACTCAATGATTAAATGGAGTTCTCTCCAACCTGATTGAATTGCCATCACTTTCACTCCACTCCCTAGATGAATTCATCCCACCCACTCACTGCGGCTATTTGTGCAAGCCTGGCAACCAAAGAGACTGGAATGGAGATGTTAGGTATGCACTGAAATGTACCAAAATGTACCAGAAAGGAAAAGAAGTCCCCCCCCCCCCAAGAATAAAGGCCCCCTCAGGCTGCAGAAAATACTGCCCTGCAATAGTGGCATCTCTCACCACAATCATTCTGGGCAATAACTCCTTGTCTTAGTCATATATAGTGCCAAATTTCCCTTAAATAGTGTGAAATTTATGGAGTCTTTTAAAGGGAAAGCCCTTTGATAGAATAGAGTTATGGAGGTCTTAGATATAAAAAGGCTGGAAGGAATTTTAAAATGTTAGCTAATCCTTGTTGCTGTTTCTCTTTTTAACCAGGCATGAACTCTAAAATAAACCCTACAAGCTGAGCATTAGTCAGCATGGAAGTTGCTTAGAAGAAAGGGAGGGTGAGGCAGGGAGGACTGGCAAAGCATGGGGAAAGTATGTGGGAAAGGTGAGGTCATCATCCTGGGATATTCAGCTCTGCTCCACCTCAAAAATATTTGCAAAAATATATGTACATGTACAAAGATACTTTGCATATGTTTAATCCTGCAGTCTTAGGGGCTAAGAGACCCTAAGAAATAAACCTAGAAGGCAAAACAGTGGTACCAGCAAATCGCTTTACCTGCAGCACACATTTTCCAAGTGTTGTATTACAATGTTTCTTTGAAGATAGGATTGATAGCTTATACTTTTCTTATATCTCCTACAAAACCTATTACAGTGCTAAGCTAATAAGCTCTTAATACTCATTGATTGGACTTTTAAGATTATGTAAACTCTCAACATACAAACCCTCTGTTAGTTATATCCTCTACATTTGCAAGAACTGTGATTTTTTTATTATTAAAATATTGATATTGGGGAAAATGTAAATGAATGAAAGCAAGAAAGAGACCCTATGAGCTGACTCCATTTTCCATTCCTCTGATGTAAAGGCAACAGAAAAGTCCTTACATAACAGGCAAGGCAGGAAATCTATTTTTTTTTTTTTTGCAATTAAGTCAGGTAAAACATCTTTTTAAAAACATTTGCTTAGGATCAAAATCTAGATATATTATTAACTCAGAGGCTTATACAGAGATAGAAACCCATACACAAAGATTTAAACAAATGGGCAGCTATTTACAACAGAGAAATGAACCAGTTCTACATATATAATTTATCTGAATGATGCTCAGAATGACCTTCATAATGATGGTCTATATTTTAATTCCATTCTAAACAAAATTTCGTAAAAGACTTTCCTTACTCCATTAAACACCCATCTACACTAAGCACTGCATGTCTGCTTGGATAGAAGCAATAGCCTTCATTTTCAATTATCTAGAATTTCAAGCAAAATCATATTTTGCACTCAATTATCTAAATAATTTCATGTGCTGATACAGGCAATAATTATCAGACATGCTGAGAGAAGAGATACAGAAATGCAGAAATACAAAGACTGAGACACACCCATTAGCAGCCACACAAAGACTGGACGCATCACACCTTCCTTCAGACCTTATGTGTATCCTATTTCGTCTCACAGATCTGTGAGGATGTTACTCATGAAGGAAGAGTTATGGAAGTCCCTCCATGATAAATCCCCCATCCTATCCCCAATCCTTTTGGTTGAATCTATCTAATCTTTTCCTCCATTCCCCTAAGATGCAAACATAAAATCCCCCAGAAATAGGCTCAGGTTTTCTTTCTCTTGTATACTGCATTGAATTAAAATAAGATTGTAGGACAGCTCCCCACCACAGAAGGTCTCCCCTTTCCTATTTCTGCCTCTTCTCTATAGAGAAAGGTCAAGGCAAGAGAAGATTGATGTCCAGAGGACTGACCACTATTCCTACACACCTTTCTCTATACATCTTTCCCCGAGGGAACACTGATTACTTGGAGAGACATACTAAAAGGATTTTTTAAGTGGAAAAAACAGAGTATGATAGAGATTTATCAAAAGATTGAAAAATTAATATATCAGCATATAGAGATAAGATATATATTTAACATAAATTCTAGGAATTTATTATTATATTTATTTATTATAGGAATTCTAGGAAAAGAGTATATGTATATCTATAAGCACAAAATAACTAGAAATGATTGGGAAAGATTATCTTAATAATCTATCTTTTAATAGAGCTGAAAACATAGAAATAGCTATGAAAATAAATCCATGAACAAATAGATAGATCAATCAGCTGACCACCTATTCTTGAGAATTCCCATTCTTTTGCCTTTCTGTCCTGCCGGTGAACCTCCTGTCCCACCTATGGTCCATCCCTGCAAAACAGGCTGCTTCTCTCTCTATTCCTCCTAACTACCTTTCCCCTCAGCTCCACTTACCAATCACCAATAGTTAGTGGGTTCCACGAATGTCTCAGGCTTGGGGGAAAAGAAGGTTGCGGTTGAAGCTTTGTCTGCCTTGCTTTCACGCCTCTCTCTCTCTCTGAGTGTGAGTCGCTCTCACTGTCTATTCTGTCTCCCCCTGCAATGCAGCCCCTCCTAAAGGGGCGGAAGGACTCCCCCGCTCCCCTCCCCCTCCCTGCCTGAGCCTCTGACTCTGCTAATTCTCAATGATTCTAGGGCCTGTCTCCTTTAGAGCAAGAAAAAAAGCTAGGCCGACTGGAGGTCCAGTCCCAATGTTAATTAACTCCTATTTCTCCCCGACAGCTGCTAACTATTGGTGCAATGAGTAACCAGTTTCTAATTCTTTGATTTATTTTTAGGTTTATGGGTTAAACTTTCCACATTGCAGCAAGAGAATAGAAGGGAAAAGGGGTGTCCTTCTCTCCCCCAACTTCAAGGAATGTGACTGTGATGTGAAATGGCTTTGAGAATCAGAGAAATCCCTCAGCATCCCCCTGTCCCACAAACCCAAGCTGGGAGGACCATCCAGAAAGAAAGCTCTCTCTCCTTCTTAGGGATGGGCACTGACAAAGCTTGGGGAGAGGTCGGTCTGTGACCCAGGAAGTCTCTGCTGTCACTCCTGTCCAGGCTGGCTGCAGAAAGGGCAGAAATGCTCCTTTTGACCTTCAGGGAAGAGCAAACACCCTAGGTGTGCCTGGGGGGGAGGGGTCACCCCTTTTTGCTCTCCTGGGCAGGAGGGTGCAGCAGGAAGCCCACCCCACAGGCTCCCCAGGGCTTCCACAGCTGGGTGGGCTGCCCCTCATCTCTCAGCCATGCATTCCCCCATCTGTCCAGAGTGGGAGCTGCGGGCCTGGCTGAGGAAAGGCGGATTTCGTAATCGAGTTGCTACCGTTTCCGCCATCAGCCAGCCCCACCTCTCTCCAGGCCCGCCCTCTTGTTCCCCCACACCGCCTAGGAGAGAAAACCTTGAAGTCCCTGACGGGAGGACCCGGAGCTGGAGCCCAGAAGCCCCTCCGCATCACCCCCAAACGTTTCAGGCCCCCGGAAAGGCAGGTCAGAGCGCCAGGGTTGGGCCATCTCTGGTCTTTTGTCCATTCTGGAGGTGGGGGAGGGGGAAGGAGGGCCACCGGATGCTGGTGGAACGAGTCTGAGACTGGATGGATTCGAGAGGGCTGGGGCCGTGGGGGAGGAGGAAACCCCCTTTACTTGGCTCCCCCCAAGAAGGACCCTTCAAACCTAGGTCTAGTGGGTTCCTTACAGGGAGAGCAGCCCAAGGACTAGGGCAGGGTACTCCAGGGAGTCCCAGGCTGAAGAAGTGGGGGTGGGGAGGGCCTCCCCCCAAGCCTAACTAATGCTGAGATTTGGGGGGGGCAGATTGAGACCAGTGGCCTGGCGCGGGAGGCTCCAAAAAGAGCCGAGCAAGGTAAGGGAGCACCCACTGGAGAGGATGATGGTGGACTTCCGCCTACAAGTTCCAAACCACAGGCCAGAGAGAGGCTTACAGAAAAGAGAACCTGGAAGAGGGCTTCTGGGAATGCGGGGGTCGGGGTCAGGAGGGGAGCAAAGGGGGGAGCTTGTGGGATTCCGGGTCTACCCGAGGGAATTCCATAGGAGGCCTGGGTACGATGCCGCCAATGACTCCTAGCCTAGATGCTGGGGGGAAAGAGAAGGGGAGAGGCTGGGTCTTGCTTGAGTCTGTCACTTGACTGAAAATCTGGGGTCCTGTCCCCCTTCCTCAGCCCTTCACTCCTTCCTCTTCCTGGGGCCCTGCCAGGAAGAGGCCAAGGTGCAGTTCCCAGAGCTTCCCGTTTCTCTCCCCCTTTTCCCTTTCTCTTTCTCTCCAGCTGCTTCTTGTGAAGGCTTGTCAGGCAGCGGGAGCAAGCCGGAGGCCGGGGGCTGGGAGGCGGTGGGACCGGGAAAACCGGTTTGGGGCCAGCTAGGACCAGGGTACAGAGCACCTCCTGCTTCCCTCTAGGATTCTTAGCCCGTAAAACCCCAACCCCGGCAAGCCCCGGCTGTGGATCCCAAGGTCGGGGGAGAGTGGAAGGAGAGATCTCCTTGTGTGGGCAGGCCACCCCACTTTCTCCCTTTCTCTGGCCCTGGAAGTCGGGGTGCCCGGCCTGGCTCCCGAGTCCTCTTTGACCTTGAGCACCACAGGCTGCCTTCACGGGCCTTTCACTTCTTCTCTTGGAGAACTAATGAGGAATTGGAGGTCTCCCCGACCATCTGGAAGTTCCCTTCTCCAATGGAGCCCCCATTCTCCTAGCGGGGTGCTCAGCCACTCCCCTTCTCACTCTATATGGATGGGAAATCCTAGAGACTCCGCCTCTGGAGCTCTCCAGCCTTGGGCTCCATTCTCTCTGGAGGCCCACCCTTGGCTCTGCTCTAGCCAACGGCTTCCTTTTCTGCTCTGATGTGGTCCCCCCCCTCATCACCCAGGCCCAACCTCCCCACATCCCCACTTTCACACAAGATGGCCACCTGGCTGGGGGTGCAGGAGGTTTCTCTTTTGAATCTCCGTGGCCCAAAGATTCTCAAGTCTCTGAGAATGGAATTTCCTGGTCACTCAGCATCATTCGCTCGTTGGTGCCAAGTCCCAAACATGCTTTCCCTCCCCCCAGCTCTGGCCAGGTCCCTGGAAGAAGGAACAGAAGGATCCTTGTTCCCTCAGCTGCCACCCCCTTTCTCCCCCCCCTCCCCATCTACCTCAGTCCACTCAGCTTCCCGGGAGAGGCCGGTCTGAACATAGCCTGCCTTGCATGGGGAGGGGGGGGGGGCTTCCTCTGATTCTTCATTGTTTTCTCCATTTCCCCCTTGACCTCTTCCACCCACTGTTACCATTGAGACAATCCCTATGACCGAGTCCCCACCGCATCGCAGGTTCCCCCTCCCTCTCCTTCCCCCAAACCCGAATTTGTCTGTCCTAGCTGATGTCCTTTGTCTGGTCCTTCCTCAGCTTCTCTTTTCTTCTCCCCCCCTCATGTCTCCCTGCTTCCCTAGATGTTTATGTTCCCATTCGAGTTCTGGGCAGGGAGGAGTCTGAGGACAGCCAGGCTAAGGAGAAGGGAAGTCCCTTTGCAGAATAAATAAAATACTCACGCAGAGGCTTTAAGGCCCCAAAGTCCTTTTCTCCTAAACTTGTAATATGTAGGATTGTCCCCGTGTTACAGATCAGGAGGAAGGCTTCGTGAGATGAAGGATTTGCCCACATTTACACATCTAGGCAGTGTGAAAGCCAGAATCCAGATACAAGTCTCTACCAGCTTCTAAACCTTGGGTGTATGAAATTCAAATGCTGATTGTATGGCACAATGACTTGGGCACCGTCGGTACTTAATAAATGCCCCCAATGGAAATAATTGGCAATATCTTTTGGTGAATACACCCATAAAACGGACTTAATTTAGAACCCCGAGGCTCTCCTTCCTTCTTGGCTCTAGATGAGAGCAATGACTTGAGGGGAAATGAGGTGTCACATCTCCTGCCTCTCCACTCTCATCAGTCAGGGCATCCTTTATTGGAGGAATGCCTCCTTTCTCCTCCTTCATCTGTTTGAAATCCACTTGCTCCTTACATCAGAGCTCTCCTGGGCCACTCAAATTCACCTTCTCTGCTAAGGAAAAGGGGGATGATAATACTTATATTCTGTACCTCAAAGGCTGCTCTGAGAAAAAACTTCATTCATTACACAAATGGGCATTATTATCTGTCCTTTGTGCTTAATTCACTCAGTTTCATTCAGTAAGAATTTAGTAATCACCCATGTGCCTGATACTGCTTTTACAGGAGTAATAATTTGTAATTGTAAATAATAATGCACAGGTAGTAAATAGAAACACAGAGCAGTCCACACCTTCAAAGAGCTCACATTCTGGGGAGGAACAGTATGTCATACATAAGCAAATGGGAAATATATGCAGCAAAGAAAATACAAGGTAATTTCGAGGCAGAGATTGGGTATAGACAAACAACAAAGAAAATCAAGAGACTTTTCACGTAGCAAGTAGCACTTGGGATTTCAAGAGAAGGGCACAACAGATTGAGACAGGTGATAGAATAGGGCATACAGGGACCATGTTACCATGTTACAAGGTCAGTTTGACTGGGGAATAGAATCTGAAAAAGAGTCATATGACAGCAGTCTCAATGGAAATATATGTGCAAGTCAGATCGTCTATGCGTCTTTCTCCTCTGTATGGATGTCAGATTGCAAAGGGCTTTCAATGCCAAACAACGAGTTCATATTTTGTTCTAGAGGCAACAGGGAGTCCCTGGAGCATCCAGAGGTCAGTAGTGATTTAGTCACGTTGCATTTTGTGCTAGACTTCTGGATGGAATCTATAGAATCTTGTGTACAGATGGGAGATTACCTTGAGGACAAATACTGTTCTTTTCCCATCTTTGTATCTGCCTTGCCTACCATAGTGCTTGGTATTTAGTAAGTGCTTAGTGAATATGTGAGTTATAATAAATGTTGAATTGCAGTGTCCCACTCTCATGGGTACTGAAGATCTTTAAGCACTTCAAATAGCAATGAGTGTGTCTTTTAGCCTGCTTTTGGCTATTGAGGCTGGTTGAGGTGGTGGTAGAGAAGAGCAGAATAGGTCAAGGCTGGAGAGATGCAAGGGTCTTGTGGGGAATGATGCAGGAGAGGGCAACTAGGTGACTCAATGGATGGATATACCACCAGGCTTGGCCTGGGGAGGTCCTGGGTTCAAATGTGGCTTCAGACACTTCTTAGCTATGTGACTGAACACCAATTGCCTAGCCCTTGCCATTCTTCTGTCTTAGAAGAATGATACTAAGACAGACAGGTAAGTGTTTAAAAAAAAAAAGAATAGGGCATTACATAGTAGGGGATGGGAAGAAGGTTGAGTTTAAAAAGCCTTTTTGGCCTCAGACACTTCTCAGCTGTGTGACCCTGTACAAGTCATTTAACCCCCATTGCCTAGCCCTTACTACTCTCCTGCCTTGGAGCCAATACACAGTATTGATTCCAAGATGGAAGGTAAGAGTTTTTAAAAAAAATAATAATAAAATAAAAAGCCTTTTTGGGAGAGGAGAAACACATAGACAGTATACATATAATTAATACCCAGATGTAGACATATCGTCTATACATGAAATGCAAAACAAAATCAAGCAGGAATAGAGAACAGATACAAAATGTGGATATACACATACACAGAACATCCTGGACTACTTTTTCAAAGTTAGGTAATGGAGGAATTTTGACAAATTTGTCCTGGAGAGGACAAAATGATTATTAATTTCTTTTTTTTTCTTTTAAAATATCTCCCTTTTGTCTTAGAATCAGTATTGGTTCCAAGGCAGAAGAGCAGTAAGAATTTGGCAATTGGGGTTAAGTGACTTGCCCAGGGTCACCCAGTTAGGCAATATCTGAGGCCACATTTGAACCCAGGACCTCCTGTCTCCAAGCCCAGCTCTCTATCCACTGAACCACTTAGCTGCCCCTATTCATTTCATTTTAAAGAACATTTATTATACCCACTACATTCAAGGCATAGGCTCTGGAATACAAAGATGAACCATAAAGTTTTCTTCCCTCAAGGAACTTGAAATCTAAATGAGGGGACATGGTGAGTTAGTATGGCCCAAGACAGAATGTCATGGAACCGAGGAATACTCTGGCCCAAGTACTGGAGGAAGGTCTAAACCAGGAGTGATCACTTTCATCCGAAACAATCAGAGAGGATTTCTCTGGGGCAGGGGAGACCTTCAAGAGAAAGACTAGGAATGAGAAGGGAGTAAATTTTAAACCTGGAGATTGTTCTGCCCTAAGGCAGGAAGATGAAAAGGTACATAATGAGACCAGACAACAGCTAATTAGTAGACCTGTGTTGGCATGGAATGTAGAATGCAAAAACAAAAACAAAAGTATGTGAAATAAGGCAAGAAAGATAGGTTAAAATCAGATTGTAGAGGGCCTTGACTCTCCAGGTGAACTTGTTTTTTATTCTCTGGGTAAGGTGGAAATATCTTAGGTGGAGAAAATGACGGATGAGCAAAGGCAATGAATATGGGAAGAAGTCAAATTTGTCAGCAAGGCTTCTCTAAAGTCTGATGGTGGTCTTTCTTGCTGGAGTCTAAGGCTCTGAGATAGAAAAGGCCTTGTTTGTTTTTATAGAAATTTAAGTGAGGGGGTGAGGTTTTGAGGAGAGACAAGACAGGAGAGAAACGGTTGTCGGTAGGGAAGGAAGCTTGTTGGGGTAGAGGCCCTGTTTGTGAGAAGAAGAAACCACCATTTCCTCTTCACTTCTAAGTGATTATCTGCCCCTCCCCTTCCTCCCCCACCTCAGAGAAAGAGAGAAAGAGAGCTGAAGCTTGCAACACCCCCCCAACCTAGATTAGTTCTGTTCTCCTCTCCCCTTTCTTCCAGGGCCCTAAATCACCTCTCTCTCTAGCTGTCACTTGCTTCTTCCCTTCACCCTTGTAGGATTCCTTCCTTTCCATTGCTTTTACTCCTTTCCCTGAGGGCTATGAAATAGGTAGGTCCAAGAGTAGCAGTGTGGGGATGTGGTAGGGCAGGGGCAGAAGGAGGTTAAGGAGATGCTTTTTTTAAACCCTTACCTTGTCTTAGAACCAAAACTATCTATTGTAAGAAGGAGGTTGAGAAGATGCTTTTTTTAAAAACCCTTACCTTGTCTTAGAACCAATACTATCTATTGTAGGCAGTGGAGTTTAAGGGACTTGCCCAGGGTCACACAGCTAGGAAGTAGGAGAGGCTAGATTTGAACCCAGAGAACTCCCATCTCTGAGCCTGGTTCTCAATCCACTGAGCCACCTAGCTGCCCCCACCCCCCAGAAGATGCTTTTGGCATTGGGTAAGAGAGCCTCTAGGAGAGAGTTATTCTTACTAACCTTGACTTCTTTTTCTTCCAGGTCTTCAAGTTCTGTGCAAGATATACCCTTCTGCCCCATTCGTTCTACACTCCTCTCCTTCCCATTCTCCCATGGTCTGAGGCACTATCTAGTTGAAATTCTTAGGATTCTACCTTCCCAAGTCCATCTGATTCATTCCAGTTGTTTGTCGATGCCCAGAGGAGACTAAGGAGAAAGAGGGGGTCTTCAAGGAAGGAGGACCAAGGGACCAGAACAGGAGCCCTCTGGGGCCTCGGGCAGGGGGACAAAACTGGAACCATCAGGGAACATGAGTGAGTTTTGGCACAAACTGGGCTGCTGTGTGGTGGAGAAACCCCAGCCGGTAAGTCAGATTTTCCTCTTCTCCCTTCCTCATTCCACCCCTGGCACCTAGAGGTAACATACCTCATTCCCTGTGTCTTTTCTGCAAGGATGGTGTCTGATAGGTAGCTAGCACATGATGCAAAGCTGAAAGATTAGCGGTCCCCGATTTTCTCCCACTCTGCTCCTCAATCCTGGGTGAACAGGGAGGGGGCCAGGCTAGGCAACTACTCCCATTGTTCCCTCATCACTGAGAGTGACTTCAGCTAATTCAGCATCTGCCCTATCGACCACTGTCCCAGGTTTCTCTCTTCCATATTACTGTCTACCCAGGACACGGATGCCTCGACAGTTCTTGTACATTTATCTGCTCCTCTCTCTCTCCCTACCTACCCTCCAGATTCTAGGCTCTTGTCCCTCTTCCCCAGCTCTAGGCGACGGTCTTTATTCTTAATCACTCCACCCTTTTCCAGCAGAAGAAGAAGAGAAGGCGGATTGACAGGACCATGATTGGAGAACCAATGAACTTTGTTCATCTAACACACATTGGCTCTGGAGAGATGGGAGCTGGCGATGGACTCTCCATGGTAAATAAGAAAAAAGAGGGAGGTTTGGAATGGGGGCCTAGGCTGGAACTCTTCCCTTGTGCTCATTATTATTATTATATTACTATAATATTGTTATTATGAAGATTATGATTATTATGAAGAAGAATCCCCAGGGTCTATCTCAGAAGCCAAATAAAATGTGTGTTTAAAAAAAAAAAGAGGGGGCAGCTGGGTAGCTCAGTGGATTGAGAGCCAGGCCTAGAGACCGGAGGTCCTGGGTTCAAATTTGGCCTCAGACACTTCGCAGCTGTGTGACCCTGGGCAAGTCACTTAACTCCCATTGCCTAGCCCTTACCACTCTTCTGCCTTGGAGCCAATACACAGTATTGACTCCAAGATGGAAGGTAAGGGTTTAAAAAAAAAAAGATGATATGAGGGATTAAGGCTGCATGCAGGTGGAGGGGAAGGAGATGAGTTCTGGGAAATGACTTCATAGTCAATGAGACCCAGGACCAATTAAATGGCAAGAGAAGCTTGGGGCATCTCCTTTCTAGGTAAAACAACTGTCTATGTGGGGAGTTGAGGCACAGAAGGGTTAGTAGAGTGTCCGATATCTAAAATGACTTTCCCTCATAGACAGGTGCCGTACAAGAGCAAATGAGATCCAAGGGAAACCGGGACAGACCATGGAGCAGCTCCAGGGGCTTATAGCTCTAAGGGAAATGGTGAGTGAGGGAAAAAGAAACCCGGCCCCCATCACTTGCTCTATCCTCTTGCTTTTCAGTCCTGATCTTCTGGGCCAGACTGGAAATGAATAGGAGAGAGGAACAAAAGTGAGGAGAGAGAGAACAGTGATTAAAAGAAATATCTGCAAGTGACAGCAATATGGCAGCAGAAAGAAGCAGAAATTCAGAAAGCAGAATATTCAGAGACGTATAGGTCTTCAATTTAAATATTCATTGAGCTCCTCTAGGTTTAAAATAGCCACAATGACAGTTTGTCCCCGAGTAGCCCCTTCTTCCTTGGTCCTTAATCGAATACTTTTGAGCCTGACAGAAATTCCACTCTTTTCCTACTCAGGTTTTGCCATCTTGGAATTCCCAGTCCTGTGCTCAGCTAAGAAGAAATGCTGTCCCTTCCTGAACCAATGACCCCAGGATCTTCCCCCCTGTCTTCCCTACCTGTCTGTGTCTAGAAGGGCTTGGGAGACTGCACTCCCCACTCTACTACCCTGGTCAAGCCCCTCCTGGAGATGGGGTCAAGGCAGCAGGACTGACCAAATGACCACTGGCTAGCCAGAACTAGCCTTAGCTACCCAACTGACCTGAGATAGGAGCCCTTATACCTTCTCCCACTCCTGGGAGGAACCAAGGGTAAAGTCTAGGTTCCTTAATGATGGTCTGGGCACTGGGCTGCTCTTTAACTTGGACCCCTAACTTAGGAATTGTCTTCATGGGGTAGATGAGGTTGCATTGCCAAAGCTGAACCTGGCTTTGTTGATTGCTACCTACCTCCACATCCTCTCCAGCTCCCTTCCTGAACTGAACTAAAGAAAATTTCAGTCAAGGGACTGGGGAGATCACAACCACCTACTTCTCTCATTTTCCCTCTTTGGACTCCAACTCCTCAGCTCACAGCATTTCAGCATCTGTCTCTGAATACCTAGGGCCTCTAATAGACCTTTAACCCTGGTTTCTGTAGCATTAGTATCTCCCCACCAATTATCTCTTCTCCCCCTCCCCCAACCTTTTTTAAATTAAAATGTTAATTTAAGACCAGTTCTGTTAATTACTCCCCATCTATGCCAGGAACCTTCGCAATCCCCATTACGTCTACGTTGGGGTTGGGAATTGGGAGAAACCACCTATGTGCTAGACATTTTTCCCTCTGTCAAATCCTCAGGATCATTTACCTCCCCTGCTGGCACAGGTGAGGAAGAGAATGGCAAAGGAGGTGGGACCTGGGACCACAGAGGGAAGTTATACCTCAGGGAGAACCTCCTGACCATCCTGGGAGAGAGAGAGAGAGAGAGAGAGATTGAGAGAGAGAGGGTGCTCCTTTGAATTTGTAGGGACAAAGCTCGCTACAAATGTGGTTGGTTGGGAGCAGGGTTCTGCTTGGAGTTAAATCTGACTAGATTTGAGGTTTGAGGATGTGTTTTTCTTCCCAAGTGATTTTCTTCCTCAAGTTCTGGCCCCTCTTAGAGTCTCTACAGCTGGGCTGTGGATAGATTTAGGATCCCTCGTAGCCAAGGTTAGCAAGATTCTACACCTTTCCAAGCCATGCAACTTTATTTTACTATATATGTGTGTCTAATGTTTCTGTGATAGGTGTATGTGTGTGTGGTAGTCATTCTTGCTAATTGGAAGAGAGGTCCCATAGGGCCAAGACCTTAGTGGAGTACTGGGATGGGAAGGGTCAATGCAGTAACGAAATCTCCATATGTTTCTCTCATTTTGTGCAATACCAGACCCAGGTAAGGCTTGGGAGGAATTCTGAGAACCCCCCTGCCTGACTAAAGGGGCCAGTGTTGTGTGAAAGAACAAAGTGATGGGTGTCTCCATACCTCCAATCATTCTCTGGTATTTCTGCTTTATTTCCTTTCTAAAAGGGTAGAGAACAAGACTGAGTAAGGCATAAGAAGCCAAACCCAACACCCTGCCCTCCTCCCAACCAAGGAAAGTAGGCAATGAGGTCTCTTCAGGCACCAAAGTGAAGAACTCTGAGATCGTGCTTCCTCTGTCTTCTAAGTGCTTTGCCTCTGTATATACTATCTAGGGGCCCTTGATTTTTCAAAACAGCTATTCCTGCTTTTTTAAAAGATCTCTTTAGATCTGTGGTGGATATGGCACAATACACTTGGCTCATCTTTCTGGTTGTTTTCAGGACTAGCCTAGATTCCTGTCTGGAAAGCTGAGTGCAAACTAGGAATCTCTGCCTGGAAAGTGAACTTGGTTATGGAAGGTTTGAGGTACTGTCTAGTCAGTTTGATCTGTGAACGCTGTTGGGTTTTATCTCTAGTCTTGGGCCACACTCCTTTTTTTCTTTCCTTTTCAGCTCTCTTACCACTGGCCTTCCCTTTATGGAACTCACTTGATGTTACTTATGCCTCCCCCATCACTTCTACCAACTTCCAAAAGTGATTGGGGTGGGTTTGAGAGTCTTAATTTATCAAAAAAACAAAAAACAAAAAAAAACTGCCAGACTTTATTAAATACATTTTTTCAAATAAAAAAAAATTCTCCAGCAAAATGTTTCAGATGGATTTTTATAGGGGATTGGTCTATGGGGGTGGGGGGTTGGGGAGGGAATGTTGTATCTGGGTGGGTGGGATTAGGAGGCTCTTCTTGGAGTATACTTAGGGTAAGGAACAAGTCAAATTGGGCACCTCCTATCTTAGAGAAGGGCTAGACAGAATGGAGTCAGAGGAAAGGATGGCCATGATTCCTTGACTCTCCTATTCTCTACTTTTTTCCCTTTGATTTTAGATTGAACTAGATTCTGATAATTAAAAAACTAGCTTGAAAATGAGAAGATTTATTCTTACTAATGCATTATTTAATTTCTGATAGAGCTCTGTAATATATTTTCCAAGCCTTTCCCCCCATTCTTTTGTCCTGATAATCCTAGGAATGCTCTCACATTCCCTGTCCCAGAGCAGCTTCTAAAATTGAGGTAATTAAAACCTAGAATATAAAAAGGCATATTCCTTTATATCCCTACTCAACTTTCTCTAGATATCTATTAATTCAACTTTTCTAAAATTTCATTCACTTCTTTCTTATTTTTTGGTTAGATTTATCTAGTTCTGATAGCAGAAGGTTGAGATCCTCCACTAGTATAGTTTTACTATCTATTCCCTCTGTAAGCCTCTTTAGTTTATGACTGAAAATATAAATTTCATCTTGTCTAGTAAACAAAAACTCATTTTGGCCAAATATGTCCTGGGTGGGGATGGAGGAAATGTTGGTGTCCCCTAAAGGATGAGCAGGGGGAAAGTCAGTCTTGGCTAGACCTAACTTGATTTCTTAATCTAGATCAGCAGGGATGTTGGAATTCTATGATAGGCATGTGATTTTCTCCCATCATCATGAGGGGATCTGGGAGGGCCTGGAAAAGATTAACTTTCTCATTAGATATCCACCAGAGATGTCCTAGTGGCTGTGTAGGGGAGGGCTGAATAATGAGCTCCCAAAATTATATTTAATGACTTGGGATGCTGAATGAATTTGATCACTGAGAGAGATCATGAACTAATTCATTTATTGGTTATTGCTAGCCTGACCAAGAAATGAATTTTTTCTACCCAGAACCTAGTCTGTCAGAATTTTTACTCATTGCAGAAAAAAGGGAGAAAATAAGTAACATTATTTCATTCCATAAGGAATAACTTGGGAGTAGGAAGCAGGGGATAAGAAGCTACAGAAATTCTTGATTCTTTTCTAGGAAAGTATGTCTCTGTCCTCTTCTAGACCCAACCACCCTTTCAATGAGATAAAAAAATTAAAAGTTGTTTTGTTTTGTTTTGTTTTTATGAACAGACTTTACTGCTTTATGAAAGTTGTCTATAGGATGTGGAAAGTTAGAGGTAGAAAGGACAAAGAGATTAGAATGCTGACACCCCTTCCTCATCCTCTGGGGCTGGACATGGGGTGGCCATCACTTCTGATTTTTCTCTTTATCTAAGGTAGGGAAGAAAAAAGGGGAAATTACAAACACATTTGTATATTATCCCTTTGCCCCTGATTTTCCTCCACTCACCATCCTATTGATGCTGCCCCTCCTTATCATAGCAATACCCACAACCATCTTACAAAATAAAGTCTTGGGCTTAAGTAGTGGGGGAAATACAAGACTTTGAGACTTTCCAACTTTCCTAGAATATGAGAGTACTTGCTCATTTTATGCATTAATCTGTACTCTTGTTGGATTTTGATATATAAAGAGACCCACCAAGGGGGAAATAGAAACTTGACAGTGACACCAGATTATATCCCCATTTGCCTGGTTCTATTCCTATGGAAAATCATCTGATGTGTCAATTAAAGTAACTATACTAGATGGTATAAAGTAAATCATTGCCCAATCAATAGGTGCTGTCTAAGCTGCCCTAGCCAATTGCTAGCCATTGACCAATGCCTACTGATAAATCATCAATTCATCCACATCTAATAATTATCAGTGTTATTAAAGATCAGTCTGTTCAATGATTGCTCTATACAGTCCCAGAAATTGTGGATAATCAAGATGATGACCAACCAAGATTGGTCAAAGACCACTTAATAATTTGGTCAGAAATTATTGTTATTGGAAGTTATTGGTTAAGAAAATAAAATTTAAAAATTATTAGTTGGTATCTAATTAATCTTTCTTTCTTTCTTTCTTTCTTTCTTTCTTTCTTTCTTTCTTTCTTTCTTTCTTTCTTTCTTTCTTTCTTTCTTTCTTTCTTTCTTTCTTTCTTTCTTTCTTTCTCTTTCTTTCTTTCTTTCTTTCTTTTTCTTTTCCCCTTACCCTTTGTCTTAGAATTCATACAGAGAATTGGTTCCAAGGGAGAAGGGCATTAAGGGCTAGGCAATGGAAGTTACGTGACTGACCCCTGGTTCACACAGGACAGATTTGAGTCCAGGACCTCCAATCTCTAGGCCTGGCTCTCTATCCACTGAACCACCTAGCTATCCCTTTTGTTGATTTCAAGGGCTCTCTGGCACATGATGCTAAATCAACTACCAATTTAAAAAAAGCAAACCCTCACAATAACCAGGGATCAGATAATATCTAAGGCTAAATCATTAGAGTAGGAGCTGTCTTCTCTGTTTGCATCCCCAGTGCTTGGTGTGTATTAAGTACTTTAAGAGTAAATGCCTCATTCGTTCCTTCTTCCCTGATACTCACCCTTTTCTGGTCACTAGGGTCTGCAGTCCTACCCAAACTTCTTCCAGCCCCTCTCGGACTTGCTTCCAAAATGCTGTGTCATTCACAGCGTTCTCCTGCCTCTCCACTGGAGACAGGGAATCGTGGTACTTGCAGGCAGTAGAGGAGGAGGGGCATGGGGGGTTGTCTAAGGGGCATTCTTTCTTCTCTTGGCTACAGCCACATCGGGCATAGGTGCAGGGCAGGCTCTGGGTGTGCAGGCGGCCTAGGGCTCCAGATCGGAGATGTCCAGTGAAACCCAAAATCTTTCCGCCCCGTACACGGGTCATGGTACCCTCGGTGCAGTGACACTGCCACGGCCCCCAGGTGAGCAGTGTTAGCTGCATGTGTCGAGGCAGAGTGGGAGCCAGAGCCGTCCTTGGGCTGGAAAGCTGTTCTGGGGAAGGTGGTGGTGGCTCAAGGGCCTTAAGCCCCAGGCGGCGGTAAAGTAGTAAGTTCTTATTCCTAGGCCCAGGGTCTAGACTCATCCTTGCCTGCTGTGCTGGCTTCTGTACATGCTTCTTCTTCTGTACCTTATGATGCTGCTCCTGCTTCTCTTCCTCTTGCTCCTTAATCTGCTCTTGCTTCTGCTTCTGAATATGAGGCTGTGCCTGATGCTCCTGCTCCTCCTGCTCCTGCTCCTCCTGCTCCTCCTGCTCCTCCTGCTCCTCCTGCTCCTCCTGCTCTGGAATGTGCTCCAGCGCCCGAATCTGAATCTGAGGCTGTGCCTGTTCCTTCTGCTCCTGCTCTTCCTGCTCCTGCTTCTCAAGCTGCCCCAGCGCTGGAAGCTGAGCCTGTTCCTGCTGCTCCTGCTCCTGCTCCTCAGTCTGTCCCTCCTCCTGCTCCTCAGTCTGCTCCTCCTCTTGCTCCTCAGTCTGCTCCTCCTCAGTCTGCTCCTCAGTCTGCTCCTCCTTCTCTTGCTCCTCAGTCTGCTCCTCCTCTTGCTCCTCAGTCTGCTCCTCCTCAGTCTGCTCCTCAGTCTGCTCCTCCTTCTCTTGCTCCTCAGTCTGCTCCTCCTCTTGCTCCTCAGTCTGCTCCTCCTCAGTCTGCTCCTCAGTCTGCTCCTCCTTCTCTTGCTCCTCAGTCTGCTCCTCCTCTTGCTCCTCAGTCAGCTCTTCCTCCTCCTCAGTCTGCCCCAGCGCTGGAAACTGAGGCTGTGCCCTAGCCTGCTGCTCTTGCTTCTCCGTCTGCTCCTGCTTCTGCATCGGCCCCAGCGCTGGAAGCTGAGGATGTGCCTGCTCATGCTCCTCCGTCTGCTTCTGCTCCTGCTCCTCGGTCTGCTCCTGCTCCTCGGTCTGCTCCTGCTCCTCGGTCTGCTCCTGCTCCTCGGTCTGCTCCTGCTCCTCGGTCTGCTCCTGCTCCTCCTGCTCCTCCGTCTGCTCCTGCTCCTCCTGCTCCTCCGTCTGCTCCTGCTCCTCCTGCTCCTCCGTCGGCTCCTGCTCCTGCTCCTTCTGCTCCTCCGTCTGCTCCTGCTCCTCCTGCTCCTCGGTCTGCTCCTGCTCCTCCGTCTGCTCCTGTTCCTCCGTCTGCTCCTGCTCCTCCATCTGCTCTTGCACCTCCGACCGCCCCAGCGCTGGAAGCTGAGGCTGTGTCTGTTCTTGCTCCTCCTGCTCCTCAGTCTCCTCCTGCTCCTCAGTTTCCTCCGGCTTCTGAATCTGAGGCTGCACCCGCACCTGCTTCTGAATCTGTCCCAGCGCTGGAAACTGAGGCGCTGTCTGTTCCTGCTCCTCCGTCAGCTCCTGCTCCTCCTGCTTCTCCCTCACCTGCTTCTGAAGCCGAGGCTGCACCCGCACCTGCTTCTGAATCTGCCCCAGCGCTCTATGCAGAGGCTGTGCTTGTTCCTCAGTCTGTTCCTCCTGCTCCTCAGTCTCCTCCTGCTTCTCCTCCTCGGGCTTCTGAATCTGAGGCTGCACCCGCACTTGCTTCTGAATCTGCCCCAGCGCTGGAAGCTGAAGCTCTGCCTGTTCCTGCTCCTCAGCCTGCTCCTGCTCCTCAGCCTGCTCCTGCTCCTCAGCCTGCCCCTCAGTCTGCTCCTTCTCCATCTGTTCCTGCTGTGCCTGCACTTGCTGCTGCTCCTCTTCCTCCCAGTGCCTTTGGCCGTCTCCCTCTCGTCCTTGCCTCTGTTCCTCAAACTCCTTTTCCTGCTCTTGCTGCCTTTCCTCCTCTATTTCCTGCATCTGGCCTTGCTCTTGGTTCTGTTCCTGCTCCACTCCCTGCCCTTGATCCTGATCCCGTTCTGAGTCTTCAGAATACTGCTTTAGCTGCTCCATCTGGTCAAGGTCTTGCTGCTGGTCCTCGTTCTCCTCCTGCTCTAGATCATCGTCACTTTCTTGGTCTCCCTTCTGCTCCTCAGGCTGCTGGTCCTCATCCTGACCCTGAACTTCCCTGTTCCCAGGTACTGAGGCCACGGAGGCGGACAGGAGCTCGGCAGCAGCTGGGGCAGCCAGTTTATCAGCTTCGGCCGAGTAGTCTTCCTCCCCTTCCGGCGTATTTACCATTTTCCTAACCAAATCATATTCATCCCTTTTCACGCTGTTGGGCCAGACCTTGTTCAGGATCCCCGCTGGGACGGTGTCCCCTTCGCTGCCACCAGCCCAACCTGCTTTGGCCTGGCTCCCGACAATGGCCCTGGCTGCCACCTCCCGGGCCCCTAGGATCAACCAGAGGGCCCACAGCAGTGCTCCGCCCGTGGGGATCATAGGGAGAACGGGCTTAAAGGCGCCTTGGCGGTGAAGAAATGGGAGAAGAGGGGAGGGGCAGGGGTTCAGCTTCTTTCTCCCTCCTTCCCTTTTCGATCCCGACTCCCGGGTTCGTTTAAACTGAGGGGAGGGGGATATGGGCTCCTTCCGCACCTCGTGACACTTCCCCTGAGGCGTTGCTGGGAAACCTAGAACGTCCACTCCCCACTCTCTTTGTCTCTACTTCCCCTGCTCCAGGGTGTCCCTTCCCCACAAGACACACAATGAAGCTAGGGCCAAGTGGGCAAAGAGATTGGGACTGTCATTGGGATGGGAACGGGGCAGATTCCCTTCACAAAACTGAGTCCTCTCTCGTAACTGGATTTATTAAACTGCAATTGAATATCTGAATCTGTTGAAGAGGAAGAAAAGAGACACGCAGGTACGGGTGCGAGACCGGACAGAAGGGCAGGTGTCAGAGCCTAATCCGCAGTCTCCGGGCACTGAAGTCCAAACCTGCTCTTGGAGCGCAGCCTTGGGCTTCCATGGAAAGAGGCGAGTGGCGGGCGGCGAGCTCTTTGGAATTTAGGCTTCCCAGGATCCCAGAACTTGGCTAGGTGAGACTATGACTAGAATGGGATAACACTTTGATCAGCCGGAAAGCAACCCCTGGAAAGGGTCAGTGCCAGTGGGTTAAGGGAGAGTGACAGAGACACACACACAGAGTGCCCAAACTCTGGAGGTCCGGCATCTTTCCTTGATTCCAGGGCCCTTCGCCATCCGTGTTAGGTCCCTCCAGAGCCATGCAGATCTTTGTCCAGCCTGAGTGTAGGGAGAGGAAAAAGGACAGAGGATAGATCCGGATGTCTGGGTCGCTTCTAATGGGTAATCTCTATTTCTGAACATCATGTCCCTCCTCAATAAAGAGAAGGTCTTTGAGATTGTTTCCAGTTGCTAATCTGTGATCCCATGATCTTTGTCCTTCCCCTCCTTCCAAACTCACCTCAAGAGGGCAGCTGGGTAGCTCATGGATTGAGAACCAGCCCAGAAATTGGATGTCCTGGGTTCAAATGTGACCTCAGACACTTAACCCCTTTTACCTAGCCTTTACCTCTCTTCTGCCTTAGAACCAATACCCAGTAATGATTCTAAGACAGAAGGTAAGGGGTTAAAAAAAAGAACTAAACTCACCTCAAAAGAACCTTCTCTTTTAACCCTCCTACTGATCACTCTTGTTTTTGCCTCCCTGGGATTTTACCCAGCCTGAGCCCAACATGCCCAGATACAGAGAATTCCCAAGTCAGTTTGTTACCAGTGCTGCATCTCCCAAATTAAGTGTTTTTATCTTATTTTATTTTTCATTTTTTACCAATTGCATGTCATAGCAAATTTCCCCACAAGTCTTCCTAAGTAATGATAGAACTTCTCTCTCCCAATTAAGCTTTATAAGAGTAAATTTCTGAAGATAACTAGGTCTTTTATTTCTTTATCTGTCCACATGATTCTGCTTGGCTACTCCTTGGCTCTCTCCCATCCCATGAATCCCTCCCAGAACTCACTGTCTGACAGCATCCGGGATATGGATGTGTTCCAAGGAGACGAGTTGGGCTAGCTCCTCTAGACTGTCCAGAAAACGGACCTTTCTGCTAAACTTGGAACTCAGGAGAGAAGAAAGGTCATGCGTATTTAAGACTGGAGAAGCTGCTCTTTTAGATCTTCACAGAAGACAAGGGGAAGCAGTGGCTCGTTGGGGCAGGGAAGTGTGGTCAGAGCCAGAAAGGGTGAGGGGAAGGTTGGAAGAGAGAGAGGGGCTGTGGATTTGAGGAGCAGGATGTCTGAATCCCCAGGGGTAAATACCTGATAAAAGGCCGCAGCATCACCAGAAATGCCTTCACATACCATGTGGCATGTACAACTACCAGGGCACGAAGGTTTTTTCGGAGACTGAAGCAAAGAGTATGGCATCATCACCTTCTTCTTAATTTTTACCCCAAACCCAAATGGAGGTCTCTTCTGTATCTTCTTAATAAACCCACCCCCCCTTAATTACTATTCATTTCCAGTACTCCATTAGGAATTTCCTTGTGAGGTCTAATCTTCATCCTTCTAGCTGCCATCTGAGGCCCTTATTTCCCTTTCTGTCTCCTGTGCCCTCCTCATTCCGAAGAAATTCATGAAATGCCTTTTGTCCCCAACCTATGCTTGCTTTTTTCTGGATTCTATCTGTAGTCTCCTAGTTTGTTCCTTGTTCTTATGTTTTCCTTGTTCCCCCTTTTTACTACACAAAGGAAAAAAAACTGTACAAGAACTCCAGGTGGCATGTATTTAGTGACAGAAGAGAATAAGAAGCGTTGAGAAGAAAAGGAAACATGGGCCTGGAGGGCAGGGAGAAGGAAAGAATATGAGCATAACGATATTTGGGGAAGGGGAAGGAAGGAAAGAGGTAAGTATGGAGGAAGATCAAGAGGAGACTGAGGAAGGAGAAAGGAACGAGACCAGAGAAGAAAGGAGAGGGTGAGAGAAGCCAATAATAACAGTCTTTGCCAGGTCTCTCACCGACGGTCCAGGGTACGGTAACATTGTCGGATCCAACTCAGAGGGGGTACCTGGGCCCGGTTTGTTCCTCCACTCAGGTGGACAAGCAGGTAATTCTCAGCTACAAGTAGTTCTAGAGTCCCCACCATGTATCTGGGGGGTGGGTGAATGAGAATGAAAGGCAGAGGGTGGGATGAAGTTAATCACTGACTATGGAATAGGTCTTTCTGATTTCTCTCCCTCCTTCAGTCCACTCTCCCTACTGTATTTCTGGTTCCCTCCTCACCTAAATAAGTGCTCCATGATATAACTGTAGTCAGGGACGTTGCTTCTGGGTAGGTAGCAGGAAGCAAAAAGGATAACAGCATTGAGGCCATCACCATGGTAACCTGGGGAGGCCAAGATTTTGGGTCAGGAATCGGGGAAGTGGAGAGAAGTGGCTTGAGAGCCCACAGGGAAAGGCATGGGGATTTAGGAAGTGAGGTTTAGGTGATGGGGACTGAAACCTAACTCCTGTATTCATCTGTCTTCCATTACCTCCATGAGACAGGACCTTTTTATAGGGTTCAATGACCGTCATATCCACTCGAAGCTCCCGATGCCCCATTCGGAACACTTTCCAGCGGTGACCATTCTCCCCAGCCACATCCCACACACAACCCTGGCCCAGTCTTTCAGCTGCTTCACTTGCCCCTAGGCCATCTCTTTGGGGAAGATCATCTAAAAGGACAGGAATAGTTTATATGAATTCACAGCCCACCACTCATGGAAGCACTGTATGCTGTAAGACCATAACCACTGGAACTACATTCCCATGCCTCTATTCCTGAACTGTTGATGAATAGTCAGGGCTGTATCCACCGTGGGGACAGCTGGTGGCCTTGCTCCATTTGGGGACACTTGGGCCCCAAGGGAAAGTCCTTTCCAGCTCCCAGTTGATTTTTACATGTCCACTACTTTTATAGCCCCTTCGACGTAAAGTCTTGCTATTTAGAAACATATACGTACATATATGTATATAGTATGTATGTACGTATACAAATATTCATGTTATGTGTATTATTACACACATACACACACACTCTCTGAGCCCTACCTATTGCCTTATTAGCCCCATTCTTGCACTGACCTCCCACTTTCACCTTTGTTTTCAGGATCATAAGGATCAAGGGCTTTGGAGTTAGAAGAGCCAGTAAAGATTATCTAGTTCCATCCCCTCATCCCTTAGCAGAACCAGGCCTGAGGTCTCCTGATTCCAAACCCAGTATACAATTTTTATTAAACAATGCTTCCTCTCACTGGCAAGGGAATCTTCACCAGCCCCCCTTGGTAGCCTATAGTTCACAGAATTTAAGAGGGAAGGAACCATAGGAGCTATCTAGTCCAATTCCCCCCCCTCAAGAAAAATCCCCCTCTAGAACCTACTTGACAAGTTCATACAGTCTTTGCTTGAAAACTACCAATAAGGGTGGACCAAGGACTTTACTGGGGTCCATTTCATTTGGAAAATTCATGAACCCCATTCTTAGTCTCATTTAGCCTTAGATCAATCCTATTAGCTCCCATTAACTTTACATTGTTATCTCTCAGCTTCCCTAACTCTGCTCCTTACAAACTTTGTAACCCCCTCATTGGCTCTTCATCCTGGTTAATCGTCCCTCCTAATCTGTCTCCCACTTTACTGGGCCCACTCCATTTCCCATCCGCAGTTATTCTTAGTTCTTAGCCTTAGCTCCTACCTTCCCATTCAAATTCATGGCCACTGTCCAGCTGTTCTGAGTCTGAGGGTGTCTCCAAACCATCCACCTCTATGTCAGAGCTACCATTTGGGGAAGAAGGCGTGGAGTGGGCAGGAGAGGCTTCTTTGTCACCTTTGTCCTCCCCCAAACTCAGCTGAAGCTCTGGGGCTGAAAGACGCTTCCGCATGTGACGCTTGCCACATAGTGCTAAAGTGCCTAAGGGACCTGGGGTGACAAGGAGAAGAGAGCTGAAGAGAAGGTAAATTAAACAGCCTGACAATGGAGGAGTTAGCTTTCTGTAAGCAAGGGGGAAGGAGGAGTGTGGAATTGACAGGAGGGATGTGAGAGAAGGGAAACTGGGCAAGTGTTGATGGGAAAAGGGTGGAACATCCTCCCCATGGTAAAAACCAGGGCTTGGTACCCAGCTCTGACCTTACTCACCCATCTGGGTACCTTCTCTAAGGTCCTCTGGATCTTCAGAGGAATTGGACTCCTCAGGGAGCAGTCTGGGATGTGGGGAATGAATTAGATGAAGGGAGCAAGAAGAAATGGGGAATCGGGGGTGCTAACAGTTATGTTCTTCCCACCATGATTTTACCCCTTCCGTCTCCCCACCAAACACGCCCAGGGCTTCTTGATCTCCTATTCCTATACCCTCCAACCCCACTTTCTTTTCACCACTGTCCTCTCACCGGGGGAACTCTTCATCCTGCCACTCTTCCTTCAATTCCACATCCCTAAATCTCAGTGAGGGTCCTGGCTCTGCTGCTTCCACATTCTCTCTAGAACCACTGCCAAGGTACAAAGGAATTGAGAGGTAATTAGTTGGGCAGCATTACTCTTGGGAATAATAGGAGGAAACAAGAGGGCACAGAACAAACGGCAGACCTGAAAGAGAATCCAGCAAGATGATTTTCCCAAACCTCTATTTTTTGGTTTGGGGGACAAGTGGGATGGATATGACTTGAATATCTTACACTTTTCTAGTTCAGTTTACCCACTGGCAAAGCTATGTTTAAGAGGTAGCCTACATTGCAACTGGCCTGAATTCAGGACAGACCTACCCAGTTGTTACTTTCCAGTTCAGGAAGATGACAACCTGTCAGGCCTGCCTTTCCCCAACCTTTTGTGGGGTGGGGCCAGGGGAAATCAAGACATAGGTGAACATCGGCTAGGGATAGAACAGTCAAGAAGGTCCTAGTCCTTGTTTTGGAAAGTGTGGATTAGAACTGAAAGCATGGATAGAGTTATATTCTCCTGTTTTGCCCAAAGAGCTCTTTTGAGGTCCTTTCTATCTATCAGCTTCCATTCTTCTTACTTAAAATGATTCTTATTTTCTCTCAAAAGTAATGACTGTGTCCCATCTCCTCTATGGAACCACCCAGAGTTTTGGCTTAGGAGTCAAATTAGTGGGACTCAAGGGGATGACCCCACAAGACTAATGACAACAGTTTTTCAAGAGTCAGCCAGGTGAGAGGGGCAGGCTCAGCACTTACCCAAGATTCTTTGATTCCTGTAAAGTTCCCATCTTCACAAGTTTCTCTGTTCTCTAAACATGTAGGATGTGTGTGGGAAGTTCCCCCATCCCCTAATACCTCTCCTCTGTTGTGCTGCTGTCTCAGTGACTGCTTGTATGGCCTCTGAAGGAGGAGGTAGAGAGGGAAATGAACTCATCTTCAAACAGGTTTTGCCACCTCCCCTCCCAGGGAGGCTCTCCCAAAGAAAATCCACCTCTTTATGCAGGGGTGTGGGGACTGGGTGGGCGGGAAGAGGATGCTCTGGTTTCTAGACTAGATTTTTGTGGGATAGGTACATTTGGAGTAGAATGAAAGAGAAAGGGAGTGAGGAACTGGTCTTTCTCCTTTCTCACCTAGCCTCTTGGCCCTCTGGAGGTGCTTGAGAAAAAGCAAGTACTTCTTTCCCTCAATTTCCTCAGTCTCACAACTGATTCCATTCTTGGCAGCCTTCCTAGGTTGAGTAAGGCTGAATAGAATTGGGAAGGTTGATGGTCTCTATTAACAGAAAGGTTCTTGAAGATAACATTGTTTATTTCAGGAAGAAATAAGTATAAGACCTGGTAGGAACAAAACCATTGACCATCCATATTAATAGCAGAGCTGGAGGGGGACAACTAGGTACTTCGGTAGATAGAGACCCAGGGTTGGAGACAGGAGGTCTTGGGTTCAAATATGACCTAGGTCACTTCCTAGTTGTATGGCCCTGTGCAAGTCACTTTCACTTGCCCCTCTTGTATAGCTCTTACCACTCTTGTGTCTTGGAACCAATACAAAGGATTAATTTTAAGACAGAAGGATAAAGATTTAAAAAAAAAAGGGCAAGACGAGGGAAAAGGGCAAGGTTCACAGAGGGAAAGTACAAGGAGGGAATGCAAAAGTTTATTTTTTAAAAAAGACAAAACGCCACAGGACAGGAAAAATGCATTTAATGCTTTAACAAAGTGCAAAAGAAAACTTCCCACAATTACAAAACACAAATTCCTTTGGTTCAGTGATTATGCCATTGCTTTTTATCTTTCACATGGCTGCATACATCTTTCAAAGAAACAATTTCCCTATACACACACACATTCATTCTCTCTGGGGGATCATGTCATGCCAAAGGGTAGGAAATACCTAAATACTTGGCAAAGTTAATGGTAGCACCCTCTATGGTCATCTGGGAACAAAGGGAAGTGGAAGGGGGAAGCAGGCCTATTTGAGAGGTATAGGACAACACTAAAGGAGAAGGACAGAAGGCTGAATCAAACACATGCGAGTAAGTGGAAGGCTGCTCCTGGTTTAAACCACTAAGGTATGGTATGATTCATGTATTTGTATATGCTACATGAGGCTAAGTCCTTTGGCCAAATTTCTCACACACTCAAGCATACTCTCTCTCTCTCTCTCTCTCTCTCTCTCTCTCTCTCTCTCTCTCTCTCTCTCTCTCTCTCTCTCTCTCTCTCTCACTCTCTCTCTCACTCTCTCACACACACACACACACAAAACACACACACACACACACACACACACACACATCCCATAGGACCTTGCTGGACCAGGAAGTTGGGGAGTGGGAGAAATATTCCCACCTCACATCCTTGAGGGAAAATTGATGGAGAAAGAAGAAAAATAGAGGGAGAGACAAATGAAAGGCTTGCAGTTGGAAGAAACCTTAGGGACCATTCAGTAAAGATTAATTCATTTTATATAGGAGGAAATAGAAGCTCAATAAGGTTAACTGACACCCACAGTCACAAACAGTTAAGACCTAGGTTTTCTTTCTCTTTTTAAATCTTTTGTCACCGGATAGAAGTGTAGTGGGATATATTCAGAAATGTAAATACAAATTCCGATGGAAATACAAAAGGCATCAATAAAAATCCAAAGTCAAAAGAAATCAAGTCTCCTTACTTTTAGCAATTCTTTCCACAAAACCAATAGTCCTCCTAAACGAACATTAAGAGGTAATACTGGCAAAGAGGAAAGAAACAGAAAAGAAACTCATGGTAGAAGAGAGAAACCAGAGACATAGAAACAGACAGAGAGAAAGAGAACAGACCACTGCTTCAATTTGACTGTTTTGAGAGAAAAGTACCTTTCCAAGAGTGACAGTGATTTACTATTAGCTCTCAAACTCTCAAAGATGTGATCAGTCATTCATGTTTAAGAACCCCAGGGGACCAGAAAAACCCCAAAGCCTGGTAACCTGCTCATAAAGTGGGACTAAATATCTGGCCTTCAGCATGATCCTTTGCAATGTTGGAGAGTCCAAAACCAGTTTTAGGAACCAGCTGTATGGAAATTTAACTTTGCATTAATACTATCACCTCAATAGTGGCCGAAAGAAAAATCATGTCCTAGTTATCATAAACAGGCTGAAAACTGGGTGAGTTTCCAAAGCTATCTCTACTCTGCCCAGCATTGAATATGCAGTCAAATGCTTGGGGAACAAGTAGATTTACCCCTAAGTTTCATGGGAGGTACCTTAGTCTTTGTTCAGATAAGGGCTGAGAGCACTGCTAGAGTTTCCCTGGTACTATTTGCCTTTTCCATTCTATTCAGGAGACTCTGTGTGTGTGTGTGTGTGTGTGTGTGTGTGTGTGTAAGTAAGATGCTAAACCCCTGTGTTTTAAGAGTGAGGTCAGTGCAGATTTCCAGAATTAATAAAAAAAATTGGCTGATTGGTGGGAAAGGTAGAAAACCATCCCTACAGCCATCACATCTCCTTTCACTTCTACCTCCTTCCACATCTATGTGAATTAGTGTACCTGGGTCCTGGAGCAATGAAGAGAATTATGAAAATTCCCTAAACATTTCAAATCATGCATTCAAGCTAGGTTGGGCACCATCTCCTACTATGTTCTGAAAATTTCCCCCATTCTCACCCTGTAAGTCACTTCTTCTTTTGGGGAGGACTGGTAGAGGAACGTGCTATTGTGATCTGGCTACATTTTTCAAAAATAGCCTCAGCTGAGAGTTTAGGTAGTCCCCGATCCAGAGGGCACTCATCTACTAAGCTGTTCATGGGTGTAGGGGGCAGCACAGGTTCCTCCTCATCTCGACTCATTTCAGGAATCAGAGGATTAATGGTTTTGTCCAGTTCATCATCCATCTGTTCTTGGGAGCAGTCTTCTGACCCAGGCTTTCCTGAAGGCGTCCTCATGGCACCAGGATTCCCCCCCCATAGGGCATCTCTGAGGATAGGGAGAACTTTCTTCCTGGAAGCAAGAGTGTTTCCTTGAAGATAGGCCCTGAGGTTGGGGTGAGGGGTTGGGGCTGGAGTCAGGTTCAGAGGTGGACAGTGGGAATATTCCAAGGCTTCACAGATCTAGGAAAGAAGAGATAAGAATGAAGGTAAAAGAAGTTGAGACATAAAATAGTCTCATCCTAAAGGCAAAGAGGGTAATCTCATGCTTGAGATTTTACCCCTATCCCTGAGCTGTGGAGACAGAAGCACTTACCTGGAGGATAAAGGGAAAACAGTAGAGCTGGAATGAACAATTAAATTCAAAGTAGGAAATAACAGAATCAGCAATAGTAAAGGGAATGAAGAATGTTTTCTGTTTTCCCTAAAATGTTCCCTTTCCTCTGCCTCCTAAGACTGAATCAAATTGTCTAGCCTGGGGAAGCTGCAGATAGTGTAGAGAAAAGAAGAGGACAGGAGGGACACAACTTATTTAAGTGAACAAAAGTATCTGGTTATAATTGGATCAGTTCTTAACATCTTACATGGTCCTAAGAATCCCTTTCCCTTCTGTCCAGCTTTAAATTTTTCCCTGAGTTAATTAGTAACCATCAAAAGTTGTGAAAAGGGGAGGTGGGGCCAGATGGTTAAGAAGATTGGGAAAAGGGCCAAATCCACCCTCTCATAATCCTTTCTATAAGAATATCACCCAATAATTCATAACCCAATTAATTCTTTCATGGTGAATCACCTGAATTTTATAGGGAATAGAACAGAATAGAATCAGGTATAGAAACGAACAGATGAGATATTTTGGGGCACATAAATAAAAGATGAGTAGTTAAATAAAGAGTACATAACCTGATTATTCATTTTGAATAGCTCCATTCAAACAGATTTAAAGTTCCTTAAAGGTAGAGACTATGATTCTTGTTTCTATTGTGGTAAGATTAAAATTCTCTGGAGAATGTATATTAGTTTATAATTATTTACTAAATAATGAAAGCGAGTTGGAGAGAGAAAAGGCACAGAATCATAGGGCTGGCTACGAAGCTAAACAGAGCTCATATTGCTCACTGCAAGTCCCTGTTCACCCCAGCTACTTCCTAGAAAAGGGCACTTGCTGCCTCTCCAGGAAAGAGAGAGCATGATGCTTCTTCAATCCCTAACATACCCCTGGTGATGCCACTTTTTCTGAGTCTTCTTGGTTGGACAAACTTGACCTTAGTTTGGGTCAGAGGTATCTTCTGGATGCCAGGAGTCATGTGGGACAAAGAGGCAAATGTCTTCCAGGATGCCAGGGTGATCATGTGATAATGAGGTTAATTACTTTTCTCTGGTTTTACTCAAAACTTAATGATTGGTAATCAGTAGTACTAGCTAATAAAAATAAGAGCCTCATCAGTAGATAGACGTATTGGACTAGTCATACAACATCTGCAAAATGTCAGTATCAAGCTGTTGCTTCAAAACCAAAATGGTGGACTGAAGTGAAGTGGAAGTAGGATCAGTGTAGTAGACGTACAATTAGGAATGTTGAGCTAATGATTACTTGTAGGCTGTGGAAGCCTGTGGCTATGAAGAAGGTTGAACCAATAATGCCATCTGAGATGGTGAATGGGGCTTCATAATATTCTGTAGCTTGTAAAATGGTGAAATATAAGCCTAGTAGAATGGTGACAGTAAGTGCCTGTATTATGTTTTCATTTTCCTTCTATTAGGGTGTGATGGGCTCATGTGATGGAGACTCCTGAGGCAGGAAGGACAGATGTATTTAATAGGAGGACTTCTAGGGAGTTGAGTGGGTGAATTCCTGTTGGATCCAGGTCAGCAGCCTCCTAATTCAGGCGTGGGTGCTAGGCTAAAGTGATAAAATGCTCAGAAGAAGCTGATGAAGAACACATCTGACAGAATAAACAGGATTATTCCCTATGGTAGGCTTTTTTGGTCTATGGGGTGTGATGTCCTTGGAATGTTTCTTCTCATCCAATGTCCTGTCATCGCTGGTACGTTGTCAGGAGTGTAGAGATGAGTCCAGTAGTCAGGAGAGGTGAGGCATTGAAATGGAATCGTGTAGTAAGGCTTGAGGTTAAGAGTAGTGCTGAAAGTCTCCTGTTAGTGGTCATACGGTTGGTGGGTCATTAAGAATTAAGTAGATAGAGGCTTACTAGTAGTATGAAAACATAAGCTTGAATTATGGCTATCCAAAGTTCAAGAATTGTCAGGAGGAATAGGACAGCGAATGTCATGGTTGAGATGGGTTATACTGATTGAAGAGAGCAGGAGTTGCTGAGCCAATTGGGTGAATAAGTAAATCAGTGTCTTGTGTCATATTGGCTCTAAGTCTAATTCCGGAGGTTGGACGAATAGACTAATCGTTGATAATAAGTATTGGGATTAGAGGGGTGGGAGTGCCTTGAGGTAGAAAGTGTGCTAAAGATATTTTTGGTTTATTTTGGAATCCAGTGATGACTGTTCCTGCTCATAGTGGGATAACTATTTCAAAATTTATGGACAGTTGTGTGTGGTAGTGAAGGAGTACAGGAGGCCTAGGAGGTGAGTAAAGGCAATGAAGAGAACTAGAGATATTAGTACTGGAACTCAAGTTTGACCCTGCTTGTTTGTATTGTCATTATTTGTTTGGTAATTAAGCAGATTAGTCAGATTTGTAGAATTTGAATGTGGTTTGGCAATAATTATTTAGGGGATGTTAGCATGAAACATGGGAATAAAATGATGATGGGTAGTTGTAATACCTAAAATTGTAGGTGTGATAAATGGGGCAAATACGTTTTCATTCTTTTTCTTCTCAAGGTAGTGCTTTTTTTTTTAGGGGTTTTATTTGTTCTGTCCAAGGAACAACTGAAAGTGCAGAATAGGGAGATAATTATTAATACGATGGTTCAGGATCATGTGGAAGTATCTAGTTGTGGCATAGTTTTTGAGGAGATATTATTTCTCATTTATATTTTAAAGTATTATGTTAGTTTACTAAAAAATGACTGCATAATGGAAGACTATTTTTCTAAGTATCTTAGTGTAGTTATTTCAAGTATGATAAGTATGAAGCTGTGGTTAGATTTATGTGGTTAGTGATTTGGTTTAGTTGGCCAGGAATTTCTATTGCTTTTAAGCCTAATGAAGGAAATGCTCATATAAGTAGAACATCTTCTAATAAGATGACCATATGGATTGGGAGTTCTACTGGTAGAACTACCCAATGTCTACTTCTAGAAGTCAAAGTTGGCCTGGGTTAAGGTCTTGAGTGGGAATTATGTATGAATTAAATGTGAGGTCTTCATAGTTGGTGTATTCATAACTTTGACATCATTGGTGGCCTATGGCTTTGATGGTTAAATATGGATTATAAATTTCGGGGGGGGGGAGGAAAGAGGGGAGGGAAAGAAAATGAATCATATAAACATGGAAAAATATTTAAAAATAAAAAAATAATTTTAAATAAATAAATTTCATCCATTATAGAAAGGATTCATAACAATGGTAGAGCAATTAAGATAAGAATGATGACTCGAAAGATGGTTCAGATTGTTTCTACTTCTTGAGCATCCACTGTACTAGTATGAGTGAGTTTTGTTTTAACTATAAGAACAATAATATGTAACACTAAGGACCTAATTTGGAACACACAATCATTAATGTGTGATCATGAAAATGAGTTCTTCTATAATAGGGGATGTGGCATCTTGGAAGCCTGGATAAGGTATATAAGACATATAGGTTTTAAACCAATGTTTAAACCATAGGTTTAACTATGGCAAAGTTATGTAATGATTTTACTAATATCTTACGAGAAAGTTATAAAGGTTATGGGGTTGACTTGAAATCAATCTTAGGTGGTTCAATGAGGCATCCTCAGCCTCAATCTTAACCCAATCAAAGGATGGGGGCTGATTGGAAACCCAATTCACTAGAGAAATCTCCCCAAGACTGATCTTAGAGTACCAAGAAAAAGGGGTACAAACTGCTCTCCTGCCATCAACAGCCAGGGCAAGGTTATAAACTCCACAACATTCTAAACAAAAAAAATCAGGATCTACATTGAGATGGTGGTATGGAACCAACTCAGGATGGAGAAGGGCTCCAAAAAGAGTTCTTAACCCTATGGTTTGACAGACATAGGTGGGAAGGACTAAAGACTCACTGTATTCTGGAGGTCCACACTAGGACAGAAAACCACCAGATGCCGAACTGGCTCATTATGAGGGTTGAAAGTGATAGTCATAGCAACAAGGGCATCATAGCCATGAGCTTGACAGAAGGAGTCTAACTCTGCTGTGAGGTTGGATCTCTGAAGGAAAACCTGGAAAAGAAAAGAAGGGAAGGGAGTTATAAGAACTACATGAAGACACTTATTAATAAAAGCTTTTACTATGGGCTTGTTTTCAAGTTATACACTAATGTGCAAAGGAAATACTTACTGTGCACAAGTACTTACTGAGGGCTCACTATGTGTCTTACATATAATCATACATATAATGTCATGTGAAATGTAATTGAGGACACAAAATAAAAGAATTTCTGTCTGTAAGAATCTTTTAAAATCTTAACCACAGCTGCTCATCTTCTAGGTGTTTATTATATACAAGTAGAGAAATAATCATGCACACAAAGTGAAGGGCAGACATAGACAAAAGAAATATTTTCCCACATATCTCCTGCCAATTCATGCTCTTCATTAACATTCAAAAAGTTTTAAAAATTAAAACTCAAGTTGTACTACAAGTGAACAAATAAAAATGGAATAAAGATTCAAATAAAACCACATTATCTGAATATTCAAAGTAAATATAACTATAACAATGTAATACTATTTCTCCATTTGATCTCTTTTGTGTATATATACTTGAAAGTTTTGTTTTGTTTTTTTAAACCCTCACCTTCTGTCTTAGAATCAAAACCATGTATTGATTTCCAAGGCAGAAGCTTGGTAAGGGTTACAGAATTGTGGTTAAGTGACTTTCCCAGGGTCATACAGCTAGGAAGTATCTGAGACTAAATTTGCACCCAAGGACCTTCTGTCTCAGGTATACTTAAAGTTTTGCTGCTGTTATTTTTTACATAGTTTTAGTCAATGTGTACTTTGTTTTTATAATTCTTTGCATCAATTATTTTCACATTTTCTTGGTATTCCTTATATCAATGTAATTCTTGATATTTTTAATTATATAATAGATTAAAATACCACATTTTCACTGTTCAGTCATTCCACTGTTGTTGGATATCCCTCAATTAATGGCATAAAACAAACCATGAGGAATCACTTTAAGAAGGCTGCCCAGGTATCTGAGGGTCCTTTGTCCTACACCCAACACCAGGAAGGCCCAACTATTCTATGAACAGAGGACTACATGGAAGGGAAATATAATGTAGTCACATAACTGATCCTCTTCCACAGTTCTCTTGAACTTGGTTCATCTATGAACCACTGGAGATCTTTTGGAACCCCTGTTCCATTGTTAATAAACTCTTCTACATGCTTAAACTTAAAAAAAAAAATAGCCTACCTCTTCACTTAAATGGAAATCTAGGTTTCTCCTAAAGACACTATAAGTCTTACAGTAACATTGTCTCTTCTGGTGGTCATTCCTTCTCCTACTCATCCAAACCACAAGGCTAGGAAGAAACCTTGTGTCCCTCATGACCACTTCTGGATTATTATCCTATCACCATCTCTCAATGATCTTTTTTTCTTTGGAGGTCTGTGAAAGCAGTTACTACCACTGAAGCCTGGACTCAACTCTTCACTTGCTGCCCTGCTATCATGGAAACACTTCCACCCTAAGGCTCTTCACTTCTAGTAGATGACTTCCTCCTCAGGAACAAATATATTAGGAAGGACCCCAGATAGTCCCACCTGAATTCACTCTCTATAGACCTCATCTTCTCATCTGCTAGCTTACTCCCAGGAATGAGTCCTACTCTTTAGATCCTCTTCATGTGTTGTCTTCTAAGATCCTTCAGGGTAGGGATTGTCATATTTGCTTGTTTTTTTTTGTTTTTGTTTTTAATAACTCTAGGGCTTAGCACAGTGCCTAGCATATAGTAAGTGCTTAATAAATGGTCTGTTTCTTCTATGCCTCTGTGGGTCTGTCTAGCTATTTATCCACATCTACTTCTATCCATCCATCATTTAGGACCTCCAGGTCATTCTTTCAATCTTTTCAATTAATATTTTATTGGTCTCTCTCTTACTATCATCCAATATTTATGATGAGAACTCCTTTAATAGCTTGATAAAACAATTACTCTATGCTACCTAAGCTGTACCCACAAAATGTTTAGACCTTACCATCTTGCAGAAATATCACAATCTTGAAATTCACCTTCCAACCAAAATTGCAGTTATTAGTACTGTCTCCTCAATTTTTCTTCTGCTAAACATATTTATGCATAAGTTATAGAGCTCAGCAAATAATCAGCTTCTTAAAGGTCAGGACGATTTCATTTTTTTATTTCTATCCCCAATACTTAGCAAAGTGCCTGGCATGTAGTAAGGACTTGATAAATATCAGTCAAATTGACTTGAACCTCTTCTCTTTCTGCCTCAAGGAACAGTGAAGGGGGCAGTTAGGCTATAACTCAGACTGAGTGAAGGAGATAAGATAAGATAAAACATTTCCATAAAATAAGTATGGAAAGGTAGGCAGGAGCCCAGATTGAGAAGGTTTAGCAGCTGGATTAAGGAATTTATATTCTCTCCCAAGAGTCAGAGTGAGTCATTAAAGATTTCTGAGCAGGGCATAATGACAAGGTCAGACTTATTGTCAATCAACTGGAAGAAGGAAATTCCATCCTGATTCTATTCCTGCCTTTTCTCTAAGACCTGGCTCTGGAAGTCTTTCTCTTCTAACTTTCTCAAGAATTTTCAATTTCTGGGGAGCAGCTGGGTAGTTCAGTGGATTGAGAGTCAGGCCTAGAGACGGGAGGTCCTAGGTTCAAATTTGGTCTCAGACACTTCCCAGCTGTGTGACCCTGGGCAAGTCACTTAACCCTCATTGCCTAGCCCTTACCACTCTTCTGCCTTGGAACTAATACACAGTACTGATTCCAAGATGGAAGGTAAGGCTTTAAAAAAAAAAAGAGAAATTTTAACTTCCTTCTTACATCTGGTACCTTCCCATCTACCTACAAGTACTTTTAGGGTTCCCCAATTTAAAAAGTCTGCATTTTTTTGATCATCTAAATCACTTAGCTCCTCTCCCATTTTCCTTCTCTTCACTGATGAATAAACCCCTTAAAATGTGGGTGTTTTTAAGGGTCTAACCCTTCTCATCCCTTGTACCTCGTCCTGTAATTTAAGTAAGTTCTATAGCTTCAAGTACTTCCATTATGCAGATGATGCCCAAAACACTTTCCTGACTTTTCTTCTAAGCTCCAACTGCCACTGCGACACCTCCACTAGAGATCCACTCATACTTCCAATTTAATATGTCCAGATCAAGTTCTATATTTCCCTCTCAACTAATTTCTCTGATTATATAATTTGTTATGTAGATGCCACCACAATTCAATTAGGCTTCCACATTCATATTCTTTGAGTGATCTTTTTGAATCTTTTCTCTCCCCTTTGGCTTATGTAGGAAGGCCCTCAAGTTTCACATGATTACTTAAGATAACAAATATTAAATATAGGCCCAGCTTTATTTAATCCAATAAAACATAAAAAAGATAAGCCTACTTTCCTTCTCTCTCTTCTAGACTACACCTTCCCCCAGAATCTAGCTAGCTAGTCCTGTTGATAGTCCTACACTAGGAATGAGACTGTCCTGGGAGAAGATAGCAATTCTCTCCACTAGTGAGTCCCATCTATACTGTCCTTCAATCTCAACAGTGCTACAATTAAGTTGAGACTCTATTCCTTTCCCATCTGTCAAGATGTCATTGTCAACTATGAAAATAATCTCTTCCCTATAAGTTTAGAGCTATGTTTCTCTTTAAGACAACCTAAGGCCACATTTTAGCTTTTTTTGGGGGGGCTGCTATATCACACTGTTGGCTAGTAGCATAATGAAACCTTGAGATCTTTTTTCCAAATGCTGACTAACCCTACCCTTCCATTTTATATTAATATCAATTTTTTTTACTCCCAATATAATAAGACTTTTACATTTGCCACCGCCCCTTTTTTTAACTCTTATATTCTGCCTTAGAATCAATACTAAGTATTGTTTCCAAGGCAGAAAAGTGGTAAGGGGTATATGAGGGAAAGACCAGAAGCAATGGAAAAAATTGAATTTGAAGAACTGACTCAGAAGAAGAGGAAATGGAATGGTATGAAACTTTTCAGTCAAGCTCAAAAAGGCAGCAGTTGGGAAACCAGGGGTTCTTTCCTCCTTGAGCTGGGAAGAGAGGGAACTACTCTTTGCTGTGAAGATACCCATTTTCTTAATCCTTTTGCCTGAGCCATAGAAGATCTTATTTTTCAACTGGTGACACCTTTTAGGATAAAGATTTTTTTCCCTTAGTGGAACTTCAGAGCTTATCCTGAAGACTCACTGGTTCAGACCTGCAAGATTTGTATAGGAAATAGCTAGGGATTTCCTTTTCCCTCTGTCTTCATTACTCTTCAACCCTTTATATCTAAATAAATAGACATCTTGATTTTAATAGAGACTTCAATCAGATCCAATGTGTTAGGAGGGAAACTTCAAAGAACATCATTTCAAGAAGGAGGGCTGAGGGGAAATTTTACTTACCCTTTTAGTCCAGTCAGAACTGACTCCATTTGTTAACAGCCCAACTTGGGGGAAGGGGAGGAAGGAAGTGGTGTTACTTTATATTTATTCCCCAAGTAGCTGGCAACTTTTGGCTCCTTCTCAATTTCCCCAATTGAGTTGGAGTTAAGTGACCTGCCCAGGATCACACAGCTAGGAAGTGTCTGAGACCAGATTTGAACCCAGGACCTCCTTTTTCAAAGACTGGCTCTCTATCCACTGAGCCACTTGCTCTCGATAATTTTCCACTTTTAGATTATTCACTAATCAATACCTTTTCTAATATATTCTAATATTTTCCTAGGAATAAATTACTGATCCATAGTTTGCAGACTTTATTCATTTCTCGTTTTTGAAAATTAGGACATTCTCCCTTTTCCACTCCTGTGATACTGTAACTAGTCTTTATGACCTTTTAATTATCTTTAAAAGTGGACTGGTAATTATACTTGCCATTTCTTTTAGTACCCAGGATTGTAGTTTACCTGAGTCAGTTGTCTTGAATTCATCTAGAGCAGCTAAGTGATCTCTTACTACCTAATTGCTTATAATAGGAACAAGATCCTTATACTCGAAAACCTTGCATTTCTCATCAGTTAGCACTAGCTAAATATCAACTGCAAAACCTGCAGTTTCAGCATTAGTCAAGCATGAATTGCAGATAGCTCAGTTACCCATTCTGTGTAATGGATCTGTAATATTCTATACTGGGCATCAGCTTTCACTCATAAATTCTATATTTACTTTAGTTTGGAGCTGTAAGATAAAATTATGTATGGTGGTCCTCCAAGGTAATGCATCCCTTCCTCCCATATTCTTGTTCCAGAAGGGCAGCAAGATGTCTCCCACATTGACAAATGATGACATGGTAGACAATGAGGTATCATGAAACCTGCACACTGAGGCTCTGGCATTCCAGAAGAATCCCCCAAACCTATGCATGCTCCTTATTCCCTATGACATACATGTCAAACCTCAAAACACACCTTCACCTGAATTTGGCCACGTCTATTTTCCAGGGTTTTCAGGAGAGATGAAGATTTTTCTGGAATGAGAGATGACTGGCCCCCAGACTATGACAACCCTGATCCACAGAAAGTGGGAGCTGCTACTCCACATTTGAAGCTAATGCTCTTTAACTAGAGCTGCTACTCCATTTACCTGCTGGGCACTCCATCAGCCCAGGGCTATGGAGTTGCTATTTCACACTTGGAGCTGCTACTCCCCACCTGGAGAGCTGCAATTCCATCAGCTCCAGAAAGGCTACTCTACTAGTCCCTGGGCTTACCTATCAGTCCCAGAGCTATACAGCTATTGGGCTATTATACCATCTTAAACCTCTTCTTCAAAATTATTTTCTTACTTCTGGATTGAACACGTTTGAGTCTCTCATTCTTGGGATGAAACCCTGCTGCAAACTTGGGTGTTTCTCCCACAGCAGTCCTATTCCTTTTTAAATACTGGATCCCTTTAATATAGAAGAAACAACCCAAAAAAACAAATTCCCTTACCTCTTGTTATCCTCAGAGCTTTTCTCACCAGCCTTAGCTCATTCTCATCTTTTTGCTCTTGACAATTTTCTCCAGCATATTCACTCCATTATTTGCCCTTCCTGCCCTTTCCTACACATATTTTTAAAAAAATCTAAGTTGGAATTCCTATTTTTCCTGTTCATTGGAATAATTTCCCTTTATGTTCTCAAATTTTAATTCTTGAGTTTCTCATTTCTTTTGGATTGATTTTCTCTGTAGAATTTTAGTACAAGAGATCTTCCCCACCCTCACAGTGAGGGCAATCAAGCAATTAATAAGTATTTATTAAGTTGCCTACTGTGTGCCAGGCACTGTGCTAAGCAGTAGGGATACAAAGAGGCAAAACACAGACCCTGATCTCAAGGGGCTCCCAATCTACTGGAAGAGACAACAACAAACAAATAAATGTATACAAACAAGTCATATAGGATAAACTGGAAATAATGAAGAAAAAGGACATAAAAATTAAGGGAGTTGGGAAAGGCTTCCTATAGGACATGAGTTCAGATGAGACTTAAAGGAAGCCAAGAAGTAAGAAGGGGACACTGTAGAGGAAGAGCATTTTAGGTAGAGGAGACAGTCAGGGAAAAGGCCCAGAGCTGAGAGATGGAGTGTCTTGTTCCTGAAACAGTCAGTTACCAGTGTCACTGGACTGAAGAGTATGTGACAGGGAGTATATGTAAAAAGTCTGGAGAGGGAGAAGAGCTTTAAATGTAAAACTTAACATGTGCCAAATTCAAGACAAAAAGGATACACAGAGCTCTCTGTGGGCATGCCTGCCGTCTCCTGCAAGAGTTCATTACTAGAAAGCCAAAGTGACTCGGAGCAAAGCTGTTCCCCTCCACCTCTCCATGCACCTGAGGACATTTCTCACCTCATCCATCCCTCTGCCCAGCAGCCCAATGGGAGTGCTTCCTCCCTCCTCTGTCTAGGGTAAAGCACTGGGGGGTGGGGAGAGGAAGTTATGCCTGTTGAGTCTGTGGTGAAGGTGATTCCTGTGATGGGGTTGAAGAGAAGCTAGGTTTGAGGGGAGCAGAGCGTGGCATGTAGCTGGAAGGGAGCAGAGTACTTGGGCCACTCTCCTCGTCCTCTCCATATGAGTTTCTCATCATCCAACTGCTGCCCAGCAGCCCAATGGGAGTGTTTCTTCCCTCCCCTGACTGGGGTAAGGGGGGGAGCCGTGGGGTCACGTGAGGGGGATAGGGTGGGTGGGACTTAGTCTGGGGAGTAGGCAGGGCCCAGCACTCTGTCTCTAAAAGGTTTGCCATCACTTCCATAGGGAATCATTGGAATTTACTGAGTCGGGGATGGCAATGTTTAACATGGTAAGACCTGTGCTTTAGGAAAATCACTTTAGGGACTAAATGGAGGGTGGAATGGAGTGGGAAGAAGTGGGAAGGCAGACTCACCAATAGGCTTTTGTAATAGCCCAGGAATCTGGTGTTGGGGAAATTATTAGAGAAATGTGGCAGAGGTGAAATGGACAGGCCTTGGACCAATAACCAAGATATGTTAGGCGAGATAGTGAGGAGTTCAGGATGATTCCTAGGTGGTGAATGGCTTCAATTTTTTCAGTAAACTATGAGGAAAGGATCTCAGCTGATAAGGTAGGGAAGAGAAACCATGGGAGGTTTGAAGAGGAATGAAAACTTATGGATGGAAGAGCCACTATAGAGAGTGGGAGAGGTGACAGGATTTCAGAACAGTAGTAAGGGTGTGGTTATAATATATATATATTATACATATAATATGTGGTTATAATATATATATATTATATATATAATATAATATAAAATAACAAATTTATCAAAAAGAACTTGGTAATAAAAAATGAAGAATATGAAAATAGGTTTTGAGTGATAATGTATATATAACCCAGTAGAATTGCTTGTCAACTCAGGGAAGGGGGAGAGAAGAGGGGAGGAAGACAACAAGAATAATGTAACCATGGAAAAAAATTAAAAATTTTAATTAAATTTAAAAAAATACCCTGGTCATAAAAATAAAGGAGGCATTGGAAATGTAATAAATTGTAACAAGATAAGGGAATTTCAGAGTACAGGAACATGGAATGGGAGCATTTGAGGGTAATGCTCATCTTTCTGTATGGCTGGGGTGAAGAGAGAAGCAAGTCATGTAAAAATCAGTAGGTTAAGGAACTGAGGGGACAGGTTTTAGATTTGATCAAATATGTATGTTGAAGTTCCCTAGTATAAGAGAAGGAAGGGAAGTGACCTGAAGATAGGCAGACAACAATGATTAAGATTCTGATTGGGTGATGGATATGGATTAAGTGAACTTCAAAGGAAGAAGAAATTACTGCATGATGGTGGTAGTGGAGAACCTGCAAGTAGCAATGGGGAAGGAGTATTCCAATTCTCTCACCTTGGCTAATGAATTAGGGCAGAATGAGTAAAACTATAGCCACTGCTGAAAGGGTGCCCATAGAGGCTGTCTCCTGAGAAGGGAGCCATATCTCAACGACAGTCAGAAGATGGAAGAAGTGGGAACACAAATTTATTGCCTATGGAGGGGACATCCCAGAGGGTACAGTAAAAAGGGTGGATAGCTTTATAGTAAGACATAGTGGGGGTGGGCTGAAGGAAATGGGAATCAAGTAGTGGGGAATAGGGAATGGGTTTGAAAATGACCTATAGGCGTTCAGAATCATTGGGATATGGAAGATATGATCAGATTAGAAGTTTGTTAAATTCAGAAATAATTTTAAAGTCAATAATATTATAACCTAATGGTAAATCAGCTAGGTGACCCAGTGGACAGTGCTGGATCTGAGGTAAGGAAGATCAAAGTTTAATTATGTTTCAGACACCACTAGCTACATGGCCTCTTTCCTTTTAGTCTTGGACAGTTTAGTGAAGGTATAAGTTGGAGATCATAATAATCTACTTCCCTAAGGCAGTAGACCAGGTTGAAAACTTCTCCTCACACTTCAGCAGCAGGAGACAGGCATGATGGAATGGAGCTTCTACTTTCCCCAAAACAGGCTGGAAACTCCAGTAAGGAGATGCAAAGGGTATGATGATAAGGCCCTGACTTCTCCTCTTCCCATTCCCACTGAGGCTAGAAATCAGCCAGGATACACTAAAGACAAGGTAGAAGGTACCTGCCTCTCTCCTCTTACCTTCTCTCTTGCCTATCCTCTAAATCCACTGGATTGCACTGTAGTTCTTCTTAGGAGCCTATATAGCCAGTGATGGTGAGCCTTTTAGAGACAAGAGTACTGGGTCCCACTCCATTCCCAAATCAAGTGTTGCACTCCCTTCTCCCCCTTACTCCAGACAGGGGAGGGAGGAAGCACTTTCATTGGGCTGCTGGGCAGAGGGGCAGAGGGGGAGCGGAACAGTTCTGCTCTGAGTTCCTCTGGCTTTCTAGGAAGAAACTCTGATAGGAGACAGCAGGTGTGCCCACAGAGAGGGCTTTGTGTGCCCTTTTTGGCACATGTGCCATAGATTCACCACCACAGGCACAAGCTGTTCCTTGGCACAAAATCCCATCATTTTTTAAAAAGAAATTTCTTCCACTGATATTGTAGTCACTAATCTTAAAATACCATAATCTATGAAAAACCAAAATTTCAGATCATCCAAAGGGCAATGGAGGGATAATGGTGAATGCAAATAATTTTAAGTTTTTGTCATGTTTAAAATGAGATGGTTAGGCTAAATGATTTTAAAGATCTCTTTTAGCTCTAATATATAAACCTCTAACCCTATCATCAAATACATCAAGTGTAATTTGAGGTTTAAAGGGAAAGATACATGAAGCATCAGTTTGTCTCTCCCATACCTATTCTGAGTAAACTCCCTTATACCTGGCTTTTACCTCCAAATCCATGTATATTGCACTAATGGCCAGCATGGTACTGTCCCCAGAGATTGTCTTCAAGTCTTTTCTTAGCATCTGTTCTGTAGTCAGCCCTGGAAAATGGATAGGCAAAGAGTGAAGATATGGAACTAAAGAGCTATAGGAAAAGCAAAGGGCTCAGAGACCAAGAAACCTCAATCTGACAAAGGATTAGGTATAATGGTATAGAGGGATTGTACAAATGGCAGTGAATGGGTAAAATAAAAGATCCAAAGGAAAAAGAAAAAAAATCATCCAAAAATGACATGACAATTTTGCTTGTACTCCTAATGTTAACACACTGTAAAAAGAAAAATACAAAGTGTAGCAGCTTGAGCAAAAATTTAAACAAATGATCTCAAATATTAAAAAAATAATATTAAAGCATTGGGGTAATACTAGTAAATGGCTAGGATCACAGAATTTCATGTCCCAGAACACTTACCCTTATACTTTCCGTGGATTAGAGGCAGGTACTTAATCTACTTTTATTCTCTCCCTACATAATAACTCTAGTCCCTTCATCACTTGGTTTTGTATCTTAGGAACTTATGAACTCAGTTAATGCATGATTTACTTGCTTTAAAATGTATGTTCTGTTTCTCTGATTAATCAGGAGTTCCTGAGTGAAAAGAACATGTCTCTTAGTACAGACTTTTCCATCCCACACAAACTGTAGCAAGAAGATACCTTGTTGCTGCACAAATATTCTCCAAAGACTTCAAATCCTGGTTTCATTCTGGGTTATGTTTACCCTATATATTTATAGCCTAAACCACTTCTCATACTTCCCAAATGTCCTAAACCATGACCACAGTGCTCAAGAACAAAGGAAGGAGGAGGCAGCTGGGTGGCGGCTTAGTGGACTGAGAGTCAGGTCCAGAGATAGCAGGTCCTGGGTTCAAATCTGACCTCAGACACTTACTAATATGGTGTTCCTCGATGGTAACTGATGGGGAGTTGATGGGAAGTCTCCTCCATCAGCTGATAGAAAGGATACCCCCAAATTCTTGTGCACAGACCCATCAGGGAGATAAGTCTCCCCTAAGTCTGATGATTCAGTAGGGGGAGGGGTCTAGATCAACAGGCAGCTATGGCTAATCAGTAGCCTCAACGAGTTGCTTTCTCCAAGCTCCTTTGAATAATTCCTCTTTGCTGATATCTGACTGCAGTTAAATTGTTTTAATATGTATTGGGTATTGAGATGGTGGGGAGTTGGATAGCTGGTAGAGGGGTTCCTATTTTATAGGTCCTTTACTCTGTCAGCTTCAAAGCTGGACAGAGTTTCACCTACCCTTCCCACTATTTCTCATGCTAAATCAAATATTAGAAGGGTCAAGGAATAGTATAGCAGATGCAGTAGACAGGGAGAGAGAGTCTGGCTCTTGGGCTGAGAGTTCAAGACTCTCGCAGGTCTGAAGAAACCAAAATCTCTTTACAGATGTTGTCCCAGGGCAAACCCCTTGGAAATCCTCTGTTGGCTCGACAAGATCTCCAGCAAGGAAAATGCTTCCTGTCACCTTGAGATCCTTGCTCAAAAAGCCCAGAGTTCCTCTCAGATCTCCTCCAGGTTAACCTTCTCCCATGATCCTCTGTTACCAGAGGTCTCTGGCTATCAATCATTTCTTCTTCCAATGTTTCATCCACACTTTTGCATCTCGCTCTTATACTATGTGACCTTGGGCAAGTCACTTAACCCCCATTGCCTAGCCCTTACCGAACTTCTGCCTTAGAACCAATACCCAGTATTGATTCTAAGATGAAAGATAAGGATTAAAAAAAAAAAGAACAAAGGAAGGATAAGAATTTCCCACTGGTCTGTTCACCTACTGTGAGAGGAAGGGAAGTCATCTTAAAGTTTCATACCTGATACATCAAACTTGGCTTTCTGCAGGGACTCAAAGATGTTGCTCCTACTTGATAAGTCTGGAAAGAGGGCTTCTAGCTGTGCTACATACTTAGAATCCTTTGGGGTTACTTTGCCAGCTTCAGGGGCCATGTTGACACAATCCAAGATTATGGTTGCTATGGGAGAGGGAAATAATAATACATGAAATTCTTCTGCCCCCACATAGCACCCCAAACACTTCCTTCAAACTAACTGAAATATAGCACTGGAAAGGGTGGACTGAGTTCACTAGAGAAAAAAAGGGCTGTGTTGACTTATTTCCCTTAAAAGTGAGAATGAAGACTACTCATCAAAGTACCAGAAATTTATAAAAGGAAACAGGACCCTGGGGAACAGAAGCAGAAATTAAGGGAAGCAAGGGCATTCCAGGCTTGGAAAACTTTTCACAGGCAAGGATAGATGAGATTTCCCAAAGTAAGACTGACAAAAACCAGGGATGCTGGGCTACTAAACTGCTAAACTACCTGTGTAAAGGTAGAGGCTGCCATTATTCGCTTCTGCCCTCTTCCCTCAAAATGTCCAAAATGAAAATTATCCCCAAAGTCTTCAGAAAAGACTAAGCTATGTTATAAGGTAGGCCTAATGAGCAAAGGGATAAAAAACCCTATGGTCTGTACTGAGATGACTTGAAGAAGATCTAGTCAGTCCTTCCCCCATACTCCCCAAACTACCCTTACCATGCAGAAGTGCTGCAGTTTGCCAGTCCAAAATTTCTGGCTTTCCCTGAAGGATTCTCTCAGTCACTAAAGTGGCACAGGATCCCACCAGCTCTGCTGTTACACTACAGGAATGGGGGTATTGTTTTTCCAGGGGCCGGTGGTCCAACACCTCTGTTACAGCATTCTCTAGACTTTTATCACTGCTGTGAGGGGTGGGGAAGAGAGAAAGATGAGGATATGGGGTATAACAACTGTCCCTCACTAATCTGTGGGTCACATGTGAAATTCATTATAGAAGTCTTTAGGGGACCCTTAAGCTAGCCCTCAAGGATCCTTAGCCCTTCTTCAAACCACAAATTCAATAATCATCTCTCCTCAGTTCATTTGTATAATTCTTTTGGTAACTGGAGTTATCTCTTAATTATTCATGAGTAGATTACATATATTCTATATTATCTGAGACAAGTATTTATTCCCAAACAGCATTCCTCTTGTCACTCAGCATGTTTCCTGGGATTTCTCCCTCCAATGTTTAATTACCAGTTAAAGTGTAGGTTCAGGAAATGCAAAACTCATTTTAATATTGATTTGAGTCAAACATAATTAAGAAGTTATATCAACATAGTATGACAATTTTTACAATTGCAAAATAGGAATGGGATGATTATATTACTACAAAGCAAAAATAAACATTAGCAAAATATTTACAGATTATATCATAACATTTTACTCAAAGCTAGCCAAGAAGTCACATGCCTTTATGTAGGAATTTTTAAATATTTTTTTCAAAAGCAGAACTACAAGGACATTAGACATTAGCAACCATGACAGTAATATTAAGCACATATACAAAAACTAAGCAAAAAAATTATGGATCATTAAATATTTGAGATTATCCATGCCACTACTTATTTTATTTAACAGAATTTAAAAAATTTTTAATTAAAATGTTTTCCCCATAGTTACATGATTCATGTTGTCTCCTTTCTGTCTTTCCTTTCTTCTCCTGGAGTTGACAAGCAATTTCACTGGGTTATACATATATTATCACTCAAAACCTATTTCCATATTATTCATTTTTGTAACAGAATAATCTTCTAAAACCTAAACCCCAATTCATATACCCAGATAAACAAGTGATAAATCATATGTTTTCTTCTGGATTCCTATTCCCACATTCTTTCTCTAGATTTGACAAGATTTTTGAGAATACTTTTTATTTTCTGGTGATTATAGGGTATCACCTACCTTCAACTATTAAATTGGGAAGCTCTTGTGAAAAATTGTCTTCCAGTACTTGGCTATATGCTCTACATACAGGAAGGACACTTGATAAATAATGATAATAAATAATTGTTATTCTTACCTTGGGAGGATGTGATGGTCAACAAGGGTAAGGGTAAGTTGCCCAATCTGGTGCAAAGCATGAAGGTCAATTTCATCCCGGAAAATCAAGGAAGACTCTGGGATATTAAGTTCCGAAAGCAGAAATACACTTTCACCCCTCAGTGCTAGCTCAGAATGTGGAATATTTAAAACTGGCACAAAGGCTGCTTTGGACTCAGATGTCTGGGTAGGAAGGTGAAAAGAAATTTACTGTGTTAAAAATAGATGGGAATGATAAATGGCATCTATATAAAACTATTAGCAAGCATAATATGTAATAGGGACAAATTAAAACCCTTCCCAATACAATCAGGAGGGAAGCAAGGATGCCTATTGATTCCTACTACTATTTAATGTTGTAATAGAAATGCTAACTATGGCAATAAGATCAGAAAAAGCAATTGAAGGAATTAAAATAGGCAATAAGGAAACAAAATTATCACATTTTGCAGATGGTATGATAATGTGTATATATAGAGAACCCCAGAGAATGAACCAAAAACCTAATCGAAATAATTAACAATGTAAGCAAAGGTGAAGGATACAAAATAAACCCACATAAATCATAAGCATTTCTATTTGCCATAAACAAAATTCAATAGTAAGAGACAGAAAAGGAAATTCCACTTAAAATAACTTTAGACAATATAAAATACCTAGTGCATATTTATCAAAACAAATTCAGCAAATATATGAACATGATTATAAAATACCTTCCACACAAATAAAATCAGAACTAAACAACTAGAAAAATATTAATTAACTCATGGATAGGCCAAGTCAATATTACAAAAATGAGACTCTTACCTAAATTAATTTACCTGTTCAGTGTCATATGTGAGAAGGGAATTTGTGTGTTGATTTGATCAATCAAAGAATTGAACTTCCCTTCCATTTTTTTGAATTTGGATCAATCAGCAACCACAAAATTGATCCCACAGGCACTGCCCCACCTAGCTAATTGTGGACATGGGAAGGTTCCTGGGGAGTGATATAAGAGAGCTAGGGGGTGTAGTAAGGATTTATAAGATGAGACCCAGCAGGAAGCTGGGGGAGGGAAGGGTTGTTGCTTTCTGAGGCTCAGATTTGTAGACAGACACTGAGTTGTTAGGCTCTGGATTATTAGGCTAGGAAATCTCTTCACCTCCTTTCTATATTTATCTCTTATTTTCTTTTTCTTACTAATAAATCTAGCTATTAACAGTCTTGAGACTTAAGGGTTAATTACAATTTTGGCAACCACAAAGAGATAACAAGTACTCTCATTTTCTTCAGTACTTTTTCTCTCCCTAAGTTATTCTTGAGTAGGCTTGTTAGTAGCTAAATTCTAGAGTTAGGAGTTCTTATTCCTCTTTAATTAGAGCAGTTTGGAATAGGAAGGGGTGGGACAGATTAACCTCATGACTATAGCTGTTGGTGTAGTGCTATGGAGGAGTTTGGAAGCCCCTTTTGTTAAGGTATAGGGCAATCCCTATTCCCTCTATCCTGATACCTTCCCTTTTGGATGTGTTTGGATGTAAATCATCTTTAGTTAAATAAACACAGTCAGATAATCTTTGTAAGGGTGAGAGGGGCCTGAAGGGAGAAAGGGTTTCTTAGTAGAGAAAGTTCTATATAATCTCAAGTTAAGCTAAATCTTGAGGTGTCCATCAATGCCTCTCCCCCCTTTACCCCTTATTTAATATCTGTAAGTAGAGTTTTTCTTACAAATTCCAATAGACTTGTTCTATTGGAATGTTCTAATGTTCACTAGTATGGAGGGAAACAAACTGAAAATAGTTAGCAAGCAATAAAACAATGGAGTCTGAAAATGTTTAAAATCACCTCCAGATCTCAATAAGTTTTCTTCCCCTCCCCAGTATTTATCATCCATTTGCATTTCTTTTGTCACCCCACAGGCAGTGGGGGATGGGCAGAATCTCCATTCTGTATGTTGAGAGTATTTAAGATTTTCAAAACTTTGTCAAAATATTCCAGTTTGGTCTGGAATTCAAGCAGCCTAGCTTGTTGCTGCCTATTCTTAAGGAGAAGTAAAATAAAATGGGAAATCTCCAGTGAAAATAAAAACTGCCAGTAAAAGAATTAAACAAAGCTTGTCAGCTCTTCCAATTCAAAACTGTTATTTCAAAATTTCAAGCATGCTTCCTAATAGCATTATCCCTCAAACCCCCACCCCCCCCAAAATGGTTGAATGGATTTTATTTACAGAGTAAACAAAAAGGCAAAACTTTGGGGAGAACAATAGTGTATTTGCATATGAATGACTGGCTTAAAAAAAAAAAAACCCAAACTCTGACTTCAAATCCACTGCTTTTTGGCTATGTGCCTTCCCAGTGAAAAAACCTCCAGTAACAGCCTTCTAAACCAGGAGCCCAGAGTCAGCTCTTTTAAAAAAAATCTGCTTGAAAACTAGAAAGGGGTGGGGGGGACACAGCTAAATAGCGTGGTTTTTCTTCTCCTGTGCTGAAAAATGGCTAGGACAGCTTGGAAACCCAGGATTTATACTTCACCCAATCCTTAAGAATTTCCCAGGTTATGTGTTGAAAAGACACAGCAGAGGCTCATGGCAGGGGTGTCTGGTTGCAGGTAGGCTCAGACTGCAGGATGGGTGGGGCTGCTAGCAGTCTTAGGAGTGCAAGTAGATGGGTCTGAGAAGCAGTTTATCCCTTCTGGCCAAGAGCTCCTGGAAAAGCTACTCAAAGGAAAGTGGGTGGGCAATAATAGTGGCAATAGCACAGGCAGGGCTGGGAGAGCTCAGGGAGACCTAGCCCAGAATCTTGTGATTAGCAGAGACTGGGAAAACTTACTATTGTTATTGAAAAAGTTATCTGACTAAAAAATTTGAGAATTAGTTTTCGTAAGTGGTTGCCAAATTGTCAGAATTAAAATTAATACACAATAACTCAAGTATTGTATTTCTAAGATTTATTAATAACAACTTGAAATAAAAAGCTAGAGTTAAAACCTAACTAAACTGCAATCTCAAGAAAGAGCTAAAGGGCGGAGCCCAAGAAAATTATAAACAATCACACAAGACTCAAGCTTGAGGCCACAGGAAAAGGGATGCTGGAAGATACAAAAGGAATTCTGGAGAATATAGTCCCAAAGCAGAAAATTTCCATTTATATATCATAGGCACTGCCCCCCTGGGTGGTGCCAGGCTAATTGCGTGGAATCTGTCAGGGAGCAAGCTTCATTTCACCAGATCAGCATTTAGGGTAGGTTAGGCAGTCTCTTTACCTCTTTCCCTTCCACATTTCCCTCATTTTACTAATATTCCAATTAAATAAAATTGTTAAAAGCTGCTGTTTTCCTGACTTAAGGGATAATAATTAGCAGCCACTTTTTAATAACTCTCTGATTTAGTCAAAACACCAATTTAACCATTATAGTGGAAAACTCAGTATTTGACAAAAACTGTTTGGAAAACTGGAAAACAGTATGGTAGAAACCAGGCATAGACTAACACCTCACACTATATACCAAGATAAAGTCAAAATGGATACTTGATCTAAAAATCAAGGGTGATACCACAAACAAATTAGGGGAGTACAGAAAAGTTTACCTCTCAGAATTATGGATACAGGAAAAATTTATGATGACACAGAGAACATAATGAAAAATAAAATGGATAACTTTGATTACATCTGATTAAAAATGTTTTACACAAACAAAACTAATGCAATCAAGATGGGAAAGGAAATAAATTGGGGAAAAATTTTTAGAGTAAGTATTTCTGACAAAGGCCTCATTTCTCAAACATATAAAGAACTGAATCAAATTTATCAGAATGCAAAGCATTCCCCAGCTGATAAATAGTCAAAGGATATGAACAGGCAGTTCTCAGATGAAGAAATTAAAACTATCCATAATCATATGAAAAAATACTTTGAATCACTACGGATTAGAGAAATTAAAATTTAAATGATTCTGAGAAAAGACTACACACATCAGATTGGCTAATGATTAAAAAAAGGGAAATGATAAATCTTGTACATGAATCTTAAAACTACTCAGACTCTACTTCAGAAGATTTAATTAAGCTATTGCCCATTTTTAACAATGGAGGTACTTGGTCAGGAATGTATTGAGAACTTTTAAAATTACTCCACCCTACTCAGACAGTGCCTTAGAGGAAGATAAGAATGAAAATTCCTGATTGAACAATGAAAAGTCCTTAATTCATACTTATAGTGAAGCTAAAACCTTAAGCTAGGTCTATTTTTAGATCTAATACAAAAGGTTGTTAAGTACCTATAAAGGTTAAATTAGTCACTAAAAGGTCAAGCAACTTACAAAAGACAAGCTTAACAAAAGAGGTGTGAAGTTTTAATCTAACCAGAGAAGGTGAGGACAAAAGAAGATGAGAACTAAGAATGGGAAGTCCTGGGAAAAAATGTCTACTGTGATTGGTAGATGTGAAAATTTAGGGGAGGTGACATAAGAGAAAATTTCTTTAAAAGGAGAATTCAGTTCAGATTGGAGGTAGTTCAGTTTGGAAGTTGGAGTTCGGAGTTGAAGTGAGGACTGAAGCTTGCTAGGAAATGATCTTGTGGTGAGTGATAAAGACTGACTCACTCTCCCTTAGGCTCAGGCCTAGGCTAGGCCCTTTCCTACTGCTTGGCTACTCTCTCTCTCTCCTTCCCTTAATTCCTTTATTTGTATTAATTAAAATCTCCATAAAATCCAGCTGACTTGGGTATTTTCATATTTGGGAATTTTCCCATGGTGACCACTGTAAACCTAAAAATTTCTCAGACTTATGAATGTTAGGGGTTTCCCCCATTGGGGACTCTTCTACTTAAAAAAATTCCCTAGCAGATGGTGAGAACTCTACTTGAGTGTGGGGGCTCCTTACCTTGGGAATATCCCTACTCCACCCTACTTGGGACTGTTTTAGGACAGAGAGCTCCTTGAGAACAATGGAAGTACTTTGATCCATGCTTATGGAAGGGACAAGAAGTTCTTTGAGTCATGACTATTTTAGAATTGATACAATGGGATACTAAGTACCTATAAAGGTGGGGCAACTTGTAAACTACTTAAACCTAAAAGGGTGATAACTTATTCAGAGGTTTTTTTCTAATGAAATTTGTTGACACAGCAGCATTTTTTTTTCCTGACTTACTAAAGAAATTAAAACTACTCAGCTGTGAATTCAAAATGGGCAGTCCTTTAGAAACATCTACAGTGATTGGTAGATGTAAGGACTTAGGGGAGGTGACAGAGAAGATTTTGCCCTTAAAAATAAGAGCTCAGGGAAGAGCTAGAGAGTCATTCTGAAACATTCAGATTGGAGAGACTCATTCTGAGGAGACTGAATCTGAAACATTCAGATGGAGGAGGGAGCTGGTGAAAGCAGCTGAGATGCTGCTGGCCTGGTGTCATTAGAAATCCTTACTTAGACAGATCTTATGGTGAGTTATAAAAAACTGACTGATTTCTCTTTTAAGACTCAGGTCTAGGCCATATTGGCTTTGAGGCCCTTCATACTTATTCCTTTTTTACTCTCTCTCTCTTTCTTTGATTACTCATTGTATTGTTAATTAAAATCTCTATAAAACCCAATTGACTTGGGTATTTGAATAATTGGGAATATTTCCCTGGCAACCACCTTATATTTGATTTTAAACCCAAGACACTGTAGTGAAACATATTTCTGCAGTCAAACTTACTCACCCTCTCTTATATCTATCACAATTTATATCTTCCACTATTTTAACCACTATAGTTTAAGACCTCAACCATTTTAAATCTCACACCACTTAATTTTAGATTTTTGAATCAAGACACTAAAAATTATCTTTATATTTTGGCTGAAACCTTTACAGTTTTGGCAATTCACAGTCTTGGCAAAACCACATTTTCATGGTTACATGGAGAAGTAGTGGAAAAATTGGAACACTAATACACTGTTGGTAGAACTGTGAACTGATACAACTATTCTGAAAGCAATATGGAACAATGCCCAAAGGGCCTTAAAACTACGTATTCCCTTTGACCCAGCAAGACCCAAAGATTAGGGAAAAGAACCTGCTTGTACAAAAATATTTTTAGCAGCTCTTTTTATAGTGGCAATGAATTTGAAATTGAGGGACTGTCCATCAACTGGGGAATGGCTGAATTGTAGTATATGGTTGTAATAGAATATTATTATGCCATAAGAAATGATGAACAAGATAAGTTCAGAAAAACCTGGAAAGACTTTTAAGATGCAAAGTAAAGTGAGAAGAACCAGGAGAACAATGTATACGGAAATAGAAATATTTTATGATGATCAGCTATGAAGGACTAAACCATTATCAGCAAGTAAGATTCCAAAATAATAAAAAGATGGAAAAAAATAGAAAAAATGTTATTTATAGCCAAAAAAGGAACTATTGGAATTTGATTGTAAATCAAAACATACCAACTTTCATTTTGTTTTACTTCATGAGTTTTTTCTTGTATATGTGATATATGTCTTCTATAATGGCAAGAGGAGTATGGAAATATATATTGCATGAAAGCACTGGTGTAACCTATATCAAACTATTTTATTTATTGCCTCAAGGAGGGATTGAGGGAGAGAATTGAATCACAATATGTCAGAAAACAATTGTCAAAAATTGTTTTTACCTGTAACTGAAAAAAGGAAAGAAAAGAAATAACACCATTATAGAAAAAGGGAAAGCCAACAAAACTAGTAGCTAAGGCAGGGGTCCCCAAACTACAGCCTGCAGGCCACATGTGGCCCCCTGAGGCCATGTATCCAGCCCCCACTGCACTTCCAGAAGGGATGCCTCTTTCATTGGTGGTCAGTGAGAGGAGTACTGTATGTGGTGGCACCTCAAAACAGGGTGTCCTCACATACAATACTAATTCCATTGACATAATCCTTTGTGTGGTGCCTTGTTGTCAATGGAAGATGTCAGCATGGTGAGTGGCGATCTAGGGGAGGGGATTCCGCACTGTGTATACTGCAGGAATTTAGGGTTAGGGTTAAGTCTGGCACTCCAACGATCTGAGGGACAGTAAACTGGCTCCCTGTGTAAAAAGTATGGGGACCCCTGAGCTAAGGAATCTAAAATGGTGCCGAAAGGCAACATATTCAACTTTAACCTAAAAAAAGAAAAAAATGACCGTAACTTCATTGGACAAAGGATAACTTTCTGGTTATTATTCCATCTTTAATACTTGTTTTATGGTTTGTTTTAAAGAGTGGTAAAAGAGATGTTATTTATAGAATATAATATTGAAGTTAGAGCTGTTTATTTTTTGGATCTGCATCCCTAGTACCTAATGAAATGCCTTATTTATTGTAGGCACTTAATAAATGCTTGTTGAATTAAACTTAACATCTGCTTTAAAAAAAGAATGGATGAAAGAAGAGAAAGACAGTTCATCTCTTAGCAACAAGGCAACATATATAGAGAGAGACAGAGAAAAATCAGGGTGACAATCTCAGGCTAGGACCTTACTTTTTCACTATCTAGGACAATAGTCATGATGTGAATTTTAAGTCATAGCCATTTCTCGTGCTTTATCTATGTCTTTCAAAGTACCCACCTCTTAACACTGGTTGTTGTCCTTCATACTGGAAGAGGACTAAAATGATATCATTATGCCATGGGCAATGCGCACTACTACATCTGATTATGGCTGAACAGACCAATTCAAGCTCAGAAGCCCCTATTGAGGTCAGGCACAAATAGCCTAAATAAACTTTTGGGATGGAGATGTCTCTAAATCTGTGCATCTTATAGTTCTTTTGAGCTACATATACATAATGAGAAAGTAAAATTCAATGAAATGATAGATAACCTTGAAGTCTGTGTATTGGAAAGAAAGGATTATTAGTAAGCAGAAGCCTGGGATAATGGAATCAAAATGCCTAGGTTAAGTGGAAAGCTGAATCAGAAAGACTACTAGGGCAGCTGGATGTCTTTGTGGATAGAGAGCTAGGTCTAGAGATGGGAGGTCATGAGTTCAAATCTAGCCTCAGACACTGCCTAGCTGTGTGATCATGGGCAAATCACAACCCCAATTGCCTAGCCCTTACGGCTCTTCTGCCTTGGAACCAATACTTAGTATTTTATTCTAAGACAGGAGGTAAGAGTTAAAAAACAAAACAAAACAAGAAAAAGGAAAACTACTATTCTACCCTGTCCCTAGACACTCACATTTTCCAAGTAGAAGGCCAGAGTGAGAGCAGACACCATAGAGTCCAAGTCACAGGCTTCATTTCCCAATACAACATGAAGAGGTCGGGACTCCTGAAAAGAGAAAGGAGGAGGTTAGGAAGGGGTGGGGGGGAACCAAGAAAAGTCTAAGATTTGAACCATTTTAAACCTATTTGACAGTCACAACAACTCTGTGAAGTAGGTTGGTATTTTCTGATGATGTATTTTGATGATGCCCATTTCACACATTAGGGAACAAGAAAAAGAACAGATTTGTTCACAACAAGTTATTATATGGCCCTCTTCCTATCTGAGCTGATGGTATCTCTTGGCTAGTGATATTTCATTCCACACAATGGCTGTTTCAAACATTTTCTTCCCTTTCAAAGCTACAAGCACATATCAAACTACCATATTTGGAGCAGATCCTGCACTAAAGAAATTGAAGACAAGTGTTTAGTATCCTTACCTGTTTTCTTCTCTCTTTACTCAAGAGCATACCTATCCTCTGGCTAAAGCTTATGCTTCTAAAACCTCTCTCTTCCCTCCAAACCTAGGTAGCATGTGGTCCCTCTCCCACATCTTCAATTTCTTTTTATTACTCACTGACTCCATTCCTTCTCCCTACAAAAATGATCATCTCCCTAATTATTGGGGAAGGAAGGAGAAAAATCCTTCCTCTGACTTTTCTACACAATCTTCCCTCCAGATTTCCTCTCTTTTCTTTGTTAAAAAAGATACTTTGGGGGGCAGCTGGGTAGCTCAGTGGATTGAGAGTTAGGCCTAGAGATGGGAGGTCCTAGGTTCAAATCTGGTCTCAGCCACTTCCCAGCTATGTGACCCTGGGCAAGTCACTTGACCCCCATTGCCTAGCCCTTACCACTCTTCTGTCTTGGAGCCAATACACAGTATTGACTCCAAGATGGAAGGTAAGGGTTTAAAAAAAAAAAAAAGATACTTTGGGACAAAGTATTCTAGACCCTTCTTTAAAATCTATTCTCTTCTTAACTCTCTGTATTTTAGCTTAGGTACCTACTACTCAATGAAAAAAAACAAACCTTTTTTTAAGTGATGGGATCCCCAGCAAATCTCTTAAATTACAAACTGCAGGACTGGTGGATAGATATGCTTATGTTGAAGAAGATCCTAATTGGTGGTAACATATATCAATGAAATCACAGGCTAATCTATTGATTATTCAGTTAAAATATCTTTTCGAAATCTCTTCCATTTGACCTCTGCATCTTTTGACAAGAAGAGATAAATCCCTCTTCCCAAGGGCTTCAGAGATTTTTCCACTCTCCTGGTCTTCTTTCTATCTCTCAAACCACTGGGTCTCCTTCAGAGGAAGTGCTTTCCTTTTTCCAGACCCTTAGAGGTAGCTGCTTACTTTCCTCAGAGACCTATCTGTCTATCTCTGTCGTCAACATATAGATGTCCCAAGCTCATTACCTTTCTCTCCAAACCTATTCTTTGTGATCCAACTATCTCTGGGAACAGCACCAGTATTCACTTCCCATGTCCCAATATTTGGTAGGATCTTCTTTATTGTTCCTTCACAACCATTCAAACAATAAACATTTAATAAATACCCATGTACAAGGGATTTTTCCAGGTGCTGGGGGTACAAGTGAAAAAAATGAAACAATTCCTTCTTGCAAAAAAAAAAAAGACAAGTTCATACATAAATATGGACAGCATAAATGTAAAGTGAATACAAACAAATTATATATAAAGTAATTAAATACAAGGTGGTTTTGGAAGGAATGCACTGGCAACTAGGGAAGGATCAGGAAAAGCTTCATGTAAAAGGCTTGAAAAGAACTGGAAATTAAAGAAGTGGCCATCAGTTGGGAAATAACTGAACAAACTGATATATGAATATAATGGAGTATTCTTGTGTAGTAAAATGACAAAAGGGATGGTTTAGAGAAACCTGAGAATTTCTGTTATTGGGTATGAACAGATACAGAGTGAAATGAGCAGAACCAGGAAAATAGTTTCTAAAATAATAACACTGTAAAAAGGAAACAACTTGAAAAAAACTTAAGTACTAAAATCAATGCAATGAATAACCCTGATGCTAGAATACGAATGAGAAAGCATGCTACCCTCACCTCCTGAGAACTGATGGATTCACAATACAGAAAGAAATACATTTTTAGATATAGCCAATGTGGGAGTTTATTTTGCTTGGTTATGCATATTTGTCACAATAGTTTTGTTTTGGTGAAAGACAGGAATAGTATTACCACTCCCTGACTAAAAATTGAGAAGAGAACAGAAGGAATCACAAATAAGCAAAGTTTCATGCTGAATTTATTATATGCTTTAAAAGAAAAGCAAGCTCTGTATAATGGAAAATTGAAGTACTATATAGAATTCTCTCCTGTGCCACAATGTATATAGAAATGCTCATTTTAATATTTTTTTTTTCACAAAAAGAATGTGGTGCTGAGTTGTATCTTAAAGCAATATAAGGACTCTATGAAGTATGAATAAGGACAGACTGAATTTCAGGCATGTGGGAGATGAATAAGACCAAGAAATATAGACAGGCAACAGAATTAATATCTTACGTGAAGTAGAGAAAGATGAGTTTGGATGGGAGAGTGCTGGAGAAAGAGTAATATCCATTAAAACTATAAAGACAGGTTAGAGCCAGTTTGTAAAAGGTTTTAAAAGCTAAACAGAGGAATTAATATTTTATTCTATAGGCAGTAGGGAGCCACAGTAGTTGAATAAGTTATGTGATCAGATTTACCCTTAAGGAAAGTTACTTTGGCTGAAGTGTATTGGATAGACAAGAATGGGGAAAGATGAGGTAGGGAACCTAGTTAAGAGGCTATTAAAATAATCAGTGTGAGAGGGCCTGAACTAAGGCAGGAGCTATTCAAGTAGAGAAGAGAAGCTGGAAGAGGCCAGAGATGTTGAAGATTTTGAAACAGTAGGATTTGGTAATGGACTAGATATATGAGGTGAGGGAGAATGGGAAATTGAAGATAATGTTAAAAACCTGGGAGTCTGGAAGCCTTCTAGTGCCTTAACAAAAATAGGGACATTAGGAAGAGGGAAAGAAAGAATGATGAGTTCACTTTTGGACATGTTGAGTTTGAGATATTTTGGGGAAAATTCAGTTTGAAACATTCAATAGGCAACAACTAATGCAGGACTGAAATTCAAGAGTGAGCCTGAGGCTGGATATAGAAATTTGGGAGTTATTTGCATTAAGATGAAAACTGAAGCCCTGAGAAACCCATGATGTAGAGAAAAAAGACCATGGGGCATAAGGCAGAAATTTGGGGAACACTTAGAGTTAGGAAAAATTATATGGATGATGATCAACAAAGAAAACAGAAGAAATGGCCAAAGAGGTAGGAGAATCAGAAGAGATTGATGTCAAAATTTAGAGAAGACCATCCAGTAAGAGATTGATGTTTAGCAGTGTGAAAGGCTGCTGAGAAGCAGATAGAACTGAGAAAAAGACTATCAAATTAGAAAATTAAAATATTGTAATTTTGGAGAGAACAGTTTCAGCTGAATGCTAAGGTTCACAGTTATATTGTAAAGAGTTGAAAAGTGACAGAAGAGGAAGTAGAGGCCAATAGGAAAGATATATAAAGATAAGATTCAGTAAAGGTTTTATTAAGGATGAGAGTCTTGGGCAAGTTTTAAGGCAGAAAAGAAAGAATCAATAGGTAGAGAGAGGCTAAAAATTTGAAAGAAGATGATTAAGGAAACAATCTGCAAGAGAAGACAATCCTATATATATATTTGGGGGTTAAGGATCTAAACGCCTTTCTGGGCTTTCCCTCTTTCCCCTCTAAAAAGGTTTGTTTTTATCCTTCCTTTTGAAGAGGATCAATGAAATGTTTTGATTGGCAAGTGAATTAAATCTAAGTGAGGATGAGTTTTCACAAAATCATCAACACACTCTGTCTTCCAGTCCAGACAAAAGGACTGGTGATGGCTTGGAATGCAGTAGATGACCTTGGCATCTTTGGTGTATGATCAAGCTCTTAGTGCTCCATAGCTCTTGCTTTAGCAACCTTCATGGCCAATGGAACAAATTATTCTCATCTGCCCCCTCTCCACATGCCCCTAACTCACCAATGGGTTTGAGGCCCATTGGTTATGCTCAATCTGGTTTAGCCTGTCTGCAGAGATTTTCCTGGGATGCAGTTGCATTGTATGTTACAGCTTCTTGGAACCACAAGTGAGAGTTGAATAAAAGGCAGATGAGCAGCCCTGAAAAGGGCTTGGTAAGCCCTCACACAAGAGGTTCTAGTCCTCCCTCAACACCCCATACATCCCACTTAGCATGTACTGTATGTTTTCTATGACACTGGTCTCCTTACTATTCTTTCTGATTCCAGGCATTTTCAATCACTATCCTTCATGCCAAGAATTCTCTCTCCCTTCATTTCTGCCTCCTGGCTCCCTACAAATCCCATTTAAAGTTAGAGCTTCTCCAAGAGACCTTTCCCAATCCCCTTTACTGCTAATGTCTTCCTTTTGTGATTATGAATGATACATCCAATAACTGTTCAATAGTCATTTGTATATTATCTCTGTAGACTGATTTCCTAAAGAGCAGGCAACAGTTTATGCCTTTGCTTGTAGCTTCAGCACTATGAACAAATGTTGTTGTTGAGTCATTTCAGTTGTGTCCAATTCTTCTTGTTCCCATTTGGGGTTTTCTTGGCAAATTCACTAGAGTGATTTGCCATTTCCTTCTCCAGCTCATTTGAAAGGAGAGGAAACCCAGGCAAATGGGGTTAATAACTTGCCCAGGGTCATCAAAGGCATTTGATCAAAATTTGTAGACTTGATTTTCTATTGTGTCCCAGTTCCATTCAAAGGAAAGTATTTTCTTCCAATATTCAGAAAAGTTTTTGAAAGAGACAGCAAAGGGCTTAGTGGATAAAGTGCTAGACCTGGAATTAGGAAAGGTCTGAGTTCAAATTTGAGCTCAGATACTTACTAGGTGTTGAACCTCAGCAAGTCGTTTAACTGCTATCTGTGCCAATTTCTTCATCTGTAAAATGGGAATAACAGCAGGGGTACTGTGAGAATAAAATGTGAATATTTGTAAAGAGTTTTGCAAATCTTAAAATGTTAGCTATATTATTTTCAATAGTCAGAAGAGATTTTTGATACAGATTATAAGGTGTCCTTTTTAAATTCTTGAAGGGAAAGATCAAGGAAAGAATGGAATAGCAAATATTGTTATTTTATTATTCTGAAATGCTAACATAAAATTGTATTTTTATATAATATATATTTCAAGATTCTTATGTTATCTCTAATTGTTTTGAGGTAGGGATATGTCTAAGGGCATGAAGGCTGGGGGGGTGCTAGGCTGGTTTGGATATCACTCTCTAAGTTAGAAATGGGTAGTCAGTATTAATCTTTTTTCTTTAATACAAAATGTAGGAAGATCAATGTTTCTAATCAGGAGGGTGGAAAACTTGTGGGTAATGATGAAATATAGTGTGATCATCTCTGTGTGTGTGCCTATGTTAAGGAATAGGTCATTAATGAAGGTAAGGGATTGGGGAGTTTAGAAAATTTGAAGGAGCATCTTTGTGAATTGTAAAGTCTCCTAGGATAAAGGCAGAAGTTGAGGAGGAGAGGAAAAGAATGAATTAGATGCTAAGTTTCTTAATAATGAAGTGAGAAACATCTAGGAATTGGTATTCTAGAGCCTCCATAATTTTGAATGGATGAAAAATTCTGACTGAGTGCACTTTAAAGAATGCAAGGATGGGGGCAGCTGGGTAGCTCAGTGGATTGAGAGCCAGGCCTGGAGACGGGAGGTCCTAGGTTCAAATCTGGCCTCAGACACATCCCAGCTGTGTGACCCTGGGCAAGTCACTTGACCCCCATTGCCTAGCCCTTACCACTCTTCTGCCTTGGAGCCAATACACAGTATTGACTCCAAGATGGAAGGTAAGGGTTTAAAAAAAAAAAAAGAATGCAAGGATTGATGGCAGTAAAGAGACAGTCTGGAAATTACAGTGGGGAGCAAAGAATATTCTTTTTTAAATAATTAAGAATATTTTCCCATAGTTAGATGATTCATGCTTTTTCCTTCCCCTCTTTCTTCGCCCCTCCTGGAGCTGGCAAACAATTCCATTGGCTTATACATGTATCATTGTTCAAAAACTATTCCCATATTATTAATATTTGCAATAGAGTGATCATTTAGTCAAAATCCCCAATCATATACCCATCGAACCACATGATCAATCATATGTTTTTCTTCTATGTTTTTGCTCCCACAGTTCTTTCTCTGGATGTGGATAGTGTTCTTTCTCATAAGTTCCTCTGGATTGCCCTGGGTCATCATTGCATTGCTACTAGTAGAAAAGTCTAGTATATTTGATTGTGCCACAATGAATCAGTCTCTGTGTACAATGTTCTCCTGATTTTGCTCCTTTCGCTCTGCATCAATTCCTGGAGGTTGTTCCAGTTCACATGGAATCCTCCAGTTCATCATTCCTTTCAGCATAATAGTATTCCATCACCAACAGATACCACAATTTGTTCAGCCATTCCCCAATCAATGGACCCTCCCCTCATTTTCCATTTTTTTTTGCCACCATAAAGAGCATGGCTATAAATATTTTTGTACAAGTCTTTTTCCTTATTATCTTTTGGGGGGTATAAACCCAGCAGTGTTATAGCTGGATCAAAAAGCAGTCTTTTAGTGTCCTTTGGGCATAGTTCCAAATTGCCCTCCAAAATGGTTGGATCAATTCACAACTCCACCAGCAATGCATTAATGTCCCAATTTTGCCACATTCTCTCCAACATTCATTACTTTCCTTTACTGTCATATTGGTCAATCTTCTAGGTGTGAGGTGGTACCTCAGAGTTGTTTTGATTTACATTTCTCTAATTATGAGAGATTTAGAACATTTTTTCATGTGTTTATTGATAGTTTTTATTTCTTTATCTGAAAACTGCCTATTCATGTCCCTTGACCATTTATCAACTAGACCTAGCAAAGAGTATTCTGACTCATGTCACACCATGCCATCGTAGAATGAAGGAGTGGTAGTTCACACTTTAACAGGAATTCCAGAGGGTAAAGAAAGTGGGCAGGGTTGAAATGGGATTGGAGTGGGGTAGGGTTGAAAAGGATTGGGATAAGAGAAGGAGAGGAGAGAGCCAAGGATAATTTTCTCCTAAATAGCTGGTGATTGATTAGTATGAGGATAAGGAGAGAAAGAGAAGCTACGGGGTTAACTATGAATGTGAACAAATAATGAAGCTCACTACTTATATCCCATTAGTAGCCAAGTTTTCTAGAATTCTCTCTTTGCATATCCTTGGCATCTGTCCCCCTTCCCTCTCTTCCAACTGCTATCACTCTAGTATAGACTCTCTCCCACCATTCAGAGTATTGCAGTAGTTTCCTAATAGATATTCCTGCCTCAGTCAATTCATTCTTTATACCACTGCTGGACAAACATACAAACACCTTCCTACCACCCCCACACCCCATTCACAAGAAAATTTTGGACTCCCTTGTCTCTTCCCACAAGGCCATACTACAACAGTCAAGGATTTTTTTTAAATGACTTATCAATTTAAGTACTTTTTAAAAAAAAAAAGGGCATTTCCGCACATACAACAATACATAGAAAGAAAATTCTACTTATCTTGATTTCACACTACTTGCTTTAAAAAAAAGTATATAGTATATTCTACATCTTACTGTCAAAACTGTCCTGCTTCTCTGTATGTCTTTCTAAACTTCCTTTTGCTGTCATCTATGCATTTAAAAAACTGTTACAGGGGCAGCTAGGTGACTCAGTGGATCGAGAGCGAGGCTCCTGGTTTCAAATCTGACCTCAGACACTTCTCAGCTGTGTGACCCTGGTTAAGTCACTTAACTCCTATTGTCTAGCCCTTACCACTCTTCTGCCTTAGAACCAATACCCAGTGTTGATTCTAAGATGGAAGGTAAGGGTTTCAAAAAAATTAAATAATTTAAAAAATAAAAATAAAAAACTGTTACAAAAGCCCCCTTTTTCTGGATTCAATACTGCTAACTTCTCTCTCCTTTGTGACTGCCCCAAGAAGAAAAAGAAAAAAGAAAACTTGTAATAAAAAAAGCATCATCAAATGAAGGAAAACCACAGTGGCCATGTCCAAAAATATATGTCAGTGTCCAACATTTCTGTTAGGAGTCAGGGAACCAGCTTCATATCACTGGTTATTACTTTTCCAGAGTCCTGAAGTCTTTCAAAGTTGTCTGTCTTTATAATGCCATTATCTTTGTATAAATTATTCACCTGGTCCTGCTTACTTCACTCCATGTCAGTTCATACTACTCAGGATTCACTGAAATCATATCTTTTGTTATGGTGTAGTAATATTCAATTACTTTAATATGCTATAATTTATTCAGCCTTTACTGAACTTAGAAATCATTTAAAGTAATCCTTTAAGATTCAAGTTTTTTTCCCTTCCTCATCTCCCATCTTTTTAATCCCTAATTTTCTCCTAGAATGTTTGTTTTGCTATAAGGAAAGCTATGTGCCACAGAATCAATCCCTTTGAAATGTGATACTGGAAGACTTTTGAGAGTTCCTTGGATAGCAAGGAGATCAAATAAGTCAATATTTAAAGAAATTAACTCTGACTAGTCATTGGAAGACCAAATCCTGAAGGTGAAGTTTAAATACTCTGGTCACATAATGAGAAGAGATAGGACTCATTGGAAAAGTCTGTGATGGGGACAGCTGGGTGGTTCAGTGGATAAAGAGCCAGGTCTAGACATGGGAGGTCCTGGGTTCAAATCTGGCCTCAGACATTTCCTAGTTGTGTGACTCTGGGTAAGTCACTTGACCCCAACTGCCTAGCCCTGATTGCTTTTCTGCCTTGGAAGTGACACCCAGTATTGGTTCTAAGTCAGAAAGGTAAGGGTTTAAAAAAAGAAAAGAAAAAGAAAACACTCAGTTGTTGGGAAAGATCAAAGACATTACAATGATCAGAGTTCCTAATTCTTTAGAAGTTGTTTGCCTTTACCATATTGATTACATTGTAAAAATTGTTCTTATTCTGTTTACTTCATTGTATCAGTTCATATACATTTTCTCAGGTTTCTCTAAAAGTATTTCCATTATTTCTTACAAGACATTAATATATGATCACATTTATATAATATAAATTTGTTTATCCATTCTCCAATTTATGGGCAGCTTCTCAGGTTCCCATTCTTTGACATCTCAAAAAGAGCCATTAATATTTTTGTACATCTTTAGGGTTAGTTTTGCTTAGGACATTCTCTTAATCTATTCTTTCTTTAATTCTTCACCCTTTTCCCTCCTATTTCTCTATAGAGTGAAATACACACACACACACACACACACACACACACACACACATTTTGTATATGTATTCTTTCTTCCTTTAAGCAGTTCATATAAGGATGAAGTTCAGCTGTCAGCTGCTCCCCACAAACCCTCCGCCTTGTTTGCAGATGTAATAGATGTTATTTGGAGGGTATATCTGAGGGATACTAGATAACTAATGGATCAGGTAGTTATCTTCTTTTGCCTACCCTTCTCCCTCTATATCTCTCTTCCTCCCCTCTTCTTTCCTTCAGTTTCCCCTTTCTCCTTCTTCTTCAGTCTCCTTCTATGTCACTCAGGGTGAGCTATAATGCTTTAGAGGAAATACTCTTTTCTCTTCTTTATCTCAAATAAAGGTTTATTGGGGAAAACAGGAAAGATGGAGGATAAGGTAAGAGGGGTGGGATTTCCCTGTTATCTGTAATGACTGTTAGGTTGGAGGATATTGAGAGAAATGGCAATTCAGTCACTAGCATGAAATAGAGCCAGTCAGAGAGAGATATAAGGACAATTGTCCTTCTTCTGCCTTCAAATCAGCCACGTCACCTCCAACTTGATTATCCCAAGTCCCAGAGATAAAACCAACTTCTTCCTTCAGGTCAGCCAGCAAGTCCAAAGACCTTCAAAATTCAGTCAAGCAGTTGGCTCTTGCTTCCAACTGTTTCCCAGTCACATTCCAAATGGAATCTTCATTTGACTGACAGCTGACCCATTTCCAGCTTCTGTCCTTTGCATGCATTTTCTTATAATTTCTCTCTTCTCCACATTTCCTCCCTTTCTGTCTTGATACTTACCTTTCAGATATATTTTTAACTATCTAATTCTTAACCCTGCATTATATCAAATATTCCTTTACCCTCCCAAAATAACAAATCCTAAACTTTTCTTAGCTATTCTGTCTATCTAGTTCTATGCTAAGTTTGGGTATAGGAAAATGGTTTAGGTAATAGGGATTTAGATGAAATATAGTTTTGACATAATAACAATTCATGAAACAATTTAAAACAATTCCAACAAATTCAACAGCATTTTGAATATGTAACTGTCTTATCTTATGTCCAGAAATTCAACTAAACAAAATTTTCTATTAGTAACAATTCCTAACCTAACATCATAATGTAATCTAACTTCTATACTTAAGTAGTTTTATGTCTATCCCTACTTCCATAAGACTTCGAACAAATTTTTCTAAATGGTCTCTATAGTCATTAGAACATTAATAAATTATTCTAATATAGTTTGTTAGTACATAGTACATAACATAGTACATAGTTTCCCCTACAGTTTACCTTATTCTATTTCAGTACATAGGTTGTATTTACACAGATTTACATATGTAATCCATATACATTGTTCTTGATCTCTGTGCAAACTCAAAGAAATATCTTTGTCTGTTTGAATTTTCCACAGAAATTTATATCAGTGTGACTTTTGTGTTTTGCAACTATGCATATGTTGTATACTTACCCATTCCATGAGTTATCTTCCTACATTATATTCCAGTGTAGCATGTATATGCATATATGTGATGTTAACATGTATGTTGCATTCTTACACAACTTCATGACCACAAGTCCAAACTTTCAAAGTCCTTCCATGTCCTTTGATGTTGATTGTAGAAACTCTGTGTCTTTCGTCATCTGGTCAGCATGCCACTCTTGTTTGCTGTCATTCTTGATTGTAGTCCTGTGTTTGTCAATCCAGGAACAAACTGGAACAATCAGGAACATGCATGCGTGTAAGGTTTTTTACATATGCATGTATGTAAGATTGAAAATTTCATTGTGCATGGAAGTAAGCTATGAATTTTTCATGAATGCTTGTCAGAATTCATTAGTAATTCTTCATGTGTGGAAGTAAGCATTACATGTTTATCTTCATGTATGGAAACTTTACATATGTTCATCTTCATGGGTGGGTGTAAGCTTTACATACGTACATCTTCATGGGTGAGTATAAGCATAATGGTATAAGTTCATAGAATTTTGTTAAGAATATGAATGCAGTTTTCTTATCTTTTTGATGTTTGAATTTTTCACAAGGAGATTTATTTTATGTTTTCTTTATCTGTGTCTTGGAGATAGAATTTGGATATAATGTATTTCATTTGGTTTGGAGTTATGTATTCATTTGAAATAATCTTGTTACTTTCATTGATGTTGCTATTGTAGGCAGAAAGTTTGTATAGTATGTATAGAGATTTTCTTTGGCTGCTAATTTTTTAAATGCATTTTTTTTTTTACTGTTTTACTGGCTTTTGCAGTGCTTTCCTTTCATCATTTTAACATGTGCAATGCTCTCTTTTCTGTACTTTCTGTTGACACTGTAGTCTTATGTGCTTTCTTTTGTTTTCCATTCACAGGCTTTCATTCATAGGGACTGTTATTAATTTCTTCTAGGGCTATTCGTGTTGCTTCTTATGAGCAGGGCTTTTTTTTTAATCAGATGTCATTTGCACGTATCTTCATTGATGACATGATCACATTGTTGCTTCTTGTGAGGTATCTGAAACTATGAGGTAATATCTTTATGGTATACCCTCCCTCTCTTCCTCCCCTTCCCTCCCCTCCCCCCCGGTAGAGATTGTTTAAAGTGAAGGTTGAGAGATATGGATAACCTATTTCAGTTCTCAACTATAACTTGATAAAGTCTTTGATAACAAATTCATCCACTGTGAATATATGCTTCCATAGCATTCTAGGTGTTTGTGTCTGTCATAGTTATGAAGTTGGAGTTTTCTGCTACAAGCTTATGAGTGTCCTTGTTGTTGAATTACTTAGTTGTTCTTTTGCTGGAATAACTTCTTTTCTACCTAAGACTAGTCTTGCTTCTCATAAGGTTTTGTGTTGTATGTTACCCTACAGAACTGCAACTAATCTTGGTTTCTCTCACTGCATGAATGGTATTTGTCATGTTCTTGAAGTTAGAGAATAGATGTGAAATTGTGTATCTATCTCTCCTCCTTCATTTCTTTAATATGTTCCTTGATATCCTCCTTCCCATTCAAAATCTGTATCTGTATAAGCCATGTAATTCAACTCCTCTATAAAGTCATCTTCATTATCAAACCCTAATCTTGCATAAAGTTCTTCTAATGGTATGCAACTTGTTCTGCGCCCAAAGAACATCTCATCATCATAATCTTGGAAAGATTTTTATTGTACTGGTTTCAGGTATTCAATTTTCTCACTTGTGTCCCACATATCCCCTTCTACCTCCTCATAAAGCTTATAAAATTGGTACAGCATATGTTCTAAATCATCTTGGTCCATTATTATTACACCTTCTGGTATAATTTCTGACTCTGTATCTGAATCTGACTCACTGAAATCAGCAATCCATAAGTTATTCATTGGATTATGTTCAGTGCCATGTAAACTTGTGTCAGATGTTGTTAACTCTAGCTTTGTGTGTTGATCTAAACCTATGTCACCAGCTTTTGTGTTTCCCAAATCAGTTTCTGGTTGTTTCTCATTGCTAATCTTTAGATATTTGTTTTGAGTTGGTAAACTTGATGGTATGGGGTTAGTTTCTTCTTGCAGATATTCAATGCTATTACTAATATTTATAGATTCTACTCTATCATCAGCTAGAAGGTTTTGTTCATTTTTCCTCTCTTTTGACTGCGTAGAGATAGAAATCTGTTCCTCTCCATTATTTTCTTCTGGTAATGAGTTTAGTACATCTGCATTTTCCCCTGCATCAGTAGGATGTGTGCTTTCATTCTTTCCCACAGTACTATATACATATGTTTCTGGCTGTATAACTAAGGTGCCTATAGTTACTAAGTCACTGTTCATTTCTTTGCTACCCTCTGTCAGCTGTATGTTTGGATCAGTTAACTCTTATTGATCTAATTTCCTATGAAGTCTTCATATGAGGCTGATTGTACTATATCCTCTACTACATTGGAATTATAGCTGTTGGTTATCTCACATAAGTTTATTTGGCCAGATTCCCCTCTGCCATTTAGAATGTTGGCTTCAAGTCTGCCATTTGAATCCTTGGTTGTTCTTTCAGTTACTAAGACTTCCATTCCATTCCTCTTTTCAAATTCAACTGTCATGTCACTTCCATTACTTTGAATAGGATTATTGTTTTCAAATGTAGTGTCAGCTTCATTTTCAGCAAATTTTGTATTATCTAAATCAGTCATTGCTAGATGGAAAGTTTCAGCTTCAGGATTCAAATTGGATGTCTTTTCTAAGGGTATCTGTGCCATATAGCTATTTGAAGAATTAACTGAGCTTGGTGGGATGTCATGTAAATATTTTGAAATCATTCACAGAATTGCATCTCTAGCAACAGTAACCTGTAGGGAATTGAAACCCTGTTTCTTTGTATCTCTCACTAATCCTTGCTTGAGTTCTTGTGACTTTGCCTGTCTTTTCCTTTTGCACAATTCAATCCCAGTGCCCACTCTGCACTTAAAAAAATTCTCCAAGAATGTTTTGACTTGATTTGCACTTTTTTCTTGTGTGGTTACTATACAACCTTTCTCTAAGTCTCTTATCTCTGTTGCTATTTGAGATATGATGTCTTTAACTTCTGCACCTATTTCTTTTACTTGCCTCTGCTTTATTCTTGATTTATTGAAATAGTCATCACTCACAGATTCACTTTCTCGTATTGAATTTTTCACTATTTCTTCTCTTTTTTTCTCCTATTAATTCTAGCAGTCTCTTTTTCACTATCACTTCTATCTCCATGTACCAAACTATATACATTATAGGCCTGGCTTCATAATTCTCTCCTAACCATGTCTGAATATTTAGGTTTGGCTCCTGATTTAATAGCCTGTTGCATCTCCTGTAAATCAGTTGCCTGTTGTGTGGATTTTAGCTCACAATGAGAACAGCAAGTGGAATTTTGCTTTATCTAGCTTTTGTGGTTTTGTTGTTTACTTCATGTTTCTTTTTCAGAAAACAATCTTTAATCAGGTGTCCCATGTCAGAAAAAGCATTGTCTAGTTTCTCTCTGTACTGTTTTTGGTCTATAAGTGGGTTTTGTGTAAGTTCTAATAGTATTTAGCTTCCTGCTTTCCTCAATCTCCTTGTCTCTTAAATTTTTCTCTGTTACTTCTAATTTTTTTTTTAAATCTTACATCTGTTTATGTTGTTCTGAATGATTTTCATGGAGGTAACTAGCGGTTTCACGTAATTCAGACTCACAGTATCATACTTTAGGAAGTAATGTTTAAAAAAATTCTTCAAGTGAGGTGTGCATCCCTTCAAAAATTGTCTTCTCACGTGACTAGTAGATTCCTCACTATTTGCCTCTAAACCCATAATTGATTCAGCCATTTCAGAGAGACGATAAATAAATGAAGCTGGATGTTCCCCTTTATTTTGCATGAGTTTATCAAACCTGGCCCATGTATTAGGCTTCGAGCAACAGAGCTTAACAGCTTGGAGCAAGTCTTCCCTACATTTCCTTAAGAAGGTCATGCTTGTGGGATTTGCAAAATCAAGGTCTTCCCTTTGCTCCTCTGTGGGCCAACTAGTCAGATTGTTTTCTGACCTGGTCTTCTCAATGAATTGGTGATGCTCATGGAAGCTGAACAGTTTAGACAAGAGAAATTCTACATTTTGGAAATCTGGATCAAAGATCCTGAAAGCACGCTTCAGTTCTTTCTGTCTTAAAGGGTTGATCGATAAATTTTGGAAATCTTTTCTTCAGGGATTCAAGTTCCTGGGATGTAAACTGTCTATGTACCTTAGATTGTAATACACTAGCTATATTTGATAATTTAGTGACATCTTTTAGAGGAAAAATTTTTTCAGGTTCACTATCAGACTTAGTGTCCTTGTCACTGTCCTTTCCCTGGGCATTAGCCTTTGATTTCTTTGCCTTTCTCTCTTTTTCTCTGGGTGCACTATCTTTTGAGAATCAAAAGACATCAACAGTGATGTCATTTTTGGTACTCTTCTTGAGTGGAAAGGATTACAATGCACCAACCGACTAATCAACACCTTACTATTTGACAAGTACTCTTTGATCTGATGTAGTGACGCTGACCAGGTCCTGGCTCTATCTCTCAGATATGAACATTTTTCTCTGGTTCTGATTCATCTCCTTCCTCCATTCTAATTGTTGACTTTGGTTTCTTTTTAAGTCCCAACTAAAAATCTCATCTTTTACAAGAACCCTTTTAAATTCCAGTGTCTTGCCACTGTTAATTTCCTATTTATCCTGTACATGATTTGTTGGCATGAGGTTTCCACCATTAGAATGTAAACTGCTTGAGGGCAGGGGCTGGTTTTTTGGGGTTTTTTTTGCCAATTTATTGATTTTTCTTTTTTTGGAATATTTTATTCCAAGATTTCCTCTAGTCTGGATAGAAGAAGCTGTCAGATCTTGTGTGAACTAGTCTTGAATTAGTTTTTTTTAACTCTTTGAATGCTGATAGCATTTTTTCTTTGATGTGAATTCTGAATTTTGATTATGACATTCCGAGCCCTTTTTCTTTTAGGTTTTATTTTAAGAGATGATCAGAGGATTCTTTCTATCTTTTCTTGGTCATCTGGTTTTAAAAGATCTAAGCACTTTTCAGTTAAAAATTTTTTAAATACTGCCCAGGTTTTTAAAAAAATAAACAAACATGGTTTATAAGAAGTTCAATCATTCTTGACATTTTCCAGGTCTGTTGTTTTTGGTATTAGATATCTTACATTTTCTCCTATTTCTTCAATCTTTTGATTGTTCCATAGAATCTTTTTTTTAAAACTCTTACCTTGCATTCTTGGAATCAATACTGTGTATTGGTTCCAAGGCAATAGAGTGGTATGGGCTAGGTAATGGGGGTTAAGTGACTTTTCCAGGGTCACACAGCTGGGAAGTGTTTGAGGCCATATTTGAACCTAGGACCTCCTGTCTCTAAGGCCTGGTTCTCAATTCACTGAGCTACCCAGCTGCCTTCTGTTCCATAGAATATTGATGACTCAGAATCATTGGTTTCTGTTTGGTCTATTCTAGTTTTCTGAGAATCCCATTTCTTGGGCTAGATTTGCCACTTTCTAAGCTACTTATTTCTTTCCAATTCTTTCCTTTTATTTCCTATAATATCTTTTGCTTCATTTCCCCCCCCAAGGTATTCATGTAGACCTTAGAGAAAGTCTATTTTTTTTTCCTTTCAGTCTCTGTTTAGCCCTGTTTGGATCTGCCCTGCATCTTCTAGTTTCTTATACTCACCTCTACCCCAAGGGTTAGGGTCTCCTTGGATCTCTGAGATTCTGAATGCTAGATATTCAAGATATTCTCTGGGATCTCAGGAGAGGTCCCTGGGTCTGGATTGCACATGGTTAAGTGTCGTACCATTTTGGTCACTGCTATTGCCACTCTAGGACTTCCAAAGTCCCTTCCTTAGGGCTTTCTCAGAAGAATCCTCTTTTTTTTTTTTTAAACCCTTACTTTATATCTTGGAATCAATACTGTGTATTGGTTCCAAGGCAGAAGAGTGGTAAGAGCTAAGCAATGGGGTTAAGTGACTTGCCCAGGGTCACACAGTTGGGAAGTGTCTGAGGTCAGATTTGAACCTAGGACCTCCTGTCTCTAGGCCTGGCTCGCAATCTACTGAGCTACCCAGCTGCCCCCAGAATCTTCAATTCTTGCTGCCTCCAGTTGAAGTGTCTTGTGGGCTATATACTTCCAGTATAACTTAGAGATAAAAGTGGTGGATTTGCTAGAAGTATGTGTGTATGAACTAGCCTCTTCTTTTTGTCTAATACATAGAGGACAGCTCTTTCTTTAGGTTGAATTAATCTCAATTTATACATTAGGGACATATAGTTGCTTTTCAGAATGAAGTTTCCTTCTTTAAAAGAAACTACATTAAAACAGATGACTCTACAGCCTTGAAGTATTTTAGAACTTTGCTCAGCCCATTTATCAGATATTAAGAGACCAAATTCTTCAGTAACCTAATTAGCAAATGCTATTGCTCTTCTCAGTCTTCATCCTTCCCTTTTCAATTTTCCATAACTCCTCATGATCTCATGACTTACAGAAGTTCTATTTTGAGGGTAAATGTCACTAAACAAACCACAAGTCATGCTGAACTCCCAGAATTATGTATCTGCCAGGTTCCAAGGTTCCTCTGAAAGTCAGTTCCAACCACATTGTAAAATGGTATCACTTTATTGTTGTGGTAAATATTCATTTTAAGTTTAACCTGGGAAGACAGCCTTGAGCAGAGTGATCTTCAGGACACAAGAGGAAAAGTGAGTAGAGGAGAACAGAATTATCTAGGACTCCTTGGTTCATGTTCCAGGATAACCTAGACAGCTGTGGGCTCTGGATAACTCCAGGATCAGCTTGGGGTCATGATTGTTTCAAATTTATCTTCTTTTATGCATAGAACTAGTATGTAACCCCCCAGTAATGAGAAGAGGCCCCAGTAAAATCACAGCCATAGTTTAAAAGTAGTCAGACACATAGTTCCACCTCCCCCAGCATGAGAACTTAATCCAATTCCTCCCCAAATACTAAATATCCTTCCAGGAAATTACTGATGCAGGAATTCTATGAGAAACTCTTTTAGATGGTTATAGATATACCTGTGATTTATTATCCTATAGAAAACTCTGTTTAGAGCCACTGAGGTAATCTAAATCCATTGTCTCTATCTTGTAAATCATTATTAACCATTGTCTCTGCAAAAGGCTTACCTAATCCCTTAGTCTACGTCATTTTCCTCATAAAGTGTGTACCTCAAATCATTAAACTTTGTCACTATCAGCAAGAGGATTCCTGCATGTCTGTCTGTCTGTCAATTTCACCCTCCTGTAATCCCAGAATCATTTCTCTCATCCCAGCTCCTTAACCCATGAGTAATTTGTCACTAGTAAATGCTATTAATCTACTCAAACTCCTTCTTATGGCCTCCCCAATTCAATTCAAGAAACATTTATTAAGTGCCTACTATGTACAAAACATTGTATCAGAAACTGAAAATACAAAGATAAAAACAAAAGTCCCTAATTTCAGGAGTTTATAATTTACTAGAGGATGCAACATTTATAGAGATAAGCAAACATAATATAAGCATTGACAACTAGGTGATCTAAATGTGGTTATCAGAGGAGTGTAGATAAGCTTTAAAGGATGCTAAACATTCTAAGAAACAGATGTAGGAGGTAGTGAATTCCAAGCATGTGGATCAGTCTGTAAATAAGGCACAAAAATGGAATGCAGAGTTAAAGAATAGCAAGTAGACCAGTTTGGCTGGTACATAAGAATAAATGAAGAGTAATATGAAATAACTCCAGAAAAGTAGGCTGGAGCAGCTAGGTAGCTCAGTGGATTGAGAGCCAGGCCTGGAGATGTGAGGTCCACGGTTCAAATCTGACCTAATTGTGTGACCCTGGGCAAGTGACTTAATCCTTATTGCCTAGCCCCTGAAACCAATATACAGAATTGACTCTAAAACAGCAGGTAAGGGTTTAAAAAAAAAGGAAAAGAAAACCACTTGAACTAGGAAGATGAAGTATTTAACAGCAAGGAGGTTGGTGTCATTTTCTTAGAATGTTTAGTGTCCTTAAAGTTTGACATTTCCTTTGATAACCATAGAATGGGAGCAGAGAGATTAGTCAGAAAGCTATCGTAACAGTAAGGGCCTGAAACTAGGGTATAAGTGAAGGGGATAGATGTAAGATTGTTGTGGAGGTACAATCAGTAAGTGCAAACAACTAATAGGCAAATGAAGGGCAATGATATATAGCTATAGACTCTAAGGCTGCAAATCTGGTTAACTGGGAAAATGGTGGTACTCTTTTCAAAATGGGGAAATGTGAGGACAGGGTAGGTTTATAGGTGAAGATAATGAATTCAATTTTGGACATGTCAAATTTTAGATGTCTATGGAGCGTTCACATGAAGATGGTGGCTGGCAGCTGATGACCTTGGGCTAGACTTCAGAAAAAAGGATTTGGGCTTAAATATTAAGAAGAGAGGGAGCAGCTAGGTGGTTTAGTAGATTAAGAGTCAGGAGGTTCTGAGTTCAAATCTAACCTCACACACTTCATAGTTGTGTGACCCAGGGCAAGTAACTTCATCTCCAATGCCTAATCTTTACGGTTTTTCTGCCTTAGAATGGAAGGTAAGGGCTTAAAACATTTTTTAAGAGGCAAGTCAGTTAAGAGGACAGACAATTTATTATAAGGATAATTATGAGATCACTGCAACAGATTAGGGAGGGAAGAAGAAGAAGAAAAAAAAAGAAAACTCTGAGGGACACCTGATCTGGAGTTCAACTGCAAGGTACTGAGAAATACGTAAGGTAAGGGAGTGGAGGGAATGAGTAACCTATACTTTCTCTAGAACACTGGCTGGGAAGGGAGGTGACATTTGGGAAAATAGACTGAATGGGTAAAATTTTTTTTTGTAAGTATGAGGAAAACCTGGGTTTGTTTGTAGACATCAAGAAAAGAACCAGTAAATAAGGTGTGAGAGGAGAAGATAATATAGGAAACTGCTAGATCAGATGGAAGGGGATAGGACTGAGTAAAAATGGAGAGGATGGCTTTGTTAAAAAGAGGGTTTCCACTTTGACAAGAGCACAGGAGTAGAGCATGGTGGTGGGAGGTAAGGGGATAATGCTGAAGTGTTTGTCCTGATGTGTAAAACAGTAGAGAAGGAATTCAAGATTTACAATTTTCTCAGTTAAAAAAAAGGGAGTGGGGTGGGCAAAGGAAGCTAGTAGGTAGCTCATGGCATTGAAAGTAAGGCCTAGAAAAAGGAGGTTCTGAGTTCAAATGTGACCTGACTCTTCCTAGCTATGTGGTCTTAGGCAAGTCACTTAATCCTCACTGACTAGCCCTTACCCCTCTTCTGCCTTAGAACCAAAACACAGTTTATTGATTCTTATTGATTCTAAGACAGAAGGTAAGGGTTTAAAAAAAAAAAAGTAAAGGTCTGAAAAGAAAAGAAAGGATACTCTGAGAAGTCCAATGGAGAGTCACTTGGAGAAAAATAAAGGTTGCTTTCCAGTAGGAAGAGACTAATTGAGACTAGCTAACAAATACATGGTAGACACAATTGGTAAGAGGTTGTGATCAGAGAAAAGAATTTCAGAATTAAAAATCATTGACACAGCACACTTAAGAGTGATAGTAAGGATCAAATTATCCTGCATATTGCTAAGATAGAATGAAGATATAGATGATGATAGTGGAAGAGTGATGAACCTGGAAGCCAGGTTATCAGAGGGGAATTCAATATACATTTTGATGTTCTCTCAAACACTTCACCCTCCCTTGCCCAAGTATGAGGGGCAAGGCTTAAGGATGAGAAGATTGTGAGCCAAGCACCTAAATCCTTGAGGTTAGAGAACAAATAATCTGGGAACTACTAATAACTGCAACTAGAGAGGGTGATACAGACAGATGAAGTAAATCTCAAAGAACTAGAAGTTACTAGAAGGATGTCTGATTTCCAAGACAAGTTATTCCAGAAGAAAATGGGTAGGGATATAGTGTCTTGGAAGGGATGGGGGTGTGGATCCGTTTCTATGCATGCAGGAAGATAGAAGCTTGAGAGCAAGAGATCTAGAACAAAGACAAGTTTGTGAACAATATAATGGGATTTCTAGAGAGCATAACAGAAAGCAGAGCAGTATGGAGACTCAGAAAGTAGTATGCTTGAAGACATGGGGATAAGAGAACAAGAAGTGGTAGCAGAGGATAGAGGATTTTGCCTAAGAACCTAGAATCTCTGAAACACAAGGACTAAAATAAAAAGAGTTCAAAGTAAACTAGCCATCGAATGATAAAGTAGTACCACTTAATTAGTATTCCTACTCTCAAGAGTCCTGTGATGGCAGATAGTGATGGCATTAGTTAGTTCTCTGTTAATCACCCAGGGAGAGGGATAATCAGTTGGGCATCTTAATCTGAAAATATCTGATGGTCAGGTCTCCAGAGATCTAAACGATCTTATGTTTAGAACCAGTTCCTATAATCAGAAGATTCTCCGCATGTGTAGCCAACTGCTATTCCTATCTGAAGACATGATATAAATACATACAATACTATAGAATCTGAGCATGGAGAAAGCAGTTAACAACTCAGGGGAGATCAAGACAGGCTTCATAGAAGAAATGGCACCAATGGGCAGCTGGGTAGCTCAGTGGATTGAGAGCCAGGCCTAGAGATGGGAGGTCCTGGGTTCAAATTTGACCTTAGACACTTCCCAGCTGTGTGACCCTGGGCAAGTCACTTAACCCCCATTGCCTAGCCCTTACCACTCTTCTGCCTTGGAGCCAATACACAGTATTGACTCCAAGATGGAAGGTAAGGGAGAAGAAGGAGAAGAAGGAGAAGGAGAAGGAGAAGAAGGAGGAGAAGAAGAAGGAGGAGAAGGAGAAGGAGAAGAAGGAGGAGAAGAAGAAGGAGGAGAAGGAGAAGGAGAAAGAAAGAAACAGCACCAGAGTTAAACCTTGAAGACAGACAAGGAGGTGAGGATGAGGATAAAATACATTCCAGGCCTGGGAGACAGCCTCTGCAAAAGCATGAAAGTAAAGGATGGAATGGGAAGTGTGAGAAATAGTTATTGGCTACTTTGGTTGGAACTTGGAATTCTAGTTCTAATGCTGAATAAAATTCAAACTCAGCCTAATACTTTAGGATTCCACAACTTTACCTGTCCTTCTTTTGTAGCTTATCTTATACTACTGCCCTTCTCTCACTTCATAATTTTGTCAAACCTTCCTTCCTTACTATCTCTAGGATGTGTCCTCTGGTTTACCTCTGTGACTTTTCTTTTCTCTAGACCCAAAATGGCATCCTTTCTTATTTAGGGATGGTTGAATTCCTGTCAAGGTCCAACTCACATGCTACCTATTAATTGTGTCTTTGATGATCCTTCTTTCACTGATAATGAGGTCTTCTTACTTAGACTTCATTTAGCTCTCTGTAATTCTCATGTACTTATGTATTGCTTTGCTTTATAATTTGTGTGTGTATGTCCTCTATTAAAGTCCCACTTTAAAACCTTACTATAGCATAAAGGTAACCTTGGATTCTTGAAAGCTATGCCAATGAAATGCAAACCTTTCATATATGACCATTATAGAAAGGTTTCATGTACAGAACTGGGAAAAGGCTATATGACTATTATCAGAGAAACAACTAATTGGAAGGTTTTTTTGGTCACTAAGAGTTTCTAAACTAGAAGTCCATGAACTTCTTTAAATCTAGATATAGATAACTATTTCAACATAATTAGTTTCCTTTGTAATCCTATGCATTTTGTTTTATGAATTTCATAACATGATCTAAGAAGACTGCCAAACAGGTTCATGACTCAAAAGAAGGTAAAGAATCCTTGTACTTAGACATGGAAGTGGAGAAGGGATACCTAAGCCAATGAAATCAACCTTTTAAGTATATACATCATCTGTTCCACCTCTCCCAACATTAGTTCAATGAAGCTGTCACACCAAACTAGTTTAATTTCCTTTTTTGACAGGGTAAGGAGCCTAAAGATCAGGGCTTGCCAATAATACAATATTTTGGCAGAGCATGAGACAAAGTCTTTCCTGGTACCCTTTGTAGACAAGACAAAGATAGTGAGAGAACATTAATTAGGGAATCATCCCAGAGGAGCCCTCAAAGAAGCTAAAGAGTCTAAGAAGTATAAGGCCAGAAACAGGGCATATCCCTTTATCTCAGGCAAGTCATTTTATTTTTCCAGACACCTGTAAAATTAAGAGGTTTGCCCAAAAGAAGGATTATGAAGGGCTTTAAGTCATATGAAACTTGGTTGGACGAACTGAGATTTAGTCTGAAGAAAAGAAGACTCATCCCTAATATAGCCTCATTTTTCCTCCCTACAGTCTTGACCCTACAGTTAGTTAATCAGTTCAACTATATATCATCTTGTTCCCTTGATTCTCTTGCCTTCTTGAACTTCTCTGCACATTGGTTCTTCTAGTCTTCAAAAATAGAGAGAAGTCCTATACTTACAAGTGAGAAAAAGAAAATGCAAAGGAAATGTGAAAATAATAGTGATAAAATCTAATCAGTTCTCTCATGTAATTATGTTAGCCCTGTCATTATTCTCAGAGATTCTTCACATAACCACTACTCCTCAACTTAAGCCATATAAGCTTCCCCTAGCAGGTTCAGATCCAAGGATGGAACAAGAGTAGCAGCTGCTAATGGAATTTTTATTTTTAAGGCTTTGAAAAGCCAAGCTGCTGATAAGAGCTCTGAGACAGGAAAGATGTCAGTCTCTATAATTAACCTTGCTGCTTTGCACTTCCCTAGATATCAAGGTACTTGAAAATGAAATTTTCTTAGTGCCCAAGTAACCCGATTGTTATTTATTATATTGTATGAGCACAGAGTACCAGGCTCTGGCCACTATGAAACATTTTCTTTTATTGCTTTCTTTTCCAACTCCTATCTTAGCCTGTTTCCTAAAAATCACCTATTTCTCTAAGTCTCATTTTCTTTAATTTAAAAATGAGATGGATGGAACAGATAACCTCAAAACTAACTTTCAGCACAAAATTTATGATCCTGTGATACTAACCATATATGTGAAATTTGGAATGGGTAGTTGGGAGAAGAAAAAAAGTAGCTGTAGATTTGAGTTTGAAGTTCACAAATCCTGCATTTCCTCAAAGAGTTCAGAAATGGATAAACCAAGGCAGGGAAAAGTAATCAACTAAACCTGACTAATGCAAAGGAAAAAGAAATGACTGAGACTATCCAGTAATGGTCCCAAGTCTCCCTCTAAATAAAGCTATAACCTTACTGCACAAATCTCCTTTATCATTTCCATTTAGAAATTATGTAATAAGAACATTTCTGAAAAGAAATATAGTCAAAGGATATGAATAGATGGTTTTCAGAGAAAGAAAACCATGCTACCAATATCTATTTGAGAAAATGTTTTAAATAACTAATAATTGCAGAAATGAAAATGTTATATGGAAATCACTTTAAAAGACTAATATATATTAATTTAAGGTCGCCAAGGAATTCAGCTATGTAATTCCTAAATGAAAACTCAAGTCAGCAGTCAACCTTTTATGGAGTTTTAATTACAAACAGGAGGAAGAAAAGTATTAGACCCAAGCCACAGTGCTTTTTGTTGCTAAGGTGCTTTTAAAAGAAATTATTCCTCCCTTTGGCCTGCCAGCACATATTGATTCAGATAGAGGAAGTCATTTTACAGATTCTGTCCGCAATCAGCTATATTTTTGCTTGGGGATAACTCCCAAATTTCATGTTCCATATCATCCCAAGAGCTCAGGCCAAGTTGAAAGAATGGACAGAGAACTTAAAACTATGATTGGCAAATTATGCATTGAGACACATTTAAAATGGCCTGAAAGTCTCCCTCTGGCCCTATTTTATCTTAGAACCAGGCCTAGAGGAGACCTACACATCTCACCATTTGAGGTGCTTTTTGGACATCCACCAATACAGGTTAAGCCTTTCTCCCCTGCATATACATCACTCTTAGGGGAGGATACTATTATTGCTTCCTATATACAGGAATTACAGCACAAACTGCTTGGACTCCATGAATCCGGAGCTGCAGTACAAGCTGGACCACTAGACTTTTCACTTCATGACCTGAACCCAGGAGACAAGGTCTATATTAAGAATTTCCAGCGTACTAGAGCAACTCAGCTTTCCTGGGAAGGGCCATTCCAAATATTGTTGACTACTCCAACATCTATAAAGATTAGAGAAAAGGACTCTTGGATTCATTGCTCACATGTAAAGAGAGCATCTTCTGTTGAGAATGATTGACTACCCTATCACATGCATTGGAGATAATAATCCATTGACAAGTGGATACTGCTTTTCGAGAACACACTGAATTCATGATTTTTTTCTTTTCCCCTTATTTTTATTATTGCTTTTCTTTTTTGATTAGAATATTTGATTTTCCCCCTTTTTTCTTATTTCTTATACTAAAGGTACATACAATTAATATTATTTTTCTGCAGTAATATAAGTTTTATATATATATGTATATATATATATATATCAAGGCATACCCAAAAGCTTTAAACTGTGGGAACCTGCCATTTATTGATAAAATATTATGAGACTGTGATTAATGTTTGTGTCTGATTCTAGGAAATGGGATAAAAACAAGGAGCACAGACTTAACCTGAATAGTGCCAAAAGGAGCACACAGGAAAAACTAGTGTGAGACTTATGGTTGCAACGCCTGACATGTTAAGTTGTAGGACATCCTTGTATCTATACTCTTTGTGAAGTACTCAGACAAGTACCAAAGTTTGACTATCATCCTGGCTCACCATATCCCTGAGAATGACAAAAAATCAGACCAGGGAATGACACTTCCCTATCAAAATAAAATTCTAGTGCTTTTTCTTCTTATAGTATGGCAACTTCCTGTAGTCTTGGCTGCAAATGGGTAAGTGAAATATCACTGCATTCTGTCCTACAGACTTGTGGGATAGAAATTTATTGAACCTTAATACAAGGGCCTATTATGAATTTATTCTTGCTTATTCAACATTTTATATTCATAGATTTTGGTATTTTTATTCTGATTTTGAATTTTTCTTTCTACCAAAAGTTTAACTTTCTTCCATTTTTTTCTTTCTTTATATTTTTGGTTTTTTGTGTTTTTTTTTGTTTTTCTCTTCCTTTTGATAATTGACTCATATACCCCCATAACTCAGCATTGCATCCCGAGCTGAACAGGATGTTTTTTAACACCCACTTGGGGGGGGGATTGTATTTTAATAAAAATCCAAGATTTGGAAATTTTGTTTGAGAAAAGATCTTCAAGGAAGAAGCTTTCTAACTCCTAAAATCCAGAGAATGAACTGTTGCAGAAAGATGCCAGAAAACCTGCACTACATCAAGAAAATCCAGAACGAACCTTGGGTGTGATTGATTGAACTGAAGTTTGATTGAACATTTATTTCAATGTATACTCCTATGCCAAAAGGGGACTGCCCCCTAATTAGTTTTTGTCAATATGCCCAGCAAACATTGGTTTTGATGTCTGTCTTTCTTCTATTTCCCTCTTCTATCTAACTATTGTAATTTCCTCTTAGAAGGTGAAATTATGTATGTACCTGCAGTTAGAAAATTTGAAGGTACAGGATGATTATGTTTAGTGATAAATTGGGGGGACTAGTCTCCCAATCATCATGGGGGGTGGTGGTGGTGGTGGTGAACTTTAGATTACTCTACCCTACTTAGTCTAACAAAAATCAGGAAATTGTGAACTTTAGATTACTCCATCTTACTTAGTCTAACAAAATCAGGAATGTCTACGCCCATACTTAAGGATTAAGTATTTAGGAGGATGGCCTAAGACAAACATGTGCTAGCAACTGACAAATAAGAAACAACTGACAGACCCCTGGGCTGTCCTAAGTCAAGCCCAAGATATCAATGGTACATGTGAGACGCAGGAAAGTGATATAAAACCATCTATATCATGTCACTTCCTCTCTCCACTCTCTTTGGCAGTGGAAAGGTGGCTGGAGGCAGCATGCTGAGGTTTGTCGGCATCTTGGTGTCATTAGCTGCTATTGTCCGGGTTTAGTGGTGAGTTTTCCTTGATACCAAACTGGAAGAAGCCTAGTAACCTAGTTTGGTGAGGTTCTTCTCTGAGATCTCTTGGAGTTTAGGCTGATTTTTTCTCTCCTTTACCTTCCAAACACTATCCTCTTAGAGAAAGCCTCTAATCTTCAAGAACCTCTTGGCGGAGGACTTTGAACTCACCTGGCACAGGCCAGGTGGGATAAATCCTATACTTTCCCTCTCCCTTCTCCTTGATTTCTTCCCTATATATTGATTAAACCACCATATATTTCCAAACTGACTTAGGTATTTTATTTGGGATATCTCCTGGTGACCAAAAATCAAATTTAGATTAGGTCACAACCCTAAATTATCCTTACAATGTACTATCAGCACAATGTACTTACAATGTGCTATTCAGCTGTGAACAAATCAAGTCATTCTAGAAAATAATTTGGAACTATTCACCAAGAGCTATTAAACTGAACAAATTCCTTAACTTAGCAATTTTACTACTAGATCTATACTCTAAAATAATCAGAGAAAGAGAAAAAGAACCCATGTTTACAAAAATATTTATAGCAGCTCTTTTCATGGTGGCAAAAAATAGGAAAGTGAAGGAATATTTGTCAATTGGGGAAGAGCTGAACAAGTTATGATATATGAATCTGATAGAATGCTATTGTACTCAATCAATAAACAATTATTACTATAAGAAATGGTAAAGAGGATGGTATCAGAAAAACCTGGTAAGACTTGTATGAACTGATAAAAAGGGAAGTGAGCAAGAGAACAATTTATACAATACAGTAAGGGTAAGATCTATGAAAGACTTAAGGACTTATCAACACAATGACCAGCCACAATCCAGAGGAATCATGGTGAAACATGCTACCACTTCTCGATAGCCAGCAGACTAGGTGTAGACTGATAGACCAAGGCCTTTTTTGGGGGGTGAGGGGATGGCCAATGGGGGAATCTGTTTTGCTAGACTATATTTGTAATGAGTTTCACTTTTCTTGCTTTCTCAAGGAGTTGGGGGAGGAAGGTAGAAGGAAAAGAATTCATAATTGAAAATCAAGCTGAATTGAAAAAAATTATGATGGTATTTTAAATAGGATAATGACAAAAACTTCATTCAAAAATGTACTAACAACCACAAAATCTAAAAAAAAAAAAAACCCTTTAAGTAGTTGTGTTAAATCCTGCCTACACCAAGAGTTAAAAACAGTTTTTAAATTAAGAGGATTACTTCCAAGATAATCTAGTCACATCATGTGCAAGTAGTTAAGTGTTTTTTGTCTTGTTAGTGCCCAGTTTGAAATGCTTTTCACAAGAGTTTGCAGGTTGGACACAATGATTTTTAAAAATAGACTATCATATAGTTTGGTTGGTTTAAATCCTAGTAAAAGGTACTGTGTATGTCAACTATCAGACAAATACTTTTTGAAAAGGGTACTTCTTAGTTCACATCTCTGTAAGTCTCTTCAAATAGAGAGGAAACTACATCTTATTCAAGTCAAGCTGCCCAAAGCTTTAAGAAAGTGACATTATTTTCAAGTATTGTGCAGTTTTTGAACATGGGAGAAAAATTAAGTATATAAGATCCTATCTAGTAGCTCCCCACCCACCTATCCACTTCCTAGCCATTCCTCTAATGAATGAGGGAGCTCTTTTGGTTTCCTGGATACCGACCGGGGAGCTGCCTGAGCAGAAATGGACTGAAGAGACAACAACAAAGCACTTAAGATAAGTGGCCACAAAGATAACGTGCTGCAAAGACAATATTGGAATATGATATCCTATGAAGGAAGAGAGGGAAAAACAAACAAGAGTGGGAAATGGTCTGGAACTGAAAGAAGGTAAGAGGAACAGAGAAAAGGCAAAGGGAAAACTACAATTTGGCACTAAAATGCAGTGAGGTCACAAGTCTCTGTAGAGACCTATCCAAAAGGCTCATTAAGATTAGTGCTACCTCAGTGCAAATTAAATCAAGCTCAGTCAGACCCTAGCACCAAACTCCATAAACATCACCATTATCACTGAAATTAGAAGTAATTAGCTTGGAGGGAAGACTGGGCAGAAGTTAGGTGAATCCCTAGAGGATTATGAACTAGATCTCCATGTGCACTAAGAGAATAGAGCCAAAACCATAGCAGAAGAGAAGGCTAAGCAAAAAGAGCAACTTTCTGATTTGAAAGGTAGAGACCATGGAGAGGGTGATCCATGATAGTTGAGATCTCTTGCTTGATTACCCAAAGGTATTTGCAAATCTTTCCCCCTCTTAACTAAAGGTACCTCTTCCAAATCTTCCAGTTTCTGTTGATGCCCCACTATCCTTCCAATCACAAAGATTCCAAACTTTGTAGTCATCCATGACTCTATTCTCCTGCCTCATCTGCCATATGCCCATCAACTGCCAAATACTGTTAATTCATCTCCCTCATATTTCTCCTACCTGGGCCCTTTTCCCCCACTTACACAGATGCCCTTCCATAATGTGAGTCACACCTGCTACTGGAAAAAAATGATTGACAAATTTTCATATAAAAATATTACCCCCCCCCAAAGGCCCACCCCTCAAAAAAATCCAGCTTGCTTGTTAATACACAAGGGATATGTCCTGTAATTTTGGCACTAGGTTTTAACATTGTCTTAATTGATCAGTTTTGTTAACTCTCCAGGTTGAATTACAGTGTTGCATTCACTTTATATATAATTTTTGGGCATCTGCTTTACTTATTTTGTATCACTTCATACAATTTTCCTATTGCACAGTAATAATGATTTATATAGTGCAATAAAATTTACAAAGTGATTAAGGTGCTCCAGGTAGTATTCTCTTCTTTTTACAAATGAGGAAACAGAAGCTTCAATTAAGTAACTTGTCCAGGTTCAAACAGCTGGTAAATAAATAGCTATATAACTAGCTAGCTAAAACAGTTGTTATTATTATATACTGGGAATACAAATATAGGCAAAAAAAGCCAGTCCAAGCCCTCAAAGAACTTATATTCTTTTTTTTTTTAAACCCTTACCTTTGATCGTAGAATCAATACTATGTATTGGTTCCAAGACAGAAGAGTGGTAAGGCCTGGACAATGGGGGTTAAGTGACTTTATCAAAAGTGACACAGCTAGGAAGAGTTAGGCCATATTTGAACCCAGGGTTTACTGTCTCTAAGTCTGGCTCTCTCTATCCGCCGAGTCACCTAGCTAACCCAAGAGCTTACGTCCTAATGGAACACAATGCATAAAGAGTAGCTAGAAAAGAGAGGACATTCACATAGGACAAGGCTGCTAGGAAGGAGGTAGAAAATTTTGGAGAATAGAGTTGGGTCAGGAGTAAAATAAGGATGGATGATGTGGGGACCTCCTGAAATGATGGTACCAAACAGTGATTCACTTATCAAAGGCCACAAGGACAGTCAGCTTCAGGGTAAGAAGTGGAAAAGTCCAGAGACTTAGTAATGGAGTAAGGAGATTAATTGTTATGGATAGAATCTGACTCCAGGTCTTCCTGATCCAAAGTCCACCAGACTATACATGATATCAGGCATTCCCTGTTTTATGTTCACATAAAGTGTGATCTGTCTAGCTCTTAAACAAATTCTAGGAACATATTTGTTTCCAGTTTTTGGTTATCACTAACAATAACACTATGAATATTTTCAAATATATCTTTTCTTAATGCAGGTAACCTGGTTGGGTTATATCTTAGTGGTATCTCTAGATAAAAAGGTATGAACAATATATAAACTTTTATTGCACAATTTCACATTGATTTCTGTAATGACTGAACTAATTCATATCTAACCAGAAAAGAATCAGCAATTTGCAGGAAGACAGCCATCCACCAAGGAATTTTTAAGCTTCTTTGCTAATTTGAGGGATATCAGGGAGTACACATTAGAACTGTGTAGATATTTATTTGGTTATCAGTCATTTCAAATACTGTTTAAAGTTATGTTAAAATGCATAGTTTGTGTTTTCTTTTGAAAACCATTCTTGTCTTTTGACCTTATATATTTGTATCAATTCCATACAGATTTTGAAAGTCAGACTTTTACCAAAAGTTCTCAGTACAACAAAATTTTTTTCTCCAAATCCATATCTTTTTTTGATTTGAGCAGAATTCTTCTAGCTGCTTTTCTAACCTTATTTTATTATTCTCTTTGAATTTGATGTTCCAGTCAAAGTGATTTCATTACTAGCTGTTCTAGAACTCAATACTCCATTATTTGCATATCAATAAAAAAATATTTATTAAGTACCTACTTTGTGCTAGGCACTGTGCTAAGTGCCAGTGTTACAAAAAGAAGCAAAAAATAGCCCATGCCCTCCCTAAGCTCACATTCTAAAGGTGGTGGTGGTGGTGTGTGGGGGAGCAATCAAATAAATGCATACAAACAAGCTATATACAAAATAAATAACAAAATTAAGAGGTAAGACACTAGAATTAAGAAGGGTTGAGAAAGACTTCCTGTAGGTGGGATTTTAGTTAGGATTTAAAGGAAATCAGACTTAAAAGTTGGTAGGTAGCTAGTGTGGAGGGAGAACATTCGAGAAATGGGGGACAGCAAGAAAGAATATGCCGATATGAGAGTATTTTATTCTTAGAAAAGCCAGGAGGCCAGTGTCACAGGATCAAAGAATATACATCAGGAAATAAGTATAAGAATACTGAAAAGGATGAAGTGGGTTGGGCTATGAAGGGCTTTGAATGCCAAACAGAGCATTTTGTATTTGATCCTGGAGGCAATATGGAACCACTGTAATTTATTGAGTAGAGACCTATGCTCTAGAAAAATCACTTTGGAGGCAGAATGGAGAATGGATTGGGGAAGAAAAGACACTGGAGGCAGGCAAACCCACCAGTAGACTACTGCAATGGTCTATCCTTCTATGTATCCACAAATCATCCTCCATGCCTTCTCTTCTCAAATCACTCATATCAGCCACAAGTTTGATAATGGCTCCATCTCAGCAGAGAAGTTTGATTCCTACTTCACTGAAAAAATTGTGGCCATTTGTTCCAAGCTTCTTTTCCTCCCCAATTATATATTTCAAATCACCTCACCACTCTCTCCCATATTATTTTTTGCTTCAGGCTCAGAGAATGACATGATCTTTCTCTCTTCCAGGAAATAATACTTCTATTTCCCTTTTCTTATCTTAGTTGACTCCTCTTATTCACAGGTTCTTTCCTTCCTACCTTCAAACATGCCCAAATCTTCTCCATTCATAAAAACAAAATGAAACACTCTGCATTTGAACCCATCATCTTTCAGGCTTTTATCCTGTCTCTCCTCCCCTCACAGATAAACTCTTAAAATAAACTGTAACTATTACCTCCTACTTATTCCCTATTTTCTTAATCCCAAAAGCAATCCAGCTTTCAACTCCACTTAAACTGTTCTCTCCAAGGCCACCAGTGATCTCTCAACTGCTTTGACAATATTCCTTTTTTACCTCTAAGCATCATCTAACAACTGAACACACACCTCCTGACACTGTCCTGCCATGTTTCTATTTCTACATGTCAGATTGACCTTTCTACATCTTTACAGGATCTTCGTCCATGTCCTGGATGACCCCTACGTGGGGATGTATCCCAGGGATCTATCTGGACCCTATTTCATTTTCTCTCTTCTATACTCTTTTCTTGATGATTTCTCATCAGCTTCCAAGGGTTCAACTGCCATTTCTATGCAGAAAAGTTCCAAATAAACATATCTAGATCTCATCTCTTTCTGAGCGCCAGGCCCACACTTCTAGCTGCCTGTAGGACATCTTTACCTAGATATTCTTTAGGCTTCTTAAACTCAAAACAGGATTCATTATTTTCCTCCCCCTAAGTCCATTTTCCCTTCTAACTTCTCCATTTCTGTTATTTCTGTTGACAACATTACAATTCTTCCAGTCAGGTTCAGAGGAGTGAACTCTTCACTCATTTATTCAGTTGTCAAGTTTGATCAATTCTGCCTCCCCAATATCATTCTCATTTATTCCCTTCCATCTCCTCACACCATAGACACTTCGATACAAGCTCCATCATCTCTTGCCTGGACTATTTCAACAGCCTCCTAATAAGCCCAACTCCATCGCCACTAGAGCTGCTAAATTAGAATTCCTGAAGCACAGGTAAAAAGGTCACTGCCCTGCTCAAGAGGCTTCAATGGCTCCACATTGCATTTAGGATAAAGTATACTCTAACTCTTCTGTTTACCATTTTAAGTTCTTCATGACCTGGTTCCAGCCAATCTTTTCTAAGCTGAATACACATGACTCCACCTCATGTATTCTACTCTCTAGCCAAAGGGGCCTATTTACTGTTCTCTAAATTCAACACTCAATCTCCCATATTCCTACCTTTGCACAGGCCATCCCCATCCTTGGAATATTTTACCTCTTCATCTCTGATTCTTTAACCAGTGAACAACTTTTTAAAAAACCCTTACCTTCTATCCTAGAATTCATACTAAGTATCAGTTCCAAGGCTAGGCAGTTGTGATTAAGGGACTTATCCAGCATCATACTGCTAGAAAGTTCCTAGACAAGATTTGAATCCAGGTCCTTCTAACTCCTGGCCTGGCTTTCTATCCACTGAGGCACCTAGCTGTCACTAATAATCATTTATTAAGTGCCTACTATGTGCTAAGCACTGGAAATCTCCAACAACAAACATAAAACAGTTCTTAATTTCAAAAAATTTACATTCAAAAGAGGAAGGCAACTATATATATATATATATATATATTACTTATAAATAATGAGCAGCTAAACTCCCTTCAAGACATTGTTCAAAAGCTACCTCCTTTGAGAGGCCCTTTCCCTCATTCTCCAATTATTAATGCCTTCCCCACTCCTCATGTCCAAACTGTAGTGCATTTACTGTGTACACACCCTACATTTATTTATAAACATGTATCCCAGGAGCGCATAAAGTCTGTAAGGGCAAGAATCATTTGAATTTCTAGCCTCAGGACCTAGCACATTGCCTGACACACAGTAAGAATCTAATATGATTACTAATTGACTGCAACATACTTGATTATCTCCACTTCTCAGAATCCTTTTCCTTTAGGGTTCAATTCAAGTAGCTTCTTTTCTAAGATGCCTTCCTGATCCATGCAGTTCTTTCCTCTTCAATTTTCCAGGTGCTGTACTTATTTTTTACATTCATGAAACTGACAAGTAGAATATATAAACTCTTTAAAAGCAGGGGCTATCTCATGTTTGTTTGTCCTTGTATCCTCAGAGCCCAGTACAGCTTGGCCTTGCAGTTTGAATCTTTTCCTGTGTCAAGTCCTTCTTGATCACTATATTTCACAGTGATTGATCACTCAGCTTTTTAAAGGTTTTACAGATCAACTAGAAGAAAAGCTTCTAATAGCTGAAAAATGAAGGCCTAAAGTATAATGATATAAGAATGGATCCTTAAGAAGGGATGGTTCTACCCAAAAGGACAGATGAAGCAAGAAACCTGAATCAGGAAAAACACTAAGGGAGACCAAGTAAAGAAACTTTATCTGCCAAAACATGGGATTACTGCCAATCAACTTTGAAAGCAAAGCCATAGACATCAAGCTGGGGAAGGTGGCCCAAACTTAGAAGAGGGTGTGGAATAACAGGTGTAGTTCTCAATTCCTACCCCCATTCCTCACAAGCTGAAAGCAGCTTTAACTGGACAACACCCTCAGTATTCTGATGGGGAGGGTGAGTTCAGGACAAATATAGCTATGCTTAGTAGCAATGTGGAAACCTGATCTTCTGATGGAAGAAATGGAATCCAAAAGCCATGAGTAAATGAGATATTTTTTCCCTTTTTTAAAGGACCCATAAGGCTGGTTGCTTTGTCTCTGATGATCACTTTTGAAATATACCAGGTGAAGCTTGAATTCCAAAAGCTTAATCTGTCTGATACACACTTCATATTACAGTATTAGAGTAACTCCACAAAGCTGATCAGACAAATTTCAACATTATGCCATTAGACAAAATTTTCAAGAGTGTCAGGCGACTATTGATTCTAGTCTAACCTCTGAAAAGTATGGAAACTCTACAGATCCTTGGACAGTGTCTGATTGACCACTGGGGTGGTCAGTCCAGGAAATAAAAAAATGTGCACTCTAGTGAAAGGCGAGTCACTACGTGGGCCATTAGTCCCAGAACAGTAAAGGACAAATTTAAATAAGCCAATTTGTTAAACAAGATTCCCTTTAAATGGATCATCCTACACCACTGTGAAAAAAGCTGGAGAACATTTTTCTGGTACAAAAGCTAAAAATATGTTAACAGAAGACTTGATTGGGTTATCAGATAACTAAGCAACTGTTAAGTCTTCTGCTTACTTCTCTATTAGCTGTCCTACTCATTACTCAATGTGAATGAACTTTTGTTCTCACCAACGTTTCTTGTTTAAAATTTATCCTCCTGCCACTATTCCTTTCACTTATTCCTCCTATTTTACCATTTCCCTATTCTCTCTGTACTGGACAAAACAAATACAAAATAAATACTAAATAGTAAATACTTTAAAATATAACCTAATAATGCTTAACATACTTTATAATACAACCTAATAGTGCTTAACAAATTTTGGTTGAACTGACAGGATAATCCTTAGTCATGCAGTTTGAGAGCTGGAAGGGACCTCAATGGTCATCTAGTCCAAATCTATATAAAAGATATTCCCTCTGTAAGAAATTCAATAAGTGGTTGGTCATACAGTCTTACTTACCTACAACCCTCTTTCCAAGGAAGGGGATACTGAGTAAGCCCATTCCATTTTAATAGCTATAGTTGTTATAAATTAGCCCCTCTGAAACTTCTACTATTACTCCTGGTTATGTTGTTTTGGGAGGGTGGGGTGTTAAAAAAAAAAACAAAAACCCGAGTCTGTCTCCACATAGCAGTCTTCAAAAATTTAAAGATAACTATCATGTCTCATATTCATACACCCTCCCCCCTACTCTGAGTCTTCTTTTCTTTAAGCTAAATGTGTTCAATTCTTTCATTTGATCCTCATGTCACAGACTCAAGGCCCATTATCATCCTGGTTGGCTTCCTTTGGACACTTCAGTTGCCCTTTTAGTCCATCTAAACAGAATAAAAAGTCACAAAGCTGAACTGGTCTTGGAGGCAATACTCTTTAAGACTTTAAATTGCAGTGAAGGTCCTAATCTCTATTTAAATTTCATGTCCATTTCTTATCCTTACCCCTATTCCATAAAAGTTTTGAAATCTACTTCTTTAGACCTAATTTTTTTTAACCCTTACCTTCTATCTTGGAATCAATACTATGCATTGGTTCCAAGGCAGAAGAGTGGTAAGGGCTAGACAATGGGAATTAAGTTACCTGCCTAGGGTCACACAGTTGGGAAGTATTAGAGGTCAGATTTGAACCTAGGATCTCCCATCTCTAGGCCTGGCTCTAAATCAACTGAGCCACCCAGCTGCCTACTCTGAGCCTAATTAGTAAATCTCATGAGGCAATACTTAATTGCTAAAAAGCCACATAATTTTTCTTTGTTATCAAGAATCACAAAATTTTAGAGGTAAAGTCTTTAGATATGTTCCAAATTTTGTTTGTAAGGAAAAGCTTTACATTACTGGTTTTAATATTTTAATATGAGATTAAATTTGTCTTTAAATTTAAAATTAAACTATCACTGTTGGTTTTAAAATTTACCCTTACTCCTGAGGCAAGTATTTCAAATACTCCAAGTTAAAGAATAAATGGTTGAAAAGAATTAGAAACAAAGTAGATGCCAGCTTAGTGGGAAATGTCTAAAAACACCAAGATACAAAAATGTAATGGAAAATTATCATATTGTAAGAAATAAAGATGATAAATATAGAGAAGCCGGGGAAGTTTTACAGATACAAAGTAAGCAGAGCCAAGAAAAGAATATATATACAATGACTACAAAAATGCAAATGAAAGAACAATCACAAAATGATCAAAATCGGATGTTGCAAAATTACAAAGAACAAGAATGGAACCAAAGTAGAGATATGAGAAGATACCCCTCACCCTATTCTTTTGCAGAGGTGGGAAGTTCACAGGTATAGAATTATTGCATATGTTTTCAGACTTTTCCAATGTATTGATTAGTTTTGCTGTTTTCTTTCTCTTTGTTCTCTTTCTTCTTTTTCTTTATAAAACTATGTTTTATATGGAATGTCTCTCTGTGAAAGGATTGGAGAGGAATACAGGCAGAAATTCTAGTGTTGAAATAAAAAGATATCAGTAAAATTTTATTTTAAAAAAAGAATGGTTGAATCTACTATCAGGACTATTATAAGGCACTATCATCTATTATTCAATAATAGAGTCTTCACTTAATAAATATTTGTTCAGATTTCATTGACTACAAGGAGATTATAAAATCAAGTGATTTTTAAAGGAAAAAAAGAAAGTCAATTAACTCCTAGGTTGCTTTAGGTATAATGTGACCCAGAAATAAAATGCGTTAGGTCACCTAGGAGAGTCCCTGGTAAACTACTTAAAGAGGCAGCACTGTGTAATGGGTATAGTGGATAGAACACTGGACTTGAAGTCAGGAAAAATGTGTTCTTTTCTCCTATTAGAATGTCAACTCCTTAAGAGCAGGGAGTGTTTCAATCTTAATTTATATTCCCAGCGTTTAGCAAAGTAGCTGACACACTGTAAGCATTTTTTGTTATTTTCATTCATATCTCATTCCTTGTCTCTCTGGGCATCAGTTTCCTCAAGTAAAAGTAAAAAGGGGATAATATGGGGTGGCTAGGTGGTTCCAAAGGATATAGACAGTTGAGAAGACCTTGGTTTACATCTCGATTCAGATACTCTCTAGCTGTGTGACCCTGGGCAAGCCACTTATTCCCAATTACCTAGTTAGAAGGGATACTTAGTAACTACTCCAGGATAGAAAGGGTTTTCTTTTGTTTTGCTTTTTTTTTTAATGGGGATAACACCTGTAGCACTATGCTCAAAGAAATGGTGTGGAAGAAATGAGATAACATTTGTAAAGCACTTTGCAAATCTTAAAGCTCCATCAGATGTCACTTAACTATTTATATTGGATGCCTCAGCCTAAGCAGATTTAGCCATTCACCAGGTAGCGGCTAAACACAGTATTCAGAGGATGGAAGCCAAGCTAATATTCAATAGTCATGTTAAAGATTATTCCTGTTTACTCATTCGGGCGGCAGGGAATTATAATGGAATTGTGGATGCCTAAAAAGAGAAAACACGGGGGCAGCACAACACGTGGTGCGTGTGAAGAGCAGTGCGGGGTGACAACGTATATGTTTAGCACAGAAAGCGAGACCCATAACAGCCTGTTATCTAGAAGGTGGCCAAACACTGCCAAGAAGACCCAGGTGTTCCAGTCTGCAGACAAACCCGCCAACAGCGCCAAGGGCAGCAGTGGGGGAAAGCAAAGGGAAACCAGCCCGGTTCTTCATTCCGTCCGTTCGGTCCCCCCGGGGGCGGGGCACCTTGAAGAGCCCCGGGACAGGGACACCTCGGAGGAGGGGGTCCCCCCAGGACTGCGAGTCCGGAGTCCGCAGGGGCGGGGACGTTAGACCCCTGGCTCCGCGCCCCTGCAGCGATGGCATCTCCCCTCACGGGGATCGGAGTCCCCTTCCTCACAGGCCCAGCCCACCCCGGCCCGCCTTCACGCAGGCCAGGCCCCGTTACCTGCACAGCGGCCCGGCAGCCCAGCAAGAATCGCTCCATGGTCAAGCTCGAGCGGGCGCGGTGCGGCGAAGCCTCCTACAGAGCCCTGCAAAACTGCCGGGAGACCAGCCCCCCGAACTCCCCTCTACACGACACGCCCCGCCCCGAGCCCCGGGGCCACAGGCAGCGGGCGGGAGGTGCGAGCCGCTAGGAGTGAACTGGGAGGCGGGGCTCGCATATACCGAGTACCGATCCCGCCCCCTCCCCAAAGAGAAGGCACGTCATCAGACCTCCACGTAGCCCGACGTCACCCCGCCCCTCGGAAGGGAAAGAAACACTTGTTTCTCGCCACGTCTCGAGTCACGTCTTCCTTAGCCCCTCCCACCGAGTGAGTTTCCGGAGACGGGAATGCGTCCCCATGTGGCGCGGGGCTTACTGGGAAATGTAGTCTCGTGGCCCTGAGGAAACGTTGAAGTCTTGAGAAGAGAGAGAGAGGGACATTTTGGAAAAGATTACTTAGTGTACGTTTGCAAATAACTCAAGAGTCTAAACTTTGACTTCTGCCTTTTTCTACTCAATCCAAGCATGTCCATATAATTCTGGTTCACAAAAGCATCTCAGACGATCATCTTGTTTGTTAAATAGCATCCAGTGGACACATCCCTGAGTTTTCCAGGGGAGTCCTTATTACCAGAGAACAAAATTACCTGCCTTCTCAAAAAGTCCTGGAGCATTTTGACCACTCGAATTTTCAAGGGATAGATGTGCTACATTAGTTTAAAAGAGATGATTTCTTCCTTCTACCCTCCTTGTTGTTTCAGTCTTGTCCAACTCTTCCTGACTCCATTTGGGGTTTTCTTGGCAAGAATGCTGGGGTGTTTTAACATTTCCTTCACCAGCTCATTTTTCAGGAGAACAAATTGAGACAAAGAGGGTTAAGTGACTTGCCCAGGGTTACATAGTTAGGGTGTGTGGTCTGAGGTCAGGTTTGAACTCTGGTCTTCCTATCTCCAGTTGGAGCACTGTCTATTATCTAGAAGGCATCAAAAATCCCTGAGACCTTCTGCAAAGGAGTGGGGGGTCAGATGACCACCTGTCAGTGAGTCAACCAACTAGCATTTACTAAACTTGTCTGGCTGTGCTAAGCTCAAAGGATAAAAAGAAAGGCAAACAATGGCTCTTGCTCTCAAGGCACCCACAATCCATTGGGAGAGACAATAACAAATAGCTACATTCAAACAAGATTCTGCATATGCAGGATATATATTCTGTATATCCACTATAGAAAAGTGTCAAAAGAGGGAAAGCATTAGCCATAAGGGGAATGAGCAGAAGGTGAGACTTTCCCGAGTCTTGAAGGAAGCCAGAGAAACTAGAGGGGAGACTCTAGTCTCTAGTATAGGAAGACTCAATTAGAAGAGCTTTTTACGGTGCCCCTTCTGGGTTACCTATTCTGCTTCATGCTTCTCTTCTTTATTAGGTTACCAAAATAAAAAAAAAATAATAATAAATAGCTAGCATTTTTAGCCCTTTAATATTTTAAAAGAACTCCATTTAGTAATGTTACCTTTTTTGTTTTTGCTCCTTACAATGATCCTGTGAAGTTAAGTGTTATTGTTATCTCCATCTTACAGATGAGTAAATTGAAGTTGAGTGATCTGAGTGAAGTTTAAGTGATTTGCTCAGAGTCACACAGTAAGAATGAATCTCAAGCTGGATTTCAACTCATCTTCCTGATTCAAGGTAAGTTCTCTATTCACTGAACTACCAGGGGGTGGACTGTCTTGGAGGTAACTTGGTGAATTTGAAAGAGCCAGAGGTCCTGGGTTCATCTAGTGTACCTATTGGTAGCAGAATTTCCTGCATCTGAGTGGTTCCCAGCATCAGGAGAAGGAATTCATTTCCTAATCTAACCCAAAAAATTGGGTTTTGAGAGAGACAGCTCAAAGAGTCTTGCTTCATGGTCTGATATCTGTGAATGGCAGAGTGAGATAGAAGCTATGTTACTGATTCCTTACCTTTTCTCTCACTTTTCAGCCCTTTGTCATCTGGCTTCCAAGTCTATCATCTAAATGAAACTGTTCTCTCCACTTTTAGCAAGGATCTCTTAACTGCCAAATCTGATTCTCAGTCCTCATCCTCCTTGACCTCTCTGAAGCATTGAACACTATTAATTGTCCTTTTATTCTAGATTCTATACTCTCTTCTCTAGATGTTCATCAAATGAGTCTCTCCTGGTATTCCTCCTACTTCTCTGTCCACATCTCAGAATCCTTTCCCAGTTCATTATCTTATTATGCCCTCATTGTTAGTGAACATAGTTTTGTGCTGGGTCCCTTCTTCTTCTTACCTCTTTACTATCTCAGTAACCTTATCTTTTCCCATGAAGTTTAACTATCATTCTTATGCAGATGACTCAGACTTATATATACAACTCCATTCTTTTCTAAACTTTAGTCCTATATTGCCAAGTGCCAACTAGGCATGTCAAAGTTTCTCTCCCAAAGATATCTTAAATTTAACATGTGCAAAACAGAAACTTAAAGAGATTTCTCTCCAAACCTACCCATTTTCTAGAATTCCCTATTCCTGTAGATCATAGCATTCTTTCAAGTTCCCAGGAACCTTTGAATTTTCCTCAATTCCTAATTCTCTTTTACTATATACATCTAATCAGCAGCCATACTTTTCCCTATCTACCTCCACATCATTTCTCACTTTGGACCCCTTCTCTCCATTTATATTGACACCAATTTTGTTCAGGCTCTTATTAACTCTTGCCTAGATTATTGCAAATACTTTCTGATTGTTGTCGGCCTTTAAGTAATTCTCTATTTTAATCCTTTACACAACTGCTAACTTGATTTTCCTTAAACAAAGATTTCACCATGTCATTCCCTATATTTGGTTTTTGAAACCCTTACCTTCCATCTTAGAATCAATACCAAGTATTGGTTCTAAAGCAGAAGAGCACTAAGGGCTAGGCATTTAGGATTAAGTAACTTGCCTAGGGTCACACAGCTAGGAAGTGTCTGAGGCTAGATTTGAACCCATGTCCTCCTAACTCCAGCCCCAACTCTCTCTCACTGAGCCACCTAGCTGTACTCATGTCATTCCTTGTTAAATATATTCTAATGGTACTCTCTGATTCCAGGATCTATTATAAATTTCCCTATTTCACTTTTAAAACCTTGTGCAACATTGTCTCAACCTATTTTTCTACCTTCCCTGAACATTTCTTCCCTTCCCACTGATCCAGCCAAACTCACCTTCTCACTCTTCCTCATATAATACATTCCATCTCTCCTCTCCCTACCATCATACTGGCTATTCCACATGCCCATGGTGTACTTCCTTTTGACCTTTGCTTCAGAATTCTCTTTCTTCAAGATATGTTCAAGCACCAGCTACTAGTTAGCTTTTCCTTATCTCAATTTCTTGTGCCCTATCTCCCAATTACTTTTTTTTTAATAACCTTTACCTTCTTGGAGTCAATACTGTGCATTGGCTCCAAGGCAGAAGAGTGGTAAGGGCTAAGCAATGGGGGTCAAGTGACTTGCCCAGGGTCACACAGCTGGGAAGTGTCTGAGGCCAAATTTGAACCTAGGACCTCCCATCTCTAGGCCTGACTCTCAATCCACTGAGCTACCCAGCTGCCCCCTCTCCCAATTACTTTGTATTTAATGATACTGTATTTATTTTCTTTATATTTATTTCATATATATTTATACATGTACTTGTTGTCTCCCCCTATAAAATGTAAATTCCTTTAGAACAGAAATTGTTTCATTCTTTGTATTCCCAGCACCTAGTAATACCTAGCATACATAGACTTTTTTTTTTAAACTATTATCTTCTGTCTTGGAATTAATACTATTTATTCCAAGACAGAAACAATAAGGATTAAGCCATTGGGGTTAAGTGACTTACATAGGGTCACACAGCTAGGATGTGTTGGAAATCAGACTTGAATACAGAACCTTCCATCTCTAGGCCTGGCTCTCAATCCACTGAGCCACCTAGCTGCCCCCAACACATAGATTCCTAATAAATGCTTATTGATTGGTATTCTATATTTCTACATACACTTATCTGTAAATGTGTTGTATCCTTAAGTAGAATGTGAGCTTTTTGAAGGGACAGACTTTCATTTTTGAAATTGGAAAGTTTGGAAGTAAAAGTAGGTTAGGAGGGAAAAGTAATAGGTCCTATTTTGGAAATGTCTATGAGACATTCTAGCTCTCAATCTTGTGATTCTATGAGTTCTTGTCACCTTAAACCATCAAGAAAATTTCCAACTACCCCCAGTCCAGAGCACCACTATTTAAGTCTTGGGTTTCATAATTTATATTCCTAACCCTTAGCACAGTGCCTGGGCCTTGTAGCCACTTAATGCCTGTTCAGGTGAATTTGGGGTCCTCTCAGAATTTAGAAATAAAATTCCTCCCTTCCTGTCACTTCTCTTCTCAGGGGTCCTCCATTACCTTCATCCTACTCATCCTTATCCCAAAGGTAATACCTGAAGCAAAGTTAACATATTGTTCCTTCAAAAGTTTCCATTTACTTCTCCATCTCTTTATTTCCCTCTCTGAACCCCTACCCCTACTTTGATGCTCCCTAAGTTGGTAATTAGTGGGGGTGATAGCAGTGGGGAAATGGCCAAAGAATTGGACACCAAGAGTCTTGGACTGACTACTGCCTTCTCAATTACCACTGAGTATAAGGTTGTATAAGTAGAACTCAACCAGTTGTTTGTTAAGGGCTCAAAAATGGTCCAGCAAAGGCTTGGGGAAAAGAGGAACAGGGGCTAAGAGCACCAAGAAGGGAACAAGGGCAAAAAAGACCAAACACACATTGGCATTAAATGAGTCCACTGCGAATAGCTCCCACTGGAAGCTCCCTTGTTATTCCTCCAGTGCAGGGTGGGCAGCACATAGTCCCCTCCCTCTCCTGCTCCTCCTCTCTCTCTTGCTCTTCCCAGCTCTCACCAGAGAGGCACAAGAGCCCTCATCCTCTCTCTAGCAGCAGTGGGAGGGAACAGAAGGGCTCTGTTGTTTTTCTCTGCTTCCTTCTCCTTCTTCCTCTCCCTCTCTCTGCCTGTCGCTGAGCTGCTGACCACGGCAGATGGCCCTTATGAAAACCTTTTGGTACTCGGCAGTCTACCCCCTGCCTTAGGGAATCTGTCTTTAACTGATGATTTTTCTCAATAGAATAAAAGAAGGAAAAGAAGAACAGACAGAAACTTCCCTTTGGAAAACCAGGCTTTAGCCAGGGCCTGGAGAGCACACGCTAGACCTGGAGACCCTCCCAAAGCCCAAAGGGGTCTACGGATTTGAAAGGTATACGTATTTGAAAGGGAGGGGCGGGGGGGGGGGGTGGAACCTGAGCTGTGTCTGTGGCATCCCACCCTCCTTTCCACTGCCCTACAGTGGTGGGCGTGAGTACAGAAACTGCTTCGATCAAGCCTGGACACCAACCAGCTCTGAAGCCTGTAAGCCCAGGTGTTGACAGCTGCAAGAAGCTATTGAAGCTGGGCAGAGAACATCCTTCTCTCGATTGAGAACCTCCCATCAAACTCCTAAACTGAGTCTGAACAACTTCCTCTGGTTTAAGGTAAAACTTTTTTTTAATTACTTCCTTTATCCTGATCTCCTTTGGGAGATGACACCACCCTCCCAAGCTTTATCCCATACATTCTGAAAGGTCTTCTGAGGGGGAAAATGTAGAAGGGATTTTTTGGTTCTTACATTTTCTTCCCTTTAATTCATCTTGCTTGTAGATGGGGCACAATGATACCATTTTGAATTTTTGGAGGAGAAACTCTGAATCATTCATTGAGAGTTTGGGGGAAACTGAAGGGGAGGCAGGGACATTTGAGGGACTTAAGTGAGAAGGGAAGTTTCCTGGGATCTCCTTGCAGTAAGCCACATGTCCCTCTTTTCTTTCACCTTTGTACTTGTCATAACTGGTTTTTCTCTAAGAATTTCTGGATAATGCCCCTTATGTCCCAACAAGGGGCTAAGGCATTATTTCATCTTCATTGACCTAAGGTAGAGAACATGGTTAAATATTGGTGGAACGAAGATGAAGAGAGAACTGATCAATTTTGTTTTGAGGACCTCATTTAATTTCTGCTACCTTGAAATCCTAAAACCTGCCACACCAAAGGTGGGCATAGTATCAGGATGTTGTTTTTGTATACCTTGGAGTATGGGGGCTTTCTACATCTCTCAGATTTTCTTGTTGTCTACCCCCTAACCTTGATCTAGTCTCTTCTGACTTGGTAGACCCCATTATTTTTAAGGGTATCTGCCTTTGGAGTTTTTAATTAGCTTCCTACTCCTCAATTAATTTTCTTTTCCGATATTATACAGAAGATATGAGAGGGGCTTTTCTAAACTATTTCACCTTTACCAATCATTTTTACTAATCACCTTCCTGAGTTTCCTTTAAGGTTGGGGGAATAGGGCCAACAGAGAGAGAAAGAAAAGGGAATAAAATATGAGAGTACTTTCTGTGCATGCTGCTCTAAAATGAACAAAATACAAATGATATACAGTTAACTATTACATATTTGAGTTCAGAGTACAGGTAGTAAGTGTGCTGAAGCACCATTCCTTCAATTCTTCTAATCTGAATGTTCATTTCCCATCCCCCATTTCCAGTTCTTCCTATCACTTACATCCTCAAATCCCTATCTGTTTCAAAATGGGGAGCATCCTGGCCTAGCATAGACAAATTAAGAACGCATGATTTCTATGAAGATTTCATTTCTTTCTTAGTGGTCCTGTGTAAGAGGGGATTTAAGGAGGGATGTTTGCTAGAGATCAAGACTTAAGACTTTTCATCAATTATCATCTAAGACACATATATGTCCCTATTGCTACTTAGTTAAATGGTTATGGACATAAAGGATGCAAAGATAGCTATGTGAATGTGGAACAAGAACATATGTTAAAAAAGTAAATTAATTATTTATTGATGTAATCATGTATAACCTGTAACTCAATCTGTGAAGTTCTGGGTTCTTAACTAGATGTAGTCTTGGGGGCAGCCACATAGACCATGTCTCTTTGTCTTCTATCATTATCATTGATTTGCCTTTGGGAAATCTCAGACTATAATTCAAACTTGGTCTCCAAAGATGGGGGTAAAAGGATCTAAAGAGCTTGTATAAGCACTCAAGGTAATAGTGCATATTGAGGATAGGACAGACTTTATTCTACTCTTCAGAAAATGCAAAAACAAATATTCACAGTAGTCTCTAAGTAGTCAAGATTCCCATTCCCTTGCCAGTGAGTCCCACCTTCCTCCAAGTACCTATATGGTCCTTCAGACTCATAGCACCACCCTGTGGTTCAAATTCCCTTAGGAAGAGAAATGAACTTGAGGTTGTTAGGGAGGCAATCCCCTTTCCCAACATTCTGGTGAGTTTGTTTCATCTTCATATGGGTATTGAGCTTTAGAGTACTACTTTGAGGCTTCATACTAGCCCTAGAAAGGAAAAACATTGTTAACCATCCTCTTCCCATTGGACCTATACTATTCAAATAATTCATGTAAGTAGGGAAGGATAAAGAAATCTTTTGCTCCTTCATGTTGCAGTTTCAGTCCCTTGCTGCCTTTCCAGCTCAAGGAGTCATGTGTATGATCTTCTTCTTCTTCTCTAAGAAATTGGTGCTACCCAATAATTTCCTTTCTACCTGTAAATGCCTGAGTACCAGAATTCTCAAACTTAAAGTTATCAGAGAAACAACCACAGACCAACATTACCTAGGAAATGTCTCCTTCCTCTTATGAGAAGGCTGGCTGGCCTTCTACGATCACGTTGGCCAGGTTCTTGATATTGGCCAGGAAATCCCCAGTTCCATTCAGAATGTATTGGAGTTCTGGGATTTGGGCTCCAGGAACAACCCTTTTAGGCCAAATGGATGAGAGTGATGTACCTCCCATGTACCTCTGCCCAAAAGTAGTCATTATTGAAGGGAAGATGGGCATAGGAACCTTCAGAACCCAGGTCTCATTCTCTTTGCTCTGTCTTCCAAAAAGGTGAAAAAGATGGAAAGCTTGGTAATCTGCATTAGTTTATAGCCCCTGTGGAAAGGAGTGTTCTGACCCAATAGTTGAGTCAACTAATTCATTCCAAATCAATCCACAACAACCTAAACCAATCTCCAATAATATTCATTCATTCATTCTTAGTCAGTTAATTATGAATATATCTACAGATTCAACTAAGTCCACACTCTCCATACAGAGATAGAATTAAAGTCTCATATCTCTCTACAGAGTTCCACAAGTTGATCCCTGACCAACCCCCTATACATTATATATAAACAAGGAGAAAATGCATATTGTACATATGTATGGAGTAGATGAATTCAAAAGGGGGTGAATATATTTGATGAGGTAGAGTTGTAAGGAAAGGTTATCACTTTCTTCCAATCTATTTTAGGGTCTGCTTCTGTGCTCTGAGACTAGAGCTCTTGGTGTTTGATCAGGACTTTAATATCCATAACCTATTCCTATATTTCTCTTTCTCTTCAACTGGGAAGTTCTTCCTAAGGTCTGTCCTTTATTCTCCTACCACAGTTTGTGTCCATGCGAAGCAGGGAGATTTTCTCAGAAAAACATAAAATTTTCCTCAGTGTCCTGAAAGGAGCATTATTCTAACTTACTATCCCTCTTTTCCAAGAACTTCTAATTCTTTAAACTTATTCACTCTATATTCTATATTCAGGGTATCTTTTGGTAGCAGGGCCTTGGTTTAGGACAGAGGAGTCCTGGGACATCAAGATTGCACAGTGAATAGAGTGCCAGACCTGGAGTTGAGAGGATCTGGGTTCAAATTTTGGTTCATATATCTCCTAGGCAAGTCACTTAATACTATTTATGTGCCCTTACCACTCTTCTGTTTTAGTTGATGTTTAGTATTGATTCTAAGAAAAAGTAAGGGTTAAAAAAAAAAGACAGAAGTTCAGACAATGCTTTCAATCCTCTTTATTCTGAGAGTTATGGTTGGGGTAATTGTCTTGATGACCTTCATTGGGAGAGCAGGCTACCAGGATTTTAATAATCATTAGTGTTATTTGATAGAGATTTTCTCTTAATCTCCTTTCTGTTCATTTTGCTCCCCTTGTAGGACTTCTCACTCTTGTTCTTTTTCTCCTTATTCTCTTTATTAAAGAAAGCTGATCCCAAGTTGAGCTCCTGATTTCACTTGAATAATCCACCACATATTTGAATGCCTTCTTCTCTTTAGTTCCATCTAGTAACAGCCAGCTAGAGGCAGAGACAGTGATCAACCTGGGGCCCTACTGTTTATACAAGCCAGGAGAAGAAGAGAAACAATTTATTTATCTGCTTTCTCCCTTCTGTCTTCAGGAGAGTTAAAAGGATGAATATGTTTAAGGTTCTTGGAATTCTTTGAAAAGGGGATAGTAAGTTAGAATAATGCCCCCTTTACAGTGCTGAGGGAAATCTTATGCTTTTCTGAGAAAACCTCCCTGCCTTGCATGGCCCCAAACTGCAGTAGGAAAATAAAGGATAGATCTTGGGAAGAATTTCTATGTTTGTGTCTTGTAGAGAGGCAGTGCCTAAACCACACACAGCTTTTCATCACTATCACTCCCCTCCTTTTCCTAGGCTTTCTGAGATCTCCCTCTATCTGATGCTTAACTTTTCCTTGAACTGTTCATTTTGCTAATAGCCAAGTTTGGATCAAGCATATCCTTAGAGATAGTTCATCTGTGGAATACAAGCTACTTGCTTCTTTCTAGCAATGGAACACCCTCAACCAGGACAACCATCCTCTGATGAGAGGACTCCAGAAGCAGATACCTTCGAGAATAACCAAGTCCTTTCAGAGTCAGAGTTGGACCCCAAGGGTGAAGATGTTCAAGATACTAAGGGTGCAGTTGGAGGGCAGGAACCAGAGGAGCAAGTCTCATTGCTTGCCGAGGAGAAGGGTAACATGGAATCGCCACCTCCAGATGATGGTCCACCACAACCAGGACCAGAAACCCAGGCTTCAGCAGAGGAAGTGAAGGTGGAGCTCAACCCTCAGGAGCTTCCTCAGTCTCCTTCAAGCCACCCCCAGGAGCCTGACTTTTATTGTGTGAAGTGGATCCCCTGGAAGGGGGAGCGGACACCTATTATCACTCAGAGCACCAATGGGCCTTGCCCACTGCTTGCCATCATGAATATCCTCTTTCTTCAGTGGAAGGTATGTGTATGTATGCATGTAAGGGCACAGGAAGATTTTTTTTTTTGAGAGGAAGGTTGAATATCTCCTTCTCCAGCTTCCTTCCACATTATTCCAATTTCTTTCAAATGGCAATATAAATTGAAATTATGCCATTTATTTCAGTAACTCAGAGATAGACCCAATTCCTCTTTATCCTATTCCCTTGCAAAATGGGAAGTTTTTTCCTGGTATTTAATCTCCATTTTTTATCATAATTATACATGTTTTAATTCATATCACCTCATTCCCCTAGCCTTTCCCCTCTGTAGGTCTCTTTCTCTACTAATGCTTTGTATTCCAGACCTTGTGAAAGAACAGACACACCATTAATTCTCTGGGTATTCCTTCTTATCGTCAGGTGAAGCTAGCCCCTCAAAAGGAAATGATCACATCAGATGAACTAATGGCACACCTTGGTGAGTGAGCTGCATGTGGGCTAGAGTGGGATTCAGTGCAGCCCTGTAGATAATTGATTTGTCTAGAACTGAAATTCAGAAAAGCAAGGGATTTTTCTTGTTAAACATTTTCTATAAGGCTGACTGGCTAGAACACTGGATTGGTAGTCAGGAGACTTGAATTAGAGCTGTTGGCTTGGCTACAACCTTTCTGTGTATCCTGCTCTGGACTTACTTGCTTATATATTAAATTAGAGGGTCAAGACCAGATGAACTTTAGGATATTTTCATATCTGGGTTCTATTATGAATTTCCAATTCTCCATGATAAAGGATAACCTGTTTGGGAGCTTTGTCAGGGTTAGTTCATAAGGGACTTTCTACTGTAGGAGACTGCCTGCTATCCATCAAGCCACAAGAGAAGTCAGAAGCACTGCAACTAAATTTTCAGCAGGTAAGGCAGGAGGGACTTCCAAAATAGTTAGAGATCTGAAGAAAGAAGATTTGTAGGGAATGGAGGTGGGCATCTCACCATTGGGCAACTTAGAGGAATCTCTTCCCCTTTTTCCCTAGTATTTTTCCCTTTTCCCAATACTTTTAAGGCAGGGGTTCTTTCCCCCAGAAAGAAGCAAAAATTGGGTTAAAGAAGCAAAAATAAGGTTTGGGAGGGCAAGATCATACAAGGGTCTAGGGGGAGATGAATCTACACTGTTGGGCTTCAGGAGTACAGAAATAGTAGGGCTGAATTCTCTTCTGGGAGGTGTGTGGAAGTATGGGCTGGCTTCTTTGTCCCCCAGAATGTGGATGATGCAATGACAGTACTACCCAAATTGGCCACGGGTCTGGATGTCAACGTGCGATTCACAGGCGTCTCTGATTTTGAGTATACGCCGGAGTGCAGTGTCTTTGACCTACTTGGCATTCCCCTTTACCACGGTTGGCTGGTGGATCCACAGGTAAGAGGGAAAGGAGTTCAATTTCTCCAAACATAGGAATGGGTACTGAGGAGAGCAACAGGAACAGAATGGATGTTAAGAGGGAAAGGAGAGAAGGGGGACTGAAAGGACCATTAGAATAGGGAGGACAATGATTGATGGGAATTTCTGGGCATTTTGACCTTAAAAAAGACATTAAAATAAAGTGCAAATGCAATATGCAAATATGGACTTCATGAGTTGAGCAATCAGGCATCTTTGGTCATGTGATTGTAGCCAAGGTGGGATATAGGAGGCCTTTTCTTTGGGGCAGGCAGGGAGAAAGGGGTTCTCTTCATTCATTCCACCTCATTATCCCTGCAGAGCCCTGAGGCTGTGAGTGCAGTTGGCAAACTGAGTTACAATCAATTGGTAGAGAAGATTATCACCTGTAAGCACTCAAATGATACCAACCTTGTGACAGAAGGTAATGCTTCTACTCTCTACCTTTAGAAAACACCTCCTGCTTTATAGGGAGGGGAAACTGAGGCAAGCAATAGAGGAGGTAGAGGTAAAGTTTGGGGAGATGATGATTGGACTTTAAAGGGCCCCTGGAGTTTTAGGGTCATGTCTGGGTAATCCTCTCAGTTTGGAGCCCTGGATCTGAACCAAAGTTCAGTCCAGTTTGTGTCTTCCTTACCAGGCCTAATTGCCGAGCAATTCCTGGAAGTGACAGCAGCGCAGTTGACATACCATGGACTATGTGAGCTAACAGCTGCTGCCAAGGAAGGAGAACTCAGTGTTTTTTTCCGAAACAACCACTTTAGCACTATGATCAAGCATAAGGTAATGGAGGTTTCAGGGGGTTAGAGGCCTAGATATTTCCACTTACCTCTTTCCTACATCATATTCTCCCCATTCATTCTATTTAAACTGTTGTGGTTTAGTGAAGAATTTAGTTGTGACTCCATCTCCATAGCCTGCGAATATCAGGCAATCATTGTAGAAAGGATGGGACATTATTAGGGAGAACAGAACCACAGAGATTACATGCATTTATGTTCAGATAGCCATTGTTTACATTTGACTCTGGGTGATCCCATTTGGGGCTTTCTCAGCAGAGATACTCGAGTAGCTTGCCATTTCCTTTTCTAGTTCATTTTACTGATGAGGAAACTGAGGTAAACAGGGTTAAGTGACTTGTCCAGGGTCACACTGCTAGTGTTTGAGGCTGGATTTGAACTCAGGAAGAGGAGACTTCTCCAGCCCAGCATTCTATCCATTGTTACACCTAGCTGCCCTTTATTCCCAAATAATGCACTAAAGTCCCTTTTAGTTCCAAGTCTATTATCCTTTGGAAACATGGACTGAAAAAGGATGTATGTAGCCAAAGTTATGCTCATATTTTTTTTTTTTTTGCTAAACCCAGGGAATTAATTTACTTCCTAGAAGTAGTGGCTCTGTGAAAATCCCCAAGGCTCCTATCGACTGTTTTCTGAGCATACTTCTCTGCTTCTACAGAGTCATCTCTACCTCCTGGTCACTGATCAGGGCTTTCTGCAGGAGGAACAGGTGGTCTGGGAGAGCCTACACAATGTGGATGGAGACAGCTGCTTCTGTGATTCTGACTTCCGCCTAAGCCACTCTCTGGGCAAGGAGGCTGCAGCAGGGAGTGGGGCTCAGTCTCAGGAGACACAGCGACAAGTGGATCAGGTGAGTGGGAAAAGCAGGGGTTTCTGCTGGCTTCAGGGAGCTGTGAATTTTAAATTCCTAAATTAATTATACATTCAGCCTCAGCCATAATTTCACCCTTTACAGAGCAACAGAAAGATGAAGAGTAAGGGAGTTCATTTGAGGTTTAACCGGTTTTGGATGATGCATTCCAGGTTCTTAACCATCTCTGTGTCATCAGCCCCTTTGGCAGTCTGGTGAAGTCCCAGACTTCTCCTTAGAATGTTTTATCTTTGGGTTTTGTTGTTTTGTTGGTTTTTTTTTTCAATTCATAATCAAAGGAAATGCTAGATTTCAGTCAAGAGGTTGGTGAAAATAAAGTTGTAATTTTTTCCCCATACAACTCCCCAGAATCTATCCATAGAATACTGGGTCTGTGGATTTCAGGTTAGAGAATAAAATGTAGAATATCTATCTACTTCCTTTCTTTCTGCTTCTGCCTTCTGATCATTGTTATTTATTGTCTGGGGTATCTCTGGCCATGCATTATACAAGGTTAATCAGTTTTTTTGTTTTGACTTTAGCTGCCAAGAAGAAAGAGCTGGGGATTTGAGGGGATGTAGGACTTATTTGTAAAGCTAGACCCGAGTTTCCCTAGTATCTTCTCTAATCAGCCCCTATTTTCCTTTTCAGGACTATATGATTGCACTGTCCCTACAGCAACAACAGCAACAAGGCACCTTGGGTCTCAGTGATCTGGAACTGGCCAGGCAGCTGCAGCAGGAGGAATACCAGCAACAGCAGGTGCAGCCTATGCCACCCCGTGCTCCATCACCGCAGGTAACCTACCCTGTTCATCAGTTTTCTCAGCACTAGCCCTAGGCTAGTCCTTCCCAGGCAAGTCCTGCTTTTCTTCAGTCCCTCCTTAATGCTAGTCCTTTCTCCCAAGTAATTCTTTGTCTCCTGTCACTAATCTGTGTCCCTAGCTGCTGCTTTTCTAACTTTCAAACTCCCACAGCACCCCAATACTGTCCCTCCTAAGGTTCTATCAGTACCTCCTCTTACTTCTGTCCTCTCTACTGTCCCATGAGCATACAAACCCAAATTCCATTTTCTCTGATACTTCTCTAGGGTTAATACTTGACTAATTGTTCATGTTGATACAGGAAAGAGGGGCCGCATCTGGACGTCCAGCTGGAGAACGTCGGCAGCGGTCAAAACAGGAGTCAGATTGTGTCCTTCTATAGCTGCATCCCAAGCCAAGCTACTGTGCCTAGTCTGATGTGCCCCACTCTTCTGAGAGGTTTCTCATGGCTACTCCATTTGCCTGCCTGCTCGCCCCAGTCCTTCTGGGTTTTCTTAGTAGTGGGGTACTAGAGAGCAGGTAGCAGCAACTGCCATGGCAAGAGCTGATCAAGTCCATGGGGCTATTCTCAGTGTTGTCCAAGGGTTGTACCTCCCATATTGTACACCCACCTGCTGCTGTCTCCTGATTTTCCTCTCCATTATACAGGGAAGCATCAAGATGGTGGGGGGTAGGGTTCATGCTGCCCCATCTTTTGCTCCTTAATTACAGAGACACTAATGAACAGACTCTGGCTCCTGGGTGAGATTTCTTAGTCTATAGAGTGTCCCTTTCTCCCCACCTCCAGTTGGCTGGACTTCTCTTGGCTGTCCCCAGGGTATGCTTCTCATTTTGGTTTTAGGGTTTTGTTTGGGTTTCTACCTGGCATTTGTAATGCCTTCTTAGAAGTTTGAAAATAAAACTTCTTTCCTGAGTTTTTTTACCTTACCCTTTGTATCATCTTCAGGGCAGGGTGGAGTATACATAGTGAGATACAGGAAATGGGTGAGAAATGTGGAGGGTGGATTGTCCTAGGGCCAACCGAAGGAGCTTCAATTCCATTTTGTTGCTCTTCTTTTTTCATTGTGGGTCCTATTTACATAGTGCTTTAATTCTAAATCAGCAATTGAAATCAGCATTCATGCATGAGATTTGGTTCCGGGCTCCAAGTTGGTCAAAGAAACTCTAAAAGGCATCCATCCTAGTTCCATTCCCTCTACCCTACCCTGCCTAGAAAATGTTTCCCTCCTTTGTTATCTCTGAATGTTTGTCTTCTGCCCTGTTAGCTATTTTCTTCCCTTTTGATCTAAATCATTGTTTTTCTTCCCAAAGGAAGGGTGAGTTGGGGTGGGGTTTGGTGGGAGTAGAGAGGAAGGCCTGTAGTAGAGGTGGATCTAGAAACAATTCCTGTTTGTGTTTTGAAGTGCAGATCAAAGCCTCTCCAGCTCCAAGTTCTCCACCCAAGGGAGCACAAACCATAAATTTGCCTGTAGATTTTAAACTTCAGTTTTTCAGCTTCACTAAGCATATGTACCTTGTAAAGACTGGAATAGCCAGGGCAGAGCTAGAAGAAGCAAGAAGGCAGATTAACCTTAACCTTGTGGTATAAGATACAGGGAACTTTTTAGTAGGGCCCTAGCAGAGGTTATAGATGAAACAGGGGTATATGAGAGATTCCTGTTTGGTTTTAGGGAGGAGTCATCTTGTTTGAAGGCAAACCAGATGACCTCTAGAGGGCTCAGCCAGGTTTGCAAGTCTCTAATCCACGGAAATGACAGAAGGGGTAGATGGGAGTTGTAGACACAAGATTCTGGGGGATGGGTGTCACATGTCTTCAGCCCTGCACAGGGCTAGTAAAGCTGACCGGGAGTCCCCTCTCATGGCCTCCTGAAGAGAGGGGAATCAAGTATTAGTAAACTCACTCCCACTATGTTTCAGATTTCATTCCTTTCTACCCCATTCTCAGCTCATGTGAGAAATACCCTCCCTGGAGCCACTAAACCTAAACTGAACCCATAGAACTCATGGTGACAATGTGAAGACCGACTTTGGGGCTCAAGGTGGTGAACTGCCCCTCAAGAGTGGATCCCTTAGCTTGGTCTGACCTGGAGAGATGAATAGAGGGACTTTCCAAACTTCTTCTTGAATTCTGCCCGTATGCTTAGGAGGTCAGTCTCACTTCGAGAGATGAGGATACGCATCAAGACTTGGTGGTTTGGCTCAGTTCCCTGGATGAAGGAGAAATAAGCAGGGGACAATTAAATATTGGGCAAATCATTGCTGACAAATAGTTGGATGGCGTAACTGAATCATTGATCCCATAAATTGAAGCCAAGGAGAAACAGGGATGGACTGAGGAAGGTTTCTAAATTATCCAACAAACAAAAAAGGGCTAAGGAGCTTTTTCTCTACAATGCCTTGCTGTCTTTTTGCTGGTGGTACATGTAGGAAATGATATGGAAAGGACAACTTGATTTGAGTGCCTTCCAGTAGCCTCTAAGTTAGCTGAGGATCCCAAAGAAATTGAGTGCTGTCCTCCATCTGTCACCTGATACTACTGTCAGCTTTTAGAGGTCCAGAAAGCATGCCAATGGACATATAGGCAGGACTATCTGAAAACTGGGCAGGAAGCTCTAAGGCTGCAATTGTCCTTGCAGTTCTCAAGGCAATACCTATAGGAAACAGCTACCTACTCACTCCCTTGCTGCTGCTCTGAGAGAGAGCTAAAGAAATGAAATTGATTCTGTATCATTTTAGGATTGATTCTATTCTATAATTGATCCTATGCTAAATTACCACCCCATTTTATATGATTGCTTGAGCCATGTATCTTTGTCTTTTTGCCACAGAGCTAAGTTTAGAAGTTTGGTTCTTCTGCTAATAACTGTTTTGTACTTACCTCAAGGAAATCTATTTTCCTTGAGGAATATAGGTGGACATCAAGGAGCCTGATCTGGTATGTTTATATCACCAAGCTCTCCTTTAGTGAAGTCTGATTTGTTATCCAAAAAAGCATGGTTCATTATTTCTAATCTTGCAGGTAGACATACACAATGAAATGTTCTTGGACACATGAAGGAAGAAGAGGGCTATTGCTAACCCTCATTGCCAATTTCCAACTAGTCATGTTCTCACCCTATGATGCTGCCAGCCCTATAGCCAATTGCATTGCTTTTCCCATCTACCCAACTTTATTTGTTTTCTTGTACTCCCCAAAACTATATGAACACTAGTAAGCCCGACATCTGGGTTTTTGGTTATTGAGGGAGGCCATTGACCCAACTTATTGCTTACTGCTGGTCCCATTAATAAAAGGATCATGCTCAGACCATTGTCTCTCTCTCAGTTTATCTTAATCTTTTTTTTTTTAAACCCTCACTTGCTGTCTTAGAATTAATACTAAAGTATAAGTTCCAAAGCCAAAGAGCAGTAAGGGCTAGGCAATGTCGGTTAAGTGCTTTGCCCACACAGCTAGGAAGTGTCTGAGGTCAAATTTGAACTCTGGACCTCCTTTCTCCAGGCCTAGTTACTAAGTGATCTTGCTGCCCTATTTACCTTAATTTTCAAACAAACAGAGCAAAGATTTTTGGAGTCTAGTTCTGGCCCTTGTTCTTAATATAATTAGGACCATGTTATCTTTTATCCTTTTATCTTTGTCTCATTTTCTATACTTGTTTTTGGAATCCAACATCAACAATTTTTTCCTTCTTTCTGGGAGATGTGAAGAGGATATAAAAAAGAATGTGCAATTTGAGGATATTTGAGGAACATAGCACTACAGATATAGTAAATGATAATTGTTTCTTAACTTTTCTAACTGAAACAAGATGATACATTATTATATTTTCATAACAGAGGACTTTGATATTAACTATTATATATTTTAGGACTACTAAATTCAGTGAATTCCTATTTCCCTAGAATATAGTGGTTAGGGAATAGGGTGTTATAGTTAATTCAATATTTTGTTTGACACCAGAGGTTACTAGCTATTGATTCCAATCTTCAAGTATGCCTATCACTATAACTATATTGCCACATGTATGTTTGCATATACATATGTCAAAATATTCTTGGAATTAGAGCTTAATTTCTGATGTTCAGACTCTTATGGTGTACCAGGTTCACTATTATAATTTTATGTCACTTTAGAATTCATATTTGGAGTAGGGAGGAATCTCAGAAGCCATCTCATTATTTGGATGAGAGAACCAAGGTCCATGACCTGATTTGGTCATAGTCACATAGGTATGGTGATAACAGAGAGATTCAAACCTAGATCTTCTGACACAAAACTCATCTCATTGTTCTGAGCTCCTTCCTACTATGAGATGAATGATGGTCCAAAAGGCAGCAGAACTTAGAACTAATCTAAGAACAGATGTCACATCCAGAATGGGCTAGAAAAACTATTTCATTTCATGGATGAGGAATCTGAGTCCAAAGACTGGAAGAGACTGGTCCAAAGTCATAAAGACATTAAAAGAGCTGGCACTAGAACCACAGTCTCCCAATCTCAATCTAATGTTCTTACTTCTACCATCTCTCTGAGAACAACTCTATTTGACTTCTTTTTTGGTTTTTGTCCTTTAGGCAGCCCAATAAGCATTTATTAAGCATTAGGTACTCCGCCCAACCTTGGGGATCCAAAGAAAGCAAAGACACTGCCTTCAGTGAACATACAGTCTAATAGAAGACATAGCATGCAAACAATTATTTCCACATAAGCTCTAAACATAATAAACTGAAAATAATCTGTTGGACTTCTTGAAACTGATGGTCTTTTTAAGAGTCCACAGACAACTCCAAACTATTTTTTCTTTCCTGCCCATCACTGATCATAACAGCTCCCTGGGAGGGAATTGGAGACTTAAAACATAGAAGACTGGTCTGAATCTATATTGAATAACCTTCCCTGAAGGTTGTTTTTCTGAATCTCTCATACTTTATTTTTGCATCTTTCTCATAAAAGTATAGGTATTTGGGCATCTTCACAGATAAAATTTGTTTTTAAAGGATGCCATATTAATTAAAAATTGAGTTGGAAATTTGCTTATTGCACATACATTTAAGCAAAATAACATGAATCTAATGCTTATTCTTTAGTGTTATGTAAGTTCTATTCATATTACAATAGAAATCTGATATGGCAAAGATCAGAAATCATTTTTTAGAGCTGACTTCAAAGAATGGGAGTTCCTATCTGCAAAAAGATAGTTCTTCCACTCTTTTCACCTAGGACCTATTTATCTGTTTGTTTTTTAATATAAGAAAGACTGGAAACATTTACCAAGGGTGACAGTAATATCAATTAGCAGAAAATTGGAGATGTATACACAATATTATTATCATTAAAATTTAGGGTATTAATTTTAGTTTGGAGAACATGAAATAGAATCCAACTGAGATTTGGATAAAAGGATGAGATTTTAATGGCATTATAAATCTATAACAATAGAAAATATCTTCTCTATATAATTTTAGAAATTGGAAGGGCCATTGATGAAACAGCATGGAGAAGAGAAAACTCAGTAGAAATATGATAGTTATATTTAATTTTATGAAGGGTTGTCACATGGAAAGAGTAGACTCATCCTATATGGCCCTAGAGCATGGAAGCTGTAAACATGGCCAAAAGTTGCAAAGAAGCAAATTTAGGTTTAATATAAGAAAAAAAAATAAACAATTTCTCAAGAATTAGAGCTATCCCTAAATAAAATAGGCTACTTTAAGAGATAATGGGCTCTCTTGGCAAAGAGGGAGCTCAGGGGCACAATGGACTGTCCAAATTTGACCTCTAACCCATATCAGCTATATGACTTTCAGTAAGTCATTTAACCTTTGCCTAACTTTTCTCAGCTGCAAAGTAAAGATAATAGTATTTAACCTCAAATGAAATAACACTTGTAAAATGCTTAGCATAGTGCCCAACACGCAGTAGGAACTATATAAATGCTCCTTCTCTCCCTTCCTTGGTCAGTGAAAACCAGTTTAATTCATATGGTTCCAGTCCCCAAGGATGAATGTATAGTAAGATTAATAAACTTAGAGACTGGACATTAACCCCCTTTAGCCTAGAGGCTCATTATTAGTCAAATTAGAAAATATCCTCACTATACTGTTCCTACATATAGGGCAAGATCCAACTGGTGTCATACTGTCTTTTTTTAAAATTCTATATAAGTTTGAATCAAGATGATTGATAGGGGCAGCCACCAAGCTGAACTCTCCCAATATTCCCCTCTGAACAACTTTAAAATAATGCCTTAAATCAAATTTTGGAGTTGTCAGAACCAACAAAAGGTTGGGCTATGACATTTTTCTGACTTAAGAAAACTTAACGGTAGGAAAGAGAAGTCTGTGGTACTGGAGCATAAGGCCTATCTGGGGCCCACACACACAATGATGACAAGAGTAGCCCCAGCCCCAGCTGCAGCACCAACTTTGGGAGTTCTCAGTCCAGAGACAGTAAGGGGATCAGAAAATTTGTGGGAAAGAGATTGCAGGAGACTCTTTGCTATCATTGGGTGCAGCTGGTACTGATTGGCAACTATATTGCTTATATATAGTTCTGGGTTGCAGTTCAAGGGTGGAATGGAATCCTGGGGTCACAAGGCAGCAGGGGCTCTGGTCACAGTTTTAATGCAAAGAGGAGCACTAGTAACTGTGGCTACAGGAGATAAGAGGCTCTTCCTGAGTAAATATCAAAATGCAGACCACAGGAGCACTGATTATACTTCTCTCCACATCATACCACCTTGGAAGCATCATAAACTTGCAGACCCCCAGAACAACTCTGAAAACAGCAGCACAAAAAAGACTGTAGCTTGGCACAGAGTTTTCCCACACCCAGGTGAGCAGAATCCATCTTTAATATAAAGTTCAAAGTAAAAAAAATAGGCTCAAAAAAAAAGCAACAGAAAAATCATTTGACTATAAAAAGATAGTAAGTGGCAAGGAAGACCAACACATAAACTTGGAACAAGATAATGTTAAAACAGCTATTAAAAACTGGGGGGCAGCTGGGTGGCACAGTGGTTTGAAAACAAGGCCTAGAGATGAGAGGTCCTAGGTTCAAATCTGGCCTCAGACACTTCCCAGCTGTGTGACCTGGGCAAGTCACTTAACCCCCATTGCCTAGCCCTTACCACTCTTCTGCCTTGAAACCAATACACAGTATTGACTCCAAGATGGTAGGTAAGGGTTTAAAAAAAAAAAGAGGCATAGATAAATACTGAAGAAAATAATGTCTTAAAAAATAGAATTGACCAAGTGGTAAAAGAGGCACAAAACAGTATATGATAAACCCAAAGATCCCAGCTTTTGGGACAAAAATCCACTATTTGATAAAAACTGCTGGGAAAATTGGAAGACAGCATGGGAAAGATTAGGTTTGGATCAACACCACACCCTACACCAAGATAAATTCAAAATGGGTGAATGACTTGAACATAAAGAAGGAAACTATAAGTAAATTAGGCAAATACAGAATAGTATACATGTCAGACCTTTGGGAAGGGAAATATTTTAAAACCAAGCAAGGCTTAGAGTCACAAAATGTAAAATAAATAATTTTGACTACATCAAATTAAAAAGTTTTTGTACAAACAAAACCAATGTAACCAAAATCAGAAGGGAAGCAACAAATTGGGAAACAATCTTCATAAAAACCTCTGACAAAGGTTTAATTACTCATGTTTACAAAGAGCTAAATCAATTGTACAAAAAATCAAGCCATTCTCCAATTGATAAATGGGCAAGGGACATGAATAGGCAGTTTTCAGATAAAGAAATCAAAACTATTAATAGGCACATGAAAAAGTGTTCTAAATCTCTTATAATTAGAGAGATGCAAATCAAAACAACTCTGAGGTATCACCTCACACCTAGCAGGTTGGCTAACATGCAGCAAAGGAAAGTAATGAGTGCTGGAGGGGATGTGGCAAATGTAAATCTTGAAATTTCTCAGACTTGTGAATATTAAAAATTTCCACATTGGGAAATTCTCCTTTGGAACAATTCCCTACTGGGAACATTCCCCATTTTGACAGTGAGAACTCTACTTGGATCAGAAATGGGAGGACCTCTGCTCCACCCATTCTTGGGACTGCTTTGGGGGAGAGAACTCCTTGCTAAACAATGAAAATACTTTAACCCATACTTATAATGAGGCAAAAAGTTCTTTAAGCCATGCCTATTTTTAGAATTAATACAATGGGGTACTAAGTACCTATTAAAGGTCAGGCAACTTGTAAACTTGCCAGGAGCAAAGAGGTGAAAACTTATTTAGAAGTTTTTTCTGGTACAAATTTACTAAAGGGATTAGTCAACCCAGCAGTGTTTTTAGAATGGGTTGTCCTTTGGAAAATGTCTACTGTGATTGGTAGATGTAAGGACTTAGGGGAGGTGACATAGGAGAAAACCCCCTATATAAGAAAAAGCAGAATCTCTTATGAGAAGCCTTTTGGAGGATCTCTTGAGAGAGGCTCTGGAGAAGGAAAGCTCTTGGAGGACAATCTCTAAGAAGGTCTCACTGGAGCTCCTCTGAGGGGACTCTGTCCCTCTGGAGGCTCTTGAGAGAGGCCCTTTGAAACAGTCTCTGGCTGGAAGGCTCTTTGAGGAGGACTCTGGCTGGAACTCTCTCTGAGGAGACTCTGTCACTAGAATCCTTGCTTAGACAGACCTTGTAGTGAGTGATAAAAGACTGACTGACTGATCTCTCTTAAGACACAGGTCTAGGCCATGTTGGCTTAAGGCCCTTCATACTTATTTCCTTTTTCTCTCTTTCTCTCTTTTCTTTAATTCCTCATTGTATTATTAATTAAATTCTCTATAAAACCCAGTTGACTTAGGTATATTCATAATTGGGAATATTTCCCTGGCGACCACCTTATATTTGATTTAAAACCAAGATACTGTAGTGGAACATATTTTCTGCAGTCACAAATTTACTCACCCACTCTTATATCTATCACAATTTATATCTTCAACTCTTTTAACTGCCACAGTTTATGGCAGACAACCAATTTACTTGTCACACAAAGTAGGGACATTAATTCACTGCTGGTGGGGTTGTGAACTGATCCAACCATTCTGGAGGGCAATTTGGAACTATGCCCAAAGGGTGATAAAAGACTGTCTGCCCTTTGATCCAGCCATAGCACTGCTGTGTTTGTACTCCAAAGAGATAATAAGGAAAAATACATATGCAAGAATATTCATAGCTGTGCTCTTTGTGGTGGCCAAAAATTGGAAAATGAGGGGATGCCTTTCAATTGGAGAATGGCTGAACAAATTGTGGTATATGTTAGTTATAGAATACTATTGTGCTAAAAGGAATAATAAAGTGGAGGAATTCCATGGAGACTGGAACAACCTCCAGGAAGTGATGCAGAGCGAAAGAAGCAGAACCAGGAAAACATTGTACACAGAGACTGATACACTGTGGTACAATAAAATGTAATGGACTTCTCCATTAGTGTCAATGCAATGTCCCTGAACAATCCAAAGGGATCTAGGAGACAAAACACTATCCACAAGCAGAGGACAAACTGTGGGAGTAAAAATGAGGAAAAGCAACTGCTTGACTACAGGGGTTGAGGGGACATGTCTGAGGAGAGACTCTAAATGAACACTAATACAAATACCCACAACGTGGAAATGGGTTCGAATTAAGAATACATGTGATACCCAGTGGAATCGTGCGTCAGCTATGGGATAGGGGTGGGGGGGGGAAGAAAATGATCTTTGTCTCCAATGAATAATGTTCGGAAATGACCAAATAAAATAATGTTCATTGGTCTTTTGTACTTGTTAGGAGAAGTGGCCCTCAAAGTACTTATAGTCCCTGGGCTGTGGCTTTGAAAGAGTTATGAAAAGAGTAATCATAAAAGACTCAATAAAATTAAACTATTTACATTCTTATATGGGAAGATGCAAGTGACTTCTAAGAATATTATCATTATTAGGGTAGTTAAAAGGAGTTTACATAGACAGAGAGCATGGATGTAAATAGATTATGGTAGAAATGATCTCCAGGAAAAAAAAAAAGAAGGGGTGGGAAAGAGGGTTGCACTAGGAGAAGTGAAAAGGAAAAGGTAGAAAGGGGAAATTTTTCTCACATAAGAGGAAAGAAAGGAAGAGCTTTTATAAAGGAGGGAGAATAAGAATGGGATGGGGGGGCAAAGTTTGATTCTCACTCTCATTGGAATTGGTTCAAAGAAGGAAGAATATATATATATATACACACTCAGTTGTATATAGAAATGCAATTTATCCAATAGAGAAATAGGGGAAGGAGATAAGAGAAAATGAAGGGGTAAAAGGGAGTGTAGATTAAGGAAGGAAGTGTTTAAAGTAAAGTCAATTTTTGAGGAAGGACAAGATAAAAAAGAGAGAAGAAGAAATAGAAGAAAATGCAATGGAGAAAAATATACAGGAATTATAACTGAATGTGAATGGGTTGAGTTTACCCATAAAGCAGAAGCAAATAGATGAATAGATTAGAAACAAGAATCCAACAATATATTATTTACATGAGACACACTTAGAACAGAAAGATACATATGGAATTAAAATAAAGAACTGAAGCAGAAACTAATATGCTTCAGCTAAAATAAAAAAGGCAGGAGTAGCAATCATGATCTCAGACAAAACAAAAGCAAAAATAGAGCTAATTAAAAGAGACAATGGGGAAACTTCATCATACTAAAAGGTATCAGACAATGAAGTAACATAAAAAATTTACAGCAAATTTATTCATTAAAGGCCTCATTTCTCAAATATACACCGAATCAATTTTATGAAAATAAGAGTCATTCTCCAAATGATAAATGGTCTAAGGATACAAACAGGCAGTTTTCAGAAGAAATCAATGCTATCTAAAGACATATGAAAAAATACTGCAAATCACTATTGATTAGAGAATTGCAAATTAAAACAGCTCTGAAGTATTACTTCATACCTATCAGTAATGACAAATGCTAGTGAGAGGTGTACTAAATAAATAGGTACTTAATGGGCTGTTGGTAAAGTAGTGAATTGGTTCAAGCATTATGAAACTATGCCCAAAGAGCTAAAAAAAGTGCATACCTTTTGACTCAGCAATACCACTACTATCTTTTGATCCCAAAGAGATCAAAGGAAAAGGAAAAGGACCTATAAGTATAAAAATGTTTATCCTAGATCTTTTTATGGTGGCAAAGAATTGGAAATTGCTCACCGATTGGGAAATGGTTGTAAGTGGTGCCATATGGTTGTGTTAGAGCATTTTCATACTGAGGGCAATGATGGGGGAAGTGATCTCAGAAAAACATTGTCAATACCTGTGTGAACTGATGCAAAGTGAAGTGAGAAATGGAAGATCAATATGCACAGTAATGGCAATGTTGTAATGATGATCAGCTATAATAGATTTGGCTACTCTGATTAATGCAACAATCCAAGACAATTCCAAAGGACTCATAATGAAAAAATGCTTTCCACCTCGAGAGAGAACTGATGAACTCAGAGGGCAAATTGAAGTATAATTTTCTCTTTAGTTTTCTTGCTTTAAAAAAATATGGCTAGTATGAAATTATGTTTTGCATGACTGCTCACATAGATAATTAATATTATATCATTTGCCTTCCAGTGGGTAGGGGGAGAGTCTTGGAGGAAGGAGAGAATTTGGAACTCAAAATTTAAAAAAAAGAATATTAAAATAAGAAATTAAAATATTTATAAAAATTCTACATAAAATTGAACTCTAAGGGGCTCTAGGCCTCTGTAATTCTTCCCCATTGTGTGCTACCTTAAAACTATTCCCTGTTGATATCTATTTCCCTCCTCCCTTTGCAAGTAGTAGTAAAGTTTTATTGATTACTGTCCCTGTGTGGCTCAGTAGCTCTTTACCTCAACTTCTCTGTAACATGCCTTCAATAGAGGTCTTCAAGAAGATAGTTTTGGTCACTGAGATCCCTTCCAGCTCAAAAATTCTATAATTTTGTAATCGTCCAATTCCTTTGTTTTATAGTTGAGGAAACTGAGGAAACTACATCATGCTACCTCTTAATGAGTCATTATCACTTTAGTTGCTGCCTTGAGTCAGCCCTGATTAGGCTCAAACCCTAGACTATTATATCTTCAGTCAAAAGATAAAAAAACTGGGTAAGACTGATACATAATATAAACACACAATATAAAAAGGCCACAATATAAAACTATATGTGCATGTATTCCTCATTGACCTCATCAGCTCCAGTTAAGGTTTTTCTATGTTATAATTTGAGAAACATTTATTAAGCACCTACTATGTATAAAGCAATGATACTTAAAATTCAATGAGGGGTTAGATAGTTTTACATTGTTCCCTACTCACAAACTGCAACCCTAACAGTTAGCCTCTGAATAAATGTATTAGTCATAAGAGACTAGATTATAGAGTATAGATAGCAATTCATCATTTATTTAAAAAATGGGAGGATCTCCTTGTAGGAACACAACAGTGTGGGTACTCCCTCTTCTATCAGGCAGACACGGACTTATTTATACCTTCAAAGGTGGCCTTCAAGAATTGCTAAGGCCAGAATTCATCACCTTGTACCCAGCTTGGTAAGGGGTCATTTTAAAGATCACCTTCCTGAATCTGAACAACAGACATAGCTCACCACTGGGTCCTCATTCAAAGCCTTTGTTGTCTTGGTAGACCATGTTAGACCATGTCAGAGTTTGGGCTCTAGTGGCATATGTGTGGAGAGCCCAAGTTCACCTCTGCACTACAATGAGGCATCAGAGGAAGACTTTAGTAAAGTTTTGGCCATAAACACAGAGTCCATCCATCACTTCTACCAAAAAAGAACTTCAACAACAAGCTCTCTTTATGACTTATCCTCTTTGCATATTAAGGACAGGCAGTAATTTGCAGATGATCAAGAGGACAATATAATAATAATATATCATTGTCACATTAATTGCAACCTCAGGCCTCCTCCCTCCTTCCAGGGTGTGTCTCATCCCCCTCACCTGGAGAGCCAGGTGGAGTTTTTCAGCAAAGTACAGTGGTGTGTTCCTGATCACAGAGGCTGTAAAGCAAAAGAGAAAACAAGAGAGGGAAACATGAGAGCCCTTCACTTTCCTCCCAACAGACTCAGTAATTCTGAACATGTCTTTACCTAGGGTGAGAAGAGCCTTCTGGGCACTTCCAGGAAAACAATTCCGGATGCCCTCTTCTATCTCCTGCCCATTCTGCCTCTGGTACTCATCAAACACTATTGGAGATAGAGAAAGAAACAGAAAAGTATGGAGGACTCACCATGGATGAAAGTGACTTTTTCAGTCAGGTTTAACTTCTAGTGAGTGTTGGGTTTCTATCTTACCTCGGTTGAGGTGTTCAGTATTTCTTTGGGTAAAAATCATGATCCAAGTTGCCCCTGTGCCTGTTTCTCCAGCTTCGTGTAATGCCTTGTGGGGAAAAGTGAGATTAAAAAGAGGAAGGGTTCTCAAAAATGGTGGCAGAATCCTCTACATCTCATGGAAGATACTGGGGCCAGGTCTCTATATCCCATGTGTTGGCACAATTATACTTCCCATCCCTCGGGTCCATAGCTACCTTAGCCACCCTAAGGAATAAGGTTACAAGTCTTATGTCTTGGTAGACCATGCCAGAGTTTGGCCTTCAGTGGTTTAGGTCTAGAGAGCCCAGGCTCACCTTTACACTACAATGAGGCATCAGAGGAAGACTTTAGTAAAGGCCATAAATTCGGAGTTCATCCATCACTACTGTCCACTAGACCAGGTCTCTTCCAAGCCCCCAACACTTCCTCTCTGCTAGGGCTATTTCCCATATTTCCTAGGATTTAGGCTCTGTCCCAAGAGCTCTCTCCCCCAAATCCTTAACATAGGCTCCTCTTCAAACTCTCTGCTTTTTTGACTATGTCTCTGTTATCAGGCCTGTCCTGGGCCTAAGGCAGAGGGACAGACAGGCAGGAGAAGCTCTGGCTCAGGGAGGGGGAGGAGTGGGGAATGAGGGGGCTGCTCCAAGTCAAAGAAATGTGGGTTATAGGCTCTAATGGACTCCGGGTGCCTTAGCTCTTCATGTTCTTCATGTTCCTGTTCCAAAAGGGCCCAGGGGCACCAAGGAGCCTCTCCTCTGAAGGGACCAGAGATTAAATTTGGATCTGTGTGCCCCAGGATAAGGGTCCCATTACCACATCACACCTTAGGCGACCTCCCCTCTTCCACATGGGAGTGAGCTGCTGGACCTGGGGCTGTTTGCTTCTAGTCTTGCTCCTCAGAGGACAAATGACTTAGGACTCATAACTATGGTGACAGGAGGGCAGCAAGGGCTAGCCACCTGGGGGCAACACTGGTGTTTGTGTGTGGAGGGGTGTTATCCCTGCCCTTCCTGAGAGAAAACTGGTGTTTCCATAGAAGGGAGCAGGCCCTGAGCCAAAGTCTTTCCACCTTTGGGGGGAGGGGGGAGGGTAGGAGGGGGCCCTCTATCCAGGCCTATTTCTGTAGGGTCCTGGTCATTCCTCCCTCCTCACTGGCCCTTGGCATGGAAATCTGGCCATTGGTAAACTCCCTTCCTGTGAGTCAAAGAACCATACAGTCAGACACACACAGAGAAGTGACACGTGAGATCCCAACCTATTCTGCAGACATACTCCAAGGACTTGAAACTGAAAGATAGGCACACTATTTCCCCCCTCCCCCATTATCTCCCATGATGAGCAGGAGAATGATTTGGGCTAGCCCTATGTGGCCCCAACTCACGTGAGCATCCTGCTCTGCCAGGTTGTAATCCTTTATCCCGGAATAGGACTCCCGAGTGCCCTGGAGATTGGGATTGGGTTTAAGGGGGGGGTACATGTTAATAGGGAAGCTTTTTGTTTATTTATTTTTTAAACCAATGACTCTGATAAGAATTAAACAGCACTTTACATTTATTGCAAAATTGTTTTCCTCACAACTATCTCCTTAGGGAGGGTTAAAATGATTATCCTACATTTCATAGATTAGCAAACCAAGGCCCAGAGAAGTCAACTGACACAAAAGCTAAGATTCAAAGTCTTCTGAGTCCACACATTCAATTCTCTTTCCAATACTCTGTGTGACCAGTAGAAATTAAGCCCCAGAACTCCTTGAAACCCTTCCTTGTTCCTATTTCCACAGAAATTCTCTCATCCTCTACCCCCATCCCCCTGCACTGGGGAACACAAAATCTGGCTCCTCACCTTAGCCAGTGCTAGCAGCAGGTCCCTCAGGAGGCCACTTGTCTCTGATCTCATATCATCTTCAATCTCCACCTGAAAATCTGGGATAGGGTCCAGACTGAATATCAGAGTAAGTGGGGAAACCCAAGTTTTATATGGTCTCCTGATCTTTCTGAACCATCAGAACTAGTCTTAACACTTGACCCTGCAAGCTCTAGTTTCTCCAGACCCAAAGAGCCATGGTAGCCACTGGCTCCCACCATTTAAGGCCAAGGCATCATGGCTATCCCTGGAAATACCTTTGAATTGTAAGTAATGTGTATACAGCCAAGTGTTGGGAGGGAGATTGTTTCACTTCAGTGTTGATATTAAAGAGTCTCAAAACCCCATAGCAATACTACTAGGGATGTGAGGCACCTGCTAGAATGGTAACCAAGGGAAGGAGGGAAGGAAGGAAGGAAGGAAGGAAGGAAGGAAGGAAGGAAGGAAGGAAGGAAGGAAGGAAGGATGGACGGACGGACGGACATATTGGGACTCATATTTGGTCTTAAAAGTGAGCAGAAAATTCTCACTGAGGATCCTTAGTTCCAGTATTGTGAGGAAGGGGTAAAAGCAGTAGGTGTAAGAAGAGAAAGAAACTGCTAAGTCTTAAGAGGTTTTATTGATGCATTAGAAGGTATAGTCTAGTAGAATAAGATGGCTTCAGCCTGAGGACAGAATGAAGGGGACCATACAGAAAGGACTACTTCTTGCCATGTTTGACCCAAATGCCCCTATTTCTTCTGACCAAGGATGGGTAGAAAGACAGAGAGAGAGAGTTGGGATACAAAGCAACTTGAAGGTTGGGGGGGGGGGACCTATTTATACAAAAATATTTATTGCGGCTCTTTTTGTGGTAGCAAAGAATTGGAAATTAAGGGGTTGTCCATCAACTGAGAAATGACTGCAAGCTGTGATATATGACCATTATGGTATATTATTGTGCTATAAAAAAATGACAAGTGGGAGGATTTCAGAAAAATCTGGAAAGACTTACATGAACTGATACAAAGCGAAGTAAGTAGAACCAGAACAACATTATACACAGTGACAGCAATATTTCTTGATGAGCCATTTGAATTACCTAGCTATTTATTCTCAGCAATACAGGGATCTAAGACAATCTCAGAGACTAATGATGAAAAATGCCATTTGTCCTTCAAGAAAGAAGCGGAGTCTGAAGGCAGACTGAAATGTACTATATTTCATTTTCTTTGTTCTTTTTTCCATTTGAGAACTCTTCCACAAAATTATTAACATGGGAAAATGTTTTACATGATTACACATGTAAAAATCTATATCAGATTGCTTGCCCTCTCAGGAAGGGGAGAGGGAAGGAGTACAAATCAGAAAAAGGGAGAAAATTTGGAATTCAAAAAATTTTTTAAGTGAATGTTAAAAAAATTTTTTTACATGTAATAAAGGGGAAAATAAAATATTATTAAAAATAAAATGGAGATAATAATAATAGCACCTACCTCCCAAAGTTGTATATAAGATTCAAATGAGATAATATTTGTAAAGTATTTTGCAAACTTTAATGTGCTCTAGAGGAACTAATTATTATGTAGAGAGAAACCAAGGAATAAAGGAGATAGTAAAAGGAAAGGAGAGACAGCAGCTGATTAAAGGACAAGGGCATCTAGCTGCTGGGGTAGGCAGGGACATGGATAAGGCACCCAAGAGGTATGCTGAGGGATAAATGAAAGACTCCAGTCTCCTCCTTCTTCTCAGGGCTGTGGCCAGGCTCCACTCAGCTTGAGATAGAGATTGATAACAGTGTGTTTGTATGTCTTTAGTGCGGAGAAGGGGGGTTGAGAAGAGACAGGGAAGGGGGAGGAATAGATATCCTTGTGATTATCCGTGTCTGACTCTATTATTAATCCAAGGCCCTAGGCTGAAAAGGCTAACAATTGTCTTCTCTTTTCCTAATAACCATATCTGGCTTTCTTCCAAGGGGAAACTGAGTCACTAGTAGAGAGAAGGGATCCTAAAAGACTCATCAGGGAGTCGAATGTTGGCATTGAGGTTCCAGGACTCCTCCCCTAAATGGACCATGGTGGAGTTGAAAGATGAGGGAGGTCTAAGAGCCTCTTTCCCTTCATTTCGATGTCCTTATTGATTTCCTTCCAAGACCCTAGCCATTCAACCCCATTACCATGTTTGTAGACAGTCAGACACTCCTTTAGCTGGGGTGGGGAACGTGTAGAAAGGATTTCCACTCCTACGTCTTCAGCAGAATTTATATCCTACAAGAAACCAAAGGTCCAATTTGTAACTGAGACATGGTGCCAGCTAGAATGATGGAAATAGGGATGGAAGGATGACAGTTGCCGCTTCCATCCTTGGTGGGAGAGCATGGACCAATGACCTTAAGAATGAGACCGAAGCTGAGATCAGACTTTGAGCCCATAGGGCGATGATGTTAGAAAGTTCCCAGGACTCAAATCCTGGGCTAAGCAGTGATTGGAAGATTTGGAAGGCAGCTCCTAGGTGAGATAATAGATATTCCTGTTTTCAAGACATTTGGAGCATGTTTCCTCTCCTAGTACCTTCAGTGCTGCCCTGAGTTCATGGGCATCATACTGGGCTGTAGACTTCAGCAGTGCCACCACAACCTTTTCCAAGCTTCCAGAAAGAGCTGCCTGCAGGGATTTCAGCAAGTCCTATGATAAATATACAGTAATTAAGTTCCTGAGCAGAGTGGGCAGGAATGATAAAGCTGGCCATCATAAGAGCAAAGGAGCCTAGTTTTGTGGGAACCTGGAGAGGTCTGGTCAATTCCACATTCATTCTGGATCAGTCTTTTTTGGGGTGGGTTTGGGAACAACTTCATATGGACAAGTGGGTGAATTTAAGCTAAGTAAACAGTTCCTCCCAGTATCTCCCAAGGGGCCCTCCTCTCAGTGTTCTCACTTGCTGGGTACGATCCTGGAAGGCTCGGGCAATAAGTTGCCTTTGTTCACCATTCCGGTTAGTCAGCACATCCACTATGGTACCCTGGTCCACACCTGAAGCAGGACAGAGGGCAGAACCCAACCAGGGAGTTTTTGAAGGTTGAACTACCCACTATAATATAGCAAAGACAACACATACCAGGGCTGGAATCACTTTGGGAAGGACAGGTGCCAGGGAAGTACTAGTTTGGGGTGATTTCTGTTACTTGTCTCTAAAGGGTTATGCAAATGATATGATAAACAATATGTAAGCATATCTCCATTCCTTTTAGGTCTCCAACTCACTTTGTATAATAGGGGAATTCTTAAGAAAAAAGAAGGGAGACCCTTGACCCATAGAGGTAAGCTAGATAGAGGGGCAAGGAGGAGGAGAAATCACCTTGGCCTGCAATAGCCTCCAGCAGTCGTTGTACATCCTTGTCCACATTGAAGCTCAAAAAGGGCCTGAGAGTGCCCAGGGTTCCCCAAGCTGCAGTCTATGGAAATAGATTAGTGTTGGTATTTGATTGAGAGAGTCCAAAGAAAGGACTCCCAGCCTAATTTCCATTCTTCAGCCTACCTCTTAGCCTAACCTACTAAGTAATGGTAAAGACCTTTATTTGCCTACCTGCTCCTAGGGTCACCTTAACCCATTTCCCAGAACATCTTCATGGCCCTACCTTGTTGGCCAGGCCCAGGTGACTGAGGATCTCATGGACCAGAGAAGACTCCATCTTCCCATTGCTCACAGACATGATGTGGTTGTCAACTCTGGGAAGAAAAACAGGAGCTCAGGTGAGCTCTCCTGTTTCCCTTGGTCCCCTGTCAGCTTGACCCCCGGGCTTTGGAATCCCCCTCCCTCTTCCTGTACCTTCTCTTCCCACCCAATGTTGTAGGAAAAAACAAAACATCATCAACCTGCTAGGCAGGTTTGGGAGTGAGGGCTAGAGCTGGAGGCCAGGGGAACAGAAGGAAAGAAGCTCCCACTGTTGGGGCTGCAAGAATTAGGGAGGGCAGTTCTAGCCAGGTGATGCTCCTTAGAATGGTAGAGCTGTGGGTGGCCTCCAGGAGAGTTCTTCCTTTAAGGAGGCTTTATCCCTCGCCACCTCGGAGGTCCACTGTTGAGTTTCCAATAGCACTGAATCTTGGGGCAGGGTAGGAAATGAGTCTGTAGGGAAAGATAAGGAGACCCATTCTCCCCCTTTAAGCCGGCGCCCTCGCTTCGGAACAGTCTTCCCTCCTCTCGTTAGTCCCCCGCACCTGCTTTCATCCTCCCATCTATTACTTCACCTGGCTTGCTCAGTCTTCTGCTCATCTCCCCTTAGGCCCTAGGCTGGGATTCGTCTATCCCCGGGCACAATCCGAGTCCAGGTATATGAGTGCCTAGGAACCTGGATCAGCACAGGAAGGCATGTAAACCTGTGTGTCTGTCCTGCCCATCCTGAGAGTGCAGAGACCCCATCCCAAGAGGGTGCCCGGCCGGCGAGCTTACCTGGGACAGATGGAAAGTGGGTACAACTTTATCCAATGCTGAGTGTGGGACCAGCTTCTCCGGGACAGTGGAGGGGGTGTGTGCAGGACCAGACTGAGTTGTGAGTCAGGTGACGTCCCTTCCAGACCAGACCAGCTGGTGTCTCCCGCCCTTGGCCCCTCCCAGCTGTGGGAGAAGATCTGGCTGTACCTGGGCCCAACACCCCCACACTTCCCTGCCTGGTCTTTCTTTTGGCTCCAGTAGAACCTCATTCTTCACGCAGCCTCCCTCTGGGCAGTTCAGCAGCAGACACTGGGGGCTTTGTGTACTGCTCTTTTCCCTAAGGGGGCCAGGTGGTAGGGGGCACTGAAGCCAGGCTCTAACTCGGGCTCCCAGGAGGGAGGGGAGAGGGGGCAAGTCAGACAGGCTCTAGGACTGATCTCAGCTTAGATAGACTTGGGGAGAACTTGTTGGGGCACATGCCAAGAGGACACCCCAGTGCCGGCTTCCAGAGGGGTCCCAGCCCAAACCTCTTTAGACCACTCCCTGTAGAGACAAACTTGGTGACCTTACTCATAGCAGCTGCAGGGAGGGGGTATTACAGGCAGGGAAGAGAGAACCCACTTTATCTCTTGGGAAGTCTGAGTAAAGAGGAATTTAGGTGGGCATACTATGGTGTGGGGTGGGGTGGAGTGAGGCTCTATAAAAAGAGCCACTGCTCTAGCTCTGAGCTTAAATCCGTGATCCCCAAGAGGCCATGATGCAGGGGGAGGGGATCCTGGGAGGCTCTGAGATCACTCAGCCTTATCCTGTGGAGGTTGACCTGCTGTCCCTTCTCTTTATTGGCTCACCAGCTAGCCTCCTGGTAGGTGATGCAATCCCAGGAGCTGGGCCCTGCCTCCCTTTGGGGCCATTGCTATATACAGCAGCAGGTGAACAGCAGGTGAACAGTACTGCGGAAGAGCAAGGGACCCTGGGGAGCTCAACAAATCTTATAATGTACCCTCTGAGGACTGAGGACAGCCCTTTTCCCCTGCCAGGGAAATTTAGACTATCCCTCCTCCTCCTTTTTCTTCTCTGTCTCTCTCCCTCCTTTCCTCCCCACTGCTCACTCTTCTGGTTAGGCAAAGAGCTCTTCTGCTAAAAAAACTGTCCCTCTTTTTCTGGTTTTTATTTTATGAAGCTTCTTTCACAACATAATCAAAACAGAAATATGTTTTTCATGATCACACATGTATAACTTAGGTCAATTTGATTACCATCTCAGGGAAGGTGGGGGGGGGAAGACAGGGAGAGAGAGAATTTGGATCTCAAAGTTTTAGAAAACCTACATTAAAATTTGTTAGAGCATGTAATTAGGGAAAAAAGTAAATATTAGGGGGGGAAATCCCAAACAACTGTCACCCCTTCAGCTCCTCTAGATCTCTTAATGATTAAGTTACTTCTACAAAGTAGATGATATCAATTCTCATGGGGTCAGAACACTGGAGCTTTCAGTGGTAGGTACCTCTGATCTCTCTTCTTCCAGTGCAAAAAAATGCAGATAACGCCCACATGCCTGGGACAAATGCCCAATTGCTCCTCTGGGTTATAGTCCAATTGAAGTCGGCTCCCTAGTCTCTCAGCTATAACCTCCAAGAGTCCACAAGAGGGCACCAATGTCAAGAGATCTTCAGCAAGTCCAGAGGAAAAGGGTCTTGCCCCCTGGCGGCCATTTTTGATCTGTAGTCTCCCTTTTCTCTCATCTTTCCAAGTCTCAGAGGGGAAAACAAATGAGCCCCCTGGAGACAGAGAGTAGTGGGTTAAACTGGCCCAAAGCCTCAAATATATCTGATGGAAGAGCGAAGATGGGAAAGAAACAGGACAAATATTCTGGTAACAAGAGATTGGACCTACTTATCTTTTTTCTCTTTGTCTTCTAGGTTTGCAGTCTTGCTCTATACTTCAAACCAATTCATGACACCATGGTCTTGGCTTTACTACTTGAGTTTCTCGTTAATGCCTAGGGACAATGGAGAGAGACCACAATCCAGTTCATTCAGTCGATCATCAACAAATATTTACTAATTGTCTTATGTGAAAGAGAAATCAAAGCAAAAATGAAATTGTTCTTACTCTCAAGGAGCTTTATCTGATTAGGAAAGACAATCTCTCTCTCTCTTTCTCTACTTCCCTCTCTCTTTTTCTCTCTCCTCCTCCCTCCTTCTCCCTCTCTCTACATATATGTATACTACACATATATATAAGTATATAAAATATTTTTAAACATACAAGATAATTTTGGGGGACAGAGGCACTAGCAGTTGGGATTTGCAAAGACCTTAATGCTTTTGAGTAGAGGAAGGCAAATCTAGTCTGACGATTAACCCTCATCCCTTCACATCCTTACTGAAAATATTCCCACTATTTCCTTTCACTTCATCCATTCCCCTAGGTTTCCAGGGAATAATAGACATGGTTGCTGAAGAAGCCTGTGCTTCCCCCCACTCAAATACAGTTCCTTTCTGCCCTTAAGATGATGGGAGTACAAATGAAGATTATGGATGGGATAAGGATTCTTGCTTTCCTTCCTTTCTTTTCCATGGGTCTCCTAAGTAACCTGTTTATATAGTAGAGCAGGACAGTTCTAGCTCAGCTCCATCCAGGCACAGAGCAGTCCCTTTTCTTAAACTCTCTTCTCCCAGATCTCTGTCTCAGGGCTACCTCCATGAGTTTCTCCTCTAAACGATTTTAGTCCTTATTCCCCTCCTGAAGGACCTCTTTCCCACAATTCCTTCTGTGTTGGGGGCTGTGTTTGCCTGATCTGGAAAAAGTTCTAAAGTGTTTATAATTCTCAAAGAGTCCTAGCTGTTTGCCCAGTAGTCTAAGCCCAGGAGCTAAAGACACAGTGGGAGCCTTGGGCATCTCCACCTCTCTGACACTTCAGGCGGCCTCTGAAAAGGAAGTGAGTCACTCCTGTTATAGGGGCACTGTGGGTGTGGCCATACCAACCCAGCAAGTGCCTGGGTGAGGGGATGAATAAGAAGGGCAGTGAAGCTAACAGTCTCAGGTCAGTTGCTGGGAAAGGGCCACGGTGATATTGACAAAGCTAGTGATACCACCCTAATCCTAGGTGGGGGCCAGCCACATGTCTGCTTCCCTCCTTGACAGGCACCAAGGGGATACTATCTATTATCTTTGTTTCTCAGGCCTTGGCTGAACTCTCCTGCAGGGCAGTTCTACTGTTTCAGAACACACACACATACACACCCCTCCCCCTAAAAAAGAATTATTGGTATCTTGTTCTCTTGGAATGGAGGCAGAAAGGATCAGGATAGGGACCTAATAGAGACTTGGAAGTAGCAGGTACCACAGGAAACAGAGGGGCCAGTGTCTGTATGTCTCCTCCCTCAAATACAATAGCCAAGTTCTGAGGGTGGGCTGGAAGGAAGGGTAGGAGGATGGTAGTTGTGGGAATGGAAAACTGGAAGGGTAAGGAATGGGTATTCAGGGAGACAGCCAGAGGGATGAGAATTAATGTAGGTAAAAGAGGAACCCTTCAAAAGGGCTTGGAAGGAGCAAATTAAGGTCAGCCCTGAGTAGTGGTGAAGGGGTGAGGCTAGGATAGGGAAAGAGATCTGGGAGAGCAGGGTATGAGAAAGGAGACTTTTGGGCACCTGGGACTAGGGAGTTGGGGGACACCAAAAGGAGACAAATATCAGTAGATGAGGACTTCTGAGGACTATGGCTAAATAGAAACTGGGGCATAGGAAGCTATTGTGGGCTTGAGAAAGAACAGGGATTCTGGAGGAGTGAGAAAACGCTAGGAAAGAGATGGGGAATCGATGAAATATGGAGAGCAAGCAGGCTAAAAGAATGATATGTAGAGAGAAATCAAGAGCTAGAAGTCTGAGAGAGAGCAGAATTAATAAGTTCTAATGAACTAATAATGGTCTTTGTTTCAGAACAAAAAATTAGGGCATGTGTTTTGAAAACTGATATCCCTTTTGCAAAAACTTATTGAAATGTTCTCATCTATGGGGGTCTTGGGTTCAAATCTACCTTCAGATACTTCCTAGCTGTGTGACCCCAGGCAAATCACTCAACTCCCACTGCCTAATCCTTACTGCTCTTCTGCCTTAGATCCAATATACACAATGTTGATTCTAAGATGGAAAGTAAGAGGTTTTTTTTTTTTAAATATTATCTTCTTAAACTCTTTCTTTGGACTGTTTCAGAATAACTAGGATGTATGGGCACAATAGAGAAGGGGAAACTGGGAGAATTAAAATTGGAAAGGGTTCTAGGAAATATTATAGTGTTAGAAGGCACTAGGTTACTGGTCTTGGCCAGGGAAGCTGATGAACAAGATCTACTAAGAAGGAGGTGGGAAATAGTTGGTAGGGCTGGAGAAGCAGAGAGAAGAACTTCTGGGAGCCTGGGTTTGGAATGGAATCTCTAAAGGGGGGGATTATGAAGTTTCAAACTTGGGCTAAAGCACATCTGCAGAAAGATAACAAATTAACTGATGGGAAACGTGTTAGCCTCCTGCTCCTTTCCCTCTACCCAATAAGTCTTAGACCATTAGTCACATTCTCTACAAGGAAAGGATGTCAGGAAAAAGGTGGTGATGACTGACGTCAGATGAGGTGGTGATGGATGATGTGAAAGCCGTGGTCTTTAGGGAGGAAATCAACCATGCTCATTTGTATCTTTCTTAGTGTGTCTGGGGGTTCACTGAGTTCCAGGCACTCCAGCATCAAAGGGTGGAGAAGCGCCTCCAACACCTAACCTTTGACATTAGGTTCTCCTGAGAAGATAAACGATAAGGAATGTGGTGAAATCGCCAGTTTGGAGGATTAGAGACGCAGGCAATTGAGCTGAAATTTTCTTGCATCTATAAATAAGGCTAGGGTGCAGAGAGTCTGGTAGAGGTGAATGGGACCGGGTACCGTCATCACATCCCATTTTTATTATTCACTCTTACTTTCTCATTTGAATAGTATTCGAAGCTTTCTTGGGTCCCAGACCCTAGCTGAGTCCGGCCAAGGTCAGGCCCACCAGCCCTTTGCTAGACCACCTTTTGCCAGCTCAAATATTTGAGTGATCTTTAGGGTCATTAAAGTCTTCCGACCTTCCGCAACTTCCCACTCTTTGCCTAGGGAGGCACTCGCCACCATCTGATGCGCTCAGAATTCAAGTGACAAAGTACACATTTTCCCCAAGTCCAAGAACCTATTTCTGCCTGCCAGACTCGGTTAGGAATTGGGGGAGGGGGGAAAAGGCAGCACTAGGGACGAATCTGTTTTCTGACCACCCAGAAAGTCCCCAAACCCAGGCTGCAAAGCTAAGGTGGGGGTGGGTGGGAGTGCGATCTGTGGCTCGGCCATTGATTGCTAAGGTTTGTAGCAGACCCCCGTCCCTGCCCCCGCCCCTGCCCGGGCCGGCCCAGCCCAATCTTCCCCACCTACTTCCCCGGCGCCCCGTAGGCTCCCGCCACGGCTCGAGCAGAAGCTTTCTGCTCTTTCTCGGCTAAGGCTGGGATTCGTACTCCACCGGTGGCGGGAGGAGGGAGCAAGCGGACAGGCGGGAGGGCGGAAGGGGGAGGAGAGGAAAGCAGCCGAGCCCATTGGAGTCAGGAGGTGGGAGAAGGAGGGAGGACTGGGGAGTGAGAGCAGAGGACCGCCCGGCCACCGCGACCCCTGCCAAGTAAGTCTCCGCTGTCCTCCAGCACCTGGGGGTCCGGAGAGGGGGAGGCGGAGGGCGCCGAGAGGAGAGCACGGCAAGGGGACCGGGGCGAGGTTGGTCCAGGCGGAGGGGCGCCCTGGCCCGTCCCTGGCCGCAGCCTCCATTCTTGGGGTTACCCACTGGCGGCTAGCCCAGTCCCCAGGGCTGGGGAGCAGGCGAGGCGCCCGAGCTCCCCGGCTTGGAGGGGCCAGGGCCGGCCGCTGCTTCTCAGGCCTCCGACTGCTCTACTCATGGCGGCCGGAGCCTGGGGGGCAGGGAAGGGACGTCCAGGGGAGGGACGAGGCCTGAGCCGGGCTGGGTTGGGGCCCCCAGCCCTTGGCCTCAGCAAGGCGGGGATGGCGAACGTGCCCATTCGCCCGGCACCTCTGGGCTCAGTCTTCTCGTTCCCTTCCGCTCCAGGCCTGGAGATTTCAACCCCTGGGCAACAGGTCCCGAGGGGGAAGCCTCGCCCAGGACTACAAAAGGGTGCGGGCCTGGCCCTCGGGCTTAGAGGTGAGGCAAAAAGAAAGAAAAAGAATTCAGAGACTGTTTACTGTAGCCCGGGAGCCGACCGTGCCCTTCTCCGGGAGCAGAGTGGAGTTGGGCTTCCTTTCACCTCATTATCCTGCAGAGAAGGAAAAAGATTGCCTGTTGTGACCACCTTGGAGAGGCTAGCAGCCCTCATCTGCTTAACGGGAAACGGGAAGGAGTAGTTAAAGAGACCTTGCTCTGGCTCCTCTGGGCCTGCCACTCCTGCACCGTTATGGGGTGTATATGTATGCAGCCTGGGGCGCGGGTATGCTGGTTGAGCTGGTTTTTGCTGCTGTCGGTTGCTAATTACAGAAGTGGGAAAGGCAAATTGACAAGTGGTTTAATTGCATGTGGCTAAAGTCTTTGGCCCATTTGGGGGGCTTCTTTTACTCCTGGGTTTTATCCCCTTCCTACTACCAATTTAATTCAGCTTAGCTTGAGGCAGTCCTTCAGCCCCAAAGCCATAACTTTGTTCCCTGACCTGGACGCTCTAGACAAAGCCCACGGGCCTCTGAAGTTCTTTGGCGCCAGGCTACCAGTTGAGAAAGGCTTCGACCTGGGGAAGTGTCTCCCATTTTCACTAGGCCAGTTGGGGAACTGTCATTAGGTGTGTGTATTGGCTCATAAGAGTATTTGACTGTTTTTGAGTATAGATACTTGCATCTGGCGTTTTGTGTAACCAATGTCTCTCAGTTGTTTCTCAATCTAATCCTTTTGGACTTTGCCCTGCCTGAGAATGGAGAGTCTAGTTCCAAAGAGAACTCCATTTCTTACCTTCTACTCCTTTCTCCAGGGCAACTTGTTTACTTTCTCCTAGAATTCTGGAAAAGGGCTCCTTTTCTTCCCTCTTTTCTTTGTCTTCTGATTATTCTGTTTTCTTACCTGGATCCTCAGTCTTTCTAACCTGTCAGCTCATCTTTGCCCCTAGGATTTGCAATTTTATCTGCCTTACTCAGCCTGGGCCTGTTGTGTTTGGGTGCTGGGCTCCTACGTAAGGAGACCCAGCTGGGCTTCATGTCAGATGACCTTAAGGGCCTCTTTTTTTCCTTTTCATCTCTATGTCCCAACACTCTGACCTAATTTGGGGGGGGAGGGGGAAGAGTGTCTACAAAGTAGTCTGGTGCATCAGCTCTCCTGCCCCTATCCTTCCTCTTCCTCCTTTCCCCCCAATAGATTGCCTGGTAACTTAAAAATTAAGTTTACAAGGAAGGATTTCCAAGGCTTTTCTGGTCTCTGATCTTATAGTTGCCCTACAAATATGACAGGAGACAGAAGATATAACTGGCCTCCCCTTTTATCCTGACCCAGAAACTTACATTCCTAACCTCAGTGCTTCATACCTTCCCCGACTCCCCCCCAAAAGTGTTGTGAGGAGGGTTTGGCTTAGAATGAGAAACAAGGTAAGGGATGGGCTGGGCAGCTCACAGCTCAAGTTCCTTGTAACCGAATGCCTAGGAAATCTCTGCTATCCTGGCAGTTCTCCAGCTTTTGCCTCAGAAAGTGGTGTCTCTGTTTCCAGAGGAGGGAGAACTGCTTCTCTTTGTGTCTCTGTGTGTGTAGGTATCTTTGTTTTTAGGGGGCATTCCCTGGGAGTGGAAAGGATTGTGTAAAGGCAAGGCCAGGGTAGGTGTGTAAAAGAGAGTCCAGTAGAGAATCTGAAGAGCAGAGGACTAGACTTGGGATTGGGGGAGTCCATATTGTTCTCCCTCGGAGAGCTTTCTTGCTCTGATCTTTTCTTTTTGCTCTTTCTCACTTGATTCATGGGTATTAAGCAGTCCATTGGAGAAGGGGGCAGAAGCCTAAAAGTTTTACAGGAACCAGAATTTAAGAGCAGAGCTATGAAGATCTGTTCCATTTATTCATCTATTTCCCTGCTGTGCCTCTCCCAGTTCCATCAGGCAAGCTGAGAAGGAAGAAGGGAGCTGCTGCTAATGGAGGGTACAGGAGAGTAGGAAAAGGAGGGTTGAAAGGGTTGTGGTTAGAGAACTTGAAACATTCATTATTCTAATCATTATGCAACATACACTTTACCTTAAGCCTGGGAGAGGGGTGGGAGGAGGGAAGGTCTTAGAGTTGAATTGGATTTACTCTTAGGTTCTTTTCCTTGCTAACTCCAACCCAGGAACAAGATGTAACTGGGCTCCTAGAATCAGAAAGAAGCAAAGGCTAGAAGATTTCCTCCCACAATCTTCAGGATCCTTGCCAGGATCTCTAAGCACATAACACTTATAACAGGGATAGAGCAAGTGAAATTTTCCCCTGCCTATCTTTGTGAAGGGATAACTAGAGCCTAGTCCTGGTACATGTTGGGCTTTATATTCCATCAGTATAAAGCCTATTTGGCAGGCAGATATGTCTCTAACCCCAGTTTGGTTGAGTAGATAAAAGGAAAAGAGGGAATAGTTGAAGGTAGGACTTTTATCCCTCTATGGTGGTATTATTATTAAGTATCTTACCCTGTCTCTTCCTTCTTTTCAGTTATACCCATTAACCTCCCACATGTTTGAGGATAGGATTGAGGGAGAGATTTCACAGTGGATAATTTTATTATTCTCATTTTAAAAAGTTTAATTTCTCTTGCAATTCAAATGAAAAAGTCCTAGTATAGATGGAGAAATAAATTGAAGGAGAAGGAAGGTCCTTAAGCTTCTTTAGTTTCAGTGACTGACCTCTGATTCTTTCTGAGGGCAATGACCAAGGAGGGGAAGTGGAGACACAAGAGGGTAAAGTCCTTAAGTTGGGAGTATTTGTCCATGACTGGGCATTTTGCAAGTTTTAGGAAGGGGGTAGGGGAAAGAGGAAGAGGAGGAAGAGAGGATAGGCAGAGATAGATTTTGATCTAAGGATAGTCTATGCTCTTCTGCCATCCCACCATTTGGTTTATAAATTAAAGAACAAACTCCTTATATTCATCATTGTGGAGGAAGAAATCACATTTCTCCTACCAAAACATACTGGGAGCTCTGGGGATAAAATTCTTTCTTAGTGACCCCTCTTGAACATGGAATGGAGATAGGGCTAGAGAACCTGGAAAACAGTGACCTGATCAATCTCTATACCATCATTACTATAGTAACTTGATAGAGCCATCTTGTTTATTCCCTTTCCTAATTCTTGGGTCCTATGCTTTGTGAGAATGCTGATCTTTACTCTAAAAACCCCTCTTTTTCACCTAATCTCTTCCTCCACAATGAAGAACATTTGCTTCTCTGCCTCCAGATCACCCTGTCCTCCTTTTCTCCATGTTGTCATTAAAGCCTCATTTTCCCTTTCATCCTCCTAGGAGGTAGTGGTAGTAAGAGTACTAGTACTAGTTACTAGTATCACTATGGCAGACTTTTCCTAGGATTTAGAGAGCTGTGGTAGTAGGTACTTAAACACATGTGCGCACGCGCCGGGTATTCTTTCTGGACAAGTCCCAACATAATATAGTTCATAATCCCCCTAGACATTGGGACCTGCCATTCCTCTCCTTGGCGCTTCCCTTCCCCCCCCAAAAAAATTGGAGCCCTGAGTAACTGAGTCAGTCTGTTAGATTGCTAGTTGGTGAAGATCTCCCTGGTCTGGGATCATGTAGTCCAATGACTATAAGTACAGGGTTTGGCCTGTGGCCAAGAGTCTGATGGAACAGTTCTGTACTACAAAGTTTCTTTACCCATTGTCCCCTCTTCTGTTTATCAGTCACTCCTCTCTCTACTCCTTTTTTCTAGGTATTTGTTGCCCATTCCATCAGTGGACTGTGGGGAAGAGGAGAAAATTTCCCTAGTTTTGGAAGCCTTTTTTGCTTATTCTCAGAGACAAGTCAGTTTAGAGGTGGACAAGATGTAAAGTGGGGCATAGGTAGGGTTCTTCTGTCTTTAGTCATTTTAGTAGCTGGTAGAATCTTAATCATCAGCCAGTAAGTTGAAACAAACCTGAGCTTGGGTCCCTCCATTCTGGGGTCCAAAAGGGAAGTCTAGACCCTAAAGCTCATATTTACAGAGGTCTAGAAAAGTAACACTATTGAGCTTTTCTTTTCCTTTTTTCCCCCAAATTTTTACCTTCTGTCTTAGAATCAATACTAAGTATCAGTTCTAAGGCAGAAAAGAATGGTAAAGACTAGGCATTTGGAGTTAACTGACTTGCCCAAGGTCACACAGCTCAGAAGGGTCTGAGGCCAGATTTGAACCCTATGACATCCAGGTCTGGCTCTCAATCCACCAAGTCGCCTAGCTGCCCCCTCCCCCTCCCCCCATTGAAGTTTTTCAACCAAACTATGAGGGAATGAGGAGTGATCTCTACTCTTCTGACCCAAACATTCATTTAGTAAACCTTGTCATGGTTCCCTTAGAATGCTACAATCACTAACATTTCTGCCCCATCCTGATGGCTCCTTTTCCTGATGCCTTCTTTCTTTCCCTCTTGGGTTCCCCAGGATGCTGAAGACACTATATGATTACTTCTGGTGGGAGCGATTGTGGCTACCTGTGAACTTGACCTGGGCTGATCTGGAGGACCGTGATGGGCGTGTCTATGCCAAAGCTTCTGATCTTTACATCACCTTGCCCCTTGCCCTGCTTTTCCTCATTATCAGACACTACTTTGAGATGTGAGCATATTGACCTTCCTACTTGCTCTCTTTGCCTCTCAACCTAATGATCACTGGCTGTTTTTATTGGTGGCTGGGCCCTAGTGTCCTTACTCCGTTTCTTGCCTCCTGTGTCCCCAGGGTGCCCTCCCCATGAAGGCAGCATTGTCTGCCTAAGGGTTTAACTCCCCCAGGCTATTCTTTCAAAGGCCATTTGTTTTCTCCCCTCCCCCCAAGCCACTGGTGGACACAAGATGCTTTGTCCAGAGTTGTAGGAAACAAAGGAGGCCAGAGGGGGTGCCAGGGAACAACCTCTGTCCAACTCTGAGTTTGGGAAACTGAGGCCCAAGGGAACGTTCCAAGCTTCCAGTCCATCCCCATCCCACCCCCAACATCAGATATCATAGGGGGTCTTGAAAGGGATAGACCCTCTCTTTAACCAGATGCCTTTCCCAGTTATGTGGCAACACCGCTGGCTGCCCTCCTAAATGTGAAGGAGAAGACTCGGCTTCGTGCATCCCCCAACCCAACTCTGGAGAACTTCTACTGTACTAATGGCAAACAGCCCAAACAGGTATAAAGAATGAGAGACTTGCAAGACCCCTGAGCCTCCTTGCCCTGCAAATGCAAGATCTTAGCAGGGGAGGGAGGGAAAGGATGCATCTGAGGTGATCACTGGAGAGAAAAAATTGGTGAGGCAGCTGGAAAATGGGGGATCCTGACTTTTGTAATCCCAAGGACCTTGGTTTACTTCCTAGCTCTATCCTTTGCTTCTTGGGTGACTTTTGGTCAAGCATTTAGCCCCCTTTGACTGGCTTCATTTAAAACGAGATTAGACTGTGATAGGACCTCTTCCATCCTTTCCAGCTCTGAAATAATGATCCTTGGGCATATCAATATTAGCGAATAAAGGGACCAATTTTGGAGACAAGGTCTTGGCTGGAGTCTGGTGCCTCAGCCACTAAAGGGAAAATAAGGCAAAGAAGCATTGGAGAGGGGAGGGATTTCAAGTGTCAATGCTAGAGATTATTGAAGGTACTGAGGGTGGGGTCAGTGTTCAGTGAGTAGTCACTGCTAAGTTTTCTGTCTTTCCCCAACCCTGCTAGGCAGAGGTGGAACTCTTGTCCCGGCAGAGTGGACTCTCAAGCCGTCAGGTAGAGCGATGGTTCCGTAGACGACGAAATCAGGACCGGCCAAGCCTACTCAAGAAATTCCGGGAGGCCAGGTGGCAACACAGCCAAGAGGGTGTAGAAGGAGTTGAAGGGGATAGGGAGTGGCTGGGTGTGGAAAATAACAAATTGCAGATATTGTGATGTTCTCTATATTTTGATATGGAGGTAAAGGGCTATGAGGATAGGTGGGTAGTCTGAGTCTATGTTTCCTATTCCCATCCCACTGAGTCACCTTTGCTTCTTTTTCCAGCTGGAGATTCACCTTTTATCTTATTGCTTTCCTTGCTGGCATGGCAGTCATTGTGGATGTGAGTGAGGGTAGGAGGGAGGAGTTGGAAGTTTGGCAGAGTAGGAACGTAATCATAAGATTTGGTCCTCTCCTCAACATTTCAACTTCTCTGATTTGCCACTATCTTTTCTCAGAAACCTTGGTTCTATGACATGAAGGAAGTATGGAAAGGTTATCCCATTCAGGTATGAAAAGTAGGGGCCACAAATCCTACTCTAGGCATAGAGGCAAAGAGAATTTTGTGGTGGGGTAGGATTGGGACAGACACTTGAGATGAAGGGAATGTGTAACACTGGAAAGGAACTAAGAGAATTTGGAGACCTGGGAAGGATCCTTGGATAAATTGTATTACTGTAAAACCAGTTAGTATGGTGTGGGTACAGTGGGGCTTTGGGACATCCTCCATGCTACAGTATTCCTTGATTTTCTTCTCACTTAGACAACCATCCCTTCCCAATATTGGTATTATATGATCGAGCTCTCCTTCTATTGGTCCCTTCTCTTCAGTATTGCTTCTGATGTTAAACGAAAGGTGAGTCAAATGACTGGTAAAGGGGCAGTTTTGGGAATTCTTAGGTACTGGTTTCCCCCTCCCCCCCATTTACTTCTAGAAGCTCTTAATTTGACCATTTGAACTAAGTCTAAAAAGAAATAAGGACGTGAAATCATCTCAGATTCTTTTATTTTAGCACAAGCGTTATTAATCTTTAGTGTGGTGGACCCCTTTGGCAGTTGGTGAAACCTATGAACCCTTTCTCAGAGGTTGTTTTGTTTTGTTACTGTATATTGGTTCTAAGGCAGAAGAATCGTAAGGACTAGGCAATGGGGATTAAGTGACTTGCCTAGGGTCGAATAGCTAGGAAGTGTCTGAGGTGAGATTTGAACCCAGGGCCTCCCATCTTTAGGCCTGGCTTTTAATCCACTGAGCTACCTAGTTGCTCCCACTCAGAGGGTTTTTAAATGAATAAAATGAGACTCAATTACAAAAGAAACCAATTATTTTGAGATAAAGATCCAGTTTTTTCCCACCCACCCAAGGTACCTCAAAATCTATAAACACCCCACCCCTTTGGGATTCATGGACCTCAGTTTAAGAACCCCTATTTTAGAGGGTGGATAAGGACCTTGTCCTGAGGGGTGGGTTGAAAGATATTTAGAAATAGGAAAACAGTGGGAACAGTGGGGATTGGGGGAAAAAAGGAAAGTCCTCATTCTGTGAGCTCTAATCTCTGTCTAGGATTTCAAAGAGCAGGTGATCCACCATGTAGCCACCATCATCCTCATCAGCTTCTCCTGGTTTGTCAACTATATCCGGGCAGGGACACTCATCATGGCTCTCCATGACTCTTCTGACTATCTGCTAGAGGTCAGGATTCCCCTGAACTCCCTTAACCCAAGAGCCCAGGCCAAATAATTTTTCCCTGCATCCTAAACCTTTTCCTCTACCCTTTTTGCCTCCTTTGGGGGTAGTGGGTTGGGGTAGGGGTCAATGCCAATGTCCCGGTTATATACATATATATATTATACCCCCTCACACACATATATGTATTATATGTGTATGTTGGTGGGGGAGATGGAGTCCTTGATGATGGCTACAGGGGGCTGGGGGTGTCTGTGCAGTCAGCCAAGATGTTTAACTACGCTGGATGGAAAAACACATGCAACAATATCTTCATTGTCTTCGCCATTGTCTTCATCATCACTCGACTCGTCATCTTACCCTTCTGGTGAGTGGGAGGTCAGGGGTGCTGCCTACTTAGGAGATAGGTTTCTCCCTGCTTTTCTTCCACTGTCAGGCCCCCATCTGTTTCTTGTCCTGTTTGTTGCCCTTGTCCCTAGACCATGTGATCTCCTCTTCCCCAGCCTTCCCAGTGTTTGTTTCTCTGCCCCTCAGGATCCTGCACTGCACAGTGGTGTACCCACTGGAGCTGTATCCTGCCTTTTTTGGTTATTACTTCTTCAACTCCATGATGGGGGTGCTGCAAGTCCTGCACATCTTCTGGGCCTACCTCATCCTTCGAATGGCCCACAAATTTCTAACTGGAAAGGTGAGGACCTACTCCATTTTGTGTCTCCTAGCACCCATACTGCCCCTAATGAATTTTATTCCCGGGCTACAAATCATATCAAAAGGAATGAAGAGCTTAGTTCTCCTTCATATTAAGTATGCTCCCTGACTTAAAAACTAGGACCTTCAAGGAAGGGGAGGAAGAAGTTTCTAGGGAGCCCCTAATCTTTGGCTTTCTTTCCTTTCTTAGCTGGTGGAAGATGAGCGCAGTGATCGGGAAGAGACGGAGAGTTCTGAGGGAGAAGAAAATGTCACTGGTGGAGGAATGAAGAACCATCATCTAGCCAATGGCCACCCCATCCTTAACAATAACCACAGAAAAAATGACTGAGCCTGGGGTCCCCTACAACCCCCCAGCCTGATTTCATAAAGCCAAGAAACCACCCCTTCCCACAAGGGGAAGATAGTCCTTGGGGGGTAGGGGTCAGAGGTCACCAAAATCTGGGGATAGGAGTGAAAGGGTAAATTTTCTCCCTTTCCTTTTCCTCCAGTTGCCCTTTTTCCTGGTTGCCCAGTTGCCTTGTAAACCAAACTTCTGTCCGTCTTGTGTGAGGGGTGTTGTCCATAGCCTCTGTTACAAGGGGAGGTTTCCTCCCCCTCCCTAAACTGCCGGTTCTGTCATCCATTTGGGGGGTAACCCCTTCCCCTCCCCCACCCAAAGCCTGGGTTCAGAATGAGGGGAACAACATTCCTTACCATAGTTTCAGATGCAGGGCTCCAGAGACAGTGTGCCTTACATTCCCTTTTTGGGTCTCATTCTGCCAAAGCTAGACCATCCTCCTAATTATTCCTGGCTCCCTGCTAAACTGGGGACCAAAGCCCAGTTGCTTAATCCTTTCCTCTAACCAGAGACATTTAGAATTCGGGTGTATGAGCTGGGGGGCCTCAGCACCAGGATATCATTTCCTTTTCTGCTGCCCCTGGCCAGGACTCGCTGTCTTCTTTTTTTACTCTCTTCCTCCTCCTGTCAGGCTAGCTTGACTGAAGTGGGGCAGCAACTAGTTTTACTTATTTATTGTACTTTGGAGTTTTTCAGTTTGAAAGCCTGAACTACAGACAGACACGGGAGAGGAGGGTGACAAGACACTGCAGTAGAGAGGACCATTTCAAACCCACAGACCAAATGTTGTACTGTTTGTGTGTGTGTGTTTTTTTAATTAAAATATATTAAAGATTAAATAAAACATGGCAACAGACATGTGAGAACATGGGGATTTGGTGGGGAACAAGAAAACAGTATCTTTTCCATCTTCACAGCTAACCGTAAAATTCCACACACCATCCTTGACCCCCTTAAAATTGATGTGGCACATGGGCAGGGGAAGGGACTAACCGATGGTACAGGATGCTTAGAACAGTGTGTGTGGGCAAGAGGAACAAAGATCACAGGATCAGACTCCCTTGTCTGGAGAAGGGAGTTGGGAAAGAAAACTCAAACCAGAGAAATACAGATATACCTCCTTGTTAAAAAGATTTTCAAGGAAGAATACAAAGTTGGTGTTGGGAGCAGGAGGGGGGAATGACCTTCATCTGGGGGACAGATCGGGTCCACCACACTCATGAATGCTGGAAGGAGGGGAAGGTGGAACGAGAATGGAAGGGCCTTGTCCATAGGCTGGGATCTCCTCAAACTGACATGCTGGGAGGGTAAACAGTGGAAGGGGGTGGGGGGACAAGGGCCCTGCCTGATAGCACCACACTGGAAGGGACCCTCACAATGCAGGGTTCCCATTTTGATCTACTAGAGGAAGGGGGATAGGGCTTCAGTCCTTTGGAGAAGGAGACCTAGTTTGAGATGACTCAGAAGGTTCTGAATGTGGCAAGGAGGCCTAAAGAAGCCGTCCTCGGCACTCTATGGCCCCACAGCAGCAAAGCAGCTCCTTCCCCTCCACGCTGCCCACCTCGTAGTTATAGTCCCAGGTCAGCTCTGTCCCAGCCCGTATCCTCCTGGAAAAGAGAATGGGAAACAAGAGAATGGACACAGCAGGGAGCTCAAGAGTCCCAAGTCCCTTTTAGTTCAGATGTAAAAAGACAAGGGGCAAAAACGTTGGGGACTTTCCACCTTGGGACTCCCCCCCCCCCCCCCCGCCCCCCCCAGACCCCTTCTTCTATTCTGATTCTTACTTGCTGGCGAAGAAAGCCACCCAGGGGAAACGAAGGTCATGGGTGTCGACGAACACGTTCTGGACAAACAGGTTAGGACTGCAGCTGTGCTGTGGGTATGGAAACGGGATGAAGTCAGGATCAAGGAGAGGATGGTTATGCTTTGGGTGGGGACACTGAATAAGGTTGGGCTTAAGGACAGGGACCAATGTAGGGGAACGCTAAGAGACAAGGGGGGGCCACAAACATGCCCATTTTGGGGTCCCCAGGAAGTGTTGTCTCAAGGGAACCTTTGAAACAGTGGGAAGAGGAAGCTCACATTGAGATAGCGGCCCAGGTTGCCTTCTAGCTTGGCATCAATAATGTAACAAGACTCCTCGCCATCATAGAACTGGCGCGTATTCTTACGGACGGGCACGCTCTCGCCCTTGTCTGCGGATGCCATGTTGGTTGACTTGATGGCAATGCCATGTGTTGATTTTAAAGCAAAGCCACGTGTGGACTTCACTGCCACCTGACGTTTGACTGGGCCTGTGGAGAAATGAGAAGAAGGCTGGGAGAAAGTCCAGGGCCGAGAACCAGGTAAGGGCTGCAGCCAAATCCCACCTCTGACACTAGCTATGTGACCTCCTCAGGTGGGCACTGACTTCACAGGTTTGGGATGGAGATCAAATGAGAGAATAACTTTAAAGCACCGGTGCAAATTAAAATAGTATTAAGAGGTCACTTATTTGCTCCTCCTGGCAGGCATTGCACCAAAGATTGGCATAGTCTGGGATGCTTAGCAAAACCTTAAATGGTTTTTTTTTTTTCCAGGTAAATTTACACCAACCTGACAGAATAGCTGCTGGAAGAGAATTAGCAAACTAAGGAAAGGAAGAGGATATAAAAAGTAAAATCACATTAACTGCTGGAAGGGAGATGGTGGGACTGGGTACTATGTTCTGGGCTTTTTTCTACAGCTTTTAAACTCCCTTAAATGCCCTTTAAATTCACCCAAAGTACCAGATAGGTTCTTCTTGTCTTCAAAATCCTCGCCATCAGAGCCAGATGAGATGGTCTGGATGTCATCACTGTCAGCTGCTGTGGCTGGAGTCTGACCAGCCAGGGGCTTTCGGCTTGTCCCACTCTCCCCCTCACTTTCTGTGCTGCTGGACAGTGTCAAAACATCCTGGCAGAAGGATGAGGGATAAGGAACTATGGGTAGTACTTCGTACCAGGCCACAGATGGGGAAATCTGGGTTCCATATCCATAACCAATTTCTGTCTTTCTTCTGCCTCAATTCTCCATTATGAATGAACAGATGGAAAAATGGAGTGTGGGGGCAGGGTAAAGGACAGAAATGCAAAAGGGTGAGACTGAATCAGGAGGAAAGTTAAGACCATGGTGTGGAGTGAGGCAAGAAGCCTCAATGAGCCATGGAAGAAAAAGGAAGAACCCTATTTCTAGCCTCAACTATCAAAATCACAATGACCATGAGACAGTAAAAATGCATTTTCTTGGTCCTGGGGACTAAGACCAGCAGACCCATGGAGAAAAGTGAAGTTAGGCAGGCTTACTTACATCAGGGTTGGGTTGGGCAGGCCCCATGAGCCTCCGGTTCTGATGCATATTGGTCTTACTAGGGGGCCGCTTGATACCTTCAGTCTTCACGGGGGATGGATTGTAGCCAAAAGTCCTGGAACCCTCACTAGGCCTAGTGTGCAAAACAGAAAGGGGGAGTGTGTGGGTCGGATAGCTGTTTCTCATCATCTTCAGACTATGGTGGAAGTTAGATTTGAAAACTGGGTGTTAGTAATGGAAGATACTTACAGCAAAATCTTGTTCTGTTCATCAGACTCCTGAAAAACAATAGCAAAGTTACAGGTTTTTTCTTCTTAAATCCCACAACTCTACTCCCCTGCCCAAGGGTCAGCACTGGGCAGGCCAGGCAGTCTAAAGGCAGAGGGCAGATGCAGTAACCCTGATCTCAGACACAGTCACAGTGGCGTCAAAGGAAGGTGGGCCTTCTGGCAACTCTCCAGGGAACTAAACCTTAGGGACCAAGAGTGGGCTCAATGGGTCCTGAGCTTCAGTTTTCACACAACATGGAGGTTATTGAATAAGAACAAGAGAGTCTACAAAGCCCACTTTTGTTTGTTCTGCCCACTAAAGGATGGTATGGACAGGGGATGGGTGACCCCAAATAACAGATGATACAAAAAAATTCACAAGAGATTCTGGAACTTAGATTATTTCTTGCTAATGTTTTGTTCATAATATTAAAATGAATCACTCCCTGAACATATTTTCAACTGATGGTGGAAGATGACAACCTAGGCCAACTTAGTTGGGTAAAGAGGGAAAGCTGTTGGGATATATTAAACACTTGCTAATAATTATCCAGAAAGTGTATTACCCCAGTGATAATTAAGAAAGCTGATTATAGTAAGGATAAGCACTATGCAAGTTTCAGCTCCTGGAAGCTTTCCTGAATTGCTCACCTCTTTCTTGGATGGCTTGATATCTCCCTCTTCTTTGACCCCTAGTCCTGAGGTGGAGGGTTTCTCTCCATCCCCACGGCCTCCCCCAGCCTTCCCATCTCCACCCTCGCTGGTCCTGAAGGATGATCGGCTATCTGAGTCGGCAAAGCTACCATCACTGATATTGTTGCAGCTTAGCCATGTGGCCACCTTGTTCTTCGGTGTCTCCTCAGAGGAAGGAGGTTTACATCCCCCTACAGAAGTTGATGTTGGGGCAGAAAAATGGGGGGGCCCAGACTCTGTGGGTCGGGAGTCTTTGGAGGCTGTCTCAGACAACCCATTTTCTTTCTGGCCTCTTGTTTGCCGCCGGGTGGCATAGCTACGCCATACTGAACTGGTACTAAAGTCCTCATCTTTGCAAAAGTTATCATCTGAACTGTCATCATTGGATTCTTCAGGGTCCTCAGTGCCACTGTTGCCATCCTCTTGGTCCTTCAAGTCCACACCACTGCTGTCAGAGGAGCAGGGGGCATCACTTTCATAACCTTCTTTAAAGTTCTCCACACTTTCAATATGGTCCAAGTTTGCAAAGTATTCATCCCCCATTTCTAGACCCTCCTTGTCTGCAAAGTCATCAGTTAGAATTTTGCCTGGATGGAAAAAGAGGGGATTAAAGGCACCTGGGAAAGAAGGGGATCTCTTGGCAAGTTTATTCCATTCCTTTCCTTCCCCTTTTCTCATGGCCTCCAATCTCCAAACCCACCAACATAAGACTGTTATCTTCTCTCCTTGATGACAAAACCATTATTTGGCTTCCCACCGAGGTGGATTTAGGGAATTCTCTAAATTTTAATTAATCAGCTCCCATGTCCCTTTTTATTTCTTCATGTCTCTCCCCTATGCCTAGAGAAATCAGGTTTCTCTTATGCTAAGTGAGCTCTCTAGGGGAAACAAAAAATCTTAGCTTCCCTCAAACAAGTCTCTCTACTGTCAGATAGGAAGTTCTATTAGACATCTAAATTCATTTACTTTGACCAAGGTTAGCCTTTTCTGATCTTATGAGGTTCTCTCATCTCTAGTCTGGAAGCCTTTGCAATCTAGCTTACTCAGACAGATCTCAAAAATGTTTTCTGGGGAAGGCCCTTCATTACTCCCCATTCCATGGGTCTAACAACTGAGTAGTCTCTACACGTCTAATTTGTCCTTGTCCTTAAGTGGTTTCTGGCTGGGAATGATGCTGAAGTTTTGTTAGTTGGATGAATGGTCTCTGACACCTCCTCCAATCCCAAGTCTTTCATTCACCCTACCAACCTGCATAGATACAGACAAAGGAGCCTCTGGCAATGTCATCCAAGCAACGGATGCCCCAGCCCTTGTTCTGTGTCTTGAATAGCTGCAGTCGCACCTGCAGCCCATGCTGCACCAAGCGGTTTGTGCACATATTCAGGTTACACTTGCAGCGCTTGTTACATTCATATACCCTGTGGAGAGTTGAGATTAAAATCGATCATAACATGATCTCCATAACAGTAACCACGGCTACAGATCTCCTAAAGGTGCTACCATCTAAATGTGTGGGATGGCTCAAAATTTCAAAAAATATTGTTCAGCTGTTCAACGCTAGCAGATGGACTGGTGAAAAGGATATGGCTAATGTTGCTCTCTAAGGGCAGAGGAATCAGCTCACTAGAGTGTGGCTGCAATTGCTAAGATTTTTAATATCACCGTTTTAATTTCCTTTAAGACCTAGTTGCTAGACCATAGCCATCTAACTTTCTGGTATGAAAGTTCATCAGATAACTGAGAAAGAGAATGACTGCAACTGGTTCATTTTTCTTCCCTTCAGTGTCAACATTAGCCCAAATCTCTTTGCCTATTTTGCATCACAGGTTACATATTTACCCAAGTACTAGGCTTCTGTTTTCTGACACCCTTAAATTCAAGGATGTAAGCCCCATGTTGACTCAACCTTGCTTCCATTGAGAATGGCCTCCCTGCCAATCTATGTTTCTGACTCCCTTTAACCTCTAGTTCTTCTCCCTCCTCTTAGAAGAATTCTCTAATTACTCCTTGATATCTCTTGGTTTCACAACTGCTTGGTGCTTATGAATTTTAGTGGCAATATAGCACCTTGTTCTTTTTTGGATAAGAATTCTCTGCACATTGTTTTTATGTAAATTTGTTTTGCATATACACATTGTAAATATATATATATCGTAAATCCCTTAAGGGCATGGCCCTTGTTTTACATATTTCTTTTGTATCTAGTGCCTAGCATAGGATTCTGCCTATAGTAACTCCAATGAAACTCCACAAAATAGATTTCTAATAATTTCACTTGCCATCTAAGATGAATAACATAAAAACCATATACCTAGGAAAGAGATCATCCTATACCTTAAAGCAAAACTTGTAGTGATCATTCAATAGCATTCTTTTATTTCATTTCAATGATGGCAAAATAATGGAACTCAAGTTGACTTAATGCCTTTTTTTTTTAAAGCAAAATGCAACTGTTTCTGTATTCCTTTTGGTTCCAGAATACTGGAGGTCTTTGCAAACAAAGAAAAACAAAATAGACACAAAAAACTTCCTTCATGTCTGCAGCTCAGTCTCCTCCTACTTACCCTGTGGGAAGGCACTCATCTAGCCTCTTGTGCTGGTAGCCAGAGTTAGGGTTGATTTGGCCTCCTGGGGTGCAGGCTGTTGCTTGGATGGTCAGCTGGTGGCAAGCACATTTAGACCTGGATGAAGCCAATAATAAACAATGGAGAAAGAGAAGGCAGAGAGATTCTTCCACAAAGAAACACTTATATTTAAAGGGAAGGATATACACACATACATAAGAAAAAAAGTCACTTACAGAGAGAAACAACAGAGATGACTTACTAAAGTAATGAGGAAGAAAGAAGCCAACAAAGTCAGAATGATGAGGGAAGAAAGAAGCAAAGTGGGAGAGGGACAGGCAGATATCTGACCAAATTTATTTTTAAAAATACAGGACCTAATATCCTACCATTTCCTACCTCTAATCAGCAGAGACCTTAGGGGAGAGCCATGGTTGAGGAATAATAAAAAGAAAGGGATAAAGAATACAAGGGAGAAGCTGAAGAAGAAAAATAGGAGGCTGAGAAAGGAGAGAAGAGCCAGGAGGGAAATCAAAATAACTAACACTCAACTCACTTGTCCCGACAACCATCTTTGCAGTCACAGCCAACAAGGAAATCCCAGCCAGTGTTGATGAAGACCCCTTTCCCTGGGATCCTCTCTTTGCTATAGGCCACCTGTGGTGGTGGGGTGGTATCGATTTCATTGACACATGACAGAGGAACATCCTCTTGCCCGTGGGTGATGTCTAGGATGTAGTAAAAAGGTTTATAGGGCTGGAACTTCCGATCCACGAGAACATACGGGTCCAAACAGAACATTTCCAAGAAAAGAAAATCACAGCTTGTCTCAAAGAGGTAGCGTTCAATCTCATTCATCGTCCTCAGGCAGAGGCCACATGGTGTCTTATAGATGACGTGAAAGCCCATCTTACGGTTGACCCGGCGTCGGGCCGTCATTCTTCGAAAGTCATAGAGCAGAGGAACCAGCAGGGGGTTCTTGCCCCGGTACTGAGCATTACTCACTGGCCGAACTCGAGTGAGGCAGGTGTGGCTACAGGCATGAGGCAAGTAGAAAAGCTTCTCCATTGGGGCCCGATAGGAGGGCTCGGTGGGAGCCCGCTCCAGCATACCGTGGAAAGCAGGAAATGTCGGGGCAGAGGTTGCAGATCCCGGTGGCAATCTGATGAAAGGCAGTTAGTGGGGAGAGAAGGTAGATTAGACAGGAGCTCAGGAACCCCTCAAAACCGCCATTCCTCTCCTAGCTGCTGAGTGATTTACATCCAGCATTCTAACCTCATGGGACTGCTGCTAAGGAAAGTACCTCGGCAACACACTGATGTGCTATAGGAATGGGAGTTATTATGACTACAAACCAAGTTAGCAATTTTATACCACACTTTAAGGTTTGCACAGCCCTGAACAGATGTAACTTCATGGGATCATCACACCAACCTTGGGTTGCTAGGTGTTGTTATCTCCATTTTATGGATGAGGAAACTGAGGTGGAGAGAGATTAAGTGACTTGCTCAAGGTCACACAGCTGAAAGGGTCTGAAGTGGGATTTGAAGTCTTCCTGACTCTAAATCCAGCTTTTATTTCATGTGTGGCCAACTTTGTACAGCAAGTACCACATGCTTCAGAGTCTAATAAGTGCACTCTATTTTCTACCTCTACTTTATAATACAACTATTCTCACCTTGTCTTCCTCAGAAACTTGAGTTGGACCTCCATTTCTTATTCCATCAAAACGCCTCAAGGAACCCATCTAAATATCCCTATTTCCTAAAATTGCCTGGCTGAACCATGCCATCTCCTCCCCTCAAAGCTTCCCTTCACCAGCCTCAAACACCACCCTCCCAGGACTGTGCCATGGGTCTATTCTCCTTCACCTTGGTCTAGAACTCTCTCCTCCAGGAAGTCTCAGACTAACCTTTCCTGGCCCCAGCCATTTGAATCCCTCAACACTGCTCCTACATTTCCTGGGACACAGTTTGTGACTTAGGCATCCATTTCTTTTCTTTTCCTCCACTTATCTGAACTTCCTGAAGTCAGAAATTGGTTTTTCTCTTTATTTTACACAATAGACCTTCATGGACCATGAGCTGCTGAGCTGTAGACTGTTTAGGGCCCATTAGGCTGCACCTGATTCATCTCACCTGATTGTCTGGGTAACTCCAGACTTCCCGCCAGGGACCACCTCACTAAGCCCAGGGGATGTAGGGGATGAATGACCAGAACCCACAGAACCTAGCCGGAAAGATGTGCTCTTTTTGGCCACTTGCTTCCGTGCCTGGGCGAGTTGACTTTCCAGACTTCTGGAGAGAGAAAAGCAGGTTAAGGAAAGATGGCCATCATGAGAAAGGGGTTGAGAAAGAGCCTTCGGCATCCCCAAAGGGTGGGGTAAGATCAAAAGGGGCCCATGAACATGAAAGAATCATACTTACTCCAACTCAGTCACCTGAGGGGACAGGGTAGGGGCAGGCAAGGAGGTAGTCTGAGGTGGTTCCAGGGGCTTGAACTGGGTTCCAGTACCGGTGAGATCTTGAGTATACTGTACCACAGGGCCTTTGCTCCTCACAGCACCTGGCAGGGGAAGCAATATGGACCAGGGAGTAGCTTACCTTAATGCCGCTTATGTCCTACTCCACCATGTACCCTCATCTCCTTTGGATGAAAGAGAAAAGAGACAGTAGCACCTTCAGCAAATAATTGGATAGAATTACCCTAAATTCTCTATTATCCACACTAATATGAGGAGAATAGTGGCATGGATAATGCAAAAGGCCTTAGTTTGGGGCTTTGGTCCACAATGTGAATTTTGTATCCTCCAGATTTACTTTCCAAATTATGTCTTATTCAGGTAAATATTTATTTATTTTTTTAAAGTATGCAAGATGGTAGAAGTTTTCTGAAAAGCAGGGAGGGAAAGTCAGGGTGCTTGTAGATAATGCAATAAATCAGATTATGCTGACAATGATCATCCATTGTTAATTAACAAAATTCTAAGAGAAAACTCCATTCTATAGCACTTACCCCAACTTGTAAACCTGTCCAGATATTATCACAAATGTATGCTGTTTTCATAAAGGGTACAATGCCACATCACAGAGATGGACCAGCAAAGTGGTCATAATTTAAAAAACAAAACAACTTATAATGAGTCAAGAAAGCAAAATGATAACATTTTAACAGAATCTCTCTCTCTCTCTCTGATTTTCCCTCACCCATAGGCTAGGGGAAGCCCTAGGGCCCTTCTGAAACATACCCATGTTTGGGCGTGTTCGAAGCTGTCCCCCTTGCTTCTTCTCCAGTGTGGAAGCAGTGGATGTCTTCATGCTGAACATGGGCTCCAGTCGAGTTGAGCCTCGATAGATCCATTCACACCGCTTGTCATCCTGATGTCGGGGGAGAAGGGAGAGAGGCCGGAGTCTGTCCTGTCATTTGTGGGGAGCACACCAAAGCTGCTTCCTCTGAGGAAATTTCCTTTGATGATCCCTAAATTCCTCCCCACTGCAAGGACCCTCATTTTCTTTCCTTTTTTTTAAACCCTTATTTTCTGTCTTAGGATCAATACTAAGTATTGGTTCCAAGGCAGAAGAGAAATAAGGGCTAATGGGGGGTTAAGGGATTTGGCCAGGGTCACACATCTAGGAAGTGTCTTAGGTCAAATTTGTACCCAGAATCTTCTATCTCCAAGTTTGGTTCTCTATCCACTGAGCCACCTAACTATTCTCTTTTTCAATCACATTTTGTTCCATGATGGAACAAGAATAAAATTTCATTATATTTTCATATGAGTTAATTTGTATTCTTCTTGTATCCTACTTGGTAATTATTAACATTTTTCTCATGTGTTGTTTGTCCTTCCAAACTAAACTGTAAGTATCCTAGGCCCTAGAACCTAAGATGCTCCTTCTTCTATATCTTTTCACAGTGCTATCTATAGGGCTCTGTAAACCAGAAAGCACTCAATAAATGATATTAAAAACTGATCTACTGGCATATCTTGTTTCTACTTTAGACTGTAAGCACACAAGAGGAGAGAAAACATTTAACCTATACTCCACACAAGCCATAAAGCATCACACATAACTAAGTACTAACTGTCCAGTGAATATACAGCTAATCCTCATTATTCAGATTCTGGATTTGTGAATTTGTCTACTTGCCAAAATTTATCTGAAACCCCAGAATCAACATACATGGCCTTTTCATGATCATTTGGGACAGGCACAGTGGTAAAACTCTAGATTCATGTAATACATGTCCCAGCAGAGGTTGTGTTGGATAAGCTTCATATAAACATGAGTAACAGTGCTGCTGGCCACAACTAAAATGTTAATGAATTGAAAATATAATATGGTGCATACAGAAAAAGGAAGGGGAAATTCACCAAACTATACATGAAGCCCCTTCAGAAAGTGCTAACATAAATGTCGTGAGCAGAGGTGCACAGTAACCTAACCCAAAGAGAGCAATGGCTCTATTCTCTAATTCGGGTGTGCAGCAACTTTAAGGAAAACAACTATACTGAATGATGCGCACAGCACAGTATGCATGGGTCTGAATTCAGGCTCGTATCTATGCCCCTATTATCACATATGTGTTTTCTCCATGAGCTAGAGAGCTATGCAAGGCAGAATCTATGCCTACTTCCTGCACACTGAGAATACTTAATATCAACTTACTCAGATACATTTTGCTATGTAGCATTAGAAATGAAGTCTGACAATAAATGACTAGAAGTGGGAGTGAAGAGACAGGAGACTGTTGGATACAAAGTGACCCGTATTAACTTCTCTCACACAGCTACTCTTTCCCTCACAGCAGCCTCCCACAACCCTAGGAAAAGACCTTACCAGGAAGAGGATCTTGACGAGGCTCCCGTCCACCTCTTCCACCCGTGACTTCCACCAAGTGCCTTCCCATTCAGTCTTTATGAGCTGCCCACTCTTAAGTAGCACCATGGGACGGTTGGGGTAGGCAGTGATATATTCTTCAATGAAATCACGGCATGAGATGTCCTCTATGTCCTCCCACGTCTTCTTCACTGTTCAAAAAAACAAACTCTTGTTAAAGGGTAGGTCAATTAAGGAGAAATGGAAAATTGGAATTCTTTAAACTGGGAGGGAAAAAATATAAAGAAATTACAATTTCAAAAGAAATGACAACTAACCTGAAAACTAAGGACAGAGTATAGAGCACACATAAGCATGTGCAAATCTCATGTGGGCAAAAAATATGCAAATCACATACACATATTTCTCACTCACATCATATACCTAAATATGGACTCTCAGGAAAATTCAAGTAGAAACTTTTGTTAGAGGTTTAAAGAAGCCAGATGGCAAATTTGAGAAAATAACATTAGCCCAAATGGAAGAAAAAAATCAGTACACACTTACATCAATCTTTTAAGGGCCTCTGAATGTGAATGTTTGCTATCAAACATATCTGGAGGTGCATCAAGACAAACTGGTTGTTCTCTGGAAGGTCTTTTCCTCAGGCAGATTCCCAAGCATTTAGGATATTATAAAACAACCACTGAGCATCTTCTTCCTCATGCCCAGGTCCAACACCAGGAAGAATCAGGATCAAAATAACATATTTGTAAGTACCCTCAAAACATGGATCAGTCTAACCAGTGTGGTGTAGTCAGAAATTTCTTGCATTTTGGCTAAGAAGACAGGGCTCTAGAATCTAGCAAATGAAACCACCTTTCACGAAGGGCTTCACCAGGGTTCTGGGACCTCATACGTGTTTCCTGAGATTAGAGTGGGATCACGAGACTACAATAAGCTATAAAGAAAGAGGCAGATCAACTATGTCTCTTAAGAAGCGGTTATATAAGGTGGGAAGGGGAAAAAGAAACTCACGTGGTCTACAAATGGGATAGAGCTCAGACTGTGTGACATAGGATGCGTAGCCATCATCAAAGAAGATGAGGAATCTGAAAATAAAAAGTGACAAGGAAGCAAATCCATCCAGTAAACAGGAGTCCTTTAGCACATATGTTTGGCAGATTTATCCTCTCACTTGCCTTCATGAGTCTATCCCCAAAATGAAGCTTCCTCTAGTCTCTGTGGAACCATGTTGTAGCCCACACCTTTCTTTCCCCTCTTCTCAGGCTTTCCTTCCACCCCAGTGCTAAGAGTTCTTCCTTAAAGTTCCTCTCCATCGCTGCATCTATAATCGAAGGTTATTTGTTCTCTTTGGTTTATCAGATTCCCGTGCTGTATAATTAGTCTCCAGTAAGCCATCTTCTCTAGATTTCTAATTCTTTAAAAATATTTAAAAAAATTTTTTTCAATCAGCAAGCATTTATGTTTTTTCCCTTTGACCTCATCCTCCATTGGAAATAAATAAATAAAATACTTGTGTCACATAAGCATAGTTGTGCAAAACAAAACCCAAAATCCTATATTGGCCACATCCAAAAATGCGTTTCTCATCCTGCATCAACTTTCTGTCATGAGGTAGATAAGGTTCTTCATCACCCTGGGATTATATTCGGTCATTGTACTGAATAGAATGCTTAAGTCTTTCAGAACTGTTTAACAATATGGATATTATTATATAAACTGTTACATAAACTTACAAAGCTTCTTTGAAACTGTCTTTTAAAATTTCTTATAATAGTATTCCATTGCATTTTTAGACTCTAATTTACTCAACCATTTCAATTGATGGACTTTCCCTTAGTTTCCAGTTCTTTGCTACCACAAAAAGAGTTGCTATAACTATTTTTGTAAATAAGAGACTTTTTCCCCTTTTTATCTGAACTCTCTGGAGCAAAGTGGTATCACCAGGTCAAATGTTATACACAGCTTGTTAACTTTTTAGGTATAATTTCAAATTGCTTTCCATAATGGCTGTCCCAATTCCCAGCTTCAACAGTGTACCAGTGTGTTTTTCTGCAGCTCCAATATCTATCATTTTCATTTACTTTTCAAAACCTTTACCTTCTATCTCAGAATCAATACTGTATATTTTTCAAAGGCAGAAGAATACTAAGGGCTACATGTTCTTTTCTTGGTTAACTTTGCCTCTCTGATTAGTGTGACACAGAAACTCAGAATTTTTTTGATTCACATCTTTCTATTAATAATTTGGAGCATTTTTTCATATGGCTTTAGGTGGCTCGGATTTCTTTCATTGAGAACTGTCTATTCATATCCTTGAACCATTAATTGGTGAATGACTTATTCTTTTACATTTGAATCAGTTCCCTGTGTATCTGTATTGGAAAAATTTGCAGCAAATATTTTTCTCAGTTTCTCTTCTAATATGAGCTATAATGGACTTGATTGTGCAAAAATGAACTTTATGTTCATCAAAACCACCATTTATTTTCTGTTATCCTCTCTAGTCTTTGTTTGGTCATTAACTTTTCCTTTATCATTGATGACAGGTAAGTTGTTTATAATGTGACTTTTTATATTAAGGTCATATTTCTATTTGGAGCTTATCTTCCGAAACGGATTCTGAGGAAATGATCTAAATGTAATTTCTGTCACATTACTGTACAGTTTTCCCAATAACTTTTTCATAAGTCTTTAAGGACTAACTTTGGATTTATTGAACATGAGGATAATAAGATTTGTTTACTTTTACATGCTCCTAATCTGTTCTAATGATTGGTTTTTTTAAGCTAGTACAACATTGTTTTGATAATTACTTCTTGGTCACATAGTTTGAGAACTGATACAGCTACTATGAGACCCCCACCTTTCCTTTCCACTTTTTTACATTTCCTTTAAAATTCTTGACCTTTTGTTCCTCCATGTTAACTTCATTTTGTTTTAGTTATATACTATATAGCAGTGATGGCAAACCTATGGCACAGGTGTGAAAGATGGCATGCAGAGCACTCTTTGGGTACTCATCTGCACCCCTCCCCACCAACTTAATTACTAGAAAGGCAGAGACTCAGGTGACATTTTTTCACATCACCCTTTCTGCTCAGTAGCCCAATGGAAGAGCATAGAGAATGAAAGGGGGCAGATCACAGAGCAGAGATGGAGGGGAGCAAAGTGCTTAGGCCTTTCCCCTCTCCCTCTCTACACTCACTGAGGACATTCCTCACTTCACCTGCCCCTCCAAACAGGTCTGGAGAAGGGGGGAGAGGGGGCTGGCACAGCACTCTTGTCTCTAAAAGGTTCTCCATCACTGCTATATAATAATCCTTTGGTAGTTGATTGACATGGTGCTTTATAAACTAATTTAGATAGTTTTGTCATTTTTACTTATTGGCTCAGCCTACCAATGAACAATTAATATTTCTCCACTTATATAGGTTTGCCTTTAGATCCATAAGAAGTGGGGTTTTCCCCCTGGTTTTGTTTTTTAAACCTTTACTCTTCTTAGAATACCGCATATTGGTTCCAAGGAAGAAGAGTTGTAAGGGTGAGGAAATGGGGGTTAAGTAACACCAATAATGAAGGAGAAACAGTTCCTGCTTAAAGTAGGACAACTAGGAAATGTCTGAGGTCAGCTTTGAACCCAGATCTGGGTTCTCCCATCTCTGGGCCTGACTCTCAATCCACTGAGCCACCTAGCTGCCCCCACAAAATGTTTTATATCTGTATTCATGTAATTCTTATATCTATCTTGGTAAATAGATACCCAACATATTTTATATATTCTGTATTCTCTTTTCTCTTTCTGCTGGGTTTTATTGGTATTATACAGAAATGATGATTATTCATATGGATTTATTTTATACCATATAAATTTATTGAAGTTATTATTTTAGTTAATTTTCAGTTGACTCTCTAGGGCTCTTTAGGTACACCATCATTTAAAATGAAAAAAGTGGTCATCTCATTTCTTCTTTATTGATGCTTATTCTCTCAATTTCTTTTTCATGTCAAAGCCATTATTTCTAGTACAAATGTCAAACAGAAGTGGTGACAATGGCCATCCTTGTTTCATCCCTAATCTTACTGGAAAGGTCTCTAGTTTATATCCTTTTCATATAATGCTGGTTCCTGGTTATACCATTTAGCATGTTAAGGAAAAGTTCTTGTTTCTGTGTCTTCTGGAGTATTCAGCAGAATTGGGTGTTGTTTATTAAAAAGTTTTTGGGCCTCTGTTGATTTAACTTGATTTTGGTCGTCCTTGTTATTATTATGGTCAACTGTGCTTGTAGCTTTCCTAATATTAAACCAACTCTGCATTCCTAGTATAAATACAACCAGGTCATGGTATATACCTTTTGTCAGTGTTGTTATAGCCTCTTTGCTAATACTTTAACTTTTTTTCAATGCTAATTACTATTGGTCAAGAAATTCCTATTACTTGTTTTGACTCTTCTTAGTTTAGGTATCAAAATCATATTTATGTCAGAAGAAATTTGGTAAGATCACCACCTCCTATGCTATTTTTGCAAACAGTTTATATAATATTAGGATGAATTGTTCTTTAAATGCTTGATAGAATTCATCCATAAATCCATCTGATCCTGGGGTTGTGTTTTGGTTTTTTTTTGCAAGTTCATTTATAGATTGTGCAATTTCTTTTTCTGAGATTAGGTTAAGTTCTCTATTTCTTTTTTTTTCTTTCTTTCTTTTTTTTTTTAAAATAAAACTCTTACCTTTCGTCTTGAAATCAATACTGTGTATTGGTTCCAAAGCAGAAGAGTGGTAAGGGCTAGGCAGTGGGGGTGAAGTGACTTGCCCAGGGTCACACAGCTGGGAAGTGTCTGAGGCCAGATTTGAACCTAGGACCTCCCGTCTCTCGGTCTGATTTTCAATCCACTGAGCTACCCAGCTGGTCCCTAAATTCTCTATTTCTTGTTCGATTAAACTAAATATTTTATATTTTTTGTAAATATGTATTTAAGTTGTTGGCATGGAGTTGGGCAAAATAATTTCTTTTATCCTTTTATTGTTCATTTTTGATATTGGTAATTTAATTTCCCTCTTTCTTTTTAATTAAATTAACTACTAGTTATTGACTTCACTGGTTTTTATACTGATTTCTTTGGCTTTGAATTTCTGTGGCTTTCCTACATCTTATTTTCTTTTTTTAAAGCTTGAATGACAAAATCAAATAGGAATTAGGGAGAAAAGCAGAATTGTCTCAGCAACTCAATGAAAAATGAACTGGCTTGCCTTCGGGAACAATGTCCAGAGGTGGGAGGATTTAAGATAGGAATCAAAGAGAAAATTGAGAATGTATATAGTTCTGAAAGCTGGAAATTTCTTAGAGGATGCAACAGCTGTTAAGTTTCCCAGCTGCCTCTCTTTCTATAATTCCCTATCTCAGTACCTGAGCTTATTTTTGACATTTGGAGTCTCAGCCACGATGCCAGCATAGAGCCAAACCTGATTCCCATCCTTATACTTGGCTACCACACGGCTGCCCACATACAACTTGTCCGCTGGAGGGTGGTAGTCATAGGCAATATGGTTTCCAGACAATAGGCTCTTCCCTTTGTTGTCAAATTTGACTTTGAACTTCCTCCCAGCCCCTAGGTAAGGAAGAAAAGCATCAATATAATTGTCAATTTACAGAACACAGATATAGAGCTCAAAGGGGTTTTAGAGATCAAAAATACTGAGGCCCAACAAGATTAAATGACTTGGTGAAGGTCCCAACAAGCATTAAGTAGAGAAGGCTACATTTGAACCCAAGTCCTCTGATTCAAAATTCAATCAATATATTTTCCATCATTCATCACGCTTACTAATTCCTCACATTCACAACCCTGTGCTTACTTGTGGACAGAGATACAAAGAAAGAGAAGAAATAATCCCTGAATTCCAGCACTTCTACAGATAATGAAGGAAAAACAGTTCCTGTCTAAAGTTTAAATGGAGGAGAGAGAACACATGTAGGTCACATGCTTAAAAGTACACACTGAAAAGTGAAAAATTATCTGTTTTGACTGGAAACTAAAGATATAAGAAAAACTAAAATCAGAAAAGATGCACGGAGAAAAGTCAGGACTTGCAAAGAGGAGAGAGGTGAAGCCTCCTTAAGTGGAATAAAACCAAAGAAGAATGATCCAAATGAAAGCTTAGGGAAAGCAGAGGGCAGGTTTTGTCAGGAGAAAGGCCACCTAAAGCAGAAAAAAATTGGGAAAGGGAGTTAATTGGTGAGAGTGTCTGGAAGACCATAACTACTTCTTTAGAGCTGAGGTGAAGGGCCATTAGGAGACTTTGTAGACTTCTAAAGAGAAGAACAAATGATACTTAGGTGGCCCCAGTGTTTACTTGCCTAAGTAACTGGATGGATGTGCAGACAACTCTTTATACCACTGACTTGCCCACTGGGCCGTACATACCAACTGTCTGGATGGCAATGAGGGTTCCCTTATGCCATGTCTTGGTCCTTTTCTTGCCCAGGATTCTCATGTTGACTACTAGATCACCATCCTTACTCAGTTCAATAGGTACTTGACCCAAGGCTCCTAGGAAAGAATCATCACAATAATTAACAATAACATTCATATAGCACTTTTTAAGTCTTTTTTTTTTTAACCCTTACCTTCCGTCTTGGAGTCAATACTGTGTATTGGCTCCAAGGCAGAAGAGTGGTAAGGGCTAGGCAATGGGGGTCAAGTGACTTGCCCAGGGTCACACAGCTGGGAAGTGGCTGAAGTCAGATTTGAACCTAGGACCTCCCGTCTCTAGGACTGGTTCTCCACTTTTTAAGTCTTAAAAAAGTTTCAATCTCATTTGAAATGCATAACAACTTGTGAGGTTGGTGCTATTATATCCATAAGAAAGAGGAGAAAACAGGCTCAGAAGTGAAAGAAATTGCCCATAGCTATTAAGTTATGAGATTTCAAACTCTCTTGATTCCATGTATCATGGACACTACCATACCAAAGTGCTAGGGATGTCATCTTTGAGGTGGGATACAAAAAAGGGATAGGGGTAGGAGAACCCAGCCCTTCAGTTTCTTTACTGCTCATACAGGTTGTAGATAAGGGTTCTTTACTGGGGTCCACCAACCACCAAGGGGCTCATGGATAGATTTCAGTAGGTCCAGGGAATGGAAATAGGAAAAAATTTACATCTTTATTTCAATAGAATCAGTTTTCTTTATAATGCTATGCATTCATTTAAAAATATTATTCTGAGGTTCACAGCCTCATCAAACTGACAAAGAAGTCCATGGCACAAAAAGGTTCATGAGCCCCTGTTCCAGAGATAAACCCATTGATATCTCAATTACTAACACTGTTTGGAGGGAACAGAAAGCCCAAATCCCCAAATCATTAAAAATCTTTATCCAAAGGTTCTGCATAACTCCCTGGCTTTTGTTCACCCTATATTGAGAAAGGTTTTCTGGATTTGCCAAATAAACCAAAGGTCAAGGAGTAGAAGATAAACAGAGAACACAGGTATCTAAGTAAGCCACCATATGCTAGATAAAATGGTGCCAAGGCAACTGAGACCCAACAACAAATACTGAAAAGAAGTGAGACCAGATTGTTGAGACAGAGGACCAAGGTAAATGCCAATAAAAACAATACTGTGACTGGTTTTAAATAGACCACAAGCAAGGATTGCCAAGCTTCCAATGTAGTCAAAGCCCTGAAAAGGGATGAAAGCACCAGCTGTAGGATAGTTTTTGCATGGATACCCCCAGTACTCCATGAATCTGACCTTTACTCAGGTCCTGGGAACTAGTCTTCTTGTTGACAGCATCCATGAACTTCTGGACATCCTGAGCTGACTTCCTCAGGGCAGCCATAGCTTCTCGAAGCTGTGGGACAGAGGTAGGGGAAGCAAAAGCTTTGAATTAGAAAGTCTTTTCCCTAGGTACACTTTTCAAAGAAAACAGAATGAGCAATAGGCAGTCAACAGGATGACCAAATTACTGACAGGACATGCTTTTCCTTCCAAACCTGGCTCAAAACTCAGTTCTTCCAGGAAATTTCCCGTTTTACATTCTTTGATTCTCATCACTTCTCTTTTTGTTTTTAACCCTTTAATATTGATAGTATCTGTCTTGGATATCACAGACATATAGTATCTATCTTAGATACCTAGTACTGATTCTAAGCCAGACAGTAAGGTTTAACAAGTAATGAGAATCAAAGAAAGTAAATATAGTACCTGTATCTCTATAATATTGTAAATATAGTCTCTATCTTATATATTACTATGGATCCTAAGAGAGAAGAAAGATAAGGGCTAGGTAATTGGGTTTAAGTGATTTGCCCAGGGTCACACAGTTAAGAAGTATCTGATATCACATTGAACCCAGGTGCTCCTGACTCCAGGTCTGGTCCTCTATTTACTGAGCCACCTAGCTGCCCCATTCTTATTACTTCCTAATTCTGCACTATCTCTGCCTCTTCACTCCCTTGGCTTCCTTCAGAACTCAGCTCAAAGCCCTTAGCAGAAAGCCTTTCTCAGCTCCTTCCTAGAAAGGCTAAAAAGCTAGCCTTTCTAAGAACATCTTCTAGTTACTTGCTCTCTGTCTTATGTGGACACAGTTATTTGTATGTTGTCACATTGGGAGGACCCTGAGGGCAGGACTATGTTTTTGCCTCCCTTTGTAGTACGTACTTCATAAATTCTTGTTGACTATCTTGTACTTCTACATCCAACTTATCTTCAAAACGTTTATTTATAAAGCTTCAGTCATTTCCATGGGCATGAGAGCTGTATCTCCAACTAGAAACAAACCTCCTAGTATCAAGGGTGTCTGTCTTCTCCACAACAGCAAACATGCAAATATTGCTGAATAACCCTATCCTGACAGCTTCTTTCATCCTCTTGTCTCTTAACCTCCCAGGTAACTCACCTTCTGGTCCTTTGGGGTTCTACTGCCTGCATCACCTGTGGGTTTAAGAGAAAAAAACAATCCTATAATTACATTTCTCATAAACACACACACACACACACAACAACAACAACAACAACAACAAAACTAAGCTTCATCACCCATTCACTTCTCAGTTATTGTAATGTGGTTTCCATTCTCACCAATATTTGAGAACCGTTGCTCTTAAAGGTCACCAGAAGCCTTTTTTCTCACTGCATATGCTTCTCTTTTGCCATCTCTGCTATTGCCAAGCATCCCAGCATCCTTAGTATCCTCTTACCTATTGGAGTCTGGGAGGTTCTGACTATTTTTGGAATCTCCTCATATTTGGACCAATCTTTTTCTGGTCCCTCCTCTTTTCAACTTCTTAAAACAGGTGTCTTTCAAAACACTCTTTCTCAGGTCCTCTTCTCTTTTTACAATTTCTTTACTTTCATGATTCCTTCTATCTTTTTCACTCAAAAAGATTCTCAAATTTATACCTCCAGTCCTGACCTCTTCCCCAGACCCTGCTAGACATTACTACCTGAAGGCACTGAAAGTTCCTTAGACTCAGTATGTCAGAAACAGAAAAGCTCTTTCCCCTCAAACCCATCCTGCCTTGTCTACTTCTGACAATGGCACCACCATTCACTCAGTTACCCAGTCTCAAAGACTCTTCCCTTCATACCACTGACTGCCAAGCTGTGCTACCTCTCATAAGCTCTCACATGACTACCTACTGAGCTACTACATAGGGCTCTTAACTAGTCTATTTATGGCCTCTCTTTACTTTGCCTTCCTAATGCACAGATCTGGTACCACTCCTCCAATCAAAATCCTTCAATAATAGTTCTCTTACTTGGTTTAATAGTTCAAAGATCAAGATTTGGTGGATTCTCTTTCTAATACAGATCAAAATCCCTTTGGGAATTCTGGGTCACCTCCCAAGCAGGATGAGGCTCTGGAGAAGGGCTATATAGAAAGAGACAATGACTCCTTATTGTATTTTAAGTGGTACCAGCTCTTTAGACCAGAGGTTAAGGATCCTTCAGAATTTGATGCCTATCCAACATTATCACACACTGCTTACTATTCCCATCTATGTGTACTCTGTTCTCACTAAAAAGTAATTTCCTAATTTCCTGTTTGTGTTTCACACTTTCTCACCTCCAGGCTTTTTATATATACATATATATACATATATACATATATACATATATACATATATATATATATATATATATATATATTTTTTTTTTTTTAATAAAAACCCTTACCTTCTGTCTTAGAGTCAATACTATGTATTGGCTCCAAGGCAGAAGAATGGTAAGGGCTAGGCAATGGGGGTGAAGTGACTTGCCCAGGGTCACACAGCTAGGAAGTATCTGAGGTCATATTTGAACCTAGGACCTCCCATCTCTAGGCCTGACTCTCAATCCACTGAGCCACCCAGCTGCCCCCCCCCCCCCCCCCCCGCTTCCCGATTTTGTTTTTAACACATCTTCAACTACAGGAACTCAATCCATGTTAGGATTATGGGATCCTACAATTAGAGCCAGAAAGACTTAGTGATCACCTCATTTTACAATTGATAAAGCTGAAGCCCAAGAAGAACATATGACTCACCCCATGTCACTCAAGCAATGAAGCAACAGAGTTGGGATTTGGACTCAGGTCATATGAATGCAACTCCATCACTTTCTATTCTCCCATGCTCCAGAACAAATGCTACTATTTCTCAGAAATGTTCAATGATTCCCCAGTTAGGAAATGATTTTTCTCTTCCTCCATTCTCCAAAAGCACTTTAAAAATCTCTTTACTATTGTCTATTCTGACCTAAAGCTATTGCACATTAATGTCACAGTACTGAATATTTAGTTACATATGTTCCAACCTGACAGATTGTAAATTCACTAAAGGTGTTTTTTTTTTTAGGTCTTTTCTTTTAATCTTCCCCAATGTCTGGCAAAATGCTCTGCACAGAGTAGACACTTAATAAGACTACAAAATGAAGGAGCTACCTAAAGATGTTATAGGATGAGGAAGAGATGCTAGAGGACTTTAAAACCAGAAGGCTTAAAACAAACAAACCCCAAAAGGCAGACAAACTTAACAACAAATAAGAATGTGCCATTTTAAGATTGTATTTTCTGTATGCCTCCTTATGAATGGATTGTTTCCTCCATTATAATGAAAACTAGAGGCTAGGGAACAATTGCCCTTTTTTCTTCGTATCCTAAGGTTAGTGTAGTGTCTGGTACATAATGTGAATTTAATAAATTTCATATACATTAGCCTTCCCATTTAGGATTTTCTAGACTGAAATCTGTCTATAACAATAGAAGTAGAGAAAAATCAACTACATTTCAGTTCTTAAAAGACCAAGGGCCTTAAAAGAAATGGAAAAGTTCTATATTAGCACATGAAATCAAGGCTTTTCTGTCTCCTGTTTCTTTGGGATTAGTTCTAACACAGTTAACTATCAATTCACTAAATGCAGACACTGATTTGATGCCCACCGCATGCCAAATGGTTGCATTACAGATCCTGCTCTTAAGACATTACAATCTGAGGGAAAGAACAAGCATACAAATAACTAGAAAATGAGGGGGAGGGAGCTATGTGCAAAAAAAAAGTAGTTCAGTCAAAGGGTTCTGAAAAATGTGAGCAGAGAAATTTCTTAATGGCAATGGTGATATCAATTATCTTAATACAAAAATCTGTTCCAGGAACACAAATCAAAACCTTAACCTTCACTACTTTTTCCTTTTGTTTCAGATACTGCTTATCAAGGTTACTTGGGTAATTCTTCAAAGATGTGGTGTCATGGCCTTCTCTTTCACTACTGTCTCCTATATGAATCATTTGCTCCATCCAAACAGTTTTATTTTGGCTTCTATTTGCTTTCTCAAGTCATATCTTTACTCACAATATTTTCCTGACCTAAAAATGCCCTTCTCTGTTTTCTCCAAGTCTATCCAAATACTACTTATCCTTCAAGATGGAACAATTCCTGTTTCTACCATGAAGTATTTCCTACCACTCACCTCTCCTTAGGAATTAATCAATAATTGCTCCCTCAACTTCTCTCTTCTCAATCTCAAAATGTTTCTGTATTTTCACTGATCTCTTCCTCCACTTTTTCTCTTATATCAAAGAATAGAGTCCTTCCCACCCTCAACTGTGGTTAGTTAGTTAACCCTTCTACCTTTATTAAATTCAACCCTTTCCAAATCTTCCTGGATCTTCCCCCATCAAATGACTCCCTCATCTCTCTGTCTCATAGTTTCAGTTCTTTCCCCTCATCTCTCTCTCTCTCTCTCATAGTTTCAGTTCTTTCCCTCTAATAATTCCTTCACTTCTATCTACAAAGAGTTAGCTTTTCCTTATATTTAAAATAAATTCCCTTAATGTTGCTACCAATAACCACTGACATCATTTCCTTCTCTCTCCCCACTCCAACAATTTCTGAAATGTTAAAGTAAAATAAAAATGTTTATTTATATCTTTCATTGTTATGTTTTGATCTTTTCTGGATATGACCTACTAGTAGTGAATTCTCCCTTCTAACAACAAAAAAACCAACTTGTTAAGAAAACACTACGGAAGTCATCACTTTGCTAATATATGAAAGACTGTGCCATTTACACACCCACCCATCAGTCAAAAGAAGGGATGCAGAGTTCACCAAATATTCTACCAAAATCAGTCATTGTAATTTCTTAGATATTGGGTTCCTTTTAGTATTATTTCAGTTTACATTAACATAATCATGGATTCTGTTTTCTTCACTCTATCTGTTCATATAAGAACATTAGATGGTCAGCTCCTCGATGGCAAAGACTGTCTCACTTTTGTCTGTTTATTGCCACTGCATAATGCCATGCCTGACATATTGCAAGTGCTTAATGAGTGCTATTGAAAGAGAAAATTCTGTGTTTCTTGAATGTTTCCTATTTATCTTTAGAGTGTTACTTTCCCCTTGATTTAAAGGGTCTTTTCTTGAAAGAGTCTACATTCATTCCTTCCACTTCTTCATTATGTGCTTTATCCCTTGAAGTTTGGTTCCTGCTCCTCAACTTAACTAAAATTTCCTTCTTTTAAACAAATACATCAGAAATATAAAATCAAATGCCCTCATCCTCTTTCCCCTTTCTGGAGGGGAGACATTCTCTTCCCCTGGTTTCCAATGCCACTGGATCACTCTGGTTCTCCTGTTTCTCCCATTCATTTTTGCTCTTTGTTTTTTTCTCCCAAGTCTGATACTCATTTAGGTTCTATTACTAGCCCTCTTCTCTTAATGCTTTCTCAGTGGGGTTCCCTCTTTCACTCACAGAACTTCAGCTATTCCCTTTCTTAAATTATCACATATATATATACTTGGCAGTTTAGAGGTTGTATCCCTCTGACAGACTGTAAGCTCTTTGAAGATGAGGATTTTCCTTTGTGTATTGTTTTTATATTCAAACCTAGGACAGGGGCAAGACCCTAAACAAATATTTATGTAATTGGATCAAACACAGAGTTAAAAGAGCCAATAAAAATAAGTAGGGCTTTCTGTCCTAGTCCCTGTCCCTCACCTGAATCAACACTGAGGACATCATCATCCTCATCAGGAATCTCAATTACTTCTGTGGGTTTAGAGGCTTCATCTTCAGAACTGCTCTCTCGATACTGCAGCCCCAGTTTGGAGTAGAAATCCTTCACCAGAGATTCACAATTAGTCACTGCCCTGGCATTGGGACACAAATGGGAAAAGGGTCAAAGCTAGCAACAATAGTAGAGGACCCTTAAAGTATTATATACATACACAGGTTGTTAATTTTTAAATAAGTTGTTTATAATTCAGAAGGCATTTTTTCATATAAACAATGATCAAATGAGATAATATGTAAATCTCTTTGCAAATCTTAAAATTACTATACAAATGCTGGATATTGTTATAAATGGTATTTAAGTTTTCACAGGAACCCACATATAATACAGTTTAAATTTATATTGTGTTTCTCAATTTACTCCTTGCTTTCTTCACAAGAACCCTTATGAAGGGGCAACTCAGTAGCACAATGGATAGCCAGGCCTGAAGTCAGGAAGACCTGGGTTCAAATATGGCCTCAGACACTTCCTAGCTATGTGAACCTTAGTAAGTCACTTAATCCTGATGGCCTAGCCCTTGCCCCACTTCTGTCTTAGAATTGATACAAAAGATAAGGGTTTTTAAAAAAGGAATCCTATAAAGTAGATAGGCCAAGTTATATTCAAATTATATTCTGAAAAGCGAAGTGATTTGTCTAAGATTATACAAATACAAAACGTTAGAACTAAGAACTGAACCCAGGTGTTCTAACATTAAGCCTAGTGCCTTTTCTACCACTCAATAAAGTTCGTTTAATTCATGATGTACATGAAGTGGGGAATTATTTCTATTTCAAGTATATCTTACCCCATTTCTATTGGAAAATGTTATGAGTTCCATTAACAGTATAATGGACAACTTTTTGGGAAAGGTGGAGTGCTAGGCGGAAGAGTCTGAAACAGACCCTGAAATGCAATAACTTATTTACAATGCCTTTGCTTAAAGGAATCTACTTCACAAGGCCATTATTTGCCTGGTATTCTAAACTAGAGAACAAAGGAGAAACATGCTAGAAAAGGAATAGAAAGGAGGAAGCAGGACCTGAGACTTTGAACTTGAAATTTCTTATTGCTCATTTGTAAAATGGAATTTTTCTCCTGAGTATTCATAAGTAAGGAACTGACTGTACTAGAAGGAGATGCTTGAATAACACAATCAAAGATGGAAATCAAATTTTCATTACTATCTTCTTTGATCTCCACCTAATTATGAACCTACCCTAGGCCACCATGCCTAAAATATACTTAGCTCTGATTTATAAATCATGGAACTACTTGGTGATTTCAAGTCACTAAAAGTTTTGTTACTTTTAAAATTGATGCCTAAACATCCTCTGCTTATTTATTTGTTTCAATGTGTCTATCACAAACTCTTAATGAACTGATCAGGATCATTATGAAAGCTGTATTAGATGCTATTTAAACAACTGGCCACTTAAATGGTTTTTGATAATGCTGAAATCTACCTTCCCCAATTGATTTGGTCCTTACCTGGATGCTTCATCAAAGAGTTGATCAACATGGGCAACTTCAGACTCTTTTTGCACCACCCATGTCTCCAACTCAGCTAGCTGCTTCTTGCGCTGCTTCACACAGTCCATCTTTTCCAGTTCCTCATCGATAAACTGTCGCAGTTCTTCCATGGAGATACCCAGCTCCTCCACCACAGCCTGCTGTAGCTCAGCAATCTCTTGAGGTTCCATCCCAGCTGCTGCAGCAGTACCCAAACCAAAACACCCAGGAAAGGAAGTCATGCCTGATGTTCTCTGAACAGAACAAAAAAAGAAAATTGTAAAATAAACCATGACCACAGTTTACTAGAAAAACTAAGCCCTTGATAAAGTCATTCCCTGTCCTATCCTTAGATAATCCAAATGTATACTATGCTATTTCTTGCACAAGGAGTACCCAGCCTGTATATGTAACTGAGTGGTAATGCAGGACTGAATTTAAGAGGATGGGAGAGCATTGGAGACACAATCCTATAGTTACACAGATGCTTATTTTACTAGAGAATTAGAAGGGAGGGGAACAAACATTTATATAGTGCCAGGAACTATGCTAAGCATTTTTATAAATATCTCATTTGAACTTTACAACAATCCTGCAAGGTGGGTGCTATTATCACCCCCATTTTACAGTTGAGGAAAGTGAGGCAGACAAAGGTTAAGTGACTATATATGTGTCGTTTTAATGATTTTAATATATCTTTTGTGCATGTGTATACTTGTTTGTATTCATGTCTTTAAGAGATATCATCAAGTAAGGAGTCCTTAGAGCCCAAAAGACTTGCATTCAACTCCTGTTTGTGACACTAGCTGGGTAGCTATGGACTTCAATGGCCCAAGCAACCTATAAGACTCTAAGTGAAGAGGAATTGAGGGGCAGCTAGGTAGCACAATGGATGAAGCACCAAGCCTGGAGTCAGAACGATCTGGATTTAAATTTGATCTCAGATACTTCCTAGCTGTATGACCTTTAGCAAGTCCAATTGCCTAGCCCTTTCTTGCTCTTCTATCTTAGAATTGATATTAAGACAGAAGATAAGGGATTTTTTTTTTAAATCACTGGTAACTTGGGAGAGAGTATTTTCAGGCAAATTATGAGTTGAGAAGTTAAATTGTAGAATTTAGAACTGAGTGAGAGGAAAGAAAGTAGAAGGGTTAAAAAAGGAAAATCTCAGAATCAAGAAAATCTCAGTTCCAGAAAAAAAAATCATGATTTCTATTCTAATTTCCTAGGGAAAAACCCATGAAACTATCAATTTAGGAAGTTCAGAGTAGGAAGAGAAAGACCAAAACAGTACCACATTGTAATTAATGAAAGGATCCATTCCCTTAACAAAGGAATGACTGTGCTATACTTTCATTCTTAAGTGACCAATGAGGTCAATAAAACAAATCCTACTGTGATCAGGACAGCTATCTTCACATATGGAAGTTCGGATTTGATCTTCAGGTTGTTCAGTAGTCTATATGCAAAAGTATCATAACTTTTAAGTTATTTGATGTTTTTATACTCAATGATATTGAATCATAAGCTTTCATAATAGTATATACCTCCTATTGTGTAAGATAATTCTTAGGAACTGCTTTCATATTTGGAGAGACAGGTGTAAGTCTCTTGAGCATCTTTCATGGATAATGGGTGCTTTAATCAAAAGCCACTTATTAGGGTTTGGCTTTTGATCATATTATATACCATTATCCCTCCCCCCCAACCCCAGTAAACTGCCTTGTTGAGATTAAAATAAGTCTGCACTACCTGGAAAAAAAAAAAGCAACAGTCTGAACAGAAGAAAAGATGCTGGTAAGTGGAGGGAATAAGGCTGCCCCTACCAAGGAGATGAGGGTGGGCCAAACCAGACATTAACCGTAGGGATCATCAAGAGCTCCAAATAGCAGAAGTCTAGATTAGGTTTACAATTCAAATAGTTTGGGAAAAACCAGTCACGTGGTCTCCCCAGCTCTCCGCCCCCCTCCCCTCGTAGGCCCCCAGGGCCCTGTCAACTCCCTCCCTCACCCAGCCCGCTTAGAATTCGGCCGCTTAGCAGACCCTTAGCTACGCAAGCTGTCCAGCTGCCTCCGGCCCAGAGGCCTGGTGCACCAGCGCGAGTGCACCCCCAGGCCCGGGCCCTACTCGAGTTACCTCTTTCAGCTTTCAACTGCTCTATTCCCCATTCCTCCCCACCCCCCGGTCCCCAGTGTCCCAGGCTCGCCCGACAACCGCCCCTCAGCCCTTTCCCACCACTCAGACTCACGCCTCGGGGCCGGCAGCGGCGGGGACTGCGAGGGAAGCCCAAGCTGGGGGGATGAGGGAAAGGTAGGATTGAGCGGGGAGTTGGGGGGAAGGAGTGGTGAGAGGGGGAACGCAAAGCGGGACGGACGCCGGATGTGTGCCCCACATACTCTTCCGGTCTTGGCGATGGCGGCCGACTGAGATCAAACTGGGCCGGCGGAGCATCGGCCTCCAACACTGCCACTACACTGGATGGTGGAGGGGGATTGCCCCCACGTGTTGGAAGGCGGAGTCTCCTTGGGGGCGGGGGCTGAAGAGCTAGAGGGAATAGGGGAGGGGGAAGGCGGCGGAGGGGCGTGGCCTGACTTAAAGGGGACGCTGCCTCTCCAGCTGTGCACCCTAGGGGTGCAAAAGTCATGAATTCCAGCCTCCTCAGTTTGCTAAGGAGATAACTGAGACCAGAGAGGCTAAGGAATTTGCCCAGAATCAGTCGGGCCGAAAATGGCAGAGCTGGAGTTCCTGCATGGAGAATTAGGCTCTGGATTCCTGCTCATCATTAAGCAGAGCCCAGGGCTCTGCAAGTGTAAGACTATGAATACAATGGGGTGAAATTCCAAGGCCTTCCCTTTTTTATTTCCTATTGATCTTACATAGAGCTTGCTTCATATATATTTACAAGTTTCTTCTTTATTAGATCATAAGTTCCTTGAGGGTAGGAACTGTCTTTCCCCCTCTTTTTTGCATCCCCAGCATTTAGCAGAGTGGTCTAACAGGGAATAGGCATTTAATAAATGTGGATTTATTGACCCACTTCTTTCTTCCAGGCTTCCTTTTCTGTTGAGGATTTCATCTGTCTTCTAGACCCTATTTCCCAGACTCATAACCTTCTCTTTTTTAAAAAAATCCTTACCTTCACTTATGACTTAGAATGTCATCCACCTCCAGAGAAATGTGGATCAAAGCATACTAATTTTCACATCAGTGTATTTATTTTATTTTAGAGTTTGGTTTTGTATGAGTGTACTCCTACCACAATGTCCAATATAGAAGTATGTTTCACATGATAATACATGTTTGCCCCCTGCCTCCCCCAAAGCAAAAAACCTTACCTTCCATATCAGAATCAATACACAAGACTCCTAAGAGCTAGACAATGGGGGTTAAAGTCAGGGTCATGAAGCTAGGAAGTGTCTGAGATAAGATTTGATCCCAGGACCTCTTATCTCTAGGCCTGGCTCTATCTGCTGAGTGACCTACCTGCCAGGATAATTTTTTTCTCTTAAATGGCCAGGTGTTTGGACCATAGAAGCTTTGGGCCTGAGAGGAATTACTCTAATCTGTCCTGGCTAAATTTGTGGCATAAGGGAAGGTAGGCAGTAGAATATAAAGGAAAGTGCATTGCTTTTAATCCTGACTACTATTTTTTTTACAACTGACATTTGCATAGCAGGCTTAACATTTGTAAATAACTTAAGATACCTTATCTCAGTGATGGAGAACGTTTTAGAGATGGAGTGCTGGGTCCCCATCCTCACCTCACTCACCAGACCTAATGCCTATGTTGCCCCCCAACCCCTTACCCCATACCAAAAAGGGAGGAAGTGCTCCCATTGTGCTGCTGGGTAGAGGGGTGGGTGATGGGAAAAATCATCAGGCTCAGTGGAATGGGAGAGGGGATCAGCTCCAGAATTCTAGGGAGGGGAAGGGCAGCCCTGTGCCCAGAGAGAGCACTCTTCATGCCATCTTTGGCACCTATGTCATAGGTTTGCCATCATTGCCTTATCTCCTTTAAACCTTATGATAAATCTGAGTAACATTGGGTTAATCACTCAACCTTTCCATGTCTAAAATAAGAGAATGGGAATTAAAACCTTAAATGTATGTTCCAGTAATTAATTTTTTAATTTTTATTTTTTTTTAAACCTTTACTTTCCATCTTGGAATCAATACTGTGTATTGGTATCAATACTGTGTATTGGTTCCAAGGCAGAAGAGTGGTAAGGGCTAGGCAATGGGGGTTAAGTGACTTGCCCAGGGTCACACAGCTAGGAAATGTCTGAGGTCATATTTGAACCTAGGACCTCCCATCTCTAGGCCTGGCTCTCAATACACTGAGCTACCCAGCTGCCCCCTTCAGTAATTCTAATGTTATGATTTTGTGAGAAAAAAAAAAGGAGGATGGGAGCAGCTATTCAAAATCTTAGATTTTTGCTTACCTTTCACCCTAAGTGACACACTTCAACCTAATTTCAGTTTTCCTCGCCTACTGCTTCCTGTTAGCCTGGAGTGCCTCTTTTTATTTATTTATTTATTTATATTTTTTTATTAGGGAAGAAACTGCATGGGGCAGCAAGGTAACTCCATGGATAGAGTGCCAGGCCTGGAGACAGGAAGTCTTAGATTCAAATGTGACCTCAGGCATTTCCTAGCTTCCTGGGCAAGTCACTTAACCCCAAATGCTTAGTCCTTACCACTCTTCTGCCTCAGAAGCAATAATTAGTATAAATTCTAAGAAGGTAATGGTTAAAAAGAAAGGAAATTCAGTTCAAGCCTCACCAAATTGACTTATATTCATCAGATAATAATACTAGTGGGGTATGCAAAACAGCCAAGTTATATAAATATAAATAAAAGCAAAGGATACTTAACAAAGTATATATGATACATGATGAAAATACAAAGCAAATGCACATAAAAATTCAAGAAAGAAAATGAAACTGGAGCATGTGATAATTTATATGTATATCAGTGAACACAAGCAAATAAGCACTATCATCTGGCTAGATGTGTTTCCCTAGTTTCCCATGGGTTATTTATTGTTAAGTCAGTCTGGTCACTGGTCAATTAGTCTTGTTTTTCTGTGACCTGTGGGTTTATCTTCCCAAAGCAGTACTAGTTATTGGAACTAACTAATTATGATCTTCCTCAGAATTACCATTCTCCTTTCCTACATTTGAGTTTATAGAAAGCTCAGGCCATAAAAGAACTATCAGTATTATTAGTTCTTGAAGTAGTTGATGGACAATCTCTTTCACACAAAATATCTGTTTATACAACACAAACTATCTGGATCAAGCCGGTTTTGTATTATTGGCAAGCAATTTCTGGCTTTTGAATATCCATCAGTCTCAAGCTTGCTAGAGAGTCCAAATAAGCTCACATTCTGGCAATAAGTGATTGCAATGAATTATCTTTGAAGGACCTTCACCAGCTTCTGGTAATGGTTTGTAGATAAGCATATTGTCCATCCTCTCCATTACTAAGTATGAAGTGGCTTTCCATTGATCTGCTGACTTGTGTGTCTCATGAATGTTAAGATTTCTCAGCAGAACTATGTGTTGAAGGTCTCAAAAAGTGACTTGGATATCATACTGTTGTTTATCTCATTCATCCGTCTTCAGAGCTAAAGTATCTGGGTGGTAAAGTGTTCTTTAGCTTCTCTCCCAGCTGAGAAATATAGTGGTTATGGGTTTCTGCAGTGTCTCCCTCTTCAGAGATTGTTGTTCAGTTGTGTTTCAGTCTTTGTCTGACTTTTTGAGGCCCACCCCATTTGGAATTTTCTTGATAGATACTGGAGTGGTTTGCCATTTCCTTCTCAAGCTCATTTTACAGATGAATAAACTGAGGCAAACAGAGTTAAGTAATTTGCCCAGAGTCACATAGCTAGTAAGTGTCTGAGGATAAATCAATAGGTAGGCCCTGGCCACTCCAAGCATCAATAAATAAGATATAAAGCCAATATCATTATACATGATAGAGTTGTATGCATGTACTTTGGCTCTACTGAGTTGTTTTTTTTTAACTCTTACCTTCTATCTTAGAATAGATACTAAGTATTGGTTTCAAGATAGAGACAGAGGTAATCACTAGGCAATTTGGGGTCGTGACTTATCCAGGGTTACATAGTTAGTCCACTGAGATTTTTCTACAAGTCTTCATGTACTTAATGTGTTCGTCAGGGTATGGTTGAAATATTTAGGTAATGGTTCTTAAGGTGAGTGATGGGGAACCTTTTAGAGTCACTAGAAACTGAGTGCCCAAACTGCAACCCTCATGCTGTATGTGAGCCACCCCCTTGCCCCAGACAGGGGAGGGAGGAAGTGCCCCCATTAGGCTACTGGGGCAGAGGGGCAAGAGATGAGAGAAATGTCCTCAGGCACAGTGGAGATGGGGAGGGTAATATACCCCTCTGGTAGACTCTGGCATGTGTGCTATAGGTGTGCCAACATGATTCTAGATCCTTTAAAAGTCTGCTAAAGGGGCAGCTAGGTGGTTCAGTGGATGGGGAGCTAGATCTGGCCCTTACCACTCTTCTAACTTGGAACTGATATTTAGTATTGATCCTAAGACAAAAAAGGGGTTAAAATAAAAAAAATCTCCTTGAGGTAACATTCCTTTGAGCAAGGTATTTTCAAAGTCTCTGTTTTGGTCTGAATGGATCCTGGCAGGAAATCAGTATCCTGAGAAATATTTCTTCTATTGCATTTTAGCAACTATGGAAGCTTTCTTGTTCCTGTTACCTTAAGAAATAGTCAGAGGGCAGCTGGGTGACTCAGTGTATTGAGAGCCAGGCCTAGAGACAGGAGGTCCTAGGTTCAAATATGACCTCAGACACTTCTTAGCTGTGTGACCCTAGGCAAGTCATTTGACCCCCATTGCCTAGCCCTTACCATTCTTCTGCCTTGGAACCATTATACAATATTGATTCCAAGACAGAAGGTAAGGGTTTAAAAAAAAAAGAAATTTTCAGTTACCAGTGGTATGTGACATGTTCTAGCTGTCTGTTTCCAGATGGTAAGAGTATGTGCTGTGTATTGTCTATGCAGGTAATGTGTGTCCACCTGTATTTCTCTAGATGTGGATTGAAGGGAGATATGATTATATAAATATATTTAAAAGTGTCCTTGACCCACCCCTCTAATATAAGAGAAGGGAAGGAGAGAAGGCTAGGGGAAGAGAATAAGTATTTGTATAGTGCCCACTGAATTAATGTTGTATTAAGTGCTTTTTTCCAAAACAAATATATGATTTGATCCTCATAACAACTCTTCAAGGTAGATGATATTATTTTACTTGTTTTACAGTTGAGGAAATTGAGGCAAATAGGTTATATGATTTTCCAAGAGTCACACAGCTCATAAGTGTTTGAGGCTAGATTTAAAATCAGGTCTTCCAGATTCTAGGTTCAGCAATCGATTCACTGCACCACCAGCTGCATTAAATGGAGGCCTTTGCCTCAAGTCTGTTTATTATTCTCTCTTTTAAATCTGTCCCTCCTCAAAAGTCTATTTTTGGGGGGGACAGGGCAGCTAGCTGGCTAAGTGGAAAGAGAGCCAGACCTGGAGATGAGAAGTCTTAGGTTCAAAACTGGGTACAGACATTTTCTAGCTGTGTGACCCTGGGCAACTCACTTAACCCCATTTGCCTATCCCTTATAGCTTTTCTGCCTTGAAACCAATAATTAGAATTGATTCTAAGATGGAAGGTAAGGGCTTTGTTTTTTTAAGTCCATTTTACTTCTGACCACTGCCTCCCTTAATCTATATTCCCTTTTTAACACTCCCCCTGTAAAGGATAATTTTAGTGTTGTGACCTAAACTATATTAATTATTGGTCGCCATGGATATCCCAAATGATAAAAAAAAATTTACCCAACTCAGTCTGGAAATTTATGGTGATTTAATTAATATAGTGGAAAGAAATTTAAGAAGAAAGGAGAAGGAAAGGGTGTAGTATTTCTCCCACCTGACTTGTGCCAGGGGCAAGATTATAGGCTCTAGAAGGTAAGGTTTTAGAGAGTAAAAGAGGAAGGAATCAGCCTGAACTCCAAGAGGGCTCAGCCAAGATGCCTGAACCTGAATTAGCTCAGGGGCAAACTCACCATCAAAACCCAGACAAATAGCTACCACCATACCAAGATGTCAGAACACTTAGCACGCTGCCACCCAGAGCTGCTTCTCTGGGGAAAAGACAGAAGAGAGAAAGTGACGTGCCCTATATAGTCGGTTTTACATCGCGTCTCATCTGTACCAATGTTAGCTTAGCTTGATTTAGGACAGCCCAGGGGTCTGTAAGCTGTTTCTGCACATGTCTGTTGAAGGCCATCTTTTCAGATACTTAATCCTTGAGTATGGTACAGACATTCCTGACCTTGTTAAACTAAGTAGGGTGGAGCAATGTTGAGTTCCCAAGACTTGATTCTGTTAGACCAAGTATCTCAGGAAATAGCTAAATCAGATCTTCTAAAGTATTGTCTGAGTAGGGTAGAGTAGTTTTAAAATTCACACCCTTTCTCTTATGCCCTTCTCCTCCTAATTCCCTTTTGAGTTAGATTTCTATGCCCAATTGTATGTGTGTGTGTGTGTATGTGTGTGTGTGTGTGTGTCTGTATCTGTGTGTCTATGTATGTCTGTGTTCTTCCTGCTTTGAACCAATTTCAATGAGAGTGAAGTTCAAGCCTGACATCACTCTCCCATTTCACTCTCCACTTTATAAACTCTTTCTTGCATACTTCTTTTTTTATGAGCTAAATGATAATTTCCCCCATTTTCCCTTTTCATTCCCCCTTTCTCTCAGTGTATCCTTCTTTCTCATTCCATTTTTTAGATTATCCCAACATAACCGACTCACGTCCATTCGCTCTATGTAGATTTCTTCTAACTGCCCTAATAATGACAAAGTTCTTAAGAATTACATATATCATCTTCTCATATAGGAATGTAAACAGTTTAACCTTATTGAATTCCCTATGATTTTTTTTAAACCATTACTTTTTGTCTTAGAACTGATATTGTGCATTGGTTTCAAGGCAGAAAAAGAGTGGTAAGGGCTAGGCAATGGATGTTAAGTGATTCACCCAAGGTCACACATCTAGGAAGTGTCTGAGGTCAGATTTAAATACAGCACCTCCCATCTCTTGGCCTGGCACTCAATCTACTGGGCTACCTAGCTTCTCTCTATGATTTCTTTTTCATGTTTCTCTTTTTATGCTTCTCATGGGGCTCATATTTGAATGTCAAATTTTCTATTCAACTCTCTTTTTTTCATCAACAATATTTAACAGTCCTCTATTTAATTAAATATACAGTTTTAGAAGCAGCTCAGTGTATTGAGAATTACTTAATCACTGTTGCCTAACCCTTAATACTCTTTTCCCTTGGAACCAGTATACAGGATTGATTCTAAGACAGAAGGTAAGGGTCTAATATATATTCTCCTCTTCTCTCCCCAAAGGACTATACTCAGTATCATTTTGATTTCAGGGAATTGTATCTGTTCAATGCTCCCCCTCCCAATTTAGAAAGTCCCTAATCTTTCCTCCAATTAGAAATCAGATTATCTAATGCTGTATCCAGGTTGTTTTCTTTTAATTAGGTGGTCTAATTTGAGTATTTCTAGTCAATATGATTCTCAATATATTATTCTTGATCATAATCCTAGTTCCTTTGTTTTCATATTCCAAGCCATCTTCTCCTTTAACATGAAAGCTGCTAAATTTTGTGTGATACTGACTGTGGCTTCATGATTTTGAATCATTTATTCCTGACTACTTGATATAATTTCTCCTTGACCTAGGAGCTCTGAAATTTGGCTATAATACTCCTGGAAATTTTAATTTAGAAATCTCTTTCAGGAGGTGATTGGTAGATTTTTTAAATTTCAGTTTTACTTTCTGGATCTAAAACATTGGGACAGTTTTCCTTTATAATTTCATGAAATATAATGTGAAAGTTCTTTTTTTGATTGTGGCTTTTAGGTAGTCTAATAATTCTTAAATCTCATCTTCTTGTTCTATTTTCTAGTTCTGCTGTTTTTCTGATGAGACACTTCACATTTTCTTCCTTTTTTTTATTCTTTTGACTGTTTTATTGTCTTGTAATATCTCATGAAATTATTAGCTTCTATCTGCCCAATTTTCTCTTTTTTTTTTTAAACCCTTACCTTCCGTCTTGGAGTCAATACTGTGTATTGGCTCCAAGGCAGAAGAGTGGTAAGGGTAGGCAATGGGGGTCAAGTGACTTGCCCAGGATCACACAGCTAGGAAGTGGCTGAGGCTGGATTTGAACCTAGGACCTCCCGTCTCTAGGCCTGGCTCTCAATCCACTGAGCTACCCAGCTGCCCCCGCCCAATTCTCATTTTTAAGATTATTTTCTTCAGTGAGTTTTTGTGCCTCTTTTCTTTTGGCCAATTCTGCTTTTTTAAAAGTTTTTTTCTTCAGCAAATTTTTCTGCTTCTCTTGTCAATTGCCAATTATTTTTTAAGTATTATTTTCTTTAGTATTTTTTGCCTTTTTTAAACCAAACTTCTCTCCCATAATTTTCTTGCACCAGTCTTGTTTCTTTTTCAAACTTTCCCTCTACTACTCTAATCTTTCTTATGTGCTTCCAGGAATTCTTGTTGGGCTTGTGCCCAATTTTCATTTTTCTTTGAGGCTTTTCTTGGAACTATTTTCACAGTATGACCTTCTTCTAAATTTATGTTTTGATCTTTCCTATCATCATAGTAGTATGATAGGTGAAAGATGAAGTGACTAAAGAAACAAAAGTTTGGGCTTATGAGAACTTTAATTTGTTAACAATGTGTGGCAATTATCTAACAAATTGGGGCCAGGCCCCTGCCTTAGTTTAGGGCTAGATCCTGATTACAGGGGAAGACAGAGTTTTATACATTAAAAATAAATAATCAAATAAGACCAATTAATTAAAAGAAAACAATTAACCAAGATACAAGATTAGGTAATCTGATTTCTAATTGAAGGAATGTCTAAGAACTTTCCAAGTTGGTAGGAGGAAAATGAAAAGATGCAATTCCCCGAAATCAGAAAAAGAAGTGTCCTATTCTCCCCAGGTATGTATAAACAATCAAAGAAACACGGAAATATTAACTGATCCATCAGTACTGGCTAAATTTCTGTGTAAAATACTTGGGTTGCTTGAAATGTACAATTGTGAGAAAATACCTTGTATCAGTCTTTGAATTTGACTAGGTCCTTGGTGAAGTAGCAGCTCAAAGTGATCATACAGGACCAGGTTCAAGTAGTACAATAAGTTTTTCTTCTAGTTCCCACAGCTGAATAAAGTTTTCTCACAAGACAGAAGTTTAACTGAACCAATAATTGAATAGAAACTAAGCTAGCTCTAGAATTGAGTTTCAAATTGAAATCAGTATGGTTCACTCAATTCCCATAATTAACCACTTACTGTTCTAATCCTCTCAATCCCCCCACTAGCTTTTAATATTCAGGTCCTTTTTTGGTTGTTTGTTCATTTTTCCAGCCTATATATTGACTTTGGACTTTATAGCAAAGTTGGGCTCTGTTCCCAGGGTAGGTGGGGCACTTTCACAAGCATCAGGCTTTTTGGCTACAATTTTCAGAATTACTTAAAGGTCTGTAGGTGGTATATCTGGGGAGAGACCTGGTCATTGTTTTCTTGATCTACATTATTCCCTTTTCTCCATAAAGGGCACCCATTCTCCTGCAGACCCAAGCATTAGTGCTTTTCTTGGGCCTAGAACTGTTGACCAGACCCCTTGCTCTCCTTTGCCCATAAGAGCTAGTGTTCATCTTTACCCTACAACTGTGATTAGGAACTGTGTATGATCAATGCAACAGAGTTAGTTATTCAGTGTCAGCAAAAGGTCCTCTAATAATCTCTTTCTGACCAGTTGCTCCACTCCTTTTAGTATCTCTGGGTTGAGAACTCTTAAAACCACTTCCAAAGCCCCTGCTGGTACTCCCTCTGAGCTTCACTGACTCCTCCTTCCTCCCTGGTGTCACAACTTTTCCTGCTGACTTCTTTAAGTTGTTTTAAACTGGAAACATGGTTCTTCCACTCCAAAATCTGATTTGAGGCATTATTTAAAAGTTGTTTAAGGGAAATGTTGGGAGAATTTGTCTAGATTGCTGCCTCTTCTCTGCCATCTTGGTTCTCCCTCCCTGCCTCAAGTTTCAGAAGGAGACTTTGATTTTGCCAAGAAGGTTAGTAGGATGTTGGGCTCAGAGGCTAACCACCCTATTCTCCTCTGAGAAAGAGTATAGGCTAGAATCTTATCTTTCCAACTCCCCGCCTTTACCCTCCAAACATTGCTAGTCTAAGAGAAATATGTTTTTAAGTTGAAGTTGAATTCCTGATCACCTTTTCTTAGTGGGGAATCAATATTTCAAGTTATATATCCAAGGCTTGACTGTCTTCCCACCAAATTTCACTTCCACACAGAACCCAGGTAGAAAATAAAGCTATTTATCCAAATTGCAAGCAAATTGAAGTCAGAGCAGGTTTACAAATGAGAATAGAATACACAAAATGAATGAATTCTCCCATTGGGAACAAGATTACTCAGATTAACAATGAAAGTCCTAGATTTCATACTGGGGGGAAATTTCATGAAGTCTCTAGGTTAATAAGCTGGCAACATGATGAAATGCCAACTCCTTTATGGGTTGGCTTCTTTTCAGAGTCTTTCTCTTTTTTAGGGACCTCTTTATGAAGAAGGGATCCTGTGTCTTCCACTTCAAAGCCAGAAATCAAAATACCAAGATCTCTCTTTTCCCTAAAGCTCTTGCTAACTCTGCCCCTCAGTTGTCATCAGTGTCAAACATCTTATACCAATGGTATTTGAGCCATAGGTTACACAGAGATAAAAATGTGGAGATAAATATTAATTGTTCATAGATAGGTTGAGCAATATAATAAAGACAATCCTACTTAAATTAATTTACTTGTTCAGTGCCATACCAATCAAACTTCCCAAAGATTATTTATAAGAACTAGGAAAAAAAACAAAAATATTTTTTTTCTAGAAGAACAAAATGCCAAAAATATGAAAGGAGTTAAGAAAAAATATGAAGAATATGCCTAGCCATACCAAGATTTCAACATATTCTATAAAGTGGTAATCATCAAAATGATCTAGAATGGCAAATAGATTAGTGGAGCAATGGAATAGGTTAGTAAATCAACACACAATAATAATCTAAGCTACCAGAAGAACTTACCATTTGACAAAAACTGCTGGGAAACTGGAAAACAGTAGAAGCTAGTCTTAGATCCAACATTTCACACCAAGCACTAAGATAAAATCAAAATGAATACTTGATTTAGAAATAGTGATACCATAAACAAATTAAGGGAATCCAAAAAAGTCATGTCATACTTATGGATGAGGGAAGAATTTATGATCAACAAGACACAGAGAACTTAGTATAAAATGAAATAGATAATTTTGATTACATAAAATTAAAGAGGTTTTGCACAAACAAAACTAATGCAACCACGATTAGAAGGAAAACAACAAATTGGGAGAAAAAATATTTAGCAAGTATCTCTGACAAAGTCTTCATATATAGAGAACTGAATCAAATTTATGAGAATACAAAGCATTCTCTAACTAATAAATGGTCACAGGATATGCACAGGCAGTTGTTAGATGAAGAAATTAAAACTATCTATAGTCATATAAAGATACTCCAAATCATTATTGATTGGAGAAATGAAAATGAAAACAACTCTGAGATATCATTTCACCCTTAGATTGGCTAAGATGAACAAAAAGGAAATGAGGGAAAATTATTTCTACATGTAATTAAAAAAATAAAACAAAGTAAAAAAATAAATAATTTGATTAAATTTTTTAAAGTAAGTGTAGAGGGACAGCTAGATGACTCAGTAGATAGAGCACTTGGCCTAGAGACCTGCCCTGATTTCAATGTCCTTAGGTACTTCCTAGCTGTCATTATGAAGTAGCCCCCAAAAGGGCAAAGATAGAAAAATTAAAAGTAGATAAAGCAGATAGATCCCTGCCAGCATTTTTTAGGGAACAGACCTGGCTTCCCTCCCCCAGGAAGTTGAGCTGTTTATGCAGACAGCAGACCAGTCTCTACTTAGCTTGGGGGATGTGAACTATAAAGGGGAAGGAGACAAAGAGGAATTTCAGGACTATCAAAGAGGTCAGGATGGAAGTAAGATAACATATGGTTAATGGATATGAAAGTTAATAGCCCCCACATAAATCTGAGGATTGCCTCCTCATCTTTGACCCCACATTCCCGTGTTGTGATAAGGTTTTGTTTGATTAAGAACTTATATGTGAAAGGAAATAGCTTTGTATCTTGTAACATATATAAGCTATTGTATAATGTCAGTATGATACAGTCTTCCACTAGGGAAGTCTGTCCCAGCTGGTAGGTTATTTGTTCTTTTATTAAGAAATCACAGTTCCAATCATTGAAATTCTGGGTGTTTGAACTCACTTGTGAAGTGCACCACTTCATTACACTGGGCAGGTAATTTAACCTGGATTGCCTAGGCCTTACTACTCTTTTGCTTTGAAACCAATACTTAGTATTGATTCTAAGACAGAAGGTAAGGGTTAAAAAAAAAAGTCAACGTAGATAGATTCTTAAGATTTATTGGTGCTAAAATTCTCCAAATAGAGAATATGAGTTGATAATACTTTGCACACATGGTCACAACTATCCATTTCTTGGTCATATTGGTGGCCATTTGAGCCAATAAAATTTCTTATTAGTCTTCGGATCCTTTCTCAGCTAATGTCTAAAATCATTCTGTAAACCTTGCATAACCATAGAAATATGTGCTTCCTGGTGCCATGTGTGGGATCCAGTGACAATATAGTCCTTGGCACATATTAGGCACTTAATAAATGCTTGTTGATTTGGATATTACTTAACACTGTTGTACAACTCCAGTTTCTGCCATTGTCTTTGCAATAAAGTGCCCTCAGGTGACACTTGAAATTTTCTGCTTCATTTATTGCTTTGAATATGTTGGCCATCTGCTGTCTTCACTGGTCATGCATAAGTAATGGAGGGAAATAAACTGTGAGCTCTTTGAGGGCAGGTGCTGCCTCTTATCTTTGTATTCTCAGCATTTAGCATAGAGCCTGGCTCATTGTAGGCATTTGATAAATGTTTATTCAAGAACTGAAATAAGGTTAAATTGCAGATCAAATTGCTTATCATCTCTGGAAGGGAGAGAGAAGAGAGGAAGGGAGACAATTTGGATCTTATAGTTGTGGGGAAAGTATGTTGATAATTATTATTACATGTAATTGAGAAAAAATATTTTTAAATGGATAAAACCCTCAAGCTTAAAAAAAAAGAAATAGGGTTCATTAAAAAAAAGTTCCATATGTTCTTCACATGCTGTCTGATTAATTCCCAAACTTCCAGCTTTATTGCCTCCTATCTTCCAGGTCCTTGGGAGTTATTTAAATATATCTCTAATTCTTTCAGGAATTACATATTTTTGGTATCATGCAGTCATACAATTCATAGTTGTCTAGTGTTGCCACTCATCTCTGGCAAATAGCAACAAAGAGTTGAAGGGTAAGTAAGGCCTTTGTAGAAACTATCTTTCTACACAAGACATAAACATCCCCAGTGATAGCATTTTAATTATCTGATGATGTCTCTTTGATAGGGCTGTGAAGAGTTCCTTCACCCTGGACATTTCCAGGCTCATTGACACCATTTGAGGATGATCAAACTATGACTGATGTAGATCTAAACCCCATGTCTGGATTTGGCCTACAAAAAAAGAATAGGACCAGATGTGGAAGAAAAGTTGTCCAGAGCTAACAGCAGAAAAGAGATCTTATCTTCTATATACAAGGAATAGGGTTAGAGCATAGGGAGACATATGGGAATCCTGCTAATACACAAAGTTCCCAGGGAGACTGCCAAAATGGAGAGGCACTGGGACAAAGCCATGATGTGGGAAAATAAATCCAAATCTTCCCCTCTTTTACTACTATGAATTCTGCAAACTATGGAAGTCCAAGGTAGGAAATCAACTTTCTATTTGACCCCAAGTGCTTCCTCTTCAGGGGAGGCTTATAGATACTGAAGCCATGAAAAAGGTTTATCTACTAGAGGAAAGCTACCTTGACTTTTTATGGACTTAGAGCACTTTGTGTTTTGAATTTTTTTGTAGGATTGAAATAAAACCTGCTTAGAATCATATATAAATATGTATGCTTATGTAGCCCAGGTGTGGCAGGTAACCCACTGATGTAGGCAGTGTAGTCTATGGGCATGGCATCCAAAAAGTCATCTATATTGTCCTCCTCCTCTTTCCCTGTCTCTGTCTCTCTCATACAACCTGCCTTTCTGCTAGCAGTTGAAGGGAGTTTTCACCTTTTGGTGGGTGAGAGGCAACCCTGTCTGAAACTGCACTCCCTCTCAGGGTCCTAGGGGAGCTATAGTGTGGGGAATATTCATTCTTACTATTTACTACTCAGTTCCTGAGCTTCTACCAGCTCCCATTTACACAAAGCAGTCACAATGACACCATTAACTCTTTTTTTTTTAAACCCTTACCTTCCATCTTGGAATTAACACTGTGATTTGAATCCAAGGCAGAAGAGCAGTAAGGGATAGGCAGTGGGGGGTTAAGTGACTTGGCTAGGATCACACAGCTAGGAGGAAGTGTCTGAGGCCACATTTATCTCTAGGCTCTCAATCTACTGAGACATCTAGCTGCCCCACCATTAACTTTCAAATATGAAATATTTTCTAAATGAGAAGGCAAAAGTATTAACAATAATAATATAATATTTACTCAATAGAAGTCAGAAGCAAGAATAGCCAAAATATGATGGTTCATCAAAAAATTTTGGTCATATTCTCCCACAATGTGCATGTGGGTGGATGGGTGGGATTTGTGCACACACTTACAGTATCTAGTGTGAATCTTAAATCTGCTCAGACTCTACTTCAGAAGATTTGATTAAGCTATTCCCCATTTTCTACAATGGAGGTACTTAGTCAGGAATGTATTGAGAACTTTAAAATTACTCCACCCTGCTCAGACAGTGCCTTAGGGGAAGATAAAGTTGAAAATTCCTGATTCAACAATGAAAAGTCCCTAACTCATACTTATAGTAAAGCTAGAACCTTAAGCTAGGTCTGTTTTTAGATCTAATACAAAAGGGTGCTAAGTACCTATAAAGGTTAAATTAATAACTAAAAGGTCAAGCAACTTACAAAGGGTAAGCTTAGCAAAGAGGTGTGAAGTACTCAGAAGATATAATCTACCCAGAGAAGGTGAGAACTAAAGAGTGGTGAAACTAAGAATGGGCAGTCCTAGGAAAAGCATCTACTGTGGTTGGTAGACATGAAAATTTAGGGGAGGTGACAAGAGAAAATTTTCTTTAAAAGGAAGGAGCTTGAGGCCTCTGAAGTGAGTTCAGCTTTGGAAGCTGAATTTGAGGTCAGGAGTCAGAGGAGGCTCTCTGAAGGAGTTGGAGCTTGGACTAGTTGGAGTAGCTGGTTCTCTGAACTTAGTTGGAATTTTGCTTGGGACAAAATCTTGTGGTGAGTGATTAAAGACTGACTTAGTTTCTCTCTTAAAGAGAAAAGCCTAGGTCATTTGGCCTAGGCTAAGCCTTTTCCTACTATTTCCTCTTACTCTGTCTCTCTCCCTTCCCTTAATTCCTTCATTTGTATTAATTAAAATCTCCATAAAACCCAGCTGACTTGGGTATTTTCATATTTGAGATTTTTTTCCATGGCAACCACTTATTTTTTATTTAAATCAAGACACTAAAAATTATCTTTACAGTTTTGGCAATTAACAGTCTTGAAACTCACATTTTCGCAATTACACTAGTATTAACACACGTGTAGAAACTGTAAAAATAATGGGCAATGAATCGATTATTGATTATAAACTGATTAGATACTCTGCTTGCTATGCTTACAAAGTATCTTCAGTTTATATCAGTGAAGTGAAGTTCATATGTGAACTTCTCTTCAGGGCCAGGTGCAAGGATGTTAAGGAGTCTCTTGTTATATAAAAATAAAGTATTTACTGAGAATATAAGGATAAAAAAAAGGATTTATAACTCTAAGGGATTCTAACTCCACCCAAATAAAACTCCCTGGTTCTGCAAGGAACTGCTTCTCCTGTTTCCACAGGCTACACTGATCCTTCCTGATCTGACTAACCCAATTTTTCACTATTCTACAATAAACTAAACTCTATTATCCTTATACAAAGTATATAATTCTTAACATTGTCTTCAAGTTATAGAATATCAAAGGCTAGCTGGCTGAGCCTCAGCAAGAACCAAGTCAGGACTCTGAGCCTTAGCAGACTCAGAGTCCAAACCAAAGACCAGGTCTTTCTTTGGTCTTCTCAGGTATAAAAACAATTTATGTAACAATAGATAGCAATAGATAGTCACTAGTGTTTCCCAAGCTGGAAAAGGAAAATCACTTAGCTCCTTCAGTTTTTTCCCCTCCTTTCCTTCTACCTCAGATAGGGAGGAGAGAGAGAAAAGATGTCACCTCTTCCCAACACTCTGAGAGAGAGTAAGTAACTGCCACTCCCTCAGAGTAATTTCCACTCCCAGAAACCAATTGCTACAGAAAAATCATTAAAACTTCCCACACACACTGTCAACATTTAAAATTGACACTCTGTCTTAGATCCGTTTCAAACTCTAATTCTTTCTCAAGCCAACTTCTCTACTTCTTATCTCTAAACTAATATAACAAGACCCAATTTCTAATATTATCCTTGTAATTTCCCCCCTCGAGCATATGGAGAGATAAAAAAATCTCTCTCTTATGCTTGCTATTCCATGTAATTCTAAAACTATACCTAACATTATTATGTTTTCCCCCCAAAATTGTCTTAACCTTATGCTTATCTTATCCTATTCTTATTGCTACACCTTATTTATGCTAACCTGCACTAGTGATATAAATCAAAGAAAAGAAAATTTCAATGAAAATAAATAATCAGTGAAAACATACTTGCACAAATGCAAGTGCAAAACATACAATTACAGAAATTTGAAATGCAAAATACAAAATGTATACTTCTGAAACAATAAAGTACAGTTACAAAAGCAATTTAACTTAATGTTTTACAAAAGACTAAAGTCTACCTAAAATAATAACTATGCCAAACTCATGCAAACTGCATCTTACAAATCCTATTTGAACAATTCAAACAAAACTTTTTACTATGCAAAGACCTTATCCTATCGCTAATACAGAAAACCAAAACTACATTAAAACTGAAAATCAACTTGCTATACTAATAAAATAAAAACTTAGTAACAATAAACTATATACACATCTCTATAAATATACAGATATATACAGTTTCTACACCTATGCATTTGTTATGTACAAATTACATCATAGACTATGTACATAGTATTTATAAACTATTTACATGTTGCAGGAAGAAAATAAACTTTCCCCCTTAAGGTAGTCTCAGAAAACCTTAAAGATTTTCTTTAGAAAGATATGTATGTTTTCCTGATGTTATCTTCTAGGAACACATAAAGTGTTTCTGTGAGATAAGATTTCATTCATTTAGCGTGTACAATTATTATTATTATCTTCCCAAGGTGATTTATCTGTATTCATTTATTTCCAGGAACATTCATTACCTGGTTACGATGTTGCAGAGTTTGTGAGAAATGTGTCCTATATGTGTATGTTATTTTGTAGTAAATACTTACCAAATCTTTAAAGTCACCTCCTCTGCCACTGTTTTCTGTCTTTATAGTGTTATTATGTAGTGTTTGTTTGCAACTATAGTGAAAGTGTGTAATATTAGAATGGTGCAAAAATCTTACATTTCATGTCCAGAATTAGTCTGTGTTCCTCTTCTCTATGTTGATTGTTTTTGCAATGTCTTTGTTACATACAATTCAATTGTCCTTTCCACTGTCATCTTCTCTGTTTCTTCTGTTGTCTTCTCCTTTGTCTCAATCTTAATCTCTGTCTCCATTTTCTTCTTCTTCTTGAATAATTTCTTTTTCTGAAGTCTTTTTGACTGCAGCCATGTTTTCTGATGTAATCTCTTAAGTTGCTGTTGCTTTTTTCACATGTCAGCAATGCAGCCATGATTCTTTCTCTAATACACAAACAACAGAAGGTATTGTCAAAATACTGTGGAAAGGTTCTACCCATAATGGTTGTGTTGCACTAGTTCCATTAAAGTTTTTTATGTAAACTGAATCTCCAGGTTTTATCATATGGAGTGCTTTATCTAACAGATCCCCTTGAGTTAAAATTCCCATTTCCTGTGTAATATTTATTGGGAAAGGAAATGGGGAATTGGAAAACAGGGGGATAATGGGAAGTTTGTATGGGGGTATGGAAGAGAGAGGGGAGAGAGGGAATATTGCTCGGTGAAGCAAAGGAGGGAGAGATGCCCCCTGCTGAAAGGAAGCAGCAGGGATTCGATAAGGACTGTTTGTCCTGGAATGACTGAACTGAAGTTCAGCTCCCTCTATGACCAGAAAAGATAGTCCATTTATCTGACTGTGAATTCAAATAATATAAAGTTTAATAACCAGTTGGGATTGGAGTTTTTTCCTCAGCTTCAGAGTTGAGGCCAGGCCCCGAGGCTGGCGGAGGGTTCTCCCACTCCCATCTACTCTATATCAGTCCTCGCTTTGTCTGATTTAGAATCTTAGCAATAGACAGAAAGCAAAGAAGAACAGGTGTGATCTTCAGAAGTGATTGGACCTGAATCTTTGGGTTGAACCAAGAAGAGCCACACCACACCAGACTGGGCTGAACAAGCCCCTCCCTCCTCCCACACCAGGAAGCAAGTCCCAACCCATCAGGAAGGAAGTGCTAGTCACAAGACCCAACTGCCACTCCAAGTTGCCCCTTCTCCCACAAATTGTCAGTCTTGTTTCCTTTCCACACCTGAAATCCTCTAACTCTGTTTTGTAACTCCATGATGTATTCAGCAAGTGCAAGATCTCCTCCAACTATAGATACATAAGTTGTCTTAAAACTTTTTGCCTGCAATGGTGAATGTCCAAATAACATTTCATATGTTGAGATATGCATATCTCCTCTTTGTCTAGTGTAAAAATTAAATTAGTCTCTAGTAATAAAAGTATTATATTTTATGAGGTTTATTAAAGATTATTAGAAATCAAGGAATAAAGAAAATACAAAATAATAAAAACATGTGCCATGGGCTGATTAGCCCATTCGTAGCTTACTTACTGCATCTCGCAAATGGCCGAGCAGAGACAAGCATGTGAGGCAGAGAGCCAGTTAAATACTCATTGTGATCTCGCCCAGGTGGAGACTCAGGTGAGATTATAGGGAATTCTGGGAAATATGAAGGACTTCTGGGAATTGAAGTCTAGGGTTCAAATCTCCATTTTACATTCTCACCCCCCTGAGGCCCGAGGAAGACTAGTCTCTCCACTGGGTCTTGTAAACATACCAACTTTGAAATTACAACAATTTGAGGATAAGAGGAAAAGAGAACAAAACCAATGATTCCTAGGTACATTGATAAGCCAGTTAGGGGGCAGTCCCCTTTGGCATAAGAGTATACATACAAATAAATGGTCAATCAATTACATCCAAAATTCATTCTTGATCTTTTCCTACAGCTTATGGTCTGTGGAGGCATCTTCATGGTGTCTTCTCCAAACAGTTCAGTTTCTGGATTCGGAGAGGTAGCATGTTTCTTAACCTAAAATTACTCTCTAAAGGAATTTAAACTTTGCAATTTAAAATAATAATAATTTTTACATCCCCCCCCTGAAGAGGGTGATTGAAAAACACAGGGATCACTTAGGGATGCATGGCTGAGTCATGAGGTATATGAATCAATTTGCAAGAGAAATAAAAAACATTTAAAAAATCCAAATAAAAAAGATAATTTGTGGATGAAATATAGACTATCAAAGTCTTATGTATAAAAATTCCAAGTAAAGAAAAAGTAAATCTATAACAGGTCCTTGAATCAGGACCCAATTAAAATGATATAAGCCATTAAGCATTTACCCAGTCGGTAGCCAGGACTACAGAAAGTTGCCACAATATGAAAGACAGAAAAGAGACTAGATGATAGGAGCCAGGTAGGAGCCAGATTTGAGATACTTGTCTGTAAGTATTTTCACGAAGAGTGTGGATACAAAGAAGGCCTACATCTTAATGTATGTCAAGTGTTGCAACCTTGAGTCTCACACTAGGTTCAAGTCCTTTGTATTGGCTTAGAATTTTCATCAACCCCATTGGGATTGGTTAGTATCTTTGACCTTGTGCTCGATTGGCACTTTAGTTTTAGCTTTGTGCATCTTTGACCCTGTGCAATGGCTCTTTGTATTCTCTTGTGCTAGAATCAGACATAATCATTAAGCAAAGTCCCATAATTTTTATCAATAAATGGCATCATTTTTTATAGTCTCAAGCTTTTGAGCCATGCATTGACAAATGTATTTTAAACTTATATTACTGCAAAATCAAAAAAGTTAAAGAAAATCTTAATAATGGTGACATGTGCTTCAAATATAAAAAGGAGAGAAAAAATAAAACTGAAATAATATATAGCACATGCAAGAAAAATATAATAATAAAAGAGTTTTAAAATTCAAAATATAGCTTATAATCATTGACACACTGTCAGCTAAGAAAATATAGAATACAAAGTTTTCTCCTCAAAAATGAGATCCATTTCCTCTTCATATCTGGCCATGCTCCACTGTGAATACAAGCAAATGATTTTTACAAAGTAACAGTTTTTTATAAAGAGCAGTAGTTCCAAAATCCCCCAAATCTCAATCGCCCAATTAATTACAATAGCAAACAAAAATCACTATCATTTTTACATGAATCTGCTGTATGACATTTAAAGAAAATGGATACTTGTCACAAGTTTTTCAGGTGTAGCAATGTTTCAACCTTGGCAAACATATTTTTTAAACAAAGTAAAACTTATTTGGGTCTAGAACATCATCAAGAAATCTAGATTGAAGGGGGCAGCTGGGTAGCTCAGTGGATTGAGAGCCAGGCCTAGAGATGGGAGGTCCTAGGTTTAAATCTGGCCTCAGACACTTCCAAGTTGTGTGACCCTGGGCAAGTCACTTGACCCCTATTGCCTAGCCCTTGCCACTCTTCTGCCTTGGAGCCAATACACAGTATTGACTTCAAGACGGAAGGTAAGGGTTAAAAAAAAAAAGAAATCTAGATTGTTCTGGTGGAAGTAAAGTGAGCTGAAGAGTTATAAATGAGAGATGCTCCTCTTTTGGGAGTCATCCAGGGGTATTATGCCCTGGGATTAATTTTCCAGCTCCTTTGATATGAGACTATGATGTTCCTCCATTCATATTTTTATAAATGCAGGAGGTGGGGATTATAATTCACTTCAGCTACTAAAATGGACCTTACCTCTTGTTAGGGGCAGGCAAAATGATCAGAGTTGTTGGAAAAAAATCTAAAAATCATGTCTAAAGACACTTTAAAATCAATTTGAGATATTTAGCTAAAATTTATTAAATTTTAAAGGTTGTAATACAATTGTAACCAGTTCTGATGAAGTCCATCTAGCCTCTATGTGACAATTTACAAAGTCAAAACAGAAAAAGGGCTGTTTTTATATAGGCATATTCAATAATATTTGTTCAGTATAATTATAGGGGGAAAGCAACAGAATATAAGGTAGTTAAGACCCAGTACATTAAAATGATTCAGTGTAACAGAATAGTATTGAATGCATTAATATATGACCTTAAAACCAACAAAATAAAATCTTAAACAAATCAATCAGCAAAATGCAACAAAATAGAGATTTTTATAAAACATTGAAGTCTGAAAAGTCTTAAAAATATAACCTCCAGTCTCTTTAATGTTCCTTATTTTAAAAATCCATTTAGATGCCTATTGTCAGAAGGCAGAAGATTGGTAAGGGCTAGGCAGTGGGGTTAAGTGACTTGCCCAGGGTCACACAGCCAGGAAGTGTCTGAGGCCAGATTAGAACCCAGGACCTCCCATCTCTAGACCTGGCTCTTAGTCCACTCAGCCACTGAGCTGCACACCCATAGTGAGGGTGGGTTTTAGGAATCTCAAATTGGGCCAAAGAGTTGTAGGGAGATGAAATTCTCTCCTGAATCTCAGGTGAGATAAATAACAGAATCAGTGCACTCAAAAGATATACTTTGAAATATGCCATGCTTGTAACTTCCTGTTTGGAGAAGTCTCTTTCTTCTCCTCATTGTCCCTCAACCCCTAGTCCCCTGACACGTGGAGGCTAATTGTAGCCTAAGGAAAGATCACTCCCATTTTTACCAGCTGGTGATTGATTCCTAAAACACAAGGGGCAGCTACCAGCAGCCTGGGTCCTGGGGCTGACCTGGGGTGATCTGGCTCAGAGACTGGAGATCAGCTGGGGCTGGGCCAGGGCAGGGCGGGATCAGGAGTGTGATCTGGGTCAAGTAGGTCTGGAGGGGATGACTGGAGGCAGGAGCGAGCTGAATCAAGAGGCTTTGCTGAAAAGTCTTGGAGAAACATGGCTTAAAAAAATTATCTAAGCTATTTTAAAAAAATTGAGAAGTTCTTGTCCAAGTCTTGTGGTTGCCATAACTGTAAAAATTAAATTTGTCTCTAATATGTAGAAGTATTATATTTAAAAGAGATTTATTAAAAGATTATTAGAAATCAAGGAATGAAGAAATACAAAATAAGAAAAACCATGTGGCCATGGCTGATTAACCAATTTAGAAATCCCCACACTTAGCTTACTTATTACATCTTTGCCAAAAGCAGGAAGGAAGAGCCGAACATATAAGAGCATTGAAGAGGGTGAGGTAGGCATTGCTTCCAGTTGAAATACTAATTGTGATCTCGCCAAGGTGGAGACTCAGGTGAGATTATAGGAAATTCTGGGAAATACCAAGGATTTCTGGGGATTGAAGTCTAGGATTCAAATCTCCATTTTACACTAGTATGCAGATAGAACATCTCTAGAAGAAAATTTTCTGGCTACTTCAAATTAGTTTCTGTGCATAATTTCCCAACCATACTTTTGATTTCTCTGTTTCGTCTCTCCACCTGACCAGAACTTTGTGGGTGATATGGGACATGAAAATTTGGCATGATACCCAGATTCTCATAAACTTGTTTTAGAACCAAATTTGTAAAATTTGTCAGAATCTACTCTGAGTGGTATAACCAAATCTTGGAATGATCTCTTTCAACAAGATTTTGGCTACAAAGCTTGATGTGTTTTTGCTAGATGGAAAAGCTTCTGGCAATCTAGTCAGTTAGTCCACTATCACTATACAAAATTTAAATTGTCCCAATTTGAGCATGTTGATATAATCTATTTGCAAATGCTCAAATGGTGTTTGAACTAGTGGACGACCACCAAAAGCTTTTTCCTTAAATATGTTTTTATTGAATTGTGCACACACAGAGCAAGCTGAGCAGATCTTATTTGCCACAGTGCTAATTACCAGAGCTATCCAAGTTCTTTTTGACAGTATCAATTAATGCTTGTGTCCCAAAATGACCCTATGTGTGTATTGCTTGACAGATGTAAGATTAAAATGCTTTTGGAAGAATTGGTTTTCCTCCTGATGCTATCCAAATCCCATTTTCTTTTCTAGCTCCAAAATTTTGTTCCAACTTCTGAACCTCTTTGTCATTGTATGCTTTTTTTAAATCTGTGGTATCTATAAAAGAGAGATTCATAATGCAAGCTGGAGCATTTTGTGGAGCATATCTTGCAGCCATATCCTTCCTACAATTTTCTCTGGCAATTAAGTCTTGTCCTAAAGAATACCTTTTGCAGTGAATTACTGCCAATTTCTTTGGTAGTTGGAGAGATGACAGTAATTCTCGAATTATTGAGATGTTAAAAATCCTCTCTGAAGCCAGAGAGAACTAATGGCATGGCAAATTCCAAATGTATACTTGGAATCAGTGAAAATATTTGCACATTTGTCTTTTGCAAGCTCTCACATGTGTTTTAGAGTGATTAATTCTGCTCCCTGAGCACCTAGGTTTCTAGGTAGTAAAGCAAACCATAGGGCATCAAATTCACTTACTACTGCAGCACCTGTAAATTTTATTACATTCTTCATATATGATGATCCTTCTGTGAATAAGATCAGGTCAGGGTTGTCAAGAGGTGTGTCTGACAGATTTTATCAAGGTCTTTCTATTAATTACACTACAATTTCACAATCACGTGCCATAATTACATGCCATAATAGTTCCCCTTGTTTTTGTAAATTGGGTAATAATGTAGGTGGATTTAAGGTGTTGCATCTCTTTAGTGTTATATGTTCATTCCCCCAAAGCACTATGTCATATTTAGCCAGGCATTGATTTGAAAATGCCTATGTTCTGAACTTTTGCAGAAGTGCCTCAACTTCATGTGAACAATAAACTGTCAGTGGGCAGCCCAAAAATAAATCTGCAGATTTGGTAACAAGCAATGCAGTTGCTGCCACCCCTCTTAAACAGGGAGCTAATCATGTGGCTATGGGATCTAGTTGTGTAGCAGTCCAGCCCTTATGTATATTTAAGAGGCAAGGACTGTGTGTGGATACATGGCCATTCTGCCTATGGCAATGAACTCTGTTCCCAGCATGGCTAAGGTTAGGGTGCGAAACCTTGCTTCCCTTTGTCTTACCCACCTGGGATAAAACCCCACCTTCACCTTGTCATGATTTGCAATTATCCAATGGCAATACACTATGTAACTTATCAATATGTATTGAGTACATTTGCTTATCAAAGAGATTAAAAAGGGAGCTCGCAGCCATCTTGATCTTTCTCTTGGAGATCTCACAGGGTAGCTTACCTTTCTCTCTCCTCTCTATCTCTAACTGAAACCTGGCCTTCAGCCAGGTGTCTCTTTCTTTTCCAATACTAATACCTAGCACTCTCTAATTCCTCCTATTATTCTCTGTTCATTATCCTAGTTAAGCTATATCATCTTCTGACCGGTGAAGTCTTAAATTGGGATCTTTGGACGGGGATTAGCCTTTCAGAGATGTCCACTGATCTGGGCATGGCTGCAGCTCTATGATAATTAATAAGGCCTGTTCTCTGACTCATTTCTGACATCTCGAACTCGGCTCCAACATGCCCTTCGCGGAATCCAAAACTTCTATCCTTTTTCTATCTTCCTACCTTGTGGCTTCTCGCGGGTCAGGAAGCCATAAGTTGTGTGAACTTTAAAACTACTTCACCCTACTCAGACCGTACTTTAGGAGATTTGATTTAGCTATTTGCTGATTATAACAATGGAGATACTTGTTCTAACAGAATCAGGAATGTCTTGTGAACTATACATTGTTCCACCCTACTTAGTTTAACAAGGTCAGAAATGTCTGCACCCATACTTAAGGATTAAGTATTTAGGAGGATGGCTTTTGATAGACATGTGCAGAAATAGCTGACAGACCCTGGGCTGTCCTAAGTCAAGCTAAGCTACCATTGGTACAGATAAGATGCAGGAAAGTGATGTAAAACTGTCTATATAGGGCACGTCACTTCCTCTCTTTGGTCCCTTTCCCTGGAGAGGTGGATCTGACTGATAATTTCTGTGATCACACTGTGAGCAGCCTGGGCCCCAGTTTGATCCTGGAACTCGAGCCTGGAGGAGCTCCCTCAGACAGCTTCCTTGAGATGGTCTCGTGGTGAGTGATAAGACTGACTTCCTTTTCCCTTGGGCTCAGGGGAGGCCCCTTTGGCTGAGGCCTTTAACTCCTGCCTGGCTCAGCCTGAGCCAGAGCAGTTTACATTAACTCTTTCCTCTCTCTCTCTTCTCCTTAATTCCTTCTCTCTATATTAATTAAAATCACCATAATTTCCAGCTGACTTGGGTATTTTATTATTATTTGGGATATCCCATGGCAACTAACAATTAATTTAGATTTTAAGTCACAACAATAAAATTATCCTTTATAATTTTGGCTGACCATGTCAATTGTGATAAAATACCCTCAATCTTCTTAACTTTCCTAAACTTTTTCTTTACTGTGACTATCCCTAAGTACAGCTTTTAATAGCTTATTTTGATCAGCTGTAGAGGTAAGTAAATTTGGATTTTTTTTCCCCCTCTCTCCTTAAATTAGATTGAAAACAGTTGTTTTAAATCTTAGCAACAAGGTCCTAAGGTCCTGGCTGGGAGAACTGTTTCTAAATCTCCTTTTCTGAAGGGAAAAACTGCCTAGATTAGGAGTGAGGGAAACCTGTAGAAAATTTTGGCCTTGTCCTGTTCCCCACGTGTTTTGTGAAGTCCCTAGGGAAATTTACAACAAAATAAGACCCTTGGCAGTAGAGCCATCTACTGACAAAAGGCAAAATTACAGGCAACTTAATGTTTGACTTTAGAAATATGTGGTTACAGTCAGTTCACAACTTAGTTAACAACTGGCCTTTCAGGCTTTTCAGTAAATACATTGTTCTTTTTTACAGTACAAATATTGTTCTTTGTCTATTTCATAATCCCAGACTATGTATAGCAATGGCTATACTTCACACTGTTTCTGGTTGAGATTTTACTTGTTGGAGCTGTAATGTATCTAATTCTCTCTAAGACAGTCCTGAAAAACACCATGCATAAAATACGGAATCAAATAAGAGATTCAGGTCAGTCTCCCCTTGAAAAACCCATTTCCCAGTAGAACCAACTGATTGCTCCTTCTAATATTCAACAAAATGAAGACTAAATACTTGGCTTGAGTTTATAGAGGAAAGTTTAGGAGAGCTCATAGCTTTTATGAAAAGCATTAAAAGGGACTCAATAACATCCCAGAGTAGGAGTGATTTATCTCTCCATACTCCATCATTATCAAAATCCCTGTCCCACCCTGCTCTACACAATTTGGCTCCTAGTTCTCAAACTGCCCCCTCTTGCATGGAATTCAGGTCTGGGGCTTGCTGTAAATTATAGTAGCATCCAGTCTCAAAATAATTTGGGTAGTTTGGTCTCCCATATTGGAATGCATTATTAAACCCATTATTGAATCTGTTGTTAAACCCATAATTTCCATATCCATTTGCTTGAATGTATTAAAGCAATTAAACCTATTGCCTTGGTTTCCCTGAAGTTTTGTCCAAGGAATTGCCCCCTAAATCTGTACTCTCTCATGAGATGACCACTCTCTATCACAAAGATAACATCTTGGGGGTTTGTCTGGATTGTCTGGATTGTAGTTATTTCTGAGTTATCTATAAGTTCTTAGTGCAGCTACTGTTTTTCCTGCACTTCACTAGATTTCAGTTTTTGTTTAAGCTCTCTGATTTCTTTGGTTAATTTATCAATTATATCATTTTTCTCTACTCATTGCCTATCTTTCTTATCTTGGAAAACATAATTAGCAATTCTCTGAATTTCAACAAGACCCATATCAAACCAATTTGGACAGTTACTACGAAAATAATTTCAGATCACAGGGCATGCACTTTTCACAAACCGCCTATGAATGTGATTTACATTTTCCTCTGTTAAAATATCCAACCCAATTCATTTTTCAGCATAGTCAATAATTCTATCAAGGAAAATGGAGGGAGTCTCTCCTACTTCCTGGTTCCTGGGCATCTGGAATTTTGATTATAGTTTCAATTATTGCCTCCCTGGCTATAATTAAGTTTCTGTACCCTGCAAACGAGTTAGTTTCCTACCCAGGATCCTTGGTTTGCCAATCTGCAATTTGGGGGTTCCTATTAGTGTCCTCTATAATCTGCTGTTTCTCCCTCTTTGCCAATAATTCATCCATAAGGATGTCAAAGTCCAAATAAGAAGAATTGCAAAGCTTAGTGCTTGAACAGCTTTACAACTCACATTGGTTCTTCTTCATATTTTGGAGTATTTTTCTTAAAACTATATCATCTTGTGTAAACCTTTTGTGGCATGTGATATTCAATACACCACACTCTGTTATACAACAGGTACCTCCCTTAAAGGAAACATGAGCTGGTGTGCTTTCTAATATTTCAGTTTCCATTTCTAATTTAGTTGATTTGTCTGATTTAGTTGCACTCTCTAATTTAGTTGCTTCATGTTCTTAACTTTCTGTCATTGTCCCTTTAGCCTTGAGTAATTCCACATTTTGATTTTCCATTCCATCTAGTTTAGTCTTTAGATAGTTTACTTTTAATATTAGATCATTCTTTGCAGTAGCTTGCTTGTTGTTTGCTTTTAAATGTTTAAAAATGACTGCCAAAGATTTTATCATCATGTAAAAGCACAAGAAAAACAATGCTAACACAGGAACATAAGAGATTAGTTCCAGGAGTTTCAATGAGAGTAATGGCATTAGAAAGTCATAGGCAAGTGAATTTTTTATATATTCCAGTATAATAGACAAAAAGAGATTTAGCAGAAAAGCCATATCTAACATAAAAAGTCCCATGGTGATTTATTTTATGCAGCTAATTCACCAGCTTTTCTAAGAGCACAGAGCCTTTGAGTCAAGTTACCTGGGAGATGGGTTTTGGAGCCACCTACAGTTCAGCTCACTGTTATTACAACTCACAGTGAAACTATCAGCTCTAGCTGCTGCTTCAATGGGACACTCTACAGTGATAATGTTTCCAATTGCCCAATTTGACAGTTGGCCTCTTAAAATCAGATTTTCTGGTTCTTTGTCCTATTTAACTCACCAAAGCTGTAAAGATAATAAACAATGAATTGATTATTGATTATAAACTGATTTGATATTCTGCTGTGCTTACAAAGTATCTTCAGTTTATATCAGTGAAGTGAAGTTCATAAGTGAACTTCTCTTCAGGGCCAGGTGCAAGGATGCTAAGGACACTCTTGTTATATAAAAATAAAGTATTTATTGAGAATATAAGGATAAAAAAAAGGATTTATAACTCTAAGGGATTCTAACTCCACCCAAATAAAACTCCCTGGTTCTGCAAGGAACTGCTTCTCCTGTTTCCATAGGCTGCACTGATCCTTTTTGATCTGACTAATCCAAATTTTCACTATTCCACAATAAACTAAATACTATTATCCATATACAAAGTATATAATTCTTTTTTTTAACCCTTACCTTCCGTCTTGGAGTCAATACTGTGTGTTGGCTCCAAGGCAGAAGAGTGGTAAGGGCTAGGCAATGGGGGTCAAGTGACTTGCCCAGGGTCACACAGCTGGGAAGTGTCTGAGGCAAGATTTGAACCCAGGACCTCCCGTCTCTAGGCCTGACTCTCAATCCACTGAGTTACCCAGATGCCTTCAAAGTATATAATTCTTAATATTGTCTCCAAGTTACAAAATAACAAAGCCTAGTTGGCTGAGCCCCAGCAAGAACCAAATTAGGACTCTGAGCCTTAGCAGACTCAGAGTCCAAACCAAAGACCAGGTCTTTCTTTGGTTTTCTCAGATATAAAAACAATTTATGCAACAGCAATAGATAGTCACTAGCGTTTCCCAAGTTGGAAAAGAAAAATCACTGAGCTCCTTCAGTTTTTGTGGTATAAATGGAGATTTTGAGCCCTTGGACTTCATCCCCCAGAAGTCCCTTAGTATTTCCCAAAATTCCATTTATACACATCTTCTACCTTAGATAGGGAGGAGAGAGAGAAAAGATGTCACCTCTTCCCAACACTCCGAGAGAGAGTAACTGCCACTCTCTCAGAGTAATTGCCACTCCCAGAGACCAACTGCCACAGAAAAACCATTAAAACTTCCCATACACATTGTCAACATTTGAAATTAACACTCTGTCTTAGATCTGTTTCAAACTCCAATTCTTTCTCAAGCCAGCTTCTCTACTTCTTATCTCTAAACTAATATAACAAGACCCAATTTTTGATATCATCCTCATAAAACCCATGTACTTGAGACAACTCAAAACTCTGGACTTCCAGCTTGGCTGACAGTGTTCTCTCTTAGAAAACAATCTGCCTCATATTTTCCACCCTCCTGCTGGACAAAGTTGTTTATTTGCTACTTTGAGATTGCTGAAGTAGAGATATGATTTTTTAGGAAAACAATTTCATTACACTCGTTCAGTGAAACAACAGCCCAAATCGTAGCATCTGGTGCTTTACAGGTTGACTCCCTCAGCTGTACACTAAAGCAGTTTTCAACTATTTTAGTGGTAACTAAGTGCTTTGGCTCTGCTCTCAGGATCCTGAAGAGTTTCTCCCTCTCAGATAAGAGAGGACAGCTATTTCACTGAAATAATATGCTTGCCCATATGGAACCAAGGGAGGAATAATACATGGATGATGTTATTCCTGAGCCCTTTTCTTCTATCAAGAGAAGTGGGGTTTTCTAGGGGGAATTTCCTTGGACCAGCCTTGAGTCCTACCTTGAAGGTAACCTTAAATTTTAGCCTCTTTGAATCTTGGCTTCTGGCTAGAAAAAGAGGATTCCCTAGATTGATTGGTGGATAGAGACAGATATAGCATGTATTAATCACTTACTATGTGCTAGGTACTATGCTAAGCATTGAGGGACAAATATAAACAAAGAAGATAGTCCTAGTCTTCAAGAGCTTAAATTCTAATGAGAGAAAATCACAGTTAAGGAACTAGGAATGGGAGAAGGAAGAAGTACAGTAGTGTGATTTAAAATAGTAAAAATATAAGATAGAGGCCTGGATCCAGGCAAAATAAGATGAAAGCTCACCTATTAGAACTCAGTGTGACTCCAGAATCTTATCTATGTTTTCCTGGGAAAGAGTTGGGGCTGAGGACCAGATCCTAAAATTTATCCTTTTACCCAGAGAAGAGAAATTTCTTGGATCATAGCCTTTCTTGGGCAAATTGCCTTGTAAGTAATCCCAAATTTGAGAGTCAGTCATCCAGCCTACTATCTAAAGAATAGAATTTCCATTATCTATGTGTCTACTGAAAAGAGAAGAGAATCAAGCACTTGGCTCTGAGTCCTGGGTAGGTCAGTGGCAAAGGATCAAGAACCATGCTGTGGAGAAACAAAGGATTTTGGCTTTGCATATGCCAATTACAAAGAGTTATTTGAACAGTGTGGGTCCAATAGGAATGATGTTGTCTGTGTAGGGGGAATATGTGTTTCCCTTCCAAAGGAAATCCAGACCACAAAAGTGGAATTAAAAATCTTTTAACAAGTTATGTAGGATCCCATGGTAAATTGGGACTTCCAGAGAGGAAGGAGAATAATATTGCTGGTTTCTGAGCTACTATGATTTCTTTTATTTGTATTCTATACTGATTTAGGGATTCCTATGAGTTTACTTTCTATGAGTTAAAATAAAAGGCTTTTACTTTTATCATCCCCAATAAATGCACGTGTTACCTTGACTGTTTATACAGCACTGTTATCCTGTTACCTTCATTTGCAAAGACTAGATATTAAATATATTTTGAGACTTCCCAGAGTAAAGTTGAAGGAATATAAACCAAAGAAAGAATAATCTTTTGGGTAGTCTTCAGGATTGACTTTGCCTTATGTGAATCCAGGGCTTGAGGGATAATGGGTTTCTAGGGCACAAGTTACATGTAGAGACCCAGCCATAATATTGGTGGATATTCCTGGGAGACATCCAGAAGGAATAAAGTAAACCAAATTCCAAGATTACCAAAAGAATCCAAGGATTAGAACAAAATGAGCCAAATAGAGTTTTGGAGAAATTGGACCTACTCTCTATAAAACCAGAACTTGGTGTTCTTAAGTTACAGGTTATGTATCTGCTGTGAATTTTACAACTACTCCACCCTACTCAGACCATACTTTAGAAGATTTGATTTAGCTATTTCCTGATTTGTAACAATGGAGATACTTGGTCTAACAAAATCAGGTCTTGGGAACTCTACATTGCTCCACCCTACTTAGTTTAACAAAGTCAGGAATGTCTATACCCATACTCAAGGATTAAGTATCTGAGAAAATGGCCTTCAACAGATATGTGCAGAAACAGCTGACAGACCCCTAGGCTATCCTAAGTCAAGCTAAGCTAACATTGGTACAGATAAGACACAGGAAAGTGACATAAAACTGACTATATAGGGCACGTCACTTCCTCTCTTCTGTCTTTTCTCCGGAGAAGTGGCTCTGGGTGGCAGAGTGCTAAGTGTAATGAGTTAAAATAGTTGGAGTCATAAACTGTGGCAGATAAAAGAGTGGTTGGTTAGAATTGTGACCACAGAAATATGGGTTCAAGACAGTGTCTTGTTTTAAATCAAATATAAAGTGGTCACCAGGGAAAAAATTCCCAAATACTAAATTTTCCACAAGTCAGCTGGGTTTTATAAAGATTTTAATTAATACAAATGAGGAATTAATGAAAGAGAGAGAGAAAAAGGAAATAATGAGAAAAGGGCTAGACCTGTCTAGGCCAGCATGAGCCAGCCTAGGCTGAAAACCCTAAGAGAGAGATCAGTCAGTCTTTTATCAACTCACCACAAAATATGTTCAATCAAGATTCTAGTGTTCAGAGAGACACCAGTTCAGCTTTGGCCAGCTCAATCTCCAGAGAGAGTTCTCTGAGACAGAGTCCTGAGAGAGTTCTTCAAGGCAGCTTTGGCCAGCTGCCTCCTCCAATTCAGCTTTTCCCAGCTGAATCCCCAGAGACCTCTTTTTGACCTCCTTTTAAAGGGAATTTTCTCCTATGTCACCTCCCCTAAGTTCTCACATCTACCAATCACAGTAGACATTTTCCAAAGGACAGACCATTCTGAATTCACACCTGAGTAGACTAAACTTTTGATTAAGTTCACACCTGAGTAGACTAAAAAACCTATGAGTAAGTTCTCACCTCTTTGCTCTTTGCAAGTTCACAAGTTTCCTGACCTTTATAGGTACTTAGCACCCTTTTGTATTAGATCTAAAAATAGGCACAGCTTAAGAACTTTTGCCTTACTATAAGTATGGGTTTAAGTACTTTTCATTGTTCAGAAAGGAGTTTACAACTTTATCTTCCCCTAAAGTATACTTAAGTAGGGGTGGAGTAGAGGTCTCACATTTCTGATCTAAGTCCCTTCATTGTTTAAAATGGGGAATGGTCTTAACCAAATGTTCTGAAGTAGGGTCTGAGAATTTTTAAGGTTCACATAAGCATTCCAACATCTTGGTGTGGTGGCAGCTATTTGTCTGGATTTTGGTGGTGAGTTTGCCCTTGAGCTAATTCAGGTTCAGGCATCTTAGCTGAACCCTCTTGGAGTTCAGGCTGATTCCTTCCTCCTTTACTCTCCAAAACCTTACCTTCCTAGAGCTTCTAATCTTCCCCCTGGCACAAGCCAGGCTGGATTAATCCTACACTCTTTCCTTCTCCCTTCTTCTTAATTTCTTTCCATTATATTAATTAAATCACCATAAATTTCCAGCTGTCTTGTGTATTTTTTTATTTGGGATATCCATGGCGACCAATAATTAATATACTTTTAGGTCACAACACTAAAATTATCCTTCACAGTTTTGGCTCACCATATCGGTTGTGATGAAATCTTCTTAACTTTCCTAAACCTTTTCTCTACTGTGATTATCCCTAAGTTCAGCTTTTAATAGCTTATTTTGATCGGCTGTAGAGGTAAGTAAATTTGGATTTTTCCCCCCTCTCTCCTTAAATTAGATAGAATAAAGCTGTTTTTCTTTCTTTTTTTTTTAATCCAAAGGTACAGGACTGGGAAAGCTGTTTAGCTATGAATCCCCTTTCCCTCAGGGAACAACTGCCTACATTAATCTTAATTAGGAGTGAAGGGGACCTAAAGAGAGTTTTGGCCTTGCCCTGCTTTCCACGTGTTTTGTGAAGTGTAGCATACCAGGCATGGAAGTATGGTTGATGTATTAAATACTTGATCAGAGCAGTTAATGATCAATGTATAGGCAGTTTCTAAGGGCAAGAGAATTCCTGGGCCTAAGCCACAAAAGCTTTGCCCTCACCTTGTCAAACCTCATTCCTCTGGAAAGCACATGTCAGGTGAATCCCCACCTACTCTGATCTTGTCATTATCTATGCTACCAATGAGAATCAACTATGCTTTGTTACGTATTCATTCATCCTCACTGTCCACAATAAAGCCTGGGGTGAAGGTGTGTTTCCTCCTCTTGTTTCCTGCAACCTTTAAGTTCTCACTACTGTCTTTCTCTTTATCTTTCCTAAGGCCACTCTTGGCCATGTGCTTTCTATCTTGGAATTCTTTCTTCCCTGTGTCTGCATTACTTCTCACATTTTCCTTTAATTATCTTTCCAAGGAAAATGTCCTCAGGAATTCACGCCTTCCCTCGCTAAAGATTGACTTGTCTGTGTCCTTTATTCTTCACCCATTTTCTCAGACTCCTCGCTCCTTCTTGAGCCCCAACCCACAAAGGAAAATTCTTTTTATAACAGTCGCTGGAAGCCTGTTATATGAAGCCCGCTAGGAAAATAATTACAAAATATATATATGAATACTACATTCTTCGACATTTATATGGCAGTCAAAGAATAGGGACCTTGAGGAATTCAGCAAACCTCCAATTTTTATGTTATTAGGTAATATCATTTTTGTACTCCTCAGTACTGTGTTTAGAGATGCTACCATAAAAAAATTATTTGAAGCTGAAATTCAGAAAAACACGCAAAATTCCAAAGCTAAAATACAAGAAATTTTGCAAGAATCTGAAGCTAAAATACAGAAAATTATGAAAAACATGCAAAATAAAACACAGGAAAATATTAAGAATTTTGAGGCTAAAATGCAGGAGAACATACAAGTCCAATTGGATAATTTAAAATGTTTCTTACAGGTTCAATTGGCAAACATCCACCCCACCAGAAACAGGTCTGGACATGATAAACCTGTTTCTGAACCTCTAAATGAGGAAATTTCCTTTCCAGAAATAGAGATGGAAAACACCTTCTCTATAGCTCAGTTAACAGACTTGTTCTCTCATGGTCTGCAAATCTTGGCTGAACTTAATCCCTAAGGTCCTTTCCTTGCAATCCCAGTTTCTCATGTTCCTTCTCCTTCACAAAACCAAATTCCAGTGCAAAGGAAATCTCGTCCTTCTAAAGAAACTCGTCTTAGTCAAACTGACCCACAGGTACCAAAGTCAATTAGAGGCCTGTTTCCTCTAAGAGAAGTACCTGAAATAGGACGGAATGGGTATGTGGTGACTTTAAGGCATAATATACCATTTACTCCCCAAGAAATAAATGAATTTACATGAAATATCCCCACATATGAATAAGATCTCTTTCTAGTAACAAAAAAGATTACAGACATATTTTTTCAGTATAATCCATCTTACAAGGACATTGAAAACTTGCTACAGGCTTTTTTAACTGAACGTGAGAAAAATAAAATAATTGCTCATGTTAACAAAACCCGGGGGTGCAATCAGCACATTGGCCATCTCAGGATCCTGAATGGGACTATAACAACTCTGGGGATCTTTTACAACTATAGTGTTGTAGAGAGGCCATCTTAACAGCAATGAGAGAGTGTGCAGATAGTACAGATAAGTGGACAGAATTTGAAAAAAATTAAGCAAAATTAGGAAGACATAACCTCCAGATTCATGGACAGAATAATCAAGTTTGGGGGTAGATACCTGTATTTTGACCTATCTAAAGAAAATTGCATAAGACAAGTGAGAAGGCACTTTGTCAATAACTCTTGCAAAGTGATTAAGGATTATTTTTGAACACATTGCCCAAGATGGCCAGAGATGGACCTTGAAGAGTTGTGGAAAACAGCTCTATATGTTTCAAAGGGAAACAAAGAAAAGGAGGAAGAAAATAATGATCTCATGTAGGAAATAAAGAAAGAATTGAGATGTTTAAAAGATAAGATGGCTAAAATAGAAAGTGGGCATGATACTCAACCAATGGCACTTGCCCCTCTCCAGGAATCTAATTATCAATCCATTACCTGCCAATTCTGTGAGAAGAAGAGCCACAGAATGGTAGAGTGTGGAACTTTACTCAAGGCATTCAGAAGGAATCTGCAGTTTAATAACAACTACAGAAGTGACAATTATAGAAATAACTATAATAATGATAATGGAAACCACAACTTTAGTAATGATAACTATAGGAATAGATATTGGGAAAATGATAACTCAAACCAAATAACTCCAAAACAATATAACTTAAGTGGTGCTCGTCCAAAAAATACTCAGGGTGCTAATGCCCCTCAGGGGATGCTCTTCAGGGGGGTGCCCAAGGAACTTCCCAAATATAATGAAGGTGTATGTGTGGGGGGGCTGGGGCACAGGAATCAGAAGATACAACTTTTGATTTTCCGGACCCTGATGTCCTACTATTCATTGTCCCTATCCACTGCCCCCCTTATACTAATGAACCCCATGTTACCTTAAAGGTGGGTAACACCTTTTATGATTGTCTTTTAGACACTGGAGCTTCCAGGTCTGTATTAAAGAGTACACGTGATTTACATTGTTATTCTGTTGGCTCAGAGAATGTAATGGGAGTGTCAGGAATACCCCAAAGGGTTAAAAAAAAAACTTTCCCCTAGAATGGTGTCTGTAGGACCCCTAGAGGTACAACATTCCTTCCTTTTGATTCCTGATTCCCCTTTAAATTTTCTGGGGAGGGACCTTCTATGCAAACAGAGCCACAATAACTTGCTCCCCAGATGGTTTCTTATCATTAGAAGTACCTGAGGAATCTTTAAATTTACTCCCTGTAATTCTCCCAGAGTGTCAGGAGGGGAAAGAGCATCCCACCTTTGTAGTACCCGAAGATACACTGGAGTCTCTTTGGGCCACATCTTCCAATGTAGGCTTACTTAAGTTGGCTGTTCCTGTGCAGATAAAAACTAAATCTAGCCCACCTCCTTCCATTCCTCAGTATTCCCTCTCAAAAGAGGGAATTGAGGGTATTACCCAGTAATAAACTCATTAATTGCTCAGGGAATAATAGTCCCTTGTAAATCTGAATACAACACGCCTATCCTGCCTGTTAAAAAACCAAAAAGGGGGTCCGATGGCAAGCACCTCTATAGATTCATACAGGATCTGAAGGCTGTGAACAACCATGTTATAAAGAGACACTCCATAGTTTCCATCATACATACGATTATTTCTTCTATTCCTAGCACAGCTACATACTTTACAGTAGTAGACTTGTGCTCAGCCTTCTTTTCCATACCCATACATGAGAACTCCAGGCATATTTTTGCTTTCATCTGGAAGGGCTCTCAAAATTTATGGAGTCATCTGCCACTGGGTTACATGGAAAGCCTGAGTTTATTTGCACAAATTTTGAGCCAAGACGCAGATAATATAACATTTAAAAATAGCAAATTAATCAAATATGTAGATGATCTACTCTTGGTTTCAACAGATGCAGAAGTATGTCAGGAAGATAGTAAATACCCTCTTTTGGAATTTCACAAAAGAGGACATAAGATCTTGAAGGGTAAAGTTCAGTAGTGTCTCCCTAAAGTAGAATATTTGGGGTTCATCCTGACTGCAGGTGCCCTCTCTATTTCTCCCAAATGAATTAAGAGTATTCAAAATTTAAGTGCTCCTACCACTAAGAAACAGTTGAGAGCAATTTTAGGAGCAAAAGGGTTTTGTAGACAATGGATTCCTTCCTATGGGGAAATTACTAAACCCCTTATAGCAGTAACAAGGGATTCAGTCCCTGAACCCCTAAAATTAGAGCCAGAACACTCGTCAGCTTTATCAGATCTAAAACAGGCTATTCTGTCTGCCCCTGCTCTAGGCATCCCAGATTACAACAAGCCATTTACTTTGTATGTTGTGACCGCGAAAATATGGTTTCAAGATTTAAATTGCCAAAACTGTAAAGATAATTTTTAGTGTCTTGAGTTAAATCAAAATTAAGTGATCACTGTGGGGAAAATTCCCAAATATGAAATACCCAAATCAGCTGGGTTTTATGAAGATTTTAATTAATACAAATGAAGGAATTAAGGGAAGGGAGAGAGACAGAGTAAGAGGAAATAGTAGGAAAAGTCTTAGGGCCTAGGCCAAATGACCTAGGCTTTTCTCTTTAAGAGAGAAACTAAGTCAGTCTTTAATCACTCACCACAAGATTTTGTCCCAAGCAAAATTCCAACTAAGTTCAGAGAACCAGCTACTCCAACTAGTCCAAGCTCCAACTCCTTCAGAGAGCCTCCTCTGACTCCTGACCTCAAATTCAGCTTCCAAAGCTGAACTCACTTCAGAGGCCTCAAGCTCCTTCCTTTTTTTTTTGTTTTAATTTTATAATATTTTATTTGATCGTTTCCAATCATTATTCATTAAAGACAAAGATCATTTTCTTTTCCTCCCCCCCCCCCCAGTAGCCGACGAGTGATTCCACTGGGTATCACATATGTCTTGATTCGAACCCATTGCCATGGTGTTAGTATTTGCATTAGAGTGTTCATTTAGAGTCTCTCCTCTGTCATGTCCCCTCAACCGCTGTAGTCAGGCAGTTGCTTTTCCTCGGTGTTTCTATTCCCACAGTTTATCTTTTGCTTATGAATAGTGTTTTTTCTCCTAGATCCCTGCAGATTGTTCAGGGACATTACACAGCCCCTAATGGAGAAGTCCATTACATTCGATTATACCACAGTGTATTAGTCTCTGTGTACAATGTTCTCCTGGTTCTGCTCCTCTCGCTCTGCATCACTTCCTGGAGGTTGTTCCAGTCTCCATGGAACTCCTCCACTTTATTATTCCTTTTAGCACAATAGTATTCCATCACCAACATATACCACAATTTGCTGAGCCATGCCCCAATTGATGGGCATCCCCTCGTTTTCCAATTTTTGGCCAAAACAAAGAGAGCAGCTATGAATATTTTTGTACAAGTCTTTTTGTCCATTATCTCTTTGGGGTACAAGTCCAGGAGTGCTATGGCTGGATCAAATGGTAGATATTCTTTTGTCACCCTTTGGGCATAGTTCCAAATTGCCCTCCAGAATGGTTGGATCAATTCACAACTCCACCAGCAATGAATTAATATCCCTACTTTGCCACATCCCCCCCAGCATTCATTACTTTCCTTTGCTGTTATGTTAGCCAATCTGCTAGGTGTGAGGTGATACCTCAGAGTTGTTTTGATTTGCATCTCTCTGATTATAAGAGATTTAGAACACTTCTTCATGTGCTTATTAATAGTTTTGATTTCTTTATCTGAGAACTGCCTATCCCTGTCCCTTGCCCATTTATCAATTGGAGAATGGCTTGATTTTTTGTACAATTGATTTAGCTCTTTATAAATTTGAGGAATTAAACCTTTGTCAGAGGTTTCTATGAAGATTTTTTTCCCAATTTGTTGTTTTCCTTCTGATTTTAGTTACATTGTTTTGTTTGTACTAAAGCTTTTTAATTTGATGTAGTCAAAATTATTTATTTTACATTTTGTGATTCTTTCTATGTCTTGCTTGGTTTTAAAGTCTTTGCCCTCTCAAAGGTCTGACATGTATACTATTCTGTGTTTACCCAATTTACTTATGGTTTCCTTCTTTATGTTTAAGTCATTCACCCATTTTGAATTTATCTTGGTGTAGGGTGTGAGGTGTTGATCCAAGCCTAATCTCTCCCACACTGTCTTCCAGTTTTCCCAGCAGTTTTTATCGAATAGTGGATTTTTGTCCCAAAAGCTGGGATCTTTGGGTTTATCGTATACCATCTTGCTGAGGTCGCTTTCCCCCAGTCTATTCCACTGATCTTCCTTTCTGTCTCTTAGCCAGTACCAAATTGTTTTGATGACTGCTGCTTTGTAATATAGTTTAAGGTCTGGGACTGTAAGGCCCCCATCATATGTGTTTTTTTTTTTCATTATTTCCCTGGATATCCTTGATCTTTTGTTATTCCAGATGAATTTTGTTATGGTTTTTTCTAAGTCAGCAAAGAAATATTTTGGGAGTTCAATGGGTATGGCACTAAATAGATAAATAAGTTTGGGTAGGATGGTCAAAGCTCCTTCCTTTTAAAGAAAATTTTCTCTTGTGTCACCTCCCCTAAATTTTCATGTCTACCAACCACAGTAGATGCTTTTCCTAGGACTGCCCATTCTTAGTTTCACCACTCTTTAGTTCTCACCTTCTCTGGGTAGATTATATCTTCTGAGTACTTCACACCTCTTTGCTAAGCTTGCCCTTTGTAAGTTGCTTGACCTTTTAGTGATTAATTTGGCCTTCATAGGTACTTAGCACCCTTTTGTATTAGATCTAAAAATAGACCTAGCTTAAGGGCTTTTGCCTCACTATAAGTATGGGTTGGGGACTTTTTCTTATTGTTCCATCAGGAGTTTATAACTTTATCTTCCCCTAAAATATGCCTAAGTATGGGTGGAGTAATGTTAGAGTTCCCAATACATTCCTGACCAAGTACCTTCATTGTTTAAAATGGGCAATAGCCTTAACCAAATGTTCCAAGTTAGAGTCTGAGAAATTTTAAGATTCACAATGTACATGAGTGAAGAGGGGTAGCTTCAGGTGTTTTAACTCAGACTTTGGGGCCTTCTCAATGCCCAATTGGTTATTATTCTGCCCAATTGGACCCAGTAGCATCAGGAGCACCACTATGTCTTGGAGGAGTAGCTGCTACAGCCTTAGTGACAAAAACTGTTGATCTAGTATTAGGATGCCCATTAACAATTATGTGCCCACATGAGGTAGAAGCATTATTGCTAAGGCATAGAACACAGGCATTCTCGCATCAGCGAATTACAAGGTATGAAATAACCTTGTTAAATAACAAAAACATCACCTTGAAACGCTGTACAACTCTTAACCCTGCCACCTTGCTTCCAGATTTACCAACTACAGGAGAACCATTACACAATTGTGAAACACTAGTGTCCATGGCAGAAAAGCCTCAAGATAATCTCTTGGACCCTCCCTTAGACGATCCAGATCTGGTCTTATTTACTGATTGTTCCTCTTTTATGAGGGATGGCATATGCTACACTGGAACTGCTGTAGTCACAAAAATTGCCATTGAGTACTCAGCTTCACTGCCCTGTAATATTAGCGCTCAAGGGGCAGAACTCATATCTCTGAAACTAGCTTATATAATTGCCAAGGATAAAAAGGCAACAATTTATAAGGATTCTAGATATGCTTTTGGCATTTGCCACTCAGTCGGGATGCTATGGCTCCAGAGAGGATTTTTTAACCTCAGCTGGAAAATCTATAGCTAAGGTAGAAATTGTTAATGAAGTTCTTTCTGCTTTCCAGCTGCCTGAAGCCCTAGTTTTAGTTCATTGCTCTGCCCATATAGGTGGCACTGACCTTGCCAAAAGGGAAATGATCTAGCAGATGCCGCTGCAAAGATAGCAGCCATAGAAGGGCCTGAATGAATTTTAACATTAACAACCACTGATGATTTAAATTTATCACTTTCCTATAATGAAAAGGAAGTGGAAAAATGGAAGCAAAAATTAAAAGCAAAACAGATTAATGGAGTATGGTTGTCATCTGAAGGAAAACCCCTGCTCCCTAGAAGTTTCTATCACCAAATTTGCCAATCTATTCATAAAAATGGTCATTTTGGCACCCAGGGCATCGTGGATTCTGTTAAGAGAGTATGGATAGCCCCTGGTATAACTACTATAGCCTCTAAAGTATGTATAGCCTGCTCTACCTGCCAAGCATATAACCAACATGCCTTTTGTGGCAAAGCCTTTGGTGGGCAACCTCTAGCTTACACACCTTTTGAGCACCTACAGATAGATTTCATAACAATGCCAAAGGCTGGACATTATAAATTTTGTCCAGTCATAGTAGATCAACTCACCTGATGGCCGGAAGTATTTCCTGCAACCTGAGCCACAGCAGGTTTTGTCGCTAAGGTGTTTTTAAAAGAAATTATTCCTTGCTTTGACCTGCCAATATGTATTGATTCAGATAGAGGAAGTCATTTTACTGATTCTGTCCTAAATCAAATATATTTTTGCTTAGGGATAACTCCCAAATTCCATGTTTCATATCATCCCCAGAGTTCAGGCCAAGTTAAAAGAATGAACAAAGAACTTAAAACTATGATTGGCAAATTATGCACTGAGACACATTTAAAGTGACCTGAAATTCTCCCTCTGGCCCTATTTTATCTTAGAACCAGGCCTAGAGGAGACCTACACATCTCACCATTTGAGATGCTTTTTGGACATCCACCCATACAGGCTAAGCCTTTCTTCTCTGCATATCTATCACTATTAGGGGGAGATACTACTATTGCTTCCTATATACAGGAATTATAGCACAAACTGCATAAACTCCGTGAATCCAGAGCTGCAGTACAAGCTGGACCACTAGATTTTTCACTTCACAATCTGAAACCAGGAGACAATGTGTATATTAAGAATTTCCAGTATACTGGAGCAACTCAGCCTTCCTGGGAAGGGCCATTCCAAATATTGTTGACTATTCCATCATCCACAAAGATTGGAGAGAAGGACTCTTGGATTCATTGCTCACATGTAAAGAGAGCATTTTCTGTTGAGACTGCTTGACTGTATCCTATCACATGCATTGGAGATAATAATCCATTGACAAGTGGATACTGTTTTCAGGAACACATTGAATTCCTGATGTTTTCCCCCTTATTTTTATTATTGCTTTCCTTTTATTTTGATTAGAATATTTAATTTTTTTCCCTTTTCTCATTTCTTGTACTTAAGGTACATATAATCAATATTAATTTTATTCTACAATAATATAAGTTTAATATATATATACATATATATATAATATATATTTATTTACTTGCTATAATATTAATACATACCCAAACAGCTTTAGACTGTGGGAACCTGACATTTATTGATAATTGTTAGGGACTGTGATTAATGTTTGTGTCTGATTCTAGGAAACAGGATCAAAAAGGAGCACAGACTTAACCTGAATAGTGCCAAAAGAACACACAGGTCAAAAAAAAGAAAGAAACCAATCCAGGATTGATGCACTTCTAAGCCAATACAAAGGACTTTAACCTAGTGTGAGACTCAAGGTTGTGACTCTTGACATATGTTAAGACATAGGCCTTCCTTGTATCCACACTCTCTGTGAAAATACAGACAAGTACCAAAGTTTGGCTATCATCCTGGTTCCCTCTATCCCTGAGAATAAAGGAAAAATCAGATGAGGGAATGACACTTCCCTATCAAAATAAAATTCTAGTTCCTTTTCTTCTTATAGTATGGCAACTTCCTAGAGTCTTGGCTGCAAATGGGTAAGTAAAATATTACTGCATTCTGTCCTACAGACTTGTGGGATAGAAATTACTTTAAATTGGACCTGTACAAGGGCCTATTGTGAATTTATTCTTGCTTACTCAACATTTTACATACATAGATTTTGGTATTTTGATTCTGATTTTGAATTTTTTTTCTTTTCTTTCTCCCCAAAATTTCACTTTCTTCCATTTTTTTCTTTACATTTTTTTGTTTTTCAATTCTTTTAATAATTGACTCATACACCCCCATAACTCAACCATGCATCCTGAGCTGAACTGGATGTTGTTTAACACCCACTTCAGGGGGTGGATTGTATTTTAATAAAAATCCAAGATTTTGAAATTTTTTGTTCGAGAAAGATCTTCAAGGAAGAAGCTTGATAACTCTTAAATCCAGAGAATGAACTGTTGCAGAAAGATGCCAGAAAACCTACACTACATCAAGAATATCAAGAATGAACTTTGGGTGTGGTTGATTGAACTGAAGTTTGATTGAACATTTATTGTAAATGTACACTTTTATGCCAAAAGGGACTGCCCCTAATTTGACTTTTTTGTCAATGCTCCTAGCAAAACATTGGTTTTGCTCTCTCTCTTTTCTATCTCTCCCTCATTATTGTAATTTCCTCTTAGAAACTGAATATTGTATATATCTGTAGTCGGAAGTGCTTTAGGACTACAAGATGATTATGTTAAATGATCAATGGGGAGACTAGTCTCCCAGTAGGGGGGGTTGTGAATTTTAAAACTACTCCACCCTATTCAGACCATACTTTAGAAGATTTGATTTATCTATTTCCTGATTTGTAATAATGGAGATACTTGGTCTAACAGAATCAAGTCTTGGGAACTCTACATTGCTCCACCCTACTTAGTTTAACAAGGTCAGGAATGTCTGCACCATACTCAAGGATTAAGTACCTGAGAAAATGGCCTTCAATAGACATGTGCAGAAACAGCTGACAGACCCCTGGGCTATCCTAAGTCAAGCCAAGCTAACATTGGTACAAATGAGATCCAGGAAAGTGACATAAAACCATCTACATAGGGCACGTCACTTCCTCTCTTCTGTCTTTTCCACGGAGAGGCGGCTCTGGGTGGCAGCGTGCTAAGTGTTCTGACATCTTGGCGTGGTAGCAGCTATTTATCTGGGTTTTGGTGGTGAGTTTGCCCTTGAGCTAATTCAGGTTCAGGCATCTTGGCTGAGCTCTCTTGGAGTTCAGGCTAATTCCTTCCTCCTTTACTCTCCAAAACCTTGCCTTCCTAGAGCCTCTAATCATTACACCCTTTCCTTCTCCCTTCTTAATTTCTTTCCACTATATTAATTAAATCACCATAAATTTCCAGCTGTCTTGGGTATTTTTTTTAATTTGGGATATCCATGGCGACTAATAATTAATATAGTTTAGGTCACAACACTAAAATTATCCTTCACACTGCATAGCAGAAATGAGACTGCTGAAAGACAAAAATGTTTAATCATTTAACATTCTGTATCATCATTCTCTGTACAACTGGCAGCAGATGATTTTGGGTCCATTAGCCTACAATATGTAGGATTATTTTGCTGACTTCATCCCAGAAATGACAACCTTCTTGGGCTCCTGTGACTGGCTAGATGTCATCCTCCTCCCAAATGAATGAAGTGTTTGCCCAAAAAGCATTTCTTATTAGCATGGCACATCAAATTGCTCTCATAATCAGGAATAGGCATATAAGAACAACAAAAACAATAGCAAACCCTTTATCCACTTCCTGCTCAGTAACCTTTGCATTCTCCATGCAGATATTCTTCTGGTTGCCTCTGCAGATCCTTCTGGGCAGTTATAGAATTCCTTGGGAGAAACAAGGGTGAAACATAATGCAAATTCCATTAGGGACAGTTTTGTTTATTGTTGTTGTTGTTGCTATTGTTACAGAAACCAAGGTGAGAGGAAAAAGGAATGGAGAGAAGCTTTATTCTTCATTCAACAGATATTTATTGAATACCTTCTATATACCTTGGACTGCAGCAAATGAAATGGTTGGAAGAAAGGAAGTAGAGGTCTTTTTTGGCTACCCACACCCCATTATGTTCTAAACTCATTCTCTGTTTTAAAATGACCTTTCTCTTACTATTCCTGGAAATTATTATTGTTATTAATGTGATGCTTAATATTTTGCAATATTTTGAGGTTATAAATATTTATTTGTTGGCTAATCCCCTCAGGGCAAATGGAGCCGCAGTCCAAGAACATAGTAAATTAATAAAACATTCAAGTGAATTTTCTGATTTTAGCTTTTAGGAACTTGGTTGGGAAGTGAATTTTGAAACTCTAAAATACTCCAGACCTTATCCTGACAGTGTCTTAAATTCTATTGAGAATTATGAGTAAAGTCAAGGTTCAGGATTAAGATGATGAAAGCCATTAAAAGCCACTTGGAATCTCAGTTAGGCTGAGATAATCACTAGAGGTGAAGTTGGAGTTTAAGAGAAGAACCAACATTATACATGGTCATTGAGGATATTTGAGACCAGAGACAAGCCAAGAATAGAGAAAAGGAAAGAGAAAACTTCCCAAATTGGGCCTTCACAGGGTTCAAGGGAGTCTATGGCTTACTTTTGCAAATTTAACAGTTTTAAATGTCTTTTTTTCTTTATTTTGTTTTATTCCTTAATTTTTATTATGTGTACTCTCCCTCTTTGAATTAACTTGTATTTACTTATTTGGTTACATAATGCATTCCTCTAGTATAATGTAGAAGTCATTGACATCAGGGCTTTTTTTGTTTTTGTATTTGTAAAGACAGTGCCTTGCACATAGTAGGGTCTTAAGAAATATGTTCAATTCTCCCTAGTTGCCTAGTAAAGCTTCTCAATATCCCTTCCTCTTCTCTTATCATGTTTTGGTTGAATTAAAAGAAGAATTTTTGTGATGCCATTAATGGCAAGCTAGAAAAAGTTGCAGTAGGAGAATGAGAACTAAATAATTCTTTGGGATTTGGGGTTCAACTACAGAGTCTGTTGCCCTTTTGGGGTGCTGTTTTTATTGTCCTTCACCCAAGACCTAATTTTTTTTATTCCTGACTTAAAAAAAAGAAATAATAGTACCATATATAATCTTGCACAAAACATAAGTCATTTTGTGTCCTCTCTTGCCCACAACAACCAATTAATTACTAAATCTTGGAGATTCTTTTTCTATTTTTCTCATACAGGTCCCTCTATTTTCATTCCCAGTGCTACCTACCACCATAGTTCAAACCCTTATCGCCAGCTTCTTAATTAATTAATTATTTTCCTTAATTAATATATTCCTGTCTCCCAATCTCTCTGATCCATCCAACTCCCTGCTACCGGATACAGAGTTATGATCATTCTATCTCAGGGCTTGAGTACAATGACTCTCACTGTTTACCAAATGAGGTCTAAAGTCCTTAATCTGATATTCTACGTTCTCTATATCCTATCCTTCCAGGCTCATCTCATACTACTCTCCTTCATATATAATTTAACTAGAGGTAAACTATAGGTACATAAAATGCATTATCTGAACATAATTCTGACTTTCTTCCCTCTCTACCTTTGTTCCTACTATTCTTCATGCATGGAAAGTAATTTCCCCAGTCAGTTAAAATTTCATCCAGATTCAACGCCTACCCCTAAACCACTCCCTCTCTGAAGACTTCTCTCATTTTCCCAACTGCAAATAATCTCTCCATCTTTTAAATTTGAATAGTATTTTATTTTAAATTGCTTACTGAGGAAACATATTTTAGAAATTTATTTCTAATTTCTCTGGAAACATTAAGAAACATTACTTCTCCAGAGTAAAAGTCTTTCTAGTCCTTTCTCCTTGCAAAGTAGGGAGAAAAAAGGTTAGCACCTTCCTTTGAAATGCCATTAGGGTAATAAGCAAAATGAATTATTTTCTAGTTGGTATCATTGCTTTCCTATGTACCTAGAGTGGTTGGGAAACAGGACCACCTGGGGACAGTGTCTGTTTTGAAATTCAGGTTTAAGATATTGATCACAGGCAGGAACTCAGAGAGGAGAAGATCCAGAAAGGAACTGATGGATAACCATTCTGGGATGTTAACCAAAAGTAGTAATTTTTAAACCTTTACTTTTTGTCTTGGAATCAATATTGAATATTGGTTCCAAAACAAAAGAGCAGTAAGGGCTAGGCAAGTGGGGTTGAGTAACTTGCCCAGGGTTTGGAAGAAGTGTCTGAGGCTAGATTTGAGCCTAGGACCTCCCATCTGTAGGCCTGGTACTCTATCTACTGAACCATCTAGCTGCCCCTCACCCCCAACCTGTTTTCACACATCATGATCTTTTTCCTTGTTCACGATGCTTACAAATATTACCTGAAATTGTTTGGGGGCAGTGTCATATCAAAAGCCATGGGGGAACTCTGCAAATCTGGATCTCTTTCTCTCTTCTTTCACTCTCTTTTCTCTGTCTCTCTCTCTCTGTGTCTCTCTCTGGTCCCCTATCCACCTCTATAAGCTAGAAATAATTTGGATATATATCTAATCAAATTATTTCTCACAGACTAGATCCTATGATAAAGTTGGTAGGGTTAAAAATCTTATGGGAATGGAGAACAATTAGTCATGTAAGTTATGATTTATCATTGGGACTCTTGATACTTTATTGTTATTTTTTAAAATCTTTACCTTCCATCTTGGAGTCAATACTCTGTATTGGCTCCAAGGCAGAAGAATGGTAAGGGTTAGGCAATGGGGGTCAAGTGACTTGCCCAAGTTGTCACACAACTGGGAAGTGTCTGAGACCAGATTTGAACCTAGGACCTCCTGTCTCTAGGCCTGGCTCTCAATCCACCAAGCTACCCAGCTGCCCCCAGACTCTTGATGCTTTAAACTAGATTAGACCACTCTGGGCTGAGGCATTGGAATCTGGGTAACTGGAGCAAGCCATACTTGTGCATGTGCAAAAAGGACTGACTCAGATAAAGTCCAGAAAAATGTATTTAGTTCTCACACCAGAGGAGTTTGGATTATAAAGTTGACAAGGGTTTGTCTCTATGATCTCCCTTGAGTTCCCATTTAATATATCAATTGTTTGAAGCTCATGAAGAGTGAAATTTATAAAATCTGGGTTCCCTTATTGATTTCTGCTCTGACATGTGCTGGAGGTGACAAATGAGAGTAGGGAATGAGGTGCTGGGAACAGGTCCATTGAGAGGCAGAGTATAACCAGATCTCCCTATGCAGGTTGTTGGTCAGGAATATGGACCCATCTGGACTGAAGTAAATTTATTGAAGACACATTTAGGAGGCATCAAATGAATCAAGTAGGATTTGTGCACCTGCATAAAGGGAAGAAGCTGGAGCAATTTGAATTCAGAGCTTAGAGCACCACCTGGTGACTTACCTGAGAGATTTTACTTTGAGAAGCTATTCCAGCTCTGCTCCTCTGGGAGGCACTGCAAAACACTGGTTCCACCCCTAAGGCTTCGAGGACACTCATATGCTTGGCTTTTTGCTTCTTCCGGCCATTGTAAAGCATACATTCCTGTGGAGAGGAACACCAACCACCCTTTACATGTGCAAAATAGGGTAGTTGTGAGAATTAAAACTAGAAAGTGCACAGTACAGTCCTCGATGAAGTCTTTTCTAAACATACTGTCCATTAATCTGACTTCCTGTCTATCCCACATAGCTTAATGTTTTTGTTACTTTTCTTGATCTCAGTTTCCTCATTTGTAAAATTAGGAGTTCTCTAAGGACTCTTCTACTTTACAATCCTGTGATTCCATCATCTGTAGTTCAGAAGTTTCATGCATGTGAAATCTCAATTTAAAAGGTATTTCAAGGGCAATGAAATTAAAAAAAAAAACTTTTATAAAGCTATGCCCATATGAAAATTCAAAGACTCAGTTCTGTGAATATTTTGTCCAAATCAATTCCTTTGAAAATTAAAGTGCGGTAGAGATAGATAGGATCTGTGATTTAATTAATGTAGGGAGGTTGTATGGAGGAAGTTCCTCTACCAATGTAATTTGGCACCTTTTCAACAATTTGTGGTATTAAAAATTGACATAGTTGACTGGACCAGAATCACATGGCTGGTTTGTATTACAGGTAGAATTGGAATCTAGGTCTTCCTGGTTCCAAGGTCCTGGTTCTCTATACACTATACAAGTTTGTTTGCCACCCTTTATTCTTCATGTGTCACATTTTCTGTCTTGAAGTCTCTTGTGCCTTTTAAAGGACAAACTTGGGATGTCTAGGTGTATAGCACAGTGGATTGAATGCCAGGCCTGGAGTTAAGAGGACCTGGGTTCAAATTTGGCCTTAGACATTTCCTAGCTTATATAACCCTGTGCAAATTATTTATCCCTAATTGGATTGCCTAGCCCTTTCTGCTCTTCAGTCTGGGAACTAAAATTAGACCAGAAAGTAAAAGTTTAAAATAAAAAAGAGAAAAGAACAGGTTTATGAACAACCTTAAAAAAACCCAAACACCTTACCTTTCATCTTAAAATCAATACTAGATATTTGTTTTAAGGCAGAAGAGCAGTAAGAACTAGGCAAAACTAGGGTTAAGTGACTTTTCCAGGGTCACAAAGCTAAGAAGTATCTGAAGCCAAATTTACCAAGACTTCATATCTCTGAGACTGGCTCCTTTCCACTGAGCCCCCTAGCTGCTCCCTATGTTACATTTTTAAAATGTGAAATATAGTAAATGAAGGAGGGCTGAAATTTCTTGTTGAATAGATAAAAGAACAAATATCAAAGCTGAAAGAGAAACTTATAATGATGAATTTTAATTTAACAACAATAATTTATACTGAAGATATTATCCATGAACCATATGATAAAGAGATGCAACTGTATAGGAAGGAAATGTCCAGTTCTCTAGGTTAAACAGAAACTATACTTTATTTAGTCAAGTATTTTTTCATTTGACTATGGGATTAACATTGCTAAGAAATACAGGGGCCAAATTTGACCTGCATTTCAGCACGAGAAACAGAAAAAGAAAAACAAAGAAATGTGTCCTCGACACTTAAAATGATTAATTAGTTTCTTTGTTACTTAAAAAAAATACAGCAGTAAAGATGAGGATGGAAAAAATGAGGGACAAGGTGTAAATTTCTTTATCTGTATTGCTTGGGGTTCAGCCCCTGTTAGGGGTAGGAATTAATTTTCAGAACACAAAAAGAAGTTATGCTCCTCTCATCATTCCCTAGGCAGATTAGTCTCCTCTGCTTTGACACATATTCCCTGTCTCAAACACCTCATTTTTCCCCCTTTTTGGCCTGTCCTCTTTCCTAAACAAAGCACCAGTCTCTCTTTCCAGTAGGACTGACTCTGAGAATGAAGGAATCTTCAAGTATGATCCTTAGCCTTTCATGCTATAATTCTTTTTTTTTGGTATATTTTTATACATGTTTATAATTTTTAAATGAAATTTTATTTAATGTTTTAATAACTTTTAAAAATAACTTTTTATTTAAATTTTAAAATAAAATTTAATTTAATGTTTATTATCATGCAAAACACACTACCATATTGGTCATTCTAAAGAACACACTCATATAAAACCCCAAAATAAAACTGTAAATACACTGCTGTGAAAGATAGTATGCTTTGATTCACATCCGTGGGACTCCTACAGTTCTTTCTTTGGAGATTGATAGCACTTCCCGTCATAAGTTTTTCAAGATTGTCCCAGATCATTGCATTGCTGAGGATAGCCAAGTTCACAGTTGATCATTACACAATATTGTTGTTACTGTCTACAGTGTTCTGCTGGTTCTGCTTATTTTGCCCTATATCAGTTCATGCAGATTTTTCTAGCTTTTTCTGAAATCATCTTGCTTATATTTTCTTATAGCCAAGGGGCAGCTGTGTGGCTCTGTGGATTGAGAGCCAGGCCTAGAGATGGGAGATTCTAGGTTCAAATATGGCCTCATACACTTCCCAGCTGTGTGACCCTGGGAAAGTCACTTAACCTCATTGCCTAGCCCTTACCTCTTCTGACTTAGAACTAATACACAGTATTGATTGTAAGACGAAAGGTAAGAGTTTAAAACAAATAAAAATAAAAATAATTTCTTATAGCCAGGCTATAATTCTTAGAAAAAATAGAATACACTATAATGGAAAGAATGCTAGACCCAGTGGAGTCTTGGAGAGGGGTTTGGGCTCTGCTACTTAACCAAAGCAAGAAGACATAGTCCTTTGAGCTTGAATTTCTTCATCTTTTAAAAGGCCATAGTACTATTTCCATTGTACTTCCTGTCTCATATGTTAAGTTCAAGAGAAAGTATATATATATTTGACTAATTACTTTTGTACTTTAATTTTTAGCCTGCTTTCCCCAGATACCTTGTGAGTATAAGGGAAAAATATGGTTTGCAAAGAATGTTTTATACTAATTGTTTGTCCCATTTCATTAAAGTAAATACTTTTTATTTTAAAATTTTACTGGCTTAAAGTCAATGGGTAGCACACTGGTGGAGGTCATAGTGCTAGAAAAACATAGCTCCTCAGGGGTTTACTTTATGAACTCTATGTAGTAGTAATCATTTGTCCTCTGGGAACCCAAACTGTCAATACAAGTGGGAGTTGGGGATACAGACTAGAGAGGATGCTACTCTTATACACAGTCTCTGAAATCAGAATAGGTGAAATGAATCAAAACAAACTAATAAAAATGTAGTTTAGCATGTACATTCCTCATTCAGTATTATCCTCTACCTCTAAGGTCCCTATCTTAAATGGTTTCACAGCAGTAGCACCTCTTACACTCCACCTAAAGTGTGAATATCCACTGATTTGGCTACCTCAGATATCACAAATGAAATAATCCATTTAAAGTGATTTGCAAATCTTCCAAGTACTATATAAATATCAGTATAATTAATTACTCTCTCTGATATACATTTAAGGTCATTTAAAACTATGCCATCATAGGAAATTTATACCTTCATAGCCAATATGATTGTACTGTATTATAATATATAAAGGTGCCTAGTATACATAAATAATATGTTACACATTAATATCATATGAAATGTGATATGTGTATTACCCATTTCATAGTTTAAATCAGTTGGTAGAGCATAATCCTACCAAGTTCCAAGTCCCCACCACAGCCCCTATTTGTGTTTCTGCCCAGACTTCTCAGGGTTTCCCAAATAGTCAGGAGGCAATATATGGCCTGGAATGCTGCCTCCAGGGTCCCCATAGCTCTTGCTGGGCAGGTGGGGAAATAGAGGGACTTTCCTGCCTGGCAGGAATTGAAAGGGAGAAAGGAAATAAAACTTTCTTAGGGCTATAGGGTCTAAAGGAGCTGGGAGTTGGAAATCCTTACCCCACTCCACCTAGTCTGGCCAATTTAGTTCCAGAAATTCATGGCCCTTGTGCTGTAGGTAAATAAGATCTTCACTTATCCCGACATAGAAAGAGGAGAGGAACAATTTTGCATGTATATCTGGCTATTTTAAAGATGCTTCACAGACAGGTATACGTCCAAACCCCCCCCCCCCCAAACCAGCCTCTCTTCTTCCTATTTATCTGCTGTGGTACCATCAACCTTTTGGATGCATAAGCCCCAAACCTCAGTTATCTGTGGATCTTCTCTAATCTCCTGGACACTCACAGAAACATTTGCTTAATTTTTTCTGATTCCACTTCCAACAAAATCTTTTGTATTTACCTGTAATAGATACAGTCTAGTTCAGTTTCTGAGCTATTATTAGTCTCCTACCTATCTTCCTATTGATCAGTACTTTACCTTGATGCCAAAATCATCTTCCTGTGGCACAGGTCCTACATTATAACTCCTCTGCTTCTCTGCCTCCCTCGGGAATTTGTGTTCCTTAGCTTGGCATGTGATGACTTCTACAATCTGGTACTAAGATAACTTTCTAGCCAAACTGGATATTTTCTCTGATGCTGTCTGGCATCCTCTCTACTCCATTAATTTGTCCATGCCTGGATTTTTTTTTTTAAGATTTTAAAATAATTCTAGATTTAGAGCTGGAAGGTATTTTAAAGATTATTTAGAAAGGGAAGGATAAGGAAGAAAACAAGTATTTATGGAATGCCTACTATGAGTCTAATACAACCCCTTCATTTTCTAAGTGAGGAAATCACCTCAAGGGCCTTTCTGAGGACCCAGAAAGGTATCCATCACAGCTAATATCACATCCTTCATGAGTTCCTTTCTGTTCATACTGATTTTTAGTTTTTTAGCTTCCTCCTTCCTCAGATATATTGCTGGTATCTATGTGGGATTCTCTACTTGGTAGCTATTTAGTGATGATTAGATCATACTAGATGGATAGAAGTTTTTTTGCATTTACCGGAACAAGGGATATTAGACTAAAAAACAAAACAAAACAAAACTTATTAGTGCTTGCTCAGAACAAGGCCCAATCCTAGGCTCTAGGGATATACAGACAAAAACAGTCAACTTCCATTGTAGTCTATTGATGAGGGATGGTGAGGGTTGAAAGAGAATCTAAAATAGAAATCATTATAGCTATATGGTCATTCGAGGAAGGAAAAGGCAGAAGAGTATTAAGGGCTAGGCTATCTGGGCCCACATTTGAACCCAGGACCTCCTGGTTTTCTACCCACTGAGCCACCTCCTTGTCCCAGGAGATAAGAATTCTAAAAGGTTAAGGTGAGGAAAGGATGCCTTTCAGGCATGTGGATGGAATGGTCTCTTCCTGAAACTAGTATCCTAATTCACAATTTCCAAGAACTTCCTAAATCTTTGACCATATTATCTCCAGAGTGTGGGGAGGACACAAAGCATAGAAAAAGCATCTCTTCCTAGCAAGTGTCAGACCAGGAGACTCTTTGACATCTCTCCCTCACAACTGAAATGTATCCATCCAGCTGCTGAAATACCTTCCCTCGAAGAAAGGCACCTGCTTCCTGGGGCAGCCAGTTCCATTTTTAGATTGTTCTAATGGAACAGGCTCTCTGACACCCAACAAGTGGCCTCCCACCGTCAGGAACCAAGGCTTCTGAAGAGCAAAATTGCCTCTGACTTTCCCTGCTAGAAGTCTTTCTCTTCCTCGCTGAACGCTAGTTCCTCCTCTCAGGGACCACCTCCAGTTCATCCTGCGCTCTCACTGGCACATAGTTGCATGCTATCTTGCCCATGAAGGACTGAAGGGCTCTAGAGGGCAGGGCCGTGCTGCCCTTTACCTTTCTTTGTACTCCTCCCCTTAGCACAGTGCTTAGAACGTAGCGGTAGATCTTCATAAATGTTTACTGGATTATATTGGATTTCTCGTATCCCCAGTTGCTGGCACATAGAAGGCGCTTCCTACAAGTTACTTGGATTTGGAGTGGATGATTTCTATTCCTCAACGTTTTCCATAGTGTTTAGTTCATAACGGGTGCTTAATGAATGCTAGTATGCTGACTTAAGTAGAAAATAGACGTGAAACTCAGGACACAAGCATTCGAAAAAAAACTCCCCCCAGCCTCGACGACTGCAGTAGCTGCAAGCAGCTTCAAGGCTAGCACCACCTTTAAGTTCTGGCTCGCAGATCGGTCCTTATCTAGGCGGGGCTTCTTGATGTCACCCAGACCCTTGACCCCGGCTAGAGCCGCCCAGGAGGTGGGGCTGATGGGAGTTCCCGGGATGGTTCCTCCAGCCGGGTTCCCAGTAGACGAACTGGCTCTTAGATCTCTTCGGGCCCTCGGTCCGACCCGGACGTGCCAATTGGTCGGTTTCCTGCTGAGGAGGCCTGTCTCGGGTTAGGCCTCTCCTCCCGGGCGCAGAGGCACCTCCCCTCTCAGGGAGGGTTCGGGGCGCCCGCCATCTTGGGCTCCGTGGTGGTGGTTGGTGGTGACTGCGGCGGCGGCTCCGGGCGGTGACTTTCCCCTCCCCGCCCCCGCCCCTCCCGGTCTGGCGGCGGCGGTGGCCACGGTGGCGGCGGCGACTCCTCCCGCTGGGGGGCGCGGCGGCGGGGGCCATGGCGGCGACCGCTGCGAACCCTGGTGAGGAGCCTGCAGAAGAGACCTAGGGGAAGAGGGGGAGGGGTATGGGCAGGGGCGGGGGGAGGGTGCCAGGACGGAGGGCCCGGCGTCTGGGGACCTGGAGACACCGGCGTCGCGGGGGATCGGGGGCAGCCACCCAAAGGGAGGGGGCCGGGGCTGGACAAGATACATTGAAGGAGGGAGAGCAAAGCTGGAGAAGGGGCGCCTTTCCGTCCTGCAGAGTCTGCATGGGCAACTCCAGGCTCCTGAGGTCCCCTGATCTGGGGGTTGACTTCTAAACCCTACTCTTGGGGAGCTTCGGGGGTTTGGTAGACTCTAGGGGTTGGTTCGTCTCTACCCGGTGGGAGAGTTGTCTTGGGCCGTAAGCCCGGGGGAATGAGAGACAGGATTCACTGCATGAGGCTTCTTAAATTGGGGCATTGTGTCTTCCCAGTCAAGATATAATTCAGTACATATATATATATACACACACACATTCCTTACATGTGTTTACATAGTATATATATGCACATGTGCGGATATATATTACTTAATATGTATCGTATATGCATATATAAACACTGGGTAGTATATACATAGTATTTATGTGTATATAATAGAGTACGTATTGTTATTCAGTCATGTCTGAAACTTTGTGACCCCCGTAGACCTTTCTGCCCATGGGGTTTTCTTGGCGAAGATACTATAGTGGTTTGCTATTTCCATCTCCAGTGAGAGGTTAAGTGACTTGCCCAGGGTCACACAGCTTAGTGTCTATGGTCAGATTTGAATTTAGGTCCTCTTGAATCCAGGCACAGGGCTCCATCGACTGAACCACCTGTCTCCTAGAGTATGTTTTCTATATCTGTGAGTGTTTAGTATATACATGCATATGTGGATAGAATATGCATGGCACTTACAGTATTGTGTACATGTTATTTAATATATAGTATGTGTATACTATATATAAGCACATGGGTATATAATATACATCCTGAATATATATGGTATGTGCACAGTGTATGTATTTATTAATTTAGTCATATTGAATGTTATCTAAGAAAATGGGTGGCATGTATGTCTATATAGTATGTAGTGTATATATAGTATATCCATACTAGATATGGATAGTATGTACATAATGTGTATTTAATGTATAGATCATATATAATATGTAAACCTAGTCTGTGCTTAGTATATATAGAGATGTGTATATATAATTGTGTGTATGTCTCTCCAGGGTGTCTTGGTATAGTTTGAAGTCATTAAACTTCACTGAGTGTTTTGGGATGCCATCTTTAAAATGTATAAAAATGTAGGTATATTTAAATTTTATAGAGGAATAGGGGTGGAGGAGACTCACCTGAACTTTCCTTTTTTTTTAAACCCTTACCTTCTGTCTTAGAGTCAGTATCAGTTACAAGGCAGAAAAGTGGTAAGTGCTAAGCAGTTGAAGTGACTTGCCCAGGTTCACACAGCTAGAGAATGTCTATGATCAGACTCTGAACCCTACTTTAAAGAATCAGTTCAACAGATATCCAAAAGATATAGTGTGGATATAATAAGTGCCTGCTAAGTGTTCGTTGACATGATTGGTGTCAAGTCCTAGAAGTAGTGTCAGGAAAACCTGAGTTCAAATCGTGCCTCACATAATCGGGGTGATCTTGCACAAATCACTCTTTGTCTCATTTTCCTTTTTTGCAAAATGGGGATGGGATGGTATAGCATCAACCTCACAGAGTTATTCTGAAGATTAAATGGAATAGATAACACACAAATCATTTTGCAGTAATAATTACATAAATGCTAGCTATTGCTGTTATAATAATTGTTATTGCAATAAACTGACTAAATTCCTATTTTAGCTCTGTTGCTGATTGGTCTATGGGAAGAGACTTATTCCTTTTCTGTCTCACTTCTTCTGTAGATGGACTAGAAGATTTAAAAGTTCCTTCAAACTTCTAAAATTCAGTGATTCAAATAATTATAAGTGTAATTTTATGTGAGGATGAAGGAATGAAATAACCCCTCTCTTGGTTTCTGATAAAATATTAGGAAAAGAATCTTCTCATTTTTTGTCTTGGCTTTAAATAGAGCTGTAACCCCAAGAAGAGTTGGTAAAAAGTTTGAGAGGAGCTGCTTTTCCCTTTGTGACCTTTTTTCAAACTGAAAAGTGCTGCCTGAGCATTTCTGAGTAGCTTAGATTTGTTGGTCCAGTTTTTTTTTTTTTGCCAGTTTCTTTTAAAAGGAGCAACATTTTTAGAAAGCAAGGCAGTTAGGCATGTTGATTTTCTGTTGTTGGTCTTTGTATTAAAACTGATCTCCCTGGATTATCCAGCATAGGTGGAAATTTAAATTGAATCTCTGGAAAAAATGATCATGTTACAATAGAAAGATTTGATGATATCTAATTTCAAAATACTTTTTACTAGTTTTTCTGCATTGGTGCCTGGATTTGGAAAAATACCCATTATGGTTCTTAGACTTAAAGCCTTTTTTTTTTTCAGAAACAGGGAGATGGTTTGAGCAATAATGTCTGAAATTATATTGCAGGAAATTTTTAGTGATGAAATAAAACTGGGAAGAGTGCTTGTTATTATAAACCTCACTTTTGTAATAAAATGACATATTTGAATTTTGGAGCAAATAAGTAAGATTTTAAATTGGTCACATTGCAAAATCTACAAAGTTGCAAAATATTTGCTGCTATTTAGAGATAGCTGGGCAAACAAATTGTCAGAAGTGAGTTTTTCTGTAGTGTGGGGATAAGGGGAGAGAGAGAGAGAAAGGGGGAGAGACAAACAGACAGAGAGAAACCACAAAACCAATGATCATATTTTGATGAGCCAATCAATATTAGCTCAAGTAAGCCAAGAACAGCATTTATTTGATTAGATTCATTTGTTATGTGCCTCTGCAAGTTCAGAAAAGAAATTTAGAAGTTAAAAAAGTAAATAATTCTTATAAATGGTTAATTTTTTAATTTTTGTGGGGTTTTTTGTATAATAATAATAATCCTCAATTTAAAAACATGTGCAATGCATATATTTACATAGGTTTTTTTAGAGTTAATCAGTATCAAGAATCTTCCACAGGATTATAAAAAGACCCAAATGTATACTCACATATGTGTATTTCTACACATTATATATATTTTTTTGGTCCAAATCTGTGATTTTATCAGTATGGGCATTCCCCTGTGCAAATTGACAACTCTGGTGTGTAATTTATATTTTTAGAGTGTTCTTACTGAGAGGTTAAGAGACTTAATCGTTATTATACAATGAATACATATAAAGGCAGGACTTCTTGATTTCATGGCTAGTCCAGCATCCACTGTGCCAATATGCTTGCCATGCTGTATGTACAGATACAGGGTATCCCAAAAGGCCTTTAAGCTATTAAAGTTTAAAAATGCACGGAGACTTTTGGAATGCCCTGTATATTTGACAGAAAATTTATTTCCTTTCTTTTCTGTTTGAATCCCTCAAAATAAGGATATTATACTTATATAATTGTAATTAGTATCTTTTTGCCACATTTTTTCTCTTGATCATAATATATTTTGCTTTGGGGAGTGAGATCTGTGATATGGTGAAAGGGATAGAAATATGTTCTGTGCTTAATGGAAAGTAAGTAATTATAACTAACATTTAAGTAGCTCTTTATGGTGCTTTATGTACATTATTTTATTCTCTCAGTCTTGTGAGGTTGGTACACTTATTTTATAGATAAAAAACTGAAACTTGTCTCAGGATCATACACCTAGCATCAGGTGGAATATGAACCCAGGTCTTTTTTTATTTCTTGTCTCTTCATTACCCCAAACCTGGTTGAAGTTTTGTTTTTGTTTTTAATGGGGAAATTAAGGGATTGTTTGAGAAAGAAAAAGGGTCTGTGTGACCCTGGGCAAGTCACTTGACCCCCATTGCCTAGCCCTTACCACTCTTCTGCCTTGGAGCCAATACACAGTATTGACTCCAAGATGGAAGGTAAGGGTTTTTTTTTTTTAATTTTTTATTTGATCATTTCCAAACATTATTCATTGGAAACAAAGATCATTTTCTTTTCTTCCCTCCCCCCTTCCCCCACCTCTCCCACAGCCGACACGCAATTCCGCTGGGTATCACATGTGTTCTTGATTCAAACCCATTTCCATGTTGTTGGTATTTGCATTAGAGTGTTCATTTAGAGTCTCTCCTCAGTCATATCCCCTCCACCCCTGTAGTCATGCAGTTGCTTTTCATGGGTATTTTTACTCCCACAGTTTATCCTCTGTTTGTGGATAGTGTTTTTTAGATCCCTGCAGATTGTTCAGGGACATTGCATTGCCACTAATGGAGAAGTCTATTACCTTCGATTGTACCACAATGTATCAGTCTCTGTGTACAATGTTTTCCTGGTTCTGCTCCTTTCGCTCTGCATCACTTCCTGGAGTTTGTTCCAGTCTCCATGGAATTCCTCCACTTTATTATTCCTTTTAGCACAATAGTATTTCATCACCAACATATACCACAGTTTGTTCAGCCATTCCCCAATTGAAGGGCATCCCCTCATTTTCCAATTTTTGGCCACCACAAAGAGTGCAGCTATGAATATTCTTGTACAAGTCTTTTTCCTTATTATCTCTTTGGGGTACAAACCCAGCAGTGCTATGGCTGGATCAAAGGGCAGACAGTCTTTTATCGCCCTTTGGGCATAGTTCCAAATTGCCCTCCAGAATGGTTGGATTAATTCACAACTCCACCAGCAATGAATTAGTGTCCCTACTTTGCCACATCCCCTCCAGCATTCATTACTTTCCATAGCTGTTATGTTAGCCAATCTGTTAGGTGTGAGATGATACCTCAGAGTTGTTTTGATTCACATCTCTCTGATTATAAGAGATGTAGAACACTTTTTCATGTGCTTATTAATAGTTTTGATTTCTTTGGCTGAGAACTGCCTGTTCATGTCCCTTGCCCATTTATCAATTGGAGAATGGCTTGATTTTTTGTACAATTGATTTAGCTCTTTGTAAATTTGAGTAATTAAACCTTTGTCAGAGGTTTTTATGAAGATTGTTTCCCAATTTGTTGCTACCCTTCTGATTTTAGTTACATTGGTTTTGTTTGTACAAAACCTTTTTAATTTGATGTAGTCAAAATTATTTATTTTAAATTTTGTGACTCTTTTTAAGTCTTGCTTGGTTTTAAAATATTTCCCTTCCCAAAGGTCTAACAGGTATACTATTCTGTGTTCACCTAATTTACTTATAGTTTCCTTCTTTATGTTCAAGTCATTCACCCATTCTGAATTTATCTTGGTGTAGGGTGTGAGGTGTTGATCCAAACCTAATCTTTCCCACACTGTCCAATTTTCCCAGCAGTTTTTATCAAATAATGGATTTTTGTCCCAAAAGCTGGGGTCTTTGGGTTTGTCATAAACTGTCTTGCTGAGATCATTTATGCCAAGTCTATTCCACTGATCCTCCTTTCTGTCTCTTAGCCAGGACCAAATTGTTTTGATAACCACTGCTTTATAGTAGAGTTTGAGATCTGGGACTGCAAGTTCTCCTTCCTTTGCATTTTTTTCATGATTTCCCTGGATATCCTTGATCTTTTGTTCTTCCAAATGAACTTAGTTATGGTTTTTTCTAATTCAGTAAAGAAGTTTTTTGGTAGTTCAATGGGTATGGCATTAAATAAGTAAATTAATTTGGGTAGGATTGTCATTTTTATTATGTTAGCTCATCCCACCCATGAGCAATCAATGTTTTTCCAATTGTTTAGATCTAGTTTTAGCTGTGTGGAAAGTGTTTTATAGTTGTGTTCATATAGTTCTTGTGTTTGTTTTGGCAGATAGATTCCTAAGTATTTTATATTGTCTAGGGTGATTTTGAATGGTATTTCGCTCTCTAATTCTTGCTGCTGAAATGGGTTAGAGATATAGAGAAATGCTGATGACTTATGCGGGTTTATTTTGTATCCTAAGGTAAGGGTTTTTTAAAAAAAAGAAAGAAAAGAAAAAAAAGGGTGCCAGCAATCAATAGATACTTGCTAAATTGAATTCATAGGAGATAGATTGATGGACCCTTCAAGAGCCACCTATGATTTCCAAATCACATTGAAAATTTCTGATTTAATCTAATAACAACACTGAACATAGATCAGCTCAGATTAATTTTGCATGTCTTTGAAAGTCATATTTGGAGAATCAAGATCATTTATAACTAAGATATTGAATAATATGGTGGAAGTAAGGGGGTAATAGCAGCTCTAGTAAAACTTCTCAACGTGCACTTCTGAAAGAGAAGTAGGCAAAAGGCACTGTATGTAAAATCAGAAGACTAAAATTAAAATCCTGGCTCTGATACATACTATCTGTGTGACCTTGGGCAAGTCTCTTTAACCTCTGGGGTCTCATTTTTCTTATCTGTGAAATAAGAGATTTGAAAACACATGATCTCTAAGGTCTCTTCAGTTTCAAATCTCTGACGCCAAAAGGACAAAGTAGGAAGAGCTGAAGTACAGGTAGGAACGTAATACAGTTATCAGTTTTATTTAAAATGTCCTTTTTTGGAGGCAGACATAATGCTAGGACTGGAATCAAGAAGACCTGGGTCCTACCACAAACACTTCCTGGATTTGTGGCCCTGGGCAAGGCATTTTAACCTCTTCTTGCCTTCCTCCCTTCCAGGATCAGATAAGACTATTTTTAGAATGCTTAGCCAGACTTTGTGCCATGAAACAGCCCCTGCCCTCAGAGAGCTTCAACTCTCTCAAAGGGGAGACAACATGCCAACAAACATATTCAAAGCAAGTTATATATAGCATAAATAGGAAATAACAGAAAGAAGGCACTGGATTTAAGAGAGGTTGAGGAAGGCTTCTTGTAGAAGATGAAATTCTAGTTGGGACTTGCAAGAAGCCAAGGGGCAGTAGTTGAAGCAGAGGAAGAACATTCTGGGAATGGGGGAGATGGCTAGAAAAAATGCCTAGGGTGAAGGGAGATATGGAAGATCTTGTTTCCAGAATAGCCAGGATGCCAGTGTCATTAGATTGGCGAGTACCTGTTGGGAAGTACGGTGTAAGAGTAAGTAAGACTAGAAAGGTAGGACGGGGCTAGGTTATCCAGTGCCAGAGCATTTTTATTTGCTCCTGGAGTTGATAGGGAACTACTGGAGTTGATGGAGTGTATGTGGGGTGTGTGACATGATAAGACCTGTACTTTAGGAAAATCACTTTACTGGCTAAATGGAAGATGGATTGGCTTGGGGAAAGACTTGAGGCAGGCAGGCAGAGCCTGCTACCTCCCCAACCACCCCCAAGCAGACGCTTACAATAGTCTAGGTGTGAGGTGATGAGGACTCACACCAGAATGGTGGGAGAAGGGAGCATGGTGGAGAAATGCACAGAAGTAGTATTGTAGCATTGTTGGGGTGTGGGGTGCTGTTGAGAGATAAATGAAGAGTCCAGCGTGCCTGTGAGGTTACTAGCCGGAGGCCTGGAAAGATGTGTTGTTCTTTACTGTACTAGTAGGGAAGATGGTGCTGGGGACAGAGAGAGAATGTGAGGGGAAATATGATAGATGTTATAGTGTCTACAAAAGAGGCTATTAAATGAGACATTGCTTATTTAGTCTTTGGGAAATCATTTGAGGATGGAGTATTGAGGGAAGCTCCTGACTTGGAAGTCAAGACTTTGTTTTGAATCTTGCTTCTGACATAGCTTTGTAAGCATGGGCAAATCAATAGACCTCTTTGACCCTTAAGTTTCCTCACTGTAAAATGTGGATGATAATACTACAATACTTACTTCACAGAATTGTTACAAGGATCAAATGAGATTTTATTTATATATATTATATAATGCTTTTGCAAATCTTAAACTGATAGATGTCAGTTGAGTAATGATATTTCTAATATTGAAATAATTATATTTGTGATTCTGATGTGAAATAAACATCTTCCCATTAATATTGTTTTGTTTTGTTTGTTCTAAAAAGTAGGGGTTAGAAGTTCCACAAAGTCTTTTGTTCTTCCTGGGTGGTCTCCATAAACAGAAACAGTTGAGAATCATTTGTTTATTTGGATATATGATTTGTGATGCATTAGGACAGAAGAAATTACAAAGAGTAAAGGGACTGATTGGAAAATGGCCAGATATTTGATTTAGATTTTGGCATTCATGACAACCCTTGTGAATTATTTTGTGTGCGGAGTGGGTTTTTCCTCTATGAGTTCTGGTTTATATCAACAGAGATCTATTTTGTGCTGTAGGGTACAGTTTTATTGTAGATGCAGAATTGGAGAGGGAAGCAAAGAGGAAGGTATTTTGTTTCTGAAAGTGACATTTAGGGAAAATCCTTTTCAAATTACTTCACATCTTTGAAGTTTTACAACTTTAAAAAATTGCCATTTTATAAACTTATTACCAATTACCTATGTTTACTGATTGATGGTGAGGATGAAAATTTGACCAGTATATTATTATCTTGCTCTCTGTCTTGTTTGGGAGAACATTCTTCAGCATCTGGCTTGTTTCTATGGAGGCAACAAATAATGAAAAATTTTCAACATGAGTATTTTCAAAAGCTGAAGCTTTTTAAAGCACATTACATGAAAATTTAGTAGTTGAAATATGCTTTAAAAAAATAAGCCTGGATATATATTGGGATGACGTCTCATATCTGCATGTTTTTCTATGAAGTCAGATTTATAGAACTTGAGTCATACACTTTTCATGCTTATAGAACTTAAGCAGGGGGTAGATAGTCTTAAAATACATGAGGTTCCACTTTAGCTTGTCTTTCAATTCAACAAACTTTTTAAAAATATTGTCAATATTATTTAGTTTCATTGCTTTTTTTTTGTCTTATGTCATGGTCATTTTTGGAAAATATCTCTCCTCGATTGGATCTCATCCCTTTTCTTCCCTCTTCTTCCCTCCTCCCCTTTTAACATACATGCGTGTATACATACATATGTCTATCCAAACATATACCCACACGTTTTAAAACCAATGTGCATAGATAAGACAAAAATAATCGGCCCTTTCTCTTGAAGCCCTTACATCCTATTTGGGGGGAGGAGCAGACTTCTACAACAGAAACAAATAGAGGGAAGACTTCATAGATGAGGGGATACTTGAATTGACCCATGATGAGAGAGAAGGTGAGGTGAGGAGGGAGTGCTTTTTAAGTATAAGAGACACAGCTTGTACAAATGCATGATGGCAGGAACTGGAATGGCAGGAACACCCAGTACAGTTTAGCTGGAACTAGAGGACATAAATGATAGTAATGTGGTTAATATGTCTGGAAAGGTAGGTTGGAGTCAGATTTTGGAGGGCCATAAGAGCCAGGCTGAGGAGTTTGTATTTTATCCTTTTAGCAGTAAGAGTCTGGCAAAGTCATATGGTCAGATCAGTGCCTTAACAATTAGTTTAGCATTTGTGTAAAAGAACCAGGGGGACCATTTGGAAGACCCTTAAGAATAGGCCAGGTCAGATGTGCTGGGGGCTTACCCTAAGGTGGTAGCCATGTGAGTAGAGAAGAGATAATGAAGTAGTTGGCACTAGAACCCACAAGATTTGGTAACTGATTGAATATGAGGGAGTAAGGGCAAGGGAGAGTTATGGATGACATCAAGGTTTCAAACTTTGAAGCAGCTGTTCCCTAGCTCTGGCATTCCATTTGTTGTTTGTTTCCTTTTAAACCCAAGCAGTATGCTGATAGACGAAAATTAATGAAGATGATATTTTGGTTCTTTGCCTGTGAAAAAATTCAGTTATTTTCTAACTGTAGATATTAGAATTGTGATTCTTGTGCTGATTGGACTCTGAGGTCCCTTCCATTTCTGAGATTCTATGATTTTATGACGTTTCTTTCATGAGATTCCTTCTAGAGAACTGTACACAGAGCCATATCCACCCTTGTTGTCTTCCACTGAAATCTCACATGTGGAAGAAGGTAACATGTTATGTAGCTATCAGGTAGCAGATATTTAACAGGTAACAGATATTATATCAGGTCACAGATATAGTTAATATTCTGAATATATTCAGAATAGTTAATTTATAAGGAAACAAAAAAATAAATGAAGGAAAGGCACGTTCTCCATGATTTTACTTAGATTTTACAGTTTAGGGATATAAATGAACAAAGCAAAGCAGCCTGTCTTTAGAAATTTGTGCTCCTTTTTTAAAAAAATATTTTATTGATGCCTTTTACTTTTTAAAAGGTCATTTCCTGATCTAATTTCCCACCCCTCCCCCACCTTCCATTATGTATCCATCATTCTTTCCTTCCTTCTTTCCCTCCCTCCCTTCCTCCTTCTCCTCCCTCCCTCCCTTCTTTCCCTCTCCCTCCCCTTCTGTTTTAGAACCAATACTATATTGGTTCTAAGGCAGAAGAGTGGTGTGGGCTAGGTAATGGGGGCTAAGTGACTTACTCCTGGTCACACAGTTAGGAAGTGTCTGAAGCCACATATGAAACCAGGACCTCCCATTTCTAGGCCTGGCTCTCAGTCCACTGAGTACCTAGCTGGCCCCTAAGCTCTTTCTTGAAATAAAAAACACCTTTGAAAGTTTAAGTAACATTCTATTTTCTTTATAGAAAAAAAAAATCATCCATTCTTTAGGACCAAGATTGACCATTGCAGTTCTGGAATGTTTTAGTGTAGTCTCATTTATTGATTCTTATAGTTAATTGTATTGTCCTAGTAACCTTCTATCCATGTGAATCCTCTCTAGCATATTATGACCACTCCAGTAAATATTCATTAGTAATGTTAAGAGAAGTTTGAGGTAGCATCCCTTTATTAATCAATACATTGGTCGAATATATATAGGAAAGTTACAACTGCCAGTTTTCCTGTAATTATTTGGGGAACTAAAGGTATGTATAGCTCCTGGAAGTTAATACATAATGCTTTCATATGAGATTCAATGGAACAGATTTTTAAATTTGTGGTTGGACTGAATATTAATGAATTACTAAAGTCAGAATGGAATTTATGGTAGTTTATTTTTACAATAGAGGGAAGATATTAAAGAAAAGAGAAAAGGGGGGGAGGGGAGAGAGAGGGAGAGGGAGAGGGAAAGAGAGAGAGCACTCTGGCTTCCTCTGAGCCAGGTAGAAATTCTAAGGCCCCAGCCCAGGGAAAGGAGTCTTAAGACAATGGGCCTTTCCTAGAGGCTCACACCTCCAGAAAGGGCAAGGAAGGAATTCAGCCTTTACACTCACCACGTTGTCAGTTCAATCAGCAGATTCTTTTATCAGCCTCAACTCCAAGTGACTCTCTTCAAGTCTGTCTTTACTCCAAGTCTGAGTGTCTGTGTGTGTTGTCTCTGTTTCCGCTTTTAAAGACCTTTTTCTCTTGTGTCGCTTCCCCTAAATTTATAGTTTATCAATCACAGCTGACGCTCTACTCCAGGACTGCCCACTCTTTTACAGACTTCTCACTCAATGTATGAAATAGGTCTTCACACCTTTTTGTGGTTAAAATCCAAAATGGGTAGATCTCCATACTCAACTTTAAGTACTGTGCTTACATTTTGTCTAAAAATAGACAGGGGATTACAATTTAAATCTTTACAATCAAGGAAGAGCTAAGTACCTTCATTGTTACAATCTGGAGAGCCAAAACTAATCTTCACAAGTTTAATATAACATCTAATGTATTTGCCATATAATCTAATTTGTAACCTCTTTTCTGCTTCTGCTTATTATATACCAAATGAGAGACATTTGATTGACAATAGAGTAGGGAAATTCTAGTAGTGATCTGGTATAGGCTTGGTACTCACTAGTAGTTTGATTAATACTAATTAATTGATAAACATTTTTAAAAGTAAAACAGAAAGGTAAAGTTTGTAATACAGCTTGACAAGTTTTTCTTAAAAAAGACATGGACGTTTTTTAAAAATTTGGAGTAACAAAAAGTATGTAAGAACATTTTTTTGTAGTAATGATAATAGTTTATAGTTTATATAGGGTTTTAAAATTTACAAAGCATTTTAAATATCTTCTGTCTTCTAGCTTCACATCAGTTCTGCAAGGTAGATGTTATAGTATCCTCATTTTGTCATTGTGTGTCTTGTTTTTCAAAAAGGACCAAGATCATCACTGGGTGATGTCTTGAATTGTATATAAATTGGATTTAAGTGAGGCAGAAATGCACAAAGTCATTAGCTTCACTCTCTCTTCCAGAATCATCCCAAGTCTAGTGGCAAGACAAAAGTCAGAATGACTAGTCCTGGGATGCAACTGATGACCGTAGCAACTTCAGTGTTTGATCAAACTCTGAGCACCCAACAGCACCTGTTTCCACCGTCTTCGTGGCTGTTGGAATAAGTTGTTCTCATCTGCCCTTACCACCTGGGGAAATCTTCTTATGCTTGGGGTGGACACCTCTAACTCACTGAAGGCTTACTATTACTATTGACTTTAATCTGTCTGCTGAGATGGTTTACCAGGGTGTGGCTGTTTCACATACTACAGCTTCTTGGAGTCACAGCTGAGAGTTGAGGGCCATGTGGACAACAAAAGTAGATGAGCAGCCCTGAAAAAGGCTGAACAAGCCCTCAAACCAGAGTGCTAGTTCTCCTTCAACAGCCATATTTCTCCCCTCCACCCCCTCCAGTGTTTCCTTATTTTAGGGATAAACTTAGAGAGGTTAAATAACTCATACTGATTTGAACTAAAGTCTTCCTGACTAATTGCAGCCCTTTATGAGTTGTGGCTTTTCTAAATTTTCTGTTCTTAGGAGTTATTCTTTCCTGCTGCCTTGCTATAAAAGTCCTCTTATATGACATAAGTTCAATATTCCATTTTGTACAAGTGAAACTAATTAGAAAAGTAGGTTTATTCAGTATAAGTGGAATAAATCTGTCTTTAATAAAGATTCCATATTGCTTTCTCTAGCCAATTTGCAATATGAGATCCCTTGGTCTTTTCCCCACCCCCTCCAGTCATAGGACTAGAAAGCAGCAAGCTGTTCCACTCCTAGAGGATAATGCTAGTTAAGTATGGAGAAGCTGGTCACTTTTCAGTCAATCAAGTATTTACTAAGTGCTTGTTGCATGCCAGGCACTATGCTGAGAATCTAAAATAGAATAAATGAAACTTCTGCTTATTACATTCTAGGGGTGGTTGTGGGGGAGAGATAACAAAGACATATACGTATATAAAGACTAAATACAAATAGCTAAAAAGTAGTTAAATACAAGATAGTGTAAAGTGAAGGGAGATACTAGTAGTTGAAGGAATCAGGAAAAGCTTTATGGAGAAGGTGGTGTGTGAGCTTTCTCTTGTAGGAAGAGGGATTCTTTGAAGGGCAGGGGAGGAGGAAGTATATTCCAGGCAATAAGGCTGTTGAGTACAAATGCACAGGAATGGGAGATGGAGTATCTTGTGAGAGTAAAACAAGAAATCAAATTTGACTGTATTCCAAAGTGTGAGAAGGTAAAGAATGTTCAGTAAGGCTGAAAAGATAGGTTGGGACAAGGTTGTGAAGGGCTTTACAAGCTAAATAAAAGTTTATATTTGACCCTAGAGGCAGTAGTACTCAATGAGTAAATTAAGTAGGGATGTGACACGGTCAGATTTGTGTTTAAAGAAAACCACTTTGGCAGCATTGTAGAGGATGGACTAGAATGGGAAGAGATGAGATTGGGTGCTGTTATAGTCATCTAGGGGAGTGTTGATAAGTATCTGAATGAGTTTGATAGCTGAAGAACAGCCTCTATCTAGAGAGCTTATCACCACTAAGCTGGCTACTCTGTGGTGAATTCTTTACAGTGAATAAAACAAAAATACAAAACAATCCTCATTATTATGTAGTTCTTATCCACTTCTGTATTAACAGTGGCGGGATGTTGGAAAAGGGGTCAAAGATACTGTTGCACAGTCTGCAAACTGTTTATGGACATTAATTTAATTTTTGGTGCTCTGAACAGGACATCCTTGATTCAACCAATGTTAGTGGGCATATACTTGGAAGAACTGAATCATATCAATGTGATTTTTAATATAAATAAAATCAGAAGATTAAAAGGAAGTTGGAGCTAAATGGAAGGATGGCTCATGGGTTCTTCTTGGAGCAGAAAATAAAGGATTTACTGGGATTCGTTTTATCATACTGCCAAGACAACAAGAAAAAACTTCTGGGACATTTGGACAGTTCATCTTTTATTCATGATAATTAAGTACTTGCAAAAAGACTACTATGCACATAATTGTACCTTTGCACACCAGCATAAGGTAGCAGAATATGAGGATATAGGAGAATTCTGGATACGATCCTCCAAATTAAATCAGCCTCTGCTTTTGTTGTTAGGCAATGTGATCTCCTTTATCTTGGAGGTCTCAGAAACTTTGAGCATGGGTTCAAATCCTGCCATTGACATGTTAACTATATTAACTGGGGCAAGTCACTTAACACTTAATACCCCATTCTGAGATTATATATTGCAGATGAATTGCTGATTTGCATTAATAAAGGAAGTTTCCACACTGGTCTGGACCCAAAACTCCCCAAACTGTGGTACTTGATAATGTCAATGCAAAGATGAACACAAAGAATAATTTAAAATGTTTTTTAAAATACAATTAATGGGGCAGCTAAGTGTTTCAGTGAGTAGAATGCTGGGTAAGACAGTGAGTTCAAATCCAGCCTTAGCTATTTACTAGCTGTATGACCCTGCACAAATCACTTCATCCTGTTTGCCTAAAAAAATATAGTTCAGAAGTCAGGAATAAGACTGCTGAAAGGCTTTTGTAGGCAACTTACTCAGAAGCTTCATACCTATATATCATGAATGCTTTTTTGAGGAAATAATCAAGAGGAACTAGATAGGTTGAGTACCAGGTATTGTCACAAAAATGAAGGATATTTTAGGAGACTTTTACTTTATGTAAAATATAGCTTAAGACCCATTTCCTCCATTTTGACACCTTTCCTATTGGGAGTGGTACTTTGGGCATTACTATCTATAGTCCCATAATAGTCTTTCCTTTTTCTTTTTCTTTTCTTTTTTTTTTAAACCCTTACCTTCTATCTTGGAGTCAATACTGTGTGTTGGCTCCAAGGCAGAAGAGAGGTAAGGGCTAGGCAATGGGGGTCAAGTGACTTGCCCAGGGTCACACAGCTAGGAAGTGTCTGAGGCCAGATTTGAACCTAGGACCTCCCGTCTCTAGGCCTGGCTCTCAATCCACTGAGCTACCCAGCTGCCCCCTCCTTTTTCTTATTTGCTTTTATTTCATGGGTTTGGACTGTCTATACCTGAAATCCATGTAAATGAAGAATGCTTATTTTCTAGATGGATGTACAATTGGATATAGAACTTGTAGATACGGTATCTACGGTATCTATCTAGGACTGATATTGTAGATGGATAAAGAGCTGGAACTAGAATTAAAGAGGAGAATGAGAACCAGGTTGTTCTTGAGAAACATCACAGTAGGTTTTTTTGTTTTTTTTTTAACCCTTACCTTCTGTCTTAGAGTCAATACTGTGTATTGGTTCCAAGGCTATAGAGTGGTAAGGGCTAGGCACCTGGGGTTAAGTGACTTACCCTTTAGGGCAACTAGGACATGCCTGATGCCACATTTGAAGCCAGGACTTCTCATCTCTAGGCTTGGCTCTCAGTCACTGAGCCACCTATCTGGCCCTTTCATGGTAGTTTTAATAAACATGAGCTTCTCCCTTAAAAAAAATAAAAGGCTTCTCTTTTTAGCACTAATATCTTTCTTTGTCTGCTCCTTGACTTTTAAGTCATGGCATACCACAGTTTCAAAAAAAAAAAATTAAAAGTGGAAGATCACTCACAAAGCAGCAGAGAGGTGGTAGTACATTGTGGATGTGGATAGACTGCATTATGGTACTAGTGAAGCAATGTGTAAGAGAAGTAGTATTAAAAATGACATCAGATAGCTATATGACAATGATGGTGAACCTTTTAGATCCTGTGTGCCATGCCTCCTATGCCTCATACCCTAGTCCCCTTTACCCCAGATAGGGGAGGAAGAGCTCCCATTGGTTGCTGGGGGGGAGGGGGGGGCGGTAAAGTGAAAAAACTGTCATCAGCATGGTAGAGAGGGAGAAGGGAGCAGCTCCCCCAATCCCTCTGCCTTTTTTGTAATGAACTCTGTTGGGTAATGGCTTGCATGCCTACAGAGAGGGTTCTGTGTGCCCTTTTTGGCACATGGACCATAGGTTTGCCATCATGGCTCTATGACTAGAGAAGGAGGAGAGGCTAGGCAATTAACAGAATCAAGGAATCACTAGTGAATAACATTCTCTAATACTCATTTACCACAGTTTATTTAGTTTTCCCCCAATTAATGAGAATCTGTGTTATTTTCAGTTCTTTATGATTTCAAACAGCATTGCTATGAATATTTTGATATGTGGAACCTTTCTTTATGAACTTCATCTTAGAATGTTTTCCTAAGAGTGAGTTCTCTGGGTGAAGGGTAGGGACATTTTTGTTACCTTTTTTTTTTAAAGCATAATTCTAAATTTTAGAATTTTTCAATTAGTTCACAGCTCTACTAATGGTGTGTCAATGTGCTTGTCTTTCTGTAGCTCCTATAGATATCAAGTATTTCCATTTTCTGTCAACTTTGCCTATTTTCTGGGTTTGAGTGAGATAAAAACCTCCATTATTTTAATTTTCATTCTTCTTTTTACTAGTGATTTGCTGTAATCCATTCTTTTGGAAACTTTGTTCATAAAAGTGGCTAAAGGATGGAGAAAACAGTTCTCAAGAGATAAGGGTTTCTTTAAGATGCCTAACATGGGCAAATAGAATTACATTTTTACATTTTGGTAAAACTTCTTAAAATGAATTTAATAACTATCTAAACTTCATGATTAGTTGTCTAATATGTCTTGATGAAACTTCAAATAATTTTAACTTTTTAACTTATGCCTTAAAACACAATACAAGTTTCTTTCATTCTTCCCAGTGTTAGTCAAAGACTTAAACGTTGTAAAAACTTTTCTTCAGTAAATTGCCTAAGTATCTACTAATGTGCTTGTTTGGTGGTCAGAGCAAAAAGCTAAAGCTTAAAATGATTGGTTTTATACCTACCACCAATTTACTTGCATCACCATTAATAATCAGTTTGTGCCTCAGAATAGCAGATACTTGATATTTACTTTAAATTCAATCCAGAGGTAGACTTAGGAAGTAATAAATAACTTTCAGTAAAATAAACTCTGACATAATTCATGGGTTAGAAAATTTGAATATCTGATTACTTTATTTACATTAGTACCCTTTAATATTACTGTCTGTCTCAGTCATATATTTTTTAAATTTAAATTTAAATTTTCACTTTACCTTATTCTTCAAGAAAACATGTTGTATCTGGTAGTAGTTTAATTTAAAGCTGGATCTTTCCAATAAAATATTGATTTTAAAAAAAGAAAGCAGGTTAAATTGACAAAGAGCCAGTTAGTGGGAAGAGCACAGGACAGAGAATCAATTGGATGACCAGGGTTGAGGCCCAGCTCCTCTCCTTCCTTCCTATTTGTCTTTGAGCAATCATTTTAACCTCAATATCCTCATCTATAAAATGAGATAACAGTACTTGAACAATCTACTTCAAAAGGTTTTTAGAGTCAAATAAAATAATGTATTTAAGATACTATGTAGGGAGGAGGTAGGTGGCTTAGTGGATTGAGAGCCATGCCTACAGATGACGGATCCTTGATTCAAATGTGGCCTCAGACACTTCCTAGTTGTATGACTTTGGGCAAGTCATTTAACCCCCATTGCCTAGCCCTTACCATACTTCTGCTTTGAAACCAATATACAGTATTGATTCTAAGGCAGAAGTTAAAAGCTTTTTAAAAACATACTATGTAAATATAAATCATATTAATAATTTTAAAAAATTCATTTCCCTCTTCTGCATGCTGCCCTTCTTTCCATAACTCTGCTCCTTATGTCAGGCACTCACATTATAGCATTTTCTAAGGGTGCCAACACACTCATAGTGCTATTCTTTGATGTACTGAGAAACTTTTCAATTTATAGTCATAATAGTTTAGTTCCACAACCACCTTGTTTTATAGGTGAAGAAACTGAAGCCCATATAGGTTAATTCACACAAGTGAAAACAGCTAGAATTCAGACTTAGTTCCTCTGACTTATATAAGCATAGAACCTGGCCCTGTTAATGCTTTATTTAGTACTCTTAAAGAGAGAAGAAAGAGTATCTCTTATGAAAATAGTCAATAAGCATTTACTAAATACTTAATATTATTAAGCCAGTGCTGGAGATACCAATGCAAACAAAAATAAATTTAATCCCTGTCCTCAAGGAACTTGCATTCTGAATGGAGGAAGATAACATGTAAAAGGAAAGATGAAAGAAAGAGGAAATTCCTGGGCTGAGGCATGTGTCTAAGCCCAGAAAATGAGGGATGGCTGTCTGGGTCCCATCTCCCAAATGGAGGTTCTGGGGAGAACTTGCTAATAAGAGAAGGGGCCTGCAGGAATATACCCTATTACAAGTTTCAAGGAAGAGAGAGTAGGAGTAGCTTATTCCAAACTAAAAGTTTAAATAAACAGTGAAGACAATCTAGATGTGAGATTTTTTTTTTAAGGCTAGCTAATATAAAAAACCAAAACATATGTACGTGTCAGAATGTATGGGCAGCTAGGTGGTGCAGTGGATAGAAACTCCTTTTCCTGAGTAAAAGTCTAGCCCTAGACACTACTTGTGTGACAAGTCACCTGGCCCTGTTTACCTCACTTTCCTCATCTGTAAAATGAGCTGGAGAAGGAAATGGGAAACCACTCCAGTATCTGCCAAGGAAACTCCAAATGGTTTCACAAAAGTTGTACAAGACTGAAACAAAACAACCAAAATGTATAATCAAGAGAATCAGAAAGAACATAGACTGGTCTTGCTACCCATTTGTTTAAAATCACTTTTGTAGTAAAATTTATTAATCATAAAAGAAGTGCAAAATATTAATGGAAGAGACCCTTAGAGATCATCTAGTGTTGGGGTTCTTAACCTTGGAGTTGTAAACTTTTAAAACATTATTCTTATCTTCTGACAGAATTGATACTAAGTATCACTTCCACACCAGAAAAGTGATTAAGGGATAGACATTTAGGGTTAAGTGACTCACTTGCCCAGGGTCACAAATCTAAGAAGTGTCAGAGACCAAATTTGAACTCAGGATCTTCTGTCAACCCAGGCCTGGTTCTCTATCCACTGAGCCACTAGCTGCCTCCTGTGAGCTTTTTTTTTTTTTAAACCCTTACCTTCCATCTTGGAGTCAATACTGTGTGTTGGCTCCAAGGCAGAAGAGTGGTAAGGGCTAGGCAATGGGGGTCAAGTGACTTGCCCAGGGTCACACAGCTGGGAAGTGGCTGAGGCCATATTTGAACCTAGGACCTCCCATCTCTAGGCCTGGCTCTCAATCCACTGAGCCACCCAACTGCCCCCGTGAGCTTATTTTTTAAAAAATATTGATAACTATTTACATATAATTGGTTTCTTTATAATCCTGTATATTCTATTTTATGTATTCAAAAACATTATACTGTGAATAAGTCCTTAGACTTTACCCAACTGACTGCCAGAGGGGATCTGCTCCCTCATTTTACCAGTGAGAAAACTTGAGGCAGAGAGAGAGAGTAGAAATGGCTTCCCTCATATTCTACACGGAGGAAATGATTGTTCCAGACTCAAGTTCAGTGCTCTTTCTGTTGCCTTACACTTTCTCCAAGGGCCTTAAAAAGGTAAGTGATTTGGCTGAGGTCCCCTAGGGTTAACCGAGCTGGGATGTGAATCTTCAAGTCCGTCCACCTCTTCACCATGTTACAGGAGGAAAAAGAAGATAACTGTTATAGGTACTTGATAAATGCAAGTTGAAGATTGACTTTTATCAGCTTACCTGATTATAAAAAGGATTTTTTTTTGAAATTGTATCTTTTATTTTCTCTAACAGAGATGGCATCAGATGTTTCATCGTTGAGTGCAGCCATTGTGTCTGGAAACCCCGGTCCTGGGGTTCAGGGTGGGGGAGCCATCACTCAGAGGACTATTAAACGTCGTCCAGGGTGAGTAGATCACAGAGTGAGATGGTAATAAGGATTCATGTAAACTGAGAAGCCTGATTCTGAAGTGGGTTAATTTAGTTTATGCTTGATCTCTCAGTAAGAGAATTGACTTAATTTCCAAATCACACTTCTCAACTGTTTCTGGCTGTTTTCCCCTGTTCTACTACTGAGCTGTCTTTTTCAATAAATTTGGTAGTAAGTGAAATGAAAGGGTTTTACTAATTTTCTTTTAAAAAATATCTCTTAAGTAGCTAAGGATCTCTGAAAATTGAAGGACTAGATGAATGAGTAAATTAAAAAGCATTTGTTAAGTCCTTAGTATGTTCAAAGCACTGTGGTAATTGCTGAGGATATAAATAGAAAAGGAAGACAGTTCCCTGCTCTCAGAAAGCCCACATTCTAATGGGGGAGATAATACATGGAAGGGATTTCAGATAAAATCCCATGGCTACAGCAAAATAGCATTCTCATCAACTTTCTAGCTTTTCCAGAATAATTGAGCTAGATGATAATGTGTTCTTTTTAATGTCATTTCCACTGATAATGACATCAGTTTCTGATTCTGAATCCTTTGATGGTGCCCCGAGTTTGGGAGCAAGAACTATTTTTTTCCGAGTCTTTAGTAGCAATGGCTGTAGCACCAGCAGGAGAAATTTCCAAACTTCCTCTCCATCTTCCCAGAATGATGTGTATGAGAGCTGGATTATTAATATGAGGATGCTGCCACTTTATAGGTTTTTGGTTTTATCTACCTGACAGGAGCAGTTGGTTACTTGGTGGCAGGGAAGATGGGCCCCTTTTCCACAGTGATATTCTCCCCTGCAGTGGTAGTTGCAGGGTCTTGACTAGAGGCAAGATTAGTGTCTTGGAGCTGCTGCTATTTTCCAGGCTCTTAAGGGTCTGAATCCTGGGCTATTTTAGTCAGGTTGAAGTTGAGGTGGTGATGGTTTCACTTGACTGGCACATATGTTGCCTCCTTCTCCTTCTCCTCCTCCTTCCAGGTGCCTTGTTGCTTCAGCAAGGTACAGGGCCTGTCATTAGCAGTTGATCAGCATTTGGTGGGCATTGGCTGACTACTTTAAGAGCTACTGTACTCTCTTTCTCTTCACAGTACCTTTCTGCTTTATGTATGAGTATATAACTGAAGAATATATGACACAAGAAGTTTTATATAACTGGGGAAGAAGGTGTTGACTGGTTGTCCTTCAGTGATTCTGTTCATTTATAAAGCAGTTTTGATTTTGTGTTAAAACAATGTTTAGGGAGGTAGGTAAGTGGCTCAGTGGATAGAGAACCAGGCCTGGAGAATGGAGCTGCTAGGTGACCTTGGGCAAGTCACTTAACTCCAGTTGCCTAGATCTTATTGCTCTTCTGCCTTAGAACTGATACTTAGTATTGATTCTAAGACAGGGGGTAAGGGTTTAAAAAAATTATTTACATCTTTTGTTTTTATATCATTTTCATTTCCAATATCTCCCTTTTCCTTCCCTCTCCAGACAACCATATATATATATATATACATACATATATATGTATATATATGGTTATAACCAAGAGAAAAAAAGTTCTGTAAAACTAATCAATGTATCAGTCAAGTCCTAAAGTATATACAGTGTTCTGCATCCAGTCTCTAAATTCACATTGGACCAGGCCCTCATCTACTCACACCTGTACTATTGCAATAGCTTCTGCTGGGTTTGCCTGCCTCAAGTCTCTCCTCATTCCTCTATTAATTTTCTAGAAGTAATTTTCTTAGAATACAAGTCTGACAATGTCAGACTATTTCTCCCATAACTTATTTTTTAATTTTAATTTTATTTTATTTTTTGAATTGAAAATTTTTATTTAATTAATTTAGAATATTTTTCCATGGTCACATGATTCATATTCTTTCCCTCCCTTCCGTCCATCTCCCCCCCCCCCCCCCCGCCATAGCCAACTAGTGGTTCCACTGCATTTTACATGTGTCATTGATCAAGACCTATTTCCATATTATTAATATTTGCACTAGGGTGATCACTTAGAGTCTATATCCCCAGTCATATCCTCTTTGACCCATGTGATCAAGCATTGTTTTTCTTCTCTGTTTCTTTTTCCACAATTGTTTTTCTGGCTGTGGATAGCGTTTTTTCTCATAAGTCCCTCAAAATTATTCTGGATTATTACATTGCTGCTAGTAGAGAAATCCCATTACATTCTATTATGCCACAATGTATCAGTCTCTGTGTAGAATGTTCTCCTGGTTCTGCTCCTTTCACATCAGTTCCTGGAGGTTGTTCCAGTTCCCATGGAATTCTTCCAGTTCATCATTTCTTTGAGCACAATAGTATTCCATCACCAACATATACCACAATTTGTTCAGCCATTCCCCAATCGAAGGGCATCCCTTCATTTTCTAATTTTTTGCCACCACAAAGAGAAGAGCTATAAATATTTTTGTACAAGTCTTTTTCCTTATTGTCTCTTTGGGGATATAAACCCAGCAGTGTTATGGCTGGATCAAAAAGCAGTCTTTTATCACCCTTTGGGCATAGTTCCAAATTGCCCTCCAGAATGGCTGGATCAGTTCACAACTCCACCAGCAATGAATTAGTGTCCCCATTTTGCCACATCCCCTCCAGCACTCATTACTTTCCTCTGCTGTCATGTTAGCCAATCTGCTAGGTGTGAGGTGATACCTCAGAGTTGTTTTGATTTGCATCTCTCTGATTATAAGAGATTTAGAACATTTTTTCATGTGCTTCTTGAAAGTTTTGATTTCTTTATCTGAAAATTGCTTATTCATGTCCCTTGCCCATTTATCAATTGTCTCCCATAACTTATTGATATGTTGTAGTCAGAGTAATCAATTTCACTCCTTAAAACATAGTTTATGATAGAAGTTATGGCTATAGATTGTTTTCCTCATCTTCACTTAAATTACAAGGAGCCTTGAAAACAAATTAACATTTTTCTTTTGCCCTTAAGCAAAACAAAAAACCTTACACATCAAATTTAATGATATTTTAAAGTTAGAATGAGCCTGGAAATTAGTTAGAAGTCTGAGCTGGTTCTGTTATTATTTTCAAGTTGCATAGTATAACAACCTTTCTTGCTTTCTAGATCACCTTACTCTTGAGATTACCATCTTCTTATTTATTTTAGATTTTTTGGGATAGGATGTTTCATAAAAATAGTAGGGGGCAGCTGGGTCGCTCAGTGGATTGAGAGCCAGCCCTAGAGACAGGAGGTCCTAGGTTCAAATCTGACCTCAGACACTTGCCAGCTGTGTGACCCTGGGCAAGTCACTTGACCCCCATTGCCTAGCCCTTACCTCTCTTCTGCCTTGGAGCCAATACACAGTATTGACTCCAAGATGGAAGGTAAGGGTTTTTATAAAAAAAAAAAAATAGTAATAGCTGTCATGTAGATTGTGGCAATGAATCAAGGGACAGTGCTTCACATTGGCTTTTCTGGTACTTAATGAGGTCCTGTATCAGAAAGTAAAATATTATGGCAAGCTTCTCATGATATATCATCTCTTAATTTCTAATTGAGGTTTCATGCAAAACATATCCCTGGGAACACTTTATTAAAGGCCAATTACTCACCTAATACAAGTACAACGAAGTATTTAAATGTACTTTCCCTAGGGACTTCTCAACTGTTTTGACCCAAAGAGGAAAGGTGAAGCTGCTTTGTTATAATTTTTCCCTGCCCCTTTTCTTTTTATTCTTAGACACCAAATTTTGCCTGGATCAGATAGGCAGCAGGTGGGTAGGGAATTATTTTGGTAATGAGCTAACTTTATTTTTGACATTTTCCAGGCTTGATTTTGATGATGATGGTGAAGGAAACAGTAAATTTTTGAGGTAAGAATTTTTTTTATCATTTTCTAGACTTTCAGAATTAAAAATGAACTTGAATCTCATATCTAGAGTTGAAACTATATAATTGTATGTATTATATTTCTTTTCTTTTTAAGGAGATGCTCAAGCATCTTATTAGCTCCAAGACCTAATGGGCAGGGGCTGATAGATTTGCAAACTCCTCTAATTATTTTCTGTTCCTTCTGAATAGAGTTTGGAAATTATATCATTTATTTTTAGGTGCTTCTGAAGCACTTGAACTGTACCTTGTCCATTATTAGGCAATTAGACATTATTAAGAGGGTGATTAAGACACAGAAAGGGGAAGTGTGGTTGCTTTTAACTAGCTACCTCCTTTTCCTCTATTCAAATATGTTACCACCATCCAGATTATTTCTTGCATTGAAGGGGAGTTGTTTTCCTTGTATTTAATATTAACATAATATGAAAGGGTTTTTTTTTTTAAATCTTGCTTGAGTATTTGAGGGTTAAATTTTTTGACTACATTCCGTGGCTTAATTTGCTTGTTCAAACTTAATATAATAATTGATGCCACTCTTCTTCTTTATGATTTGGAATGGAATAATGGAATCTTGACTCTAGTACTTACTAGCATTGCTCTGTTCTTATGTCTGCCAAACTTCTCACAGTGTTGTTGTGGGGATGAAAGCTTTGTAAAGTATGGGATAGTTGTTAATTGCATTATAGTGATCACTCATGCCTAATCTTCAACATATCATATGAATTCTTCTAAATTCTAAATTCTAAAATATCCCTGATAGGTCATGAATCTTTTGTTTGGACATTTTTGTGGTGCCTATTTCATTACTTCAAAAAGCAACCCATTCCTTTTAGAGACAATTAGTTGCTAGAAAATCCTATTTACATCAAGCTGAAACCTAATTTGTATCACTTTACCTTGGTTCTTCTGTCTTAGTTCTGCTTTCAGAAATTAACATAGAATTAAGTTTAATCTCTTTTTTAGTGATGGCCTTTCAGATATTTTAATACAAGTTATTTTCTCTCCTAAGACTTTTTCTTTGACAGTAAACATCTCCATTTCCTTTATTTGCCCTTTATATGGTATGGTTTTCTTCTGTGTATATTCTTTTTCTCCCCACTGTACTTAGTAAAATGAAGAGTCCACAACCCCCCCCAAAATATTCTAGACTTGATATTCCTTTTATAGGGGATGTACCTCTAGTAATGCAGTCCAAGATTACCTGTGCAGTTATTTATAGTTTTGGATTGAAGTCATCCAAAAGCTCCAGGTTTTGTATCAGCTATCATTAGTCACTTTTGATAGGAAGCAAGAAAATGTACTTACTATTTTGTTTTTTTAGTCAACATCTATAAAATAGTTTCTAAGAAAGTGCTGAATATATTTATTTACTTGGTAACTTTTTAAAGAAGAAGTATTTCAACTGAAATCATTAATACTTTAAAGTGGCTACTTAAATGGTGCATTCTTTGCCTTTAAAAAGGTAAAATTTGTCTCCAAAAGAGATTGCATTGGACTTTTAAGGTTTCTCATTTATTCTTATTTCACTTTCACACTTGAACCTTTAAAAAAAAAGTTATATTATTTTTCAGTTAACAAGCATTTATTTTCTTTCCATTCCTTCTTCCCCTCATTGAAAAAGAAGAAAAGCAAGACCTTTGTAATTTATGCATAGTTAAACAAAATAAATTACTCTGTCCAAAAGTGTTTGTCTTATTCTGCATCTTCAGTCTATCACCTCTATCAAAAGGTAGGTAGCATTCTTCATCATCAGTCCTCTGGAACTGTGATTTGTCTTTGCAGTGATGATAGTTTTAAGACTTTCAGAGTTGTTTAATTTTACAATGTTCTTGCATAAATTGTTCTCCTAGTTCTACTTGCTTTACTCTGTTTTTAGTTCTTCTTTGGACATTTTGATTCCCCTGGGTCTGCTGTATTGAGAATTTGGGCATCTGTAAGGGAATTGTGTAAACAACAATTTACTGACATGCATTTATGGTAAAAATGCTATCCAGACCTTATAACATTTTACTATAACAAGGAGAAAGAAAATTAGATTTTTCATGTGTGTTGGTTAAATTAGCTCTGGAAATACTAAAGATCTCTTTTTCAATAATACCTCATTATTATTTCTGTTGTAGCAGACAGGATTTAATCTACATAATACATGATGACTAGATTGAGCTTATTATTAAACAAAAAATAAATTATATCATTCAGAGCATGATTTAAGCAATCCTTCTTTTGAGTGGTGATGGAACTATATGTAGCAACTAACCTTATGAGATCATCTTCTTTCTTATTTCCCTCTTTTGATATCTAATAGATACATCAGGATCCTGGCAAGGATTTACAATATGTTGGGCCCTTTTTAGCCTGGGTGCTACTATTTCTGCAACATTGGTATATTGTGCCACATTTCTAACTCAGAGAAAAGTAGATAATAGCAATGTCTTGAAATTGTTGTTCTTTTTTCTTCTTCAGATGTGATGATGATCAGATGCCTAATGATAAAGAGCGGTTTGCCAGGTAATATCAATACAGGATCTTAGTACTCTATATCCTTTTCATACTGGGCCTTTTTTCTGATTGAGCTAAAGTGACTTAGTCTACCTGATCTGATTTGTTCCTGTTTAGAAATACAGAAAAATTTAAAACTCCAGCTCATTAAAGTTCCTATAATTTCACTAAAAAATGGTGAGTAGAAATATATTGGCATATGTTGCTATGTATTTCTTTATGAACAACTGATAGAGTTAAAGTGGTGCCCCACTTGAGTGCTATGTGGTATCATCCAAAATCTGAATGAAAAGCCATATGAAATTGCTTTGACTTGTTTAAGCGGATGTTTAAAATCTGTTTATGTAATATTATTGGCTCTAGGTTCATATTCTTTTTATATCATTAAAAATGATAATATGTCAGTTTACTCCTTGTAAGGATGATTTCAAATAAATTTAGTTAATTTAAATGGCTAGTCAAAAATAGTTTTTTCCTTTATTATAAAATATGGGGAGGGGCATTACTTGAATATCTACCTTTTTTAATAATTCACATATATTTTTTAACTTTGAAGATAAGTAGCACATTTAAAAACTTTTATTTTCATATTTTTCAGATTACTTTTGTGTTACATCAGAAAAGTACATAAAGGTTTGATTCAGAACTGTGTGTCTGCTCAAGACCTTGCTATATACTATGAAGAATAGCTATAAAGCTTCTCTCAAGATATAATCTTATTTGGGAAGAATTTGTGAGTCCTAGAATAGGCAGAGAGGGATTCATGAAGGAGATGGATTTTTGAATTGGACTTTAAGGGTTGTAAAATTTGAATAGATAGATGAAAAGACTTTCCATTTAGGAGGAAAAATAGAAAGTAGAAACTTTCACTGTGTTTATAGATGCTAACTTGACTGGTCCAGAGGGGTGGGGAATAGTGGCACATAGGTAGAATAGGACTGGGTTTTATATAAGGAGACTTTTTCAAGGAGATTAAATTTAATAAACTCAGTAGTAGGTGGCTATAGTAGACTTTTCAAAGGCAACATAGTGTCAGAGAAAGATGTATTGAAGGAATCTTTGACAGGCCCTAACTTGGTTATCTCATTTAGCAGGAAAGCTTATTGGAGTTGATATTTATGAAATCTCTGGGAGATGATCCATCACTAATTCAGTAATTTAGTAATGGATATTTGGGGAATATTTTTTGCCATTCTGTTTTAGGATAATAAATCGCTGAATACACTGGTTTCAGATGTTGCCTGACTTATTCTTTTAAAATGTGATTGTTAGTTATCATGCAGTTGTTCATATCAAGAACAGTGTGGTACAGAGTGTTCAATTTAGAATCAGAGGACTTGAATTTAAAAATCAGTTCTACTGGGGGCAGCTAGGTAGCTCAGTGGATTCAGATCCAGGCCTAGAGATGGGAGGTCATAGGTTCAGATTTAGCTTCATATATTTTTTTAGCTGTGTGACCTTGGGCAAATCACTTAACCCCTACTGAGTAGCCCTTACTGCTCTTCTTCCCTGGAAACAACACACAGTATTGATTCTAAGATAGAAGAAGGGGTTCCCCCCCCGAAAAAAGTCGTAGCACTTATGCCCCATATCCTTGGATTATAAACCTTTTTGGGCTTTAGTTCTTCATCTGTAAAATATGAATATTGGATTCAGTGCCCTTCAAAGCCCCACCTGGCTTTAAATCATAGATCTAGAAGAAGGGTCAGTTTTACATTTTTTAAATAAAGTAATGTATTTTTAAAAGGAAAAGCCATTTTTACTCATCAGTTGAGAAAAACAAGCTGCAGGCCAGGGAAAGGTCAGGTTATGGTGATGGACTTTGGACCTTTGTTCTTTCTTGTTTTCTATTATCCACTCAGTTAGGTATTTTTGCTCAGGAAACTGAAGCTTAGAATGGTTGTAGTTAGGTGCCTGTGAAAGTCTGATTTTGAATTTTTCCCTTGAGTTAATTTTCTTGAAATTTAATTTTTCTCCCAATACAGGTTCTTTATGTATTTACCAGCTCTGAAAGTTAAGCTTGCAATAGCACCTCTCACGTTTTCTTTTACAGTCTTCAGGAGGGGATTTACAGACTTCAAATGTGGGATAATTTTCTACCCTTTGTTGAAAAGAAGATCTAAGGCCTTTGAAAAAAAAAAAGAAGAAAATTAAGCTGCTTTCCTTGCTAAGGGCAGAAAGAGGGAGCAATAAACCATTTCTGTCAGTCTCCATTTTCTTCTGTTCTTTGATAGTATATAGAATACATTTTTATACTTGTAATCATTATGCACATTATTTTGTGTTCTTCATTTTTCACATAAACATTTCCATATATTAACAGTCCCCATGCTTGTCAGTTGTGTAGTAGTTCATCATGTTAATATAGCATATTATTAGCTTATTAGCCTCTTAAGCTTTAGCAGATAGTCTAAAAATAGAATCAGTTGCTGATACTCCTTATCTTCTCCTATGCCACCCTAGCAGTAGCATGATATTTCTTCAGTTGCCACTGAGGCACCTCAGTTTTCCCTTCAGAGGGGGATAGTAATGGTGTAACAAAGGTGTCATAGTTCTTCTGCAGATCTGGTTAAGTTGTGAGTGAGTGGAAAGCAAGAGTTATTTTAAAAGCAGACAAAAGCTAAAGAGAGTGCCAGAAACTGGGCTCTGAATGCTATTTATATAGCCTCTCCAGAGCAGCCCTGTTGTTTTCTGTGACTGAGCATCTATGTGTGTCTGCACATGATCACCTGTTCTTAATCTCTCGTCCCAAGTTCAGACAGGAATAATTCTTACCTTATTGGAATGGCAGCATATTTCCTCCCTTTAATGGGAGCGCAGTGTATAATAGATTAGGCCTCCCTAAGTTTTCTTGGCTTCTTTTCTCATAGATTTTAGATGTCTTCAGTGCCTACTTTGGTAGATTCTGATTCAGGCTTTAAAGAAATTATATTCAGATGGGGGTCACTCAATTTCTTTTAAATTGATCTTTGTCCTCTGTATTGCCTTCTTCATTCTAACAGATGGTTTTGCATAGCTGAGGGTTGAGATCTCTATTCCATTTTATCTTCCCTTTTGCCCATCTTCCTTTCTTTTTTATTACAAGAAATTTTTAGCTTAGTTCAATCAATTTTATTTTTAGGTCGGATGATGAGCAGAGTTCAGCGGATAAAGAGAGACTTGCCAGGTAGGAGAACAGTGTTCAGCATGGTGAAGCCAACAATGCTCCTTTTTTCTCCTCCTTCCCAATCTAAATTTCTCCTTTTATTTCCTCTCCTCTTTGTGCTTTTTCTTATCTGTGACAAATGAAGATGGCACCTTATGGAAGTTTGTGTGAAACTGAGCCCTTTAGAATCTTCCCACCAGAAAAATATATGGGTTGGTAGAAATAACAGTTTTAATTTAGGAATTTAGAAAATTGCTATTAGTAAGAGGGTTTTATTCTTTCTTTGAGTCCTAGCATCAAGTAATTAGAGAACAGAAAGCTTTCATAGTCTCAGCAGCTGTGCCAGTTTGTGCTTTGGCAGGGATGTGCTTTCTTGTCAAAAAGCCAAGTGCCAAAAAATACCCTGTGTTTAAAATCATCTCCTGCCATGTTAAACCACAGCAGTTCCTTCCCTACCATTCTAGAAAACCATCTATCCTGGTTTCCGGTGTTGTTTCATAACCCACATTTCTGTGCCACAGTAGGATTGCATTGGCCCAGTGATGAAGGCCTTGCTTGTGGCTTCTCAGAATCATCTTGGCGGCTTCTTTGTGGTCATCAGAAAGATCATTCTTTGGGATTGGGTGTCAGACATTTGTCAGACAGGTGGCAGTCTAAAGGTGGAATTTTAGGTGTTCTGAATTAACATAGAGTCATGAAATTAGAGGCCTATGTGGGGGAAGTCCCTCCGTTTGTTGTTCAGAAAGACTTTAGGGTTGTTTTTGCTGGCTGAAAACCCTAACTTAGCAGAAAATGGGTCAGAGTTTCTTTGGTATGTGATAAATAAATGAAGCCAGTACTCTGGAGTTTTTTTGTTTTTTTTTTTTAAATAAGATCTACCATTCTTTTCCATTCATTTTTTTCCATGCCTTTCCCTTCCTCTTTTTTATCACCTGTCCTTTTCCATCTTTGCCACAAGATTTTTGTTAGTATTCCATGCTATATTTCCTACTAACCAACATACTCTTTAGAAAAGCTGATTCTGCATGGCATAGTGTGAAGAGCCCTGAGCTCAGGAGACTTGAGTTGAGTCTTTGTTCTGCCATTAATTATCTGGGTGACCTTGGATAAGTCCCTTATCCTATCTGATCTGGGTCTTTCCTCATTTGTAAAGTGAAGTGGTTATACTAGATGACATATCTAAGGTCCCTTTTATCTCTACAATACTTTAAATCCTATTTTAGTTTTGGAAAAGGAAGATTTGGTCTTCTGGTCTTAAAATTTCAGTCTAGTCAAACCCAGGTCCCACTGTTTATTTTACCCTTTGAAGTCATAAAATGATCAGCTTCCCCCAGTTCTAGACTGGCTTTCACTTGCTTCTCTTCCTCAGATTTGAAGTTCACAAGAGACCCTTTTGGGAACGTCTTGTGGTGAAATGTTTATTTGAAAGTTTAGTTTATTAATTAAAGAAGGTATGACTTTCTGTCTTGGCTTTAATTTTAAAATGTAACTTTTAAACATAACCCTCCACTTTGCTGTATACCCTTTTGTTTTTTGAGTGAGACATGAATGGAGTGGAGTGGTATGGAGAAAACCTGTGTACACAGTCATTTCTGTACCTACTTTTCTGAAGTTAGGTAAACAGGTAATTTTCCCATGTCACCCTACACTTGAATGGTTTAATAAATCAGCGTAATGTTGACCACTTGAAAATAGAAATTCCTCAGTAACTTCAGTGAATGAAGTCAGTGCTTTTTACTGTTTGAAAAAGAACTACCACCTCCTGCCGAAGGGCATTTTTCAAAGGATGTGAAAGGAAGGACTCCATTGGGTGAGCAGGGAGACCCTGGGATCTTCTGGTCCTTTCTTCTGCCTCGTGTCAGTCTCTCTTTTGTGCATGATCTGCATGAGAGGGTTGGTCATCCCTCCTAACTTTTCAAAGACTTTAGCACCACTAAAACAAAATGTCACCTCTCAGCAGTCTAAGGTATGTCATTCCTTTATGCCACTAAATGCCTGGATATGACCTACTGGGTGGGGCATCTCCCTTTTCTCTTTACAGGGAAAATCATAGTGAAATTGAACGTAGACGACGGAATAAGATGACGGCTTACATCACAGAGCTATCAGACATGGTGCCCACCTGCAGTGCCTTGGCTCGAAAACCAGACAAATTGACCATCTTACGCATGGCTGTATCTCACATGAAATCCCTGAGAGGAACTGGCAACACTTCTACTGATGGCACCTATAAGCCATCCTTCCTCACTGACCAGGTCTCTGGGTCCCACTAGCCCCAAAGGGACCTTGGGAGTTGGGAGAATCCTTTCATAACTTTGCTCCTCTTTGGGCAAATAGCTCTGTTTTCCAGACACCAGAGAAGTGAATTTTAGGAAGAGTTGAAAGAAATAGCAATTTGGGGGAAAAGTTAGATTGAAAAATGAATTTTTTGGGTTCCTGTAAAAATGGTAACTTCATTCCTTCACCATCTTTGTTGACCTTTAGGCTGCTCCTGCCTATCAGGTGCATTACTGTTGGGACTACAAAATAGGAAGAGACTAGTTAAAGCTGATAGGGATTTTGGAATTTGGAATAAATGCTTTATTTACAAAGTATAGTGGAATAATTGGAGGAGGAGAGTAGTTAAGAAAGAGGAACAACTTTGAGAGATCTTTAATATCATTGTCAGATCTTTAATTCACCTCTGATGTGTATGTATGTGGGACAAGGGCTTTCTCTGAGTATAAGCATATATGGAGGATGGCGAATAGTCCTTGTATTGAATGATGCTATAGTTTTGAATGAGGAAAGAAGGAAGACTGATACTCAGTTGCATGAATTTGCTATTATAAAGAGCATTGAACTATGTACTGTGAGGATTTCAAAGGCAGAGACATAATCTCTGCTTTTGTGGAGCCCATAGTTCAAGGAATAGAGGCATTAAAAACTGAAACAAAGAAGTACGAATTGTTCAATGCTAGAAAAATAAGTGCTAGAGATGAGCAGAATTGAGTGGAATCATGAAAGCTGAGTGAGGATAAGTCACATTGACCTTTCCGGAGTAGGAGAACTTTTAAACAGGAATTGTAATCAAAAGAAAAGGGACACAGATTTGTTTCCTGGTTCCACATGGAAGAACTTATGTAAAGATACAGATAACAGAATGGAAGCTCAGAGAAAGAACCTTAGAAAATAGATCATTTTGTTTTGTTTGTTTGTTTGTTTGTTTTTTAAACAAATGAAAGTGAGACCCAGAAAAATTAGATATTTATGAGGAAATACATAGAAAAATTTAATAGAACATTATCACAAAACACTTTACAAGTGCAGATGTTATTGAGGTGGAAGATAGATGGATGAGGGATAAAGCCCCTGCACTTCTTGGAAATTAAGCTTTTTATGTTGATAATAGGTTCAGACTTCTTTGATTTTCTATTGATGGAAATACTTATTTCTCAGAACTTTTCATATTAATTCTTTTTATTCTATTTTGGGTAGGAGCTGAAACACTTAATACTAGAGGCAGCAGACGGTTTTCTGTTCATTGTGTCGTGTGAGACAGGCCGAGTTGTATATGTCTCTGACTCAGTGACCCCTGTCTTGAACCAACCACAGTCTGAATGGTTTGGCAGCACGCTTTATGACCAGGTGCACCCTGATGATGTGGATAAGCTCCGGGAGCAGCTCTCTACCTCCGAAAATGCTTTGACTGGTGAGATTTGAGTAGTTGGTTAATGGGAAGAATAAGGAATAGTAAGGGTTCGTTTTTTTTTTTAACCCTTACCTTCTCTATTAGAATTGATTCTAAATATCACTTCCAAGGCAGAAGAGCAGTAAGGAGCATTTGAGGTTAAGTGACTTGTCCATGGTTATACAGCTCGGAGTGTCTAAGGCCAGATTTGAATCCAGGACCTCTTGTTTCCAGACCTGGCTCTATCTACTGAGTCACCTAACTGCCATGTGTGTGTGTGTGTGTGTGTGTGTGTGTGTGTGTGTGTGTGTGTGTGTGTGTGTAAGGATTTTGAAGCAAGATTTGAATCCAGGCCTTTTGCCTCCTGAGCTTGTGCTTTATTATGCTGCTATAAGGTAGGAGTGATTTTTGTGTCTTTTTACTGTTTTCTGTTGGCTTTAGGGGGCTTAGGAATTTCATTGTCTCTAGAAATCAGTATAATCAACTCTTTTTTGTTTGTACATGGGACATATACTTATGTCTTATCCTTCAACAATTTTTCAACCAAGATTGATACCTGGGATAAGCCAGGACTCCCTTTTCACATCATTGTTTTTCAATATTTTATTAGGGAAGATAACTCATTTTAATGTTAATTTGAGCTAAATGAGGCTTCAAGTCTAAAAAGAAAATTAGAATTTAGGACTCCATTGTAGATAGAAGTAAGAGACTCCATTGATCTCCATTGGATAATTAGGAACTAATTGTTATTACTGACCCACATATTCACAGTAGATTGTATTATTAACTTTTATTTAATAAGTGTTTTTATCTTTGTAGATTCTTTAATTCAGCAAGTTTAAGACATAGGAGCTTACAGTTTTGTAAGGAGATAGCAAGCTAGTAATTACTGTCTCAGCTTCTTTCTATCTTTAAGCTATTTTAATATTAATCGGTGTTTTCACTAGAGAGTAGAGGAAGGTAAAAATACCATAAAGCATTGACTTATGCTGCTAACTGATATTAATGAAAAATGTAGTGGAAAGAAAATCAAAGATTTGCTAAAGTTTGGGGTTAATCAGTCAAAGAACCTCCATTCTGTTGGTAGAGATCCTATGTACAGATGTGCATGTGAAATAAATAGGTGATTTCAGTAGAGTTAAGAGTTAGTGTTTGAGCTGAGTATTGAAGGAAAATAGTGGTTTGAGGAGGCTGATGCCATCCCTACTAATAAGGATTAGAAGGTGTTAGATTTTTGGTTTAACTGAATATTTAATTGGTTCCCAGGGATTTAATTTCTAAATCCCCAAAATGAATTACTAAAGTAAGATGGAAATGGTAGTTTATTTTACAATAGAGGGAAGATATTAAAGAAGAGAGAAAAGGGAAGCAAGAGAGCTATTCTAAGCCAGGTAGCAATTCTAAGGCCCCATCCAGGGGAAGGAGTCTCAAGATGATGGGCCTTTCCTGGAGGCTCACACCTCCAGAAAGGGCAAGGAAGGAAGTCAGCCTTTACACTCACCACGTTGTCAGTTCAATCAGCAGGTTCTTTTATCAGCCTCAACTCCAGCAGGCTCCACTCTGAGTGTGTTTCTTTCAAACTGCAAGTGTCCCTCTTCACTCCAAGTGTGTCTCTTCACTCCAAATGACTCCCTTCAAGTCCAAGTGTCCCTTCACTCCAAGTGTCTCTTGTGTGTTCCTCTGTTTTCACTTTTAAAGACCTTTTTCTCTTGTGTCACTTACCCTAAATTTTTATGTCTACCAATCACAGCTGACGTTCCACTCCTCACTCTTTCACACGTGGGTCACAGACCTCCCACTCAATGTATGAAATGGGTGTTCATACCTTTTTGTGGTTAAAATCCAAAATGGGTAGATCTCCATACTCAACTTTAAGTACTGAACTTTACAATTTGGGGATTAAAATCTAAAAATAAATAGGGGATTACAACTTAATCTTCATAATCAAGGAAGAGCTAAGTACCTTCACTGTTATAGTCAGGGGAGAGCCAAATCCAATCTTCACAAGGATGATTTTTAAATCTTAATCTTCCTGACTCCTATCCCAGCACCCCAAATACTGTGCCATGCTACTTTTCTCTTTTGCATAATCTAATTGATTGTATATTTAATGCTTCATTTCTGTAATAGTGGAAAAGAAGAGTGGCTCTGGTTAATTGCCTGTAGTCTGAAATACGTGACTTTATAAAGATGCCCTTTTATGTTTCTGGAGAAAGTTCATCTTTCTGATAAAATGGTACATAGTAGATGTTTAGTAGCTGCTTGTTGATTGATTTTTATGAACTTTTCATAAATATTATGTGCCAGATGGATAGAAAAAAAAGCCAGCCTAAGATTAAAAATTTATCACCTATAATTTGTACTAGATATTTACTTACCCACTCCTCATAGCCTCCTTCCCTATAGCTGAGGCACATTGTAATGGTCAGGGGTGTCCATTTCCATTAGTCCTAAAAATAGACAGAAACAGGAAACAAGTGAGAGATTTCTTAGATTGGTGGCAAATTCCAAACTGCTAAAAATTGGTTAGAGCTACAAGTACCTTTTTTTTTTTAAACCCTTACCTTCTGTCTAGTTACTACTACTACCACCACCACCACCACTACCACCACCACCAATAATGTGTGGCACTGTGAAGTTTCAAAGATTCCTTGCTAACTTTTTAAAATCTGCATTATTTTGTAGCAGAAGCTCCTGTTTTGCCTCTGTCCCTAATACGAGTGCCACCAGTTTTAAAATTTGACTTATAACATATATATATATGTATACCTACATGCATATATACATATACATATATATATATATATATATATATATATATATATATATATATAATATATAAAAGGGTTAGGCAAACAAGGTCAAGTGATTTATCCAGAGTCAAATGGCTAGAAGGGTCTGAAGTCATATTTGAACCCAGATCCCCCTGACTCTAAGCCTGGCACTCTATCCATTGTACCCCCTTAACTCTGCCTTGCAAGTGCCCCTCTGCCTTTGTGTCGATGTACCTCTTAGTCCAACCCATCCACATTTTTATCTCTTACTTTTTTCCATCAAGCAGTTCACTCTATGCTTCTCTATTTTTTTTCCCCCTAGGTCGTATTTTGGACCTGAAGACAGGGACAGTAAAGAAGGAGGGTCAGCAGTCTTCCATGAGGATGTGTATGGGTTCAAGGAGGTCATTTATCTGCCGGATGAGGTAAGTGGAAAGTTTATGTGTTTGTTTTTGTTTTTGTTGGAGTTTTTTAGGAAGAACTTGAGTAGGGTACTTAACTTCTTCATCACCTCTCAGGGCCTTAAATGCCCAAAAAACACTGACTGATTGAAATTCACTTTAAATCTTGAGGGGTAGGATATCAACAATAATAACATCGATACTTATAACAATAATTCTGACATTTATATAGCAATTTAAAGTGGAAAAGTATTTCACATGAATTACATTATTTGAGTCTTAAAGCAACTTTTTTGAGGTAGGTACTTGTTTTGAAGATAAGGAAACAGAAGTTCAAGTGACTTAATCATAATTTCACAATTAGTGACAGACTCAGACTTTGAACCCAGGTCATCCTGACTCCATTCTTTCCCAACATCTATACACTCAAAATTGTAAAATTGTTTATTCTGTTTCAGTAAGTGCAAGTTGAAATATTGGGTGCATATGTGTGTGTATATGTATAAGTATGTATGCACATAAATGCGCGCGCGCGTGTGTGTGTGTGTGTGTGTGTGTGTGTGTGTGTGTGTGTGTGTGTGTGTGTGTGTACAGTATAATTTTGAGTGCTATGCTAGATATTGTTAGATAACATTGAGGCAAGAATAGTTAGCTCACTCCTAACCTTAAGGTGGCTCCATAGGTAGAATGTTGTTCTTGGAGTTAGAGTCCCAAGTTCAAATTAAGCCTCCAATAGGGGCTGTATGAACTTGAGCAAATCCCTTGACTTCTCTGCTTCAGGTTCCTCATCTGCTCAATGAGGATAAAAGTAGGACCTACCTTCTAGGGTTGTTGTGAGGATAAAAGGAAATAATATTTGTAAAGTACTTTGTAAATCCTAGAATGCTATATAGATGTTAGCTCTAGGGGAGGAAATAGTAGTAATGCACAAAACTGTTGAGATAATGTGGAATAAAGGATGATGAGATTTGAGTAGAGTTAATCTGTAAAACCTTCCTGGAGGAGATGAGTGTTAAGCAGAGTTTTAAAGGAGAATGAGAATCAAAGCTTGGTGAGGAGGACAGTATATAGATTCCAGTTGCTGTTTTTGATAAGAGATGTAGTATGTTTTTTAGTATCAGTGATGTTCTTTACCTTCTCTTTTTGTTAAAAACTTCCCTCATTCCTTAGAGAAAGTAGTATAATTTCCAGACTGCTTTTTTTTCTTCTGCTCTGATGTCCCTTTTGCTCACTGACTATTCTTAGCCACCTACCTGCACAAGTACAACAGGAAACTCTTAGGTTGGTCAGCCTAAACTTTTTTTTCCCCCCCATTGCACAGGTGTGGTAATAGTTCTGTGGATCCAGGTTCCATGAACAGATTGAGCTTTGTGAGGAACAGGTGCAGGTGAGTTTGAAGGCCATCCTATCCAAAGAGAGTGCTTTACAAACCCTTGGGGTAACCCTTCAGAGGTCTCCACTTTCTTTTTCTGTCTTCCTGTCAACCCTCCAGAGAAAAAGAGACAATAATTTCTCTGGGTTGCCCATTTCCAGGGTGTGCCTACCAAGAATAAAGTCTCTTCTTTTTGTTTAAGATGAGTTCTTCCTCCTGCAATAAGATAGTATAGTATGTCTGTTGCTTCAAGGTGGAAAAGGACTACTGATTATCTTGTCCTCAGATTGCTCAAAGCCTTAAGATAAAGCTGCCATGCAAAAAAACAAAAATTGACTTTAAAAAAATATGAAAGTAGCCTTTTCTGATTTTGTAAAAAATAATGAATTTTTATTGATTTTTCTTCTGATTTTACATTACTAGAATTTCTTCCAATATTCCTCTTCCTTTCCCCTCCCAGAAGGCCATCCCATATAACAAATTTTATTAATTCACAACTCCACCAGCAGTGTATTAGTGTCCCAATTTTGCCACATCCCCTTCAACATTTATCATTTTCCTTTGCTGCCATATTGGCCAATCTGCTAGATGTAATGTGGTACCTCAGAGTTGTTTTTATTCGCATTTCTCCAATCAGGAGAGATTTAGAACAACTTTTTTTTTTTAAACCCTTACCTTCTGTCTTGGAATCAATACTGTGTATTGGTTCCAAGGCAGAAGAGTGGTAAGGGCTAGGCAATGGGGGTTAAGTGACTTGCCCAGGGTCACCCAGCTGGGAAGTGTCTGAGGCCAGATTTGAACCCAGGACCTCCCGTCTCTAGACCTGGCTCTTAATCCACTGAGCTACCCAGCTGCCCCCTAGAACACTTTTTCATGTGATTATTGATAGTTTAAATGTCTTCATCCGAGAATTGCCTATACATATCCTTTGACCATTTGGGGTTTTTTTTGTTTTTTTTTGGAAATTTTTACTTAATTAACTTAGAATATTTTTTCATGGTTGCAAGATTCAAGTTCTTTCCCTGCCCTTCTCCATCCCCCTCCTGTAGATGATGCACAATTCCACTGGGTTTTACATGTGTCATTGATCAAGACCTATTTTCATATTATTGATATTTGCACTAGGATGATCATTTAGAGTCTACATCCCCAATCATATCCCCATTGACCCATGTGATCAAGTAGTTTTTTTTCCGTGATTCTATTCCAATAGTCCTTCCTCTGAATATGAATATCATTCTTTCTCATAAGTCTCTCAGAATTGTCCTGGAGGGGGCAGCTGAGTGGCTCAGTGGATTGAGAGTCAGGCCTAGAGATGGGAGGTCCTAGGTTCAAATCTGGCCTCAGACACTTCCTAGCTGTGTGACCCTGGGCAAGTCACTTGACCCCCATTGCCTAGCCCTTACCACTCTTCTGCCTTGGAGCCAATACACAGTATTGACTCTAAGAAGGAAGGTAAGGGTTTAAATTAAAAAAAAAAATTGTCCTGGATCATTGCATTGCCGCTAGTAGAAAAGTCCATTACATTCGATTGTACCACAGTGTATCAGTCTCTGTTTATAATGTTCTCCTGGTTCTGCTCCTTTCACTGGTCATTCCAATTCACATCAAATTCCTCCACTTTATTATTCCTTTGAGCACAACAGTATTCCATCACCAACAGATACACAATTTGTTCAGCCATTCCCCAATTGATGGGCATCCCTTCCTTTTCAAGTTTTTTGCCACCACAAAGAAAAGAGCTATAAATATTTTTGTACAAGTATTTTTCCTTATTATCTCTTTGGGGTACAAACCCAGCAATGCTATGGTTGAATCAAAGGACGGGTAGTCTTTTAGCACCCTTTGGGCATAGTTTCAAATTGCCCTCCAGAATGGTTCTACATTTGCTATTCTGATTCATAGCTCTACCAATAATGCATAGTGTGTATATCTTTAAAGCTGAATTTTATGATTTTTCTCTAGGAATGGTCTTGGCTCTGTGAAGGAAGGGGAGCCTCACTTTGTGGTAGTCCACTGCACAGGCTACATCAAGGCCTGGCCCCCAGCAGGTAAGACCGTTCTCTAAGAAGGTTCCTCAGAGAGGGTGAGAAAGTTGAGAAGCATTTATGTGCACTTCGTGTGTGAGGCATATTGTGTGGTATGCTGTAAAGGACCATAGAAGGAACAAAGGGACAACTCAGTGGTGACTCAGAGTTCTTAGCCCAATTGAATTGAGGTGAGAAGGTATATATATTTAAACATGAATGAACACTAATGAATATGAAGAAAAACAACATATCCTACAGAGCACATGAAGGAGTAATGAGATCTGAGTATAGCCAATATAGGAAACAGTTTCCAAAGCAAAAAATTAGAGGAAGGACTTGGATTCATGGGAAAGATATATAGGCAGAGAACTCTCTATCAAATTTGAAGACCAGATTGAGCAAGTCATAGAGGAATTGGTGGGGCATAGACTAGATCAGTGAGTCAGGTTTCACAAATTCAAGAGTCAGCACCTCTCTCAACTTGTCTAGCAAAGGATTCTGGATTCCTGAGACTTTCTTTCCTTTTCCAATTATTCCAACCCAACTCCCTCTTCCCTTACACACATCGAGTCTCAGTATTCCTTTTGTCTATTGGAAGGAGAAAGTAAAATGAAATACAGAAATTAGTTTCCAAGCAGTAATGCTTAAATTGAACTTGAAAATGAATTTTAATCTGTTATAAGCATACAAATTATAAGGCAAAGTATTTATAGCTTTCTTCTCCTGCTTTGGTTTGGTCCTCAGGTTAGGGAAATGCTATTGCTACTATTCTGGACAATAAAAAGCAAATATCAGAGAATTGAGGAAGAAATGAGATTACTCCATTTCTTCTTTCACAGTGGACTATTCTTCACCCCACCCCCACCCCCACCCCCAATAGAAATAACTATTTGATTGGACATTATTTGGCTCTTGCTGTATTATTTATTTTCAAGGTTACTGTTTCAGCAGCACATTTCTTTATTGCTAATATTGCTATTTACTGTTCAACTATCTTATTTTCCAGGTGTTTCACTTCCAGATGATGACCCAGAGGCCAGCCAGGGAAGCAAGTTCTGTCTTGTGGCCATAGGCAGATTGCAGGCATGTGTGAAGTATTTTACTCCCCCTCTCCTTCTCCTCTGGCTTTTGTACATGCATCTTTTTTCTTTTCCTATTGTCTCTTATTACCTGATTCCACAGAAATAAAAATGTAAAACTGTGGTCATTTAATTTAGGCTTGGGAGTTTGTAGTAGCTTCTTGGCTTTAACAGAAAATGGAAAGCATGAGTTTAGGTGTTACCACTCTCCTTAGGTGCCTCCCTGTTAATTTTGACCCTCTGTTTGCTTTCTCTATTCTAGTTTCCTTGCCCATGTATTAGAGAAGATTCTGTAGATCCTCTCTTTATATCTACAAGATAAACTAGAGGAAAGAATGAGAAATTAGAGCTTCAATTCCTCGAATCTGTATAGCTGGACAAACTTCTGGGTTACTTTAGGCCTTAATTTTCTAAATTTATTGAGTAACCTTGGGAGTACCAAGGCTTTTGGATTATAAATAGGTGCTTTCCCTTTTCCTTACTATTTGTTAAAAAGGAATTTATTCTGTTAAGCTTTACATTTTCCTCTGAGTATATTTGTATCATTCTTCACAGATAATGTAAATTACTTATGGGCAGTAGTGCCTAGACATGAGGCATTGTGGAAAGTCATTATAAAGAAGATTGTGTTGGAGATGTGGACATATGTTTTGGTTCTTTTCAAGGGGTTAGGTGGGGAGACTTTTTTCCTTAATTTTTTTTTTTGGTTCTTAGGTAACCAGTTCTCCCAACTGCACAGACATGAGCAATGTCTGCCAGCCAACAGAATTCATCTCCCGTCACAACACTGAGGGTATTTTTACTTTTGTGGACCATCGCTGCATAGCTACTGTGGGCTACCAGCCACAGGTGAGGTGCTTAATCCAGGAAATGTCTCATATTTTGACTTTTTTTCCTCTCTCAACTTTCTGTTAAGGCTACCAACTGTAGAGGGCAGCTGGGTGGCTCAGTGGAATGAGAGCCAGGCCTAGAGACAGGAGGTCCTGGGTTCAAATGTGGCCTCAGACACTTCCCAGCTGACCCTGGACAAGTCAGTTGACCCCCATTGCCTACCTCTTGCCACTCTTCTTTTGTCTTGGAACCAATACACAGTATTGATTCTAAGATGGAAGGTAAGGGTTTAAAAAAAACTTTTTTAAAGATTACCAACTGTAGACTTACAGATAATAAAAAGATCTAAATTCAGATTCAGAGATATGGCAGCTGGATTTTTTTTATTTGCCAAAAGCTAGTTCTTAGATTGGTTTCATGTGTGATGGCTGAAATCAGCAAAGGCAGTATACCTGTAAGTATCTATTTACTGTTATTGTGACTAACATTATTAATAATTACAATTTTGTATTAGCATATAATCTTCACTTTTCAAGATACTATTTGTATTCCTGTATCATAACTATGATCATAAATTCATAGATTAATTCAAATTAGTAGGATCATTCTTGGACTGCAAGAACTGACAAAAAGGGAAATTAGATAACAGTTTGCAGTATTTGTAAGAATCTTGCATTCATTAGGATAGTTAAATTGTATCCATCTGCTTGTGAAAACAGCCTTAGTACAAAATATAAAACAATAGAGCTTGTGGAAAACATTCTAGTTTGTACTTTGTAGAGAGACATCTTTAACAGAAAGAAAGAACTTCTCTTTGTTAGCTTTCTATCTTAGAAAAAGATCTGATGTTCTAGGAGTTCATACTAGTAGGTATATTTACCTTGGGGTCTGTGAACTTGTAGTTTGTTTTTTAAAAATATAACTATCTTAATATGATTGGTTTCCTTTATAATTTTTTTTCTCTGTATTTTATTTTATGCATTTAGAGCCATTATTCTGCATAGTCCTTGGGCTCCTTTAGATGGCAAAGGGGCTCATGACAAAAAATGTCCAGAACCTTTCTTCTAGTGTTATTGGAAACATAGGAATCCATCCCTAAATTTAATGGAGTTAAACTTTCTCTTTTCTCCCTTTGCTTCCATTCTAGCAAAAGTACTGATGAGCAGGAAAATTACCTAGGGGGAGTAAAAGGGTCTGAATAATACACACATTGGATCATCCATCTCCGGAAAGTTGTTGGGGTTTGGCCAAGTCCTCACATATCATTTACATAGATTAACCTGAGGAGAAATTAATAAAGGGCCTTCTTTCCCTTTTTGTGGGATTCTTAGAGGAAAGGGACCTTACCCAAGAGTTAAGGATGGAGTTGGAAATAAAAAATCAAGTTCCTGAATCCCATGTTAAGTGGAAGAGGAGATGGTAGCAAGATGGCTCTAAGGCTTTAGGTAAAGATAGCCTTACTTTCTTTTCTTCAATTAGGAGCTATTGGGAAAGGATATTGTGGAATTCTGCCATCATGAAGACCAGCAGCTCCTAAGAGACAGTTTCCAACAGGTAATTCTTTTATGCTTACTTTGATTCAGATTGGAATAGACATTCTTGCTATGGAATTCATTCATTCATTGAACTGTTATTTACTGAGCCACCTACTTTGTGCAAGGCACTTTAATTTCACTTGTTTAAATATATGCGATTTCAGATATTTGTATTTAGAGATTAGGGTAAAATTCAGTTGGGCCCCCATATACATTCGAAGATCTGTTGAGCACCTGAGAACACCTGCAGACTCCATGTATATGTGTTCTCGGAACTAGGAAAGGCATACAAATTTACCTACCTATATCTAATCTCAAAGAAGACCTAACTTGTTTTCATAGGATAATTCATCCATTGCTAAGTGGTTACTCTTGTTTATTGACTAAATTACTAAAGATCTCTAATGAAGAGGAAAGTGAGCTGGTCAGAGAATAATAACTATCTTCAAGTGTTTGAAAGGCCATGTTTTGGAAGAGAGATTAGATTTGTTTTGCTTCTTTTCAGAGGGGCAGAACTAGGAGTAATAAACAGAAGTTACCAAAAGGCAAATTTGTCCCAGAGACAAAGGGCAATCTGCTAAAAATTAGAGCTATCTGAAATAATGAGTTTCTCTTTAATGGAGGCTTTCAAGCCAAAATTGGTTGACCATTTATCAGATTCATTTTAGAAGAGTCTTGGTACATTGGGGTCAGACCAGGAAACCTCCAGAGCCTCTTCTGGCTCTGAGTTTTTACCATATGGAATGGATAAGAAATAAAAGAGGTTCTGTGGCTTCAGAGAAAATGCTTCCAATTGTTTTTTAAAGCAGAAAGGAGGACTAAAGTTATCATTGCTTTTGATGAATTTTCCTTGCAGAACTTCAGTGGACTCCTGATGCTTTTTGTCTCTCTTTTGTCTTTGCTCTAACAACAGAAATACATTGGTATCAGGAGGACAGAATCAATTGACTTTATGGAAACCATGCCCAGGTTCCTAAGGCTCTCAGGTTTGGGATGCCAGGCCATTTGCAGTGAAGGGCTAGATTTCTTCAGTTGTTTCTTTTGGAGAGCTAATAATGCTTTCCATGGCTTAAAAGGGCTTACCATGACCCTTTCCTTGCTGTTCTTTGAAAGTATTTACTTCCTCTTTTGGCTCTAGTCATAATAGCCTTAAGAGTTTGGGGCCTTGCAGAGAAACATACTCTGCTTATTTCTATATTTTTCAGCTACTTACTGGTTCTATCTGGAACAATCAGAACATTTTCAAGTTGTGACAGCTTCAGTCTTGCTATTTTCCCTTAAAGAGAATGGCTGTATTTTGTCATTTTGTCCCCATTATGTTAAGATGGGAAGCTAAGAGCTGGGAGCAAGAGAGTGCCAGGGTATCATTAATAAGTGCACAGTCTAAGGCTTCAGGCTACTCTCATTAATTAGTCAAAACTGAAGGCCCACTACTTGCAGAGCCTTGCCACTTGGTAAGTGTCTAGTCTAATGGGAGTACAGTATGCTCGCACACACCTCCAGTCTTAACACTGGTGCAGCAACATCTTAGATTTGTTCCCTTCCCTCCATTTATCAACCCTTAGCCATATTCGGAACCTCCTCACCTCTTGCCTGGACTGTTACAGCAACCTTGTAGTTGGATTCCTGACTTCTCAGTTCTCCCTTCTCTAGCCATTCTCCAACAGCTGCTAGCCTAGTCTTGAAACATGTCACTCCCCTGCTCAGGAGCCTTTAGTAGTCTCCTGGATCAAATAGAAGTTTGCTAAGCTCTTTGTCATCTGGCTCCAGCCTGCCTTCCTAGTCTTCTTTTATATGATTTCCCCCTTGTACTCTTCTGTTCTAGTCAAACAGCCCAACTTGTTCCCGAATTCAGTGTTCCACTCTGTTTCTTTGCTCTCATTTAGGCTGGCCCCTATTCCTGCTATCTCCCCATCCTCACCTGGAGGTTTTCTGTAGGAGGTGGCAAGATTCTAGAGAAAATCCTTAGCTTATTTCAACACTTGCCCAGGTGCCATCTCCTACAGACCATTTCCTGTTCTCCCTATTTTTGGTTGCCCTCTCCCTTCTCATATATATATATATATATATATCTGTTTATATATTCTATCACCCTGATGTAATGTGAATTCCTGGAGTGTAGGAATATTTTTTATATGTATCACCAGCATGATGCCTTGCACATTGGAGGCACTTAATAAATGCTTATTGAGCTGCATTATAATCTACCCAGTGCAGATTAATGTAGAGGGGGTCTAGGGGTGGCTAGATGGCTCAGTGGATAGAGAGCTGGGCCTGGAAATCGCTTCAATCTGGGCTCAGACACTTCCTAGCTGGGTGACCCTGAGCAAGTCACTCAACCCCCATTGCTTAGCCCTTACTGTTCTTCTGCCTTGGAATCAACACACAATATAAATTCCAAGACAGAAGGTAAGAGGTTTTTTTGTTTTATTTATTTTTTTTCCAGTTGTTTATTTTAAAGAAAAGGGGACAGGGACAGCTATGTGGCTCTGTGGACAGAGATAAAGATGGATTCAAATCTGGCCTCAGATACTTCCTAGCTGTGTGACCCTGAACAAAACACTTAACCTCAATTGCTTAGCCCTTACTAAGCCATTCTGCTTTAGAACTGATATTTAGTATCAATTTTAAGACAGAAGGTAAGGGTTTAAAAAAAAAAGAGAGGTTCTGGTATCTCTAGAACAGAGGTGGGGCTGGGGTTGGGGATATGAGTCAGTATTTGTTCAGCCCATTTCCTTTGGTTGGGGTCCCACTGACATGGTAAAAACTCTTCCAGGTGGTGAAATTAAAAGGCCAGGTTCTGTCTGTCATGTTCCGGTTCCGGTCCAAGAACCATGAGTGGCTCTGGATGAGAACCAGCTCCTTTACCTTCCAGAACCCCTACTCAGATGAGATTGAGTACATCATCTGTACCAACACCAGCGTGAAGTAGGTACCACTGAAGGCACTTCTGGTGCACCTGGATTCTCCAGCCTAACCAGGGCTAAGCCCCACCCTTTCTTCTCCCTCCCTCCCTCTTCCCCAATACTCAAGAACACTAAGCTTGAGTCTTCACCTTCTTATTCTCTGCAGGATTTGGGGCCACTGGCGGAGGGAGAGACATGGCAAATCTGGATTGATTTCAGTTAGAGGGAGCTTTAATAGAACACGACATATTTCACTGTCTCTCTTTCTCTGATACCTTTGTTTTGACCAAGGAGCCAGAATGTGGAAGTAGGGGAAATGAACAAAGTTTTTTCTTTCTGCTATTACCTGTAATTATAATGTTAATTACAGGCACCGAAGGAGAGGACACTTATCCCAATTTTATTTTTCACTTGTTTCTAGGAATGATTCTCTTTCTTTTTAATCACTCTGAATCACTCTCCTTTCCCTATCACCTCCCCCAGACCCCGTTTTCCCCTACTTAGAACCCTTCCCCAAGACCAAACCAGTCCTGTATTACAACTCTTTGATTCCTTCCTTTCATCTTGTCTTCTTTTCCTTAGAGTCTTTTTTCCTCTAACTTGCCTGCTTTTCTTTTATTTTTCATCTAATCTACCTCTTTGGCCTAGATCAGGTCACTAACCCATATCTTTATGACTAGATTGAGTAATAAACTAGCATTGTGAATACTAATCAGAGATCAGGGTCAACTAATTTAGGGATTTATTAAAGATAGTCAAATAATTTCTAATCAACTCAGTGTAACAAAGAACAGACCAACCCTGATGTACTTCCCTTTTGCCTTTACTTAACTTTACTGTCTTGGGATTACTGTGATCAAGGGTACTATAGTTTTTTTCTTGGGTTCCATGGATAATATTACAAGGTATTGGTGACTGGTTCATTCTTGTTCATTCAGTGAAAATGAGAAGGATCCAAGTGCCTGGGACTTTGGCTTTTCTCATCTTTCCTCTTTAAATTTATAATCTTTTTTTTTTTTAAGAGAAGCAATTTGGCATATTTTACCATCTTTTTCTGTGCCTTTATTTTTTGTCAGAGAGTTAGAATATCTAAGAAACAGGAATATAGTTTTTCCTGCTGATAACTTCAACATTATGCTATTTACGAAGATGACACTTTTGGTAGGGGGATGAGGGTAAGTGTTGGAATAAAACTTTTAGGGATTCATTCATCATAAGGGAGAAGCTTACCATATACTTCTGAGCTATGGAAGGGGCCAGGCACTAAGATTGCTTCTAGGCACATAATATATGTATATTAACTTGGCTAGACAAGGTTGGTGATGACAGTAGCAGAGAAAGCCTCAGTGCCTATTTTGTGTGAATTAAGTTCAGGTCACCAAATAATTAACAGCTGAAATTTATAAAGCATTTTCAGGTTGGCAGAGTGCTTCCATATGTTATTTCATTTTATTTTTTTCAATAAGCTGGTGAAGTAGGCAGCTACTTTAGGCATTCTTTAATTTATAGATGAGGAAATTAAATTCAGAGGAGTTAAATGACTTGTTAATGGTCTTAATGATTAAGTTCAGACCAAGGTTTCTTCAGACTCCAAGTCCAGTACTCTCTTCTACCCCTGCTATGACATATTTCTATTTTGAAAGTGTGATTCCTATAGGTTTACGTCCATTCCTCATACTTTCATGGTCTGTAACCAGAGTACTAAAGATACTGTTAGTTGTTGGTCTATGTGAGCGAGAAGCTATTCTATAATTTTTTTTAACAGTGAAAGGGAAGGGTGCTCAAAATCCATGGTATCATACCAGTTGCTATGGAATAGCAAATGAAACCCTTTTGCTCTTCCTATATCAGCCCTTCCTTTGCTAGTAGACACACAGGGACAGAATTTATAGCATTTGTCTCAAGGTCTAGCTGTTGCTTCTTAGTATATGGTACAGATGATTTTACCTGACTTAATACTGCTTCCTCCCTCCACTCCTCATGCTTAGGTGTAATAATACATCTATATATTCATTATGGTTTCTGGCTTAAATGATTTTCAGACCTCTGATGTTTTTATTATTGCTCTCCACCACCCCTTGAAAGTAATTGGCTCCTTTTACAATCAATTGAGTACCAATTGAGTACCAATCAAAGATTTGACAATAATCTATTAGAGAGTCAATATTTTTCATTGTTTTGAAACATGATCACTTAAGACTGGATATGTCTTTTCTGGTGGCCATATTGAAGGGTAGACTTATCATATTTTGGCATATGTGCCAATAAACAAAATAAGTTTATCTATGGGAGGAGAATGGAGGAGAGCATTGGAAAGATTTAACCCTATAGAATAAAAGTGACTTTTGTCCTTTGTGATATTCTGTAGTGTTTTATTGTTCCTTAATTTTCAGTTTAGTGAGAAGAATCTCTCAAGGACAATCTTTCGCTGTCTAGATATATAGTATATTTCATGTAGCAGATTCTACTTCTAGGCCAGAATAAAAAGCAATCTCATTTATTCCAGAGGATTTGAGCATAGTCATGCATTTGCCAACATCTTCTAGTCATATAGAGCTTACAGGTTTGTCCTCTGCTGATAGTTAAAGTTGAATAAGACTTGAACAATAGACTCTTATTCTTAATCTGTGATTGAACAAGAACAAAAAGCCCAACAGTGCAGGGTCAGAGGTTTCTGAGACCTCTCTCCAGGAGATTTTCTTAACATCACATCTAATCTACCCTTGGACTGCGAACAAAGAAGAATATATGACTGTAAAAAAGAAATCCAGTGACCCATGTCCTTCTACATTGTAGTACTCAGAAGAAAATAGCAGGAATAGGAAAAGTAGGAAATGGAGTCCAGGGTTGATAGGATTATCTTAGATATTTAGTTTACATGCTATAGAATAGTCATTGGTTCCTGGCTTCAAAGAGCTTATATGATGGGGAAAAGAAGTGACATCCAAAATCAACAAAAAATTTTCAAGCAAAGCATTGAAAGGAAAAAGGGTTAGGCAAGTATTTATTAGAGTTTTTTAGGGTGTAAAGCTATGTATTTATGTTCTTACTTGCCCATGTGATTTCTGTGTGATCCCTTCTGTAGTCAGAATCCATATCAAATAATTAGTATATAAAGATTTATGAACAAACATCAGATTTCTCTCTCTTTTTCTGTCCTCTTACCCATTCCCTCTCTATCACAAAATTGTTTTCAGGAACTCCAACCAAGAGCAACGTCCCACATTGTCCAACTCAATCCAAAGGCCACAGCTGGGCCCTGCCGCTAATCTGCCCCTGGAGATGGGTTCTGGGCAGCTGGCACCTAGGTAAGAAATAGTAGGTGCAGGGAGGGGACAATTTGGTGAATAAACTTGTGAGCATCTCAGGGTGTTAGTTTTTTCATCTGTTGGATGGGAGAATTTGGTTCAGTTCTAGGTCTGTGTTCCTAGGATCCTCGTTAGACTATTTTGTCATTCACCCTTTTTTACTCTGTAGGCAGCAACAGCAAACAGAGCTTGATGTGGTGACAGGAAGAGAGGGATTGGCCAGCTATAATCATTCACAGGTAAGTCAGGCAGTGGCCGGTCAGTCCTTTTCACAAAGGAGATGCAGAGGAACAGCAGCCAGTCCGGGGAACATCAGATGCTGTTTCTCTTGTCCTTCTGATCCAGTAACAGAAGCTTTTGCTGCCTAGTTAGTGAAGGCCAGGAATTCTGGTGGGAATTGCAGAAATCACTTTTGGAAGAACTGAGGTTCTAGATTTAGAACTGACTTTTGTTTCCTCTGATTCCTGTTTTGATAATGTGTGAATAGTTTCATTAGATCTTATCCTTCCACAGATATCCCTGGTTACAATTGATCTACTTGTGGCTGCTTTCCTTGTTCCTTCCATAGGCCTTCCTTGAAGGTCTCTTGGGCCTGAAATAGGATCCTCCTCTCCTCCCTCTCTTAGAATCCTTAGCTTCTTTCATTACTCACCCAGGTACCACTTGCTATGGGAAGCCTTTTCTAACACCCTCACCTGTTGAGTACTTTTTCTCACCTTACATTAGATTATATTTAATTGTCTCTTTAAATCATGTAATCTCTTTGTAGAATATAAACTCTTGAGGGCAGCAGCCATTTTTCTTTTTATCTTAAGTCTTTTGCACATTTGAATTGGATTGAATTAGTCATAGTTCCCTCCGAGACTTGATAAAGGGAAAACTATGCATAATTTATAAGACTGGACCTCCTTCAATGAATATTATTTTATTTGGGCCAAGCCTTTCTCCTATACAATGTATTCACTTATTCAACAAATATTTTTTGAGCACCACGTTCAAAGCATTGTTTTTCCAAAATTTTTATTATGAACCTGACAAACATCAGCAAACAAGAACGTTTTACTGTATAAAGAACAAAAAAAAAGATTTGTATATGAAATCTTTTTTATACAGACTTCCTTTAAAAGCATCTATTAAATATAACAGAGTAGTATTTAACTTTTTTCCAATTACATGTAGAAACAATTTTTGACAGTGGTTATCTGACATTTTGCAATTCAGATTCTTTCTCTCTTCCCCTCTCCCTGGCTCCCCTCTCTAAGCAATACATATTAACAGATTAGTATTAATGTTTTTAACAAAGCATTGTATTAAGGATTGATGGAGATAGAAAGAATTTGTTTCTTGACCCATTTTCAGTAGGGAAGCAGTAGTAGGGGGAGATGTGATAGTCATATAACCACATTGCCTACTCAAAGTATAACAGTCCGAACTGCAGCTGTTACATAAAGTTTTCCTTAGTGGGTTTGGGCTTGAGAAGGAGAAAGGAGTTGGAGAAAATGGGTGATAAATTAAGAGACACAGACAAGTTAATTGAAATGGGGAGCGGTGCTGACCCCTGATAATATTTTCCTTAGAAAAATAATTAAAGAAAAATATGAGAAATAAGAGAACACATGGAAGTAAGAATTCCGAGATAGAAATAAGGAAAAGAGAATCAAAGTGATCAAGCAGGAGAATAGAGATCCAAGAGAGGGATCAGCAGCCGTTTCCCATATTTATTCTGGTGTTACATAACAAAGCATAGTTGATTCACATTGGATGCAATGGTAATGACACCAAACTTCTGGGTGTGATAACTTCAAACCTTCAAACTGGGAGCCAAATGTTAATGAGTTTGCCGTGAACAAAGGCAGCATGGCCAAGTCATTAGTCAGCTCACGAGTATCAGAGTCCAGCCATGTGTCTGATAATACAATATCCAAACATCATTCATATTTCTTAGATGTGAATATGCCTGGAATGCTACACAAAGTGTGATAAATGTGTAGTATGGATACAGAACACCTCTGAGAGTTCCAAGAAAAAAAACAAAAAATCCCATTTGGCTGAGGAGATTAGGAAAGGAGAAGGTGGTTTTTGAACTGGGCCTTGAAGAAGGTGAAGTAGGATTTTAATAGAGTTTGGAAGGGAAGTTAGTCCTTAGACACAGGGGATGGTGTGTACAAAGGCAGAAAGGGATTAAAGGGCCAGAATGGTTAGGGACAGTGAGTAATTCTGTGACATGGAAATCACTTTAAAAGACTGATATATATTAATTTAAGGTCGCCAAGGAATTCAGCTATGTAATTCCTAAATGAAAACTCAAGTCAGCAGTCAATCTTTTATGGAGTTTAATTACAACAGGAGGAAGAAAGGAATTAGAGATAGAGAGAGAGAAAAGGGAGAGAAGGGAATAGGGCTTAAATACCCCTTCTGTTTAGGCTGGGCCAAAAGGCCCAAGCCCTTAGATAGCTGGGGCAAAGAAAGGAGATCAGTCCCTATTACTCACGTGACCAAAATGGAGAAACAGTCTCAGAGGCCCCCACCTTCAGCTTCCTTCAGGGCAAGCTTCTCAGAGCACACTCCAACCACTCAGACAAACTCCTCAACCCCCCCTGAGTCTTCAGAGCCCTCTATCTTTAAGGAAACCATCCAAGTTCCCTCCCCTCAGTTCTCACATCTACCAATCACTGTCCATCAATTTCCCTGTGCCAATGGAGGCTCTAGCTTAACCCAGGACCGCCCAGAGGTCTCTGGCTTTGCACATGTCTGTTGAAGGTCATATTTTCAAATAATTAAATCTTTGATCCTTTGCTACAGCCCTTCCTAAATCTTGTTAACCTGAGTAGGGTAGAGATTGGAATAATTAAATTTTGATCTATGCTGCAGCCCTTCCTCAATCCTGTTAGGACTGAGTAGGGTGGAGATTGATTCCAAGTATCTCCATTGTATCAATTCTAAAATCAATCATGACTCAAAGAAATTCCTGTTCTATGCTTAAACATAGGTCAAAGTCCTTTCCATTGTTCAGCAAAAGGTTTCTGTCCTAAAGTAATCTTAAGAAGGGAGGAGGAGGAAACTCTCATGCCAATGGGGTTCACATTCCAATAGCCAAGACCCACTATCAATAGGAAATTTTTCAAGTATGAAATTTCCCAATGGTGAAATTTCCAACATTTATAAGTCTAAGAAATTTTGAGGTTTACATTCAGTTTGACCAGAAAGATTCTAGAGCTAGATTAAATGTAGAGGGCTTTAAAGAGTTGGCCAAGGAGTCTGGAGGTCATTTGACAGGTGACTGGGAACCATTGCAGATTTTTGAGAAAGACTAATGTAACTTGAACTATACATTATGAAGATTAAGCTGGAAGCAATACATAGCATGGATTAGAGCAGGGAAAGACTGGAATGCTTAATGTAATAGAGAATTTATAAGATACGGGTAATGAGGGCCTGAATTTGGAAGCTATGTGGTGGTTTAGGTTTTGGTGGAGGTATGGCCATGATGGATCAGGCCTCTAAAAATGTTTTATCTGGGACTTGGTATTCAGCAATCTGTATTGAGAATATCCTACATTAAATCCTTTAGGAGGCAATTTCTGGATAGCGTTTCCAGCCCAAGACTGGACAAATATATTATATCTAAGGAAAATAGAGCAAAAAAAAAAGAGCTCCTATAGATGTAAGAAATGTAAAACCATTCCAGGAAACATTGGTATGATTAGGATGATAAAGTTAAGAAAGATTTAATGGATTTGGTAGGTTTTAAGTAGGATTTGTAAAGTGTAAGGGTAGATGGACATCACTTGGCAAAGAGAAAGGAGAACATTTGGAAGCAGGGGAGCCCATAGGATCAGTAGACAGACTAATCCAAGAACAAGTCTTGGGCAATATCCAGGGAGTATGCCTAGGGAATTAGAGGGATTCAAGGAGAGAGCCATTAGTTAGAGGGACCTTGAAACTCATACTGAAAAATTGAGATTTTCTGACTATTATTACTCTTCAAATGAGTGACTAAAATGATAATGAAATAGGAAAAAAACTAGGAAAATAGAGACATTTTGGAATTGATTATTCTGTCTGTGTTCTTGGCAGTATCTGGGGCCTTCCCTCATATCATGTTCGTTATTTAAGAGATTCTGAAGATTGAAGATGTTTAGGTGCCCATCTTAAAGAACATTGTATTAGTTAGATGAAAGGACCCTGCACTAATTCTGTCTCCAGTATAATTCACATCTCTCCATCTTTCTTTTTCCTAGGTCTCAGTCCAGCCTGGGACAGCCACAGGCCCAGAGCACAGCAAGTCCCTGGAGAAGTCAGATGGCCTTTTTGGTCAGGACAGAGACCCAAGGTTTGCTGAGATCTACCCCAACATTAGTGCAGGTGTGTACCCTTCCACCCTTTTCTAGTCTTCCCTATTGGAACCCTGGATGGCAGAGTGCATAAAGGAAAATCTGGGTTCAACTTTGGTGAATCATCTCTGACCCATCACCAGCTTCAGACTGGGCGGTCGCTGAATGACTCACACCTTTAGGCAGTTCTCTTAAGACTCTACCGACTGGCACTGGTTAACGTTCTTTCTACCAATGAAATCATAGACCTGGTCCTTGTCTTAGTTGTTAATTGCTTTCTATTTTCTCTTTATATATCATTTTCTCCAGTGAACTATAAGACACTTGTGGGCAGGAGCTGTTTCAGCTGAATATGTCAACTGACCCAATGCTTCACCTAGAATAACAACTTAGTTTGCTCTCCACCCCAACCCATATCCTCTCCCCATCAAGATTCCAACTTGAATTATTACTATTTTTTTTAAAGAAATCCTTCATTTCTGTCCTAGTAATAACTCCAGGGCAGAAGGGCAAGGACCAGTCAGTGCAGAGTTAAGTGAGTTAACCAGGGTTACACAGCCAGGAAGTGTCTGAGGCCAGATTTAAACCCAAGTCCTCCCAACATCAGGCCTGACACTCTCTCTATTGTGCTACCTAACCCTGTACAGCTTGAACTCTTGGTGGATCCAGATCTAGGCATTTGCAGTCTTCTTACCCATCACTCTCTTGTGACGTTGGAGGATATCTTGAACTTGCTAGTACAAGTCCCTGGGCAGTCACCTTACCCTATCCCTCTTCCTTTTCTTTACAGATCAGAATAAAGGCATCACTAGCAGCACTGTCCCAGCCAGTCAGCAGCTGTTCTCCCAGGGTAACACATTCCCACCAGTCCCCAGATCAACAGAGAACTTCAGGTGAGCTCTCCTGGTATGTGCTACTAGTCTTCTGAGGCAGGGGAGGTATTGGGACTGTAGTGCAGAGCCTGGAAGGAGGTAGTGTTGACAGTTCCACTTAAAAAGCCAGGATTTCCTTGTCCCCACTTTTTTTACCAGTCAGCAAAACCAAGGAGTTTGCATTGTCTCAGCACAAGGCCTAGCCCCTTCCCTCTCACTGTGCTCAAGAGCCCTTTGCGCATCTCTTACATGGTTTGTCTGTCTGTCTCTTTTCTAAATTCAAATGTCAGGTTATTTCTAGCACAAAGGAGAGGCCCAAGGTGATGAAATGTATTTGATTTCCCAGGTTTCTTTACCATTCCATCTTTCTACTACCTTATTCTCTTCTAGAAACAGCAGTCTGGTTCCTCCTGGGACCATTGTCCAACCACCAGCTTCTGCAGGGCAAATGCTGGCCCAGATCTCCCGCCACTCCAACCCTCCACAGGGCACAGCTCCTGCCTGGAACCCCAGCACCCGTCCTGGCTTCGTTGCCCAGGTACAGACTTCACCCCATTTCTTCCCCACCTGATGACTTTTTTTTTTGCCTTGTACTGTTGAGATAGAGTTATGGGAGGGAGCTAAGTTCTGAATTGGCAGTTTTGGGGTAGGGAAACGTTTTTCTTTCCTGAGTTGGCTTTGGAAGAAAGAGGAGATTTTTAGTGATGCTTCTCCTCTGCTTTGCTCATGGCCTGTCTGTGTAGCAGGTGGCCCCCCCACCAGCATCCAAGACCCGGTCCCCTCAGTTTGCTGTCAGCAACTTCCAGACGCCATCTTCCTTCAGCCCCATGTCTCTGGCAGGGACCCCCAGTGCATCGTCAGGTGCTGCTGCCTACCCCAGCCTCACCAGTCGGGCCTCCAGCTTTGGTGAGTCCCTAGAGGATAGGGAAAGGAGTTCTGGTGAGGGGATGCATGGAGGGAGAGGGTACCCATATCCTGTAGTTGGAGGGGTGACAGCCTAACTGAGGGGCAGCAAAATATCTTGGAAGGGACCCTGGGTGAAGTGGGAGGGCAGAGGCCTAGGTTTAAATCCTGTTAGGCAGTTGGAGAGTACAGGGGGTACAGAACCAAGAAAGACCTTAGTTCAGATTCAGCTACAGACACTAGCTGTGTGATCCTGGGCAAGTCCCCGAACCTTTGTTTGCTTCTTTCCTTATCTGCAAAATGGGTCTGATAATATCACCTACCCCTCAGGGTTGTTGTGAGGATCAACTGAGATTATGTCTGTAAAGCACTTAGTATAGTGCCTGGTGATCAACAGGTGCTGTTACACAAATGCTTATTCTCTTGTCCCTAATAATTGTGATTGTACTAAATCATTTAAATTCTCTCATCTTCAGTTTCCTTAACTGTAAAACAGGCATAGTCCTGCCCCCCCAATAGGATCAAATAAGATCCTATATAAGTAAAATATTATTAAAGTTTAATGTGTTCTAATATATGAGGGCAAATATCTATTAGGCAAAAGGATTATACCTCTAACAAAGCACTGGCTACATTTTTGGGAGTTGCCCTTTGCCTCTGTGGGGGGACTGTTGGCACTGATCCAGTTTACCAAAGGGTGGATTTCTCCTCAGCTACTGAGACTGGACAGCCCTCGGGGCAGTTTCAGGCCCGCACAGCAGAGGGAGTGAGTGTGTGGCCACAGTGGCCACAGGGGCAGCAGACCCACCACCGATCTGGCTCTGGGGATCAGCATGTGCAGCCACCACCACAGCAGCCCAGCCAGCCTGAAGTCTTCCAGGTGAGGGACTGGGGGGAGGCAGGAAAGAAACCACAGGGTAAAGGGGCCAGAGAGAATCAGGCAAGAAAGAATTGGGTGAAGGGGGAGTGATGACTCGAGCAGGAAGGTAGCCCTGGACCCTGTCACCCTAGACTCCCACAGCATGCAGGGCAATGGGAAAAGGGTGTGGCTCTAAGGAAGAGGAAGCTGGGTTGTCTCCGGGTTGTTGAGGACGTATACCACCCCACAGGAGCAAACCAAAGCAGGTTTAGACAAGTGTAGCACTAATCCTAACTATCCAGAGGTCTGGGCAGAGTGAATAGAGGGACTGGAACCAGGGGACATAGAGGAGGAGGAGGAGGAGGCTCTGTTAAGCACAAATTGTCAGAATAAAGAGGTGTTTGATAGAAAGGGATGAGTTTAGTAAGGCTACTTCAGATCATCTCCAAGAACAGAACAGCTCTGTAGGGAAGGGGAATAATTTTTTTTGCTCTTCTCCTAAGAACTGAACAAGAAGGAAGTGACTGAAAATATGATAGATGGGATTGGGGTTAGGGAATTGGGGATCAAGATAGCTCAGGAGAACAAAAATAATTTATGTGAGACCTGTTGGTGCTAGTGCGGATCTAGTGGGAGATTTCCTGGTGGATGTAAAGAACTGAATTTTAATATCTAATTTTATTCTTTTTTCTCCTTAGGAGATGTTGTCTATGTTGGGAGACCAGGGTAACACCTATAACAATGAAGAATTTCCTGATTTAACCATTTTTCCTTCTTTTTCAGAATAGAACTGTTGGGGTGAGGATTAGGGGGTGGGGAGAGAAATCACTTTTTGTTTTATAAAAACAAATCTTTCTGTAAACAGAATAAAGATCCTCTCCCTTCCCCTCCCTCACCCCCAAAATCCACCTCATGTTCCCCTTTGTTCCCCATTTCCACTGTCTTCCCTCTCCCTCCAGGTAGAATGGTCACAATCAATGGAATGGATTTTCAGGGCTCTTGAGAACCTTTGAAAATTGAGGCCAGACAAACTGGGGGATTTTCTCCCTATTTCTCCTGACAAGAGTTTTGTGCAGAGATGAAGCTTGGAGCATTACAGGCTGGAGACCTCCAAGTCCAACTGTAGACCTCTGGACACAGAGACCTCCAAGTCCAACTACAAAGTGATAATCATCTTGGATGCAGAGACTTTTTTAAATAAACTCTGAATTGGACCAGGATAGGGGTGGGGAAAAGGAGAAGTACCTCTGTGTATAAGGCCCAAGAAAGAGTGGGCATGTGGTTTTAGGAATGGACACAGGTAGTTTCTACTGTGTGAATAATTCCTCCAGAAACAAAGCTTGTGAGAGGGAGAGGGAGAGAGAGGGAGAGGGAGGGAGAGAGAGAGAGAGAGAGAATGAGAGAGAGAGAGAGACTGAGAGAATGAGAGAATGAGAGAGAGAGAGACAGAGAGAATGAGAGAGAGAGAGAGAGAATGTTGTTTCAAAATAAGTCCTAAAGTGTTAATTCCAGGTATTTCTGCTCCATATTGCAGCCAAAGTGTATTTAGATTAACTTCTTTGCTGTGTTCACATCTATGCCCAGCCAGTATGAGCAATTTTGTAGAGTGTTTTGTGTGGGCACCTTTCTCATTGAACATCACTAGTGACAAAATTGGGTCATTCTCACTGTTGGTGCTCCTCGTTTGGAGAGAACTTCAAGACATTATGGAAAATGGGCTCAGGTGCTAAACTTTTTTTTTTTTTAAGATACCCTAGACTCATGGTCACAAGGACTACAATGTGTTTTCTGTCAAAATTATACACTGTACCAGCACTATAAAGAAAATAACCACATGGAAACTCAACTTCTTGGTTTGACAGCCCAAGTAAGAGTCCCTTATCTATACTGGGCTTTGCACTTTGATAAAAAACTTCATCTCAAAAATAAGTTGTTTTCATCCCAACACCCCCGCCAGAACAGAAAAAAGTGACATTTTTCCTTGTTACTAGCACACAGATGGAAAATGGGTCTATAATGGGTAGGAACCCATATCAAATAAGGCTTCTTCACAATTAATGGAGCCATCTGGTTGAGGATATAGGGCTACTACTTTGGCTTTTTAGCCTTAGGCAACAAATGGTGAAGTGACATCAGTGTTCTTTTCTATTGCTCATGCCAGTTTTTAATTATGAGGCTGAGTTACTAAGGGCAAGATGTTTTTAATGTAGTTAGAGGTGTCTTGAAAACAGAGATGACCTAGGGGAGGGTGAGAGGGAATGTCATATTGACTTGGCCTCTCTTCTCCCCTTCCCTTCACCCTAGTACCAGACTGAAAAAGGACAGGGAGAAGGTGATAGTTTATTTTTTAAAAATCTTATGTGCGCACACACCCACACACTATACATACATTATATATATATATATATATATATATTTATATCACAATTTAAGAAGCCAAAAAGTTGAGTTTCCATTTGAATCTGTCTTTTGATAATCAATTATTTTTAAATGTGATTAGGACTATAATATTGTACAGTTATTGTAGGGTGTTGGGAGGGAGGGGGGAAAAAAGCTCTGGGGTTTTTTGTTCCTGCTTTTCCTTCAGGGTTTTATTTTCAATTGTGTTTATTTTTTCTTGTTGGCCATCCTTTGTTACTTGGCCTGTGTGTCAAGTCTCATGATGGCACAAATGATGTCATTATGTAGCAGAGATTTTAAAGCAAAGATATTTTTTTCCTTTTTAAAAACTCTTGTGTCTTGATTGTGACTATCCCATCCCTGCCCAAATTTCTCACTTAATGCCTCCTGCCAAGAAAGACACAAATGTTTTCTGTCACACAGAACATAGGTTAGCCCTAACCAAAAATGCACATACTGAGACATTGAAGGAAAACACCTCTCCAAATGAGATGCTTATATGATCTATATTTTAAAAAATCACAGGATTGTGATAACTCATCTACTTTTTTGGCCTCCTGATCTTGCTACCTTCAAGAGGTGAAGGGGAGGGGAGGGTCTCTATATAGCAAAGAGTTCCAAGGAGAAGGGGAGGGCCCTAGACCCCAGAGGAAAAGGGTATTTCCATTAGCCTCTGCCTCAAAATATCCTGGTCCTTTGATGAAAAGAAAGTAAGTACTGGGGAAATAGGCTGTCCTGTCTAGCACAAATTGAAGCAACTGAACACTTCGAACTGCTGGGGAATCTAGGGCTGGAATCCAGCCGTCTTGGGGAAAAGAAATGTTTATCTTTCATGCGAGAATCATCCTTGTTCCTTCTCTCATGTCATCTGTTTATGGGGAGGAGGAGACAGGCTTGGAGCTGAAGCAGACTCTTGTGATCTGTCACATGCTTGGGAGGGTGGGGAAATGGTCTGGAGGGCCTCATATGACTGGCATATAATAATCATCAGACAATACCTATCCCTACTGTCCAGGACTTTAAAAAAAAATCTTCCATTCTACCTTCCATTTCCCCATCTTCTGGCATTGATAAATATGCTTTCACTGGGAATGCTGTTTCTGATTCAATTATAGCTGACTGGTCTATGTAATGGATCATTTTCCTGAAAAAAAGTTCCTCTATAAAGGAAAGATACTATCTTGTCTGGGTATCACAGGTAAAGACATAATGACCTGGCAGCCTCCTGACAATATAAACTACATAAAAATTAAGAGAACACGGCAGGCAGTTGGGGGTCGGTCTTGGCATCAGGAAGATTGCAAAGATTTGCCTTTTTCTGCCCCATAGTAACCAAGTAACCATGAACCTTTGAGCCTCAGAAGACTTCCTGTTGTGAGTCCCTGGGAGGAGATTGCTGCACTGATGACAGCTATGCTCCAAATATCCAAATGCATGAATTAAATGATAAGCTAGGAATTCTTAACATTAGTGAAAGGACCAATATCTAGGGCAGCCTTTGAAGTTTACCAAGCACTTTTACAGGAATTACTTCATTTGATCCTTACAACAATCCTTTGAGATAGGTAACACAATCCCCATTTTCCTGATGAGGAAATGGGCTGAGAGATTCATTTATTTGCTTTCTGTCCACACTAGGCCTGGGACAGGTTTTGAACCCATTTCTTTCTGGCTCCCAAATTCTTGGAAAGATTTTCAATGTGCTGAGGGGAGAGAAAAATATTAGCTGCTGAGAAGAGGGCTTTTAGTGCATTCTAGTAGGAAGAATAGGTATTCATCCAACAAGCTTTTTATTAAGCACTGACCATGTGTGGCACTGTTTGACAAATACAAGACAAAAACTAGTCTAACTCCAGTGAACGTAGTTTCTATTACGTATTCAGTCATTCAGTTATTAACCATTTAAATGCCTACTATGTGCCAAGTACTGTGCTACCTGTTGAGGCTACAAAAAGGCAAAGGACCATCCTTGCTCTCAAGGAGTTCACATTCTAATTGGGAATATGTGTATATACTTATGGAAGTATATGTATGTAAAATATGTATACATGTACATACCTAAATATGTACATATAAGGTTTTAAATATATACACAATGCAGTGGTCAGATGAGAACAGGAGCTGAATTGAGCAACCAAGGGAGATGACAAGTTGTTTTTTTTCATTTAGAGAGGTAAAGAGGGATGATGATTATGAAAAAGACCAGCTGAAAAACCGATGACCTTGAGTAAATACCTGGTTTGGTGGAGTTGGAGACAGAAGGCAGATTGCAAAGGGTAGAGAAGTATAAACCATTCTTCTGGAAGTTCCACAGTGACAGGAAAGAGAATCCTGTTTTGAAATATCAGGGTCATAATGGGGATTCTTTTAGGAAAGGAGAAATGAACCTTTTTTTAGATGGATACAAGTGGTTAATGGAGAGGAAATAATAAAAGTTAGAGAAGATCTCAGGACACAACAGGTTATTTTGTCCAACCACTTCATTTTACACTCAGTGAAACATACCCAGAGAAGCAATACATGTATGTAAGGTCAAACTGCTAGTTGGGGACAGAAACAGGAGTAGAACCCTAGACTGAATGGTGCATGTCCCCACCACCCCACCACCCCTGCCATTTGCTCCAGCTCCTTCAAGGTCTAGGAGATGCGATGAAGGGCACAGACGGGTGAGATGTTTAGCTTTATTAAAATGCATTAGCATTTCCTCTGAGACTTGGAAAGACTAGAAGACAAGTTGAGAGATCTGGGGGTGGAGGGGCAAAACTGCTTCTGTAAAATAGGAGTGAAGGTCATTACTGATAATTTCAGTGTTGGAAGATATTACTAATCTTGCTAATTACTAATAAAAGGAACATCGTGTGTGTTTTTTTTAAGAAAATGATACCCCAAACAATGGATATATGTGTGTGAAAAAAATAAATTGGTGGGACTGGGGAAAACATCCTGTACCCCTCTCAGCCAGAAGACAGGCAGAGGAGACCAAACTTGGAGGATGGTGTGTGTAGGCTGAAAATTCCAGCTTCCCAGAAGCGATTTCTGTGGTCTACCAAGGTCATGTGAAACTTGACTCCCAGTAACTATTTGTTCCCCATCGATATGCAAATCTGTTCCCCTCCTTTCCTTCCCCCTTTTGGCTTCCTTCCTCACTCCCCCCTCCCCCTTCCCAGCCTGACACTCCAGATTTTCCAGCCGACTGTTAGAGCTGACTTCCTCAAACTTTTTGGGATAAAACTAGCATCCATAATCAGCCACTCGACTCCACAAACGCCTGTGCGTGCCTCTCCAGACCAGAAAATAGGCCATCATCAGGTAAAGCTGTGCTTCCTCCCCCAAAACTCAGCCCTTCAGCTTTTCATCCTTTCCTATTTGGCTTCTGTAGAGAAAAGCCAAAGATTGTGAGGATGTGGGTGAGTGGCTTCCAGGGATCGTTTCATTGCCACATAGAGTTCTTGCCTGGAAATCTACACTTTGAGTGGCCTCTAGCAGTGATAAGGGCAAAGGGTTTAGATACCCTTTTCTGATCCACTTCTATTCCCCAGAGATGTATTGCTTACAGTTGTCTAATTCCAGGAGGATAGGGAGCAGCAGAATTAGGAAAGTTTATTTAGGGTTTGGTGTATAAATGGTGGTGGGAGCCATCTATGGAAGAACTAGTGGCAGGAAGTGTTGCAGCTATTCCATCTAACATTTCTGGTTTCAGCACTGGAATTGTTAACAATATACCTGAGCTTATATAAGGGTGGCATTTAATATGAACATAGTAAGATGAGAAGAGATGAAGACATGGTCAAAATGGCCTGTGGTAGCCTAAGCTTACTCAAAATTGTTAGTACATAGGCTCATGATACCATGTGGCACATTACTCCATAATTGAATATTGCTTCTGGGTAGGAGGAGAGTTTCAACTGCAGCAGAAGAAAGATTAGTGTGAGCCTTTGAGGGACTGGGTTCTTGAGGACCCTCAGGGACTGCCTGAATTCCAACCGGAGGATCATGCTTGATTCTCTTGGTCTGTAGCAACAGGGCTTCTGAAGATGGAAAAGAAAGGAAAATCTTTCTGACCGCAACAGCTGGCTGGTATTAGAGCAATTTCCTGAGATGGGAGGAGGAAGGGAAAAGACAGAGCTGGAAATGGGGACTGGGAGGGGTATATAGGGACATCAAGGAGAGGAAGATAGAAATAAAGTGGATGAGAGGTAGAGAAAAAAGTGAGACTGATTGGGACAGGGAGGAAAATGCTTCCAACTAGCAAGTTTGGACTTAGCAGTCCAATATATACCAAAAAATCTAATAATGAGAAGTTCTTTCAAAAGAAAAGCAGGTTAGATTCTCAAGACAACTATTGATCATATCAAAGCCTGGTGACTTCAAGCTCTACCCTGACTTTGGCAATTCTCTTTTCTTTATCATTCCCTCCAGGTCTGTTGGACATATTAGAGGAAGAGGGAAGAGGTATTATTCAGATCATTCTTTTTCCCCTCCACATATGCAGAGCTAGAAATGTTTGTATCCTGGACAGATACCTTAAAACCATGTCCAAGACAAAAGCATGGTGAAAGCTGAGTTGAAAGAAGAGGATATGTGCGGGAGAGTAAACAGAAACTTGGAATACTCCTGAAGCCACCATCTTGTAGCTTCTTTTTTTAAAGAATTATTTTTTTTCTGACTAGGCACTAAAACTGCAGATACTAGCAGTGCTCTCTAAATTCAAGTATACTCTAAATTTGATGCTTTGGTGCAAAGATCCAATTGCCCAGCCCTAAATCCATCTTGGTATACATATAGACAAATGTTTCTCTATTGTATGTTTTGGGTGATGTCTGGTCAAGGATAAAGTATATAGAGTCCAGGAACCAGACAAAGAGAAGTAATGTGTTTCTGTGATGTTTACATCCTCCAGAGTTGGGCTCCTGACTATTCTTTGGGTATAGATAAACCATTCTCAATATTCTGTACCCCTTCCCAACATGACAGCCCATTTCTCCCACCCCCACCCCCACTCCCACCCTCAACCTGTTCTCCCTGGTCCAGGGTTTGAATGCAGCTTTCGTAAATCTGAACAAGATTTCTTCTCCCAGGATGTGGGGGTTCAGCATCCTATTGCTGCTGTTGCCATCAGTGGTGAGTTCTGCTTTGCATCCAGAGGAAATGTTAGATACACAGTGGAAACTATGGAAGGACTCCTACAGAAAAGAATATAACAGCAAGGTATGTGGGGACTTGGAGAGAGGCATGGGTTGTGCCAATTGGAGGTATTTGAGGGGTCAACATTTCTACCCTAATTCCATTCTTTTAACTATTATATAAATGTTTTATTTCTTGCTCTAGGCAAATCAGCCATGTGTTCTTTGCTTACACTTTGTCCCCTCCAATCTCCAAGCCTTCCCCCAACTTGTAACCCCAAACTGATCTAAATAAGTGCTATGGGGGACTGTTCCTTTGTGCAGGAGAAGATCTGAACCTGAACTGTGGCTTATACCCTTCCTAGCTTTTTCACATTGCTTTCTTCCAAAAGCCTTCCTAGAATAACCCAACACAGTTCTGTGTACTCCTCTGGTGAACATCATCTCAGGACTTATGGATTTAAGTTGTTTATATTTTGCATTTTTTTATAGACTTATTTGTAAGTGCTCTTAAATTTTTTCCCATGCAATATATTTAATTTCCCCACATAGTCCTCCCAGAGAATGGGAGTATCTGGTGTCTTCCTTCTTCTGATTCTCCCATTGAACTTAATGGAGGGCTAGACTTAGTAAAGTATAGAATCCACTTGGTCAGTAAGTATCATTGCTATCTCTGCTCTACTTAGGTGGATGAGATCTCTCGACGTCTGATTTGGGAGAAGAACCTGAAATACATTTCCACACACAACCTGGAATTCTCTCTTGGCCTTCATACATTTGAGCTGGCTATGAACCACTTAGGTGACATGGTAAGTCCGTCTCAACCCCTACTTTCCTTATATAGAGTTGAATTTCAACCTGGCAACAGGAGCCAGATTCATCCTAAAGTTGTTGGTTTTTCTCTATTTTAAAAAAGTATGCCTTCTGGAATTTTTATCACACATCAGTCATTTCCTGTTATGTTCCTTTCCTTCACTGATCCTTCTGTTGTCATTTTTTTAAACGTTAAACAAATACAGCTATGTCTGATGAAGCATCCTGTACTCGTAGCACCAAACTTTCTACTAGTAGGGGAATATGTGTTAATTTTTCTTCTCTGGGTCTAAGATTGTTCACTATAGAGTTTAGTGTTTTCAGTTACATTGTGTATATTGTTTCTATGTTTCTCTGAATTTCTCATAATTGTTATTTGTAATGGTACAGAACTGGTTCATTACTTTTACATAATATAAATTGTTTAGCCATCCCTTAATCAACAAGCACCCACTTTGTTTCCAGTTTTTTTGCCACCACAAAGAGTGCTGTTGTGAATGTTTTGTTTTGCATCAACCTGTGAATTTCTAGACTTGCCTTTTAGTTTTTTATTTTGTAATTCCTTAAACAAATACTGCCATCCATCCATCAGCTTCTCAGGTGTTTAAGAGAAGCACATTTTTGCCCATGTCAGATTAATCACTGGAGACCCTATAGAGGTCAGGAAAAAATGTTTTTTACTCCAAATTTTAGGTATAAATTTTTAAAAATAGACAAAATAATACATTTAGAGCTTAGGTTCAACTTGATTAGCTCTCTAAAACCCATACAAAATCTGGTCCATATTTCATATGCTATTTTTAAAATTTCTTTACCATTTTAAAGCCTGGCAGATAAGCTGTGTTCCCTTCCTCCCAATGAAACCTTAGATTTTGCCCATTTATCTCTTTTCTATCTTTTTAAATACTTTTGTTTGCTTGTTTGTTTTTAAACCCTTATCTTCCTTACCTTCCATCTTAGAATCAATACTTAGAATGGTTCCAAGGCAGAAAAGTGATAATGGCTAGGCAATGGGGTTAAGTGACTTGTCCAGGGTCACATAGCTAGGAAGTATCTGAGACCAGATTTGAACCCAGTACCTCTGATTTCTAGGCCTGGCTTTCAATCCACTGAGCCACCCAGCTGCCCCCTAAATACTTGTTTTTAATAAACACTTTTTAAAGTTTGAAGCCCTATGCTAGGCACCAGAGTAGACATAAAATTTAATTGTGATGTGATCCTTGCCTTCATAGAGCTTATAGTTAGAAAAGGGGGTTCATTTGTTAAAAGAGGCATGAGGTCATAGTGGAAAGTCCCTTGGGTCTGGGGTCAAAAAAGTCAAATTTGAATCCCAGGTTCATCTGCTTACTTCCTGTGTCACCATGAGCAAGTCACATGAATGCTCTAGTACTCAGTTGCCTCATCTGTAAAAGGAGAGGGTTGTGCTAAATAAGATCCCTTCTAGATCTATGATCAGATGACTTGTTCACAAATAACCATAACACAGGATCCATGCAAAAGAGAGTGGCTATTGTTATATTTAAAATAGTTGGAGACTTAAACTGTAAGAGTTAAAATAGTTGAGGTTGTAAACTGTAGTGATTAAAATAGTGGAAGATATAATTTGTAGTAGATATAAGAGTGGGTGAGTAAATTTGTGACCGCAGAAAATATGTTTCACTACAGTGTCTTGGTTTTAAATCAATTATAAGGTGGTCGCCAGGGAAATATTCCCAGTTATGAATATACCCAAGTCAACTGGGTTTTATAGAGAATTTAATTAATAATACAATGAGGAAATAAAGAAAAGAGAGAAAGAGAGAAAAAGGAAATAAGTATGAAGGGCCTTAAGCCAACATGGCCTAGACCTGTGTCTTAAGAGAGAGAGATCAGTCAGTCAGTCTTTTATCACTCACCACAAGGTCTGTCTAAGCAAGGATTCTAGTGACAGAGCCTCCTCAGAGAGAGTTCCAGCCAGAGTCCTCCTCAAAGAGCCTTCCAGCCAGAGACTGTTTCAAAGGGCCTCTCTGAAGAGCCTCCAGAGGGACAGAGTCCCCTCAGAGTAGCTCCAGCGACCTCCTTAGAGATTGTCCTCCAAGAGCTTCCCTTCTCCAGAGAATCTTCAAAAGGATCTCCAAAAAGATTGTCCTCATAAGAGATCTTCCTCAAAAGGATTGTCTTTCAAGAGATTCTGCTTTTTCTTATATAGGGGGTTTTCTCCTATGTCACCTCTCCTAAGTCCTTACATCTACCAATCACAGTAGATATTTTCCAAAGGACAACCCATTCTAAAAACACTGCTGGGTCGACTAATCCCTTTAGTAAGTTTGAATCAGAAAAAATACTGCTGGGTTGACTAATCCCTTTAGTAAGTTTGAACCAGAAAAAACTTCTGAATAAGTTTTCACCTCTTTGCTCCTGGCAAGTTTACAAGTTGCCTGACCTTTAATAGGTACTTAGCATCCCTTTGTATTACTTCTAAAAATAGGCATGGCTTAAAGGACTTTTTGCCTCATTATAAGTATGGGTTAAAGTACTTTCATTGTTTAGCAAGGAGTTCTCTCCCCCAAAGCAGTCCCAAGTATGGGTGGAGCAGAGGTCCTCCCATTTCTGATCCAAGTAGAGTTCTCACTGTCAAAATGGGGAATGTTCCCAGTAGGGAATTGTTCCAATGGAGAATTCCCCAATGTGGAAATTTTTAACATTCACAAGTCTGAGAAATTTCAAGATTCACACTATAGAAGGTCCAACAAGGTAAAGGTCAGTCTAATCAATGATCTTCATTGAGTTCTGAATCCTCCTGATACATTATAATCTTAGAAATGCTTTCTAATTTCTTCCCCATTTTCAGAATTAGCTTCTAATATTTTTAGCTTTAAATTTCTCAGCTTTCCTTTTCCCTCAATAACTTACAAACAAGGAGAAGGCATCAAAAGATGTGAACAAATTGTTTCAAACATAACAACCATACAAGGGGTCTTGGTGACACAGTGTACACCAGTCCTGGAATTTGGAAGGCCTGGGTTCAAATCTGGCCTCAGACACTTCCCTGGGCAAGTCACTTAATTTCGTTTGCTAGCTCTTGCCCTTCTGTCTTAGAGTTGTTACTAATATAGAAAGAAAAGGTTTAAGAAACAAAAACTTGTGAAAGATTTGTCCAAATCACTAAGAATCAGAGAACTATAAATCAAAACAACTCTGAGATTTCACTTCCCATCTAGAAAATTGGTAAAGATGTCAAAAGATGGGAACAGTTGAGGGGCTGAAGAAAGACAGACACACTAATGAACTGTGAATTGGTCCAACCATTTTGGAAAGCAATTTGAAATTATTCTAAAAGTGATAAAAACATTCATACCCTCAGACCGATAGATTTCCCTGTAAGGCATATATACCAAGGAGGTCCAAGACAGAAAGGAAGGTGCCATATAAACTGAAATATTCACAGCAGTGCTTTTGTGATACCAAAAAACAGAATAGCTCAACAAATTATGTTACATGGATGTAGAGGACTGCTATTGTGCTATAAGAAACAATGAATATGAAGAATTTAGAGAAACATACAGAGGCTTAATTGAACTGATACAGAAGCAAGTAGCACCTGGAAAATAGCATATGCACTGAGTACAACAATATAAACAGAAAGAATAGTATGAAACTGAACAATATGTCTTTATAATGATCAAGCTTGTCCCTGAAGAATTTAGAAAACATACTTGTCTCTTCGTGGTCGCCATAAACTGTGAGATTTAAAATGGTTGAGGTCTTAAACTGTAGTGATTAAAATAGTGGAAGATATAAATTGTGATAGATATAAGAGAGGGTGAGTAAACTTGACCGCAGAAAATATGTTTCACTACAGTGTCTTGGTTTTTAAATTAAATATAAGGTGGTCACCAGGGAAATATTCCCAATTATTCAAATACCCAAGTCAATTGGGTTTTATAGAGATTTTAATTAACAATACAATGAGTAATCAAAGAAAGAGAGAGAGGGTAAGAAAGGAATAAGTATGAAGGGCCTCAAGCCAATATGGCCTAGACCTGAGTCTTAAAAGAGAAATCAGTCAGTTTTTTAACGTTCACCACAAGGTCTGACTAAACAAGGATTCTAGTAACACCAGGCCAGCTCCATCTCAGCTGACTTTACCAGAGAGCCTTCCAGCCAGAGACTGCTCCAAAGGGTCTCTCTCCAGAGCCTCCAGAGGGACAGAGTCCCCTTAGAGGAGCTCCAGGGAGACCTCCTTAGAGATTGTCCTCCAAGAGCTTCCCTTCTCCAGAACCTCTCTCAAGAGATTCTTCCCAAGCGGTCCTCAAGAACTTGACACAATGTATTGGTTCATTTTGCTGAGTTGCTTTTTTCTTTTGTTTTAAAATCATTGTTACAAGAGATGGCTCCCTGGGTCAGGTTTAGGGAAATTATATATATATATATATATATATATGCAAATAAAAGGGTAATAAAAACCAAAGGCAACAATATACATTTTTTAAAAATGTGTTGGAGAAGAGTAATCAATTTAAAGGAAACCTATAATGAACTATTTTAGAAAGCAAGTAACTTTCTAAATTTTCCCCTTTTAAAATTGGATTTTTACAGATTTTCTTAAAATGGTTGTTCAGCTGTATCCAACTCTTTGTATCTGTATTTGGGTTTTCTTGGGACAGATAATGGAGTGGTTTGCTATTTCTTTCTCCAGCTCAATTTACAGATGAGGAAATGGAAGCAAACAGTGACTTGTCTAGGGTCACAGCTTGAAAGTGTCTAAGGCCAAATTTGAACTCAGAAAGATGAGTCTTCCTGGCTTCAGGTCAGGTACTCTATCACCACTTTCTTAAAGGGAAGGATATATATCAATTATTATAATTTAATGTGTTTATAACAAGAGTTAGAATTAAAGTTCATTAAGGTTCTACTCTGATGCTTTATAATGGAAGTCAACAAGGACAGTTCTAGTCATAGACTACTTGGCATCTGAGGAACTCGCTAAGTTTGAAAAGGCTCATTACCAGGTTGGCCTCATGTAAGATGATGGAATTTTTAGCCACAGCGATTCTAAAAGGCCATCTACTTATATTATTTTAGGTTGCAGCTTTTTGCTATACAGAATACCATTACATTCCCTGAGATTATATTATGATTTATATGCATATTATTCCAATTTCTGAGACTTCTTATGACTTCTGAATAATCTTGAGTTGTTTGCATTTGCTACAAACAAACCAAAAAACCCTTTACCTTCTGTCTTAGAATCAATACTGTGAATTGGTTCCAAGTCAGAAGAACAGTAAAGATTGGGGATGCAGACTCTAAACAATCACTCTAGTGTAAATAGTAATAATATGGAAATGGGTCTTGATCAATGACACAGGTAAAATCCAGTGGAGTTGCTCCTTGGCTACAGAAGATGGGGTGGGAGGAGTGAAGGGAAAGAACATGAACCATGGAAAAATATTCTAAATAAATTAATTAAATAAACTTAAAAAAAAAGAGCAGTAAAGGCTAGGCAATGGGAATTAATTGACTTGCCCAAAGTCACACAACTAGGAAGTATCTAAGGTCAGTTTTGAACCCAGGACCTAGGTCTCTAGGCTCAAGTCACCGAGCCATCTTCCTGTTCCCTTGCCTTCATTTTTAAAAGTCTTTTTTCCTGGATTCTTGAAAAAAACCTATTTGTTGCTGAAATTGTTCAATTTAACCAGTTTTAGATTTGGAGTTTGAAGCATTGCTTTCCCTTCTATCTCCTGTAAGCAATCTATGAATTCTTTTGACCATTGCTTTGTTATCTATGTTCTGAGGAACTAGCTAAACCATAGTGGTCATATTTTTTAATATCTCCTCTTATATCCCTGCATAACAATACTGAAGGATTTTTTTTGCTTGTCATATTTTTCTGAGAAACTTATGACCCTTAAGTTATCTTGGTACATCCTGTTTTTAAGGGCAGTCACTTTGGTTTAAATAAAATCCACTTATTCTTTTTAAAAAAAGACCATCTACTAAGTTACAGCGGAGTTATAATCTGCATTAGTGAAGGGAGTACTCACATCAATGAAACTAAAGATCTTTAAAATATTGGAATATATCACAAGAGAGGTGTTATTTTTCTCTATTTTCAGTTTTTTAAGCACCCTGATTCCCCACAATGACTAAGTGAAAAGTCATTTTCATGGGGGAAATAAGTAGAAGCAAGGACTTCCCTTCACTGTCCCAGCTCTGCTGCCTTTCCCTATTCTCCACTCCTACTCTCTACAATAATGGGAAGTGAAATCTTAGGATTTTAAGTTATATTGCCAAATCCTTGCCAATTGGAAGACCCAGCGTACATGCCAGATTTTAAAAGGCATTCGAATTTTAAAAGGAATATATATAGCCCACATAACTGGAAATCAGGAAATGTTCATGGCGAGGCGGCCTTTGAGTTAGGCACTTAAAGGATGGCTAAAGTGGGCAAAGAAAAGGAAAGGGGATTTGAGTCATGGGAACTCTGTGAGCTGGAGGCAGGAAAATGCAAAGGTCAGTGTGTTCAGGAGACTGTGAGCAGCCATATTTGGTTGAGCATAATGTACAAGGGAAGAGAGTCATGGAAATCAGTGATGGAAAAGTAAAATGGTACCAGATTTCTAATAGAGGGCCTTAAATATGCGAGCTTTATTCAGTTGGCAGTAGAAAACCATTAGAAGATTTTTGAGCCACAGTCTAACATCACAAGATATACTCTAAAATAACATTTCTCAGGGGGTAGTGTGAAGTATGATTTTCAAAGAATTAAAGTCAGAGAGAGAAGAGAATGTTAGGAAACCATCAAACTAATCCAGACATAGTTTGATAGTAAAGAGATTAGGGGGAAAGGGGCAGATGAGAGAGATATTGTAGAGATATAATTGAAAGCACTTGGCAGATATTGAATATGAGAGATGATAGAGAAGAAGTAGTAAAAAATAACATGTAGATTGTGAATATGGAACACTGAGACAGACATAATAAACTCAGTAGAAAGAGATTTTATTTGGGTGGGGTTGGAGAAAAGAATAGATTCTGATGACTATCCTTTTCCTATCTGTGGAACTAACTCCTGGGATTTAAAGATTATCTTTAGACTCTAGTCTACAAAAAGGAAATCTCTAATCTGTCACCTGGACATAATTTCCAATCTCTGAAATAATTTTCTTCATACTTTGTCATCTTTCCATTCATAATGCTGATTATTTCAAATTCCACTTTCCTGTGTTCCAGACAAGTGAGGAGGTAGTACAGAAGATGACTGGACTGAAGGTACCCCTGTCTCGATCCCAGAACAATGACACCCTCTATTTTCCTGACTGGGAGACCAAAACTCCTGATTCCATCGACTACAGAAAAAAAGGATATGTCACACCTGTCAAAAATCAGGTACCTTTTGTGCTTCCAGGATAAGTGTATGCGATTACTTCCATCATTTGCTTCTATTTCATGGAATGATGGAGGAGGATGTCCACAAGATAGGAGGCAGAAAGATGAGAGTAATCCAAATCTGGAGATTTTACAGCTTTTTCTACATACTATTGCTAGTATCACCAGTGTTTTCCCTTAACAAGCTCCTTTGCTCATCTGCTTTGGTGTTTCCCTGCCCTTTTTTAAAAAAAACCCTTACTTTTTCTCTTAGGACAGAAGGGCAAAGGCTAGACAAACAGGGTTAATTGACTTGCCTAAGGTCACAAATCTAGGAAATATCTGGGGCCAGATTTGAATCCAGGTTTTCCTGATTTCAAGCCTGGTCTTCTATCCACCATGCCATTGAGCTGCCTCTTTTCTGTCCTTTTAAAAATGATTATGGGGGCAGCTGGGTAGCTCAGTGGATTGAGAACCAGGCCTAGAGATGGGAGGTCCTAGGTTCAAATCTGGCCTCAGACACTTCCCAGTTGTGTGACCCTGGGCAAGTCACTTGGCCCCCATTGCCTAGCCCTTACCACTCTTCTGCCTTGGAGCCAATACATCGTATTGGCTCCAAGACAGAAGGTAGGGGTTTAAAAAAAATGATTATATATCAGATGGCTGTTAGTCTTCTTTTTTTAAATCATGCCTTTTTGATTTTTAAAATGTCTTAAACCAATTTTCAATAAAAAGTACTTAAGAATATCCACACCAGTGATAACTTCTCAATAACTAACATGATAATCTCTTCTAGTTTTTAATCAATTCTTATAATTCTAATCCTTATTCAAACAATCCTATTTTATAGAATTACAGTTAGTTCTCCTTCCCCTCTTCCTCCCTCAAATTCTTTCTCTGATGATTCATTGTAGCGTGGAAGTGACTGGTTGTGGAAGCCTATTCCAGCAGTCTGTAAGCTGTAACTACCCTCCCTAAATTAAATTGGAGCTTTAGTGCTATGCCAAGCAAGCTAACAAAGGAGTACTTTATAGGACTTACAAATTAATAACAATTCATTCAGAAGGGGAAAAAAAGGGCTAGACTCTCAAAGTAACATATTAAAAAAAGAAGAAATGAAAGGTGACTAGCACTTTTATTTTTATTTATTTTTTTAAACCCTTACCTTCTGTCTTGGAGTCAATACTGTGTATTGGCTCCAAGGCAGAAGAGTGGTAAGGGCTAGGCAATGGGGGTCAAGTGACTTGCCCAGGGTCACACAGCTAAGAAGTGTCTGAGGCCAGATTTGAACCTAGGACCTCCCGTCTCTAGGTCTGACTCTCATTCCACTGAGCTACCCAGCTGCCCCCTGACTAGCACTTTTAGAACTAAAATTAAATTATAAAATAATAGTGATCAAAACTTTTTGTACTGGTTGAGAAATAAAAAATTATAGTTGTGAAATAATCTAGTACAGAATCAGAAACTATTTTATTCTAACCCCAGAGTCCAATAAACCCAAGATCAGAAATTACTAAGAAAAAAAACCTCTATATTTTCAAGAACTGTTACAAAAACTGGATAGAAATTTGGTAGAAATTAAGTGTAGACTAACATCTTACACTACTCAAGCATTATTTTTACAAGTCATTTTTTACTTTTCACGTTGGCCTATACCCCTTTACTCATTGTATCCTTATTTGCCAATAACATTTTTGCATTATAACTTACAAATAAATGTAACACATAGGTTTGAGAGACAGTATCATAATGGATGGAGAGTTGACCTTGAAGCCTGGAAGATCTGGGTTTCAGGACCCACCTCTGTATTCTGTATACAGTATTCTGACTGTAGAGGCCAGTCAGTTCTCTAGGCAACTCTTTAAGACAATAAGTTGCCGAGAAGGTGCCAGCCCTCATTAGTATAGGAAATCTACTCACCCCATCTTAATGAAGTAATATGTCTAGTCCTCCCTATGAAATTTCAATTTTTCTATTTTTAATTATATCTTTTTTGTAATTCATTATGTGATCAGTTTTTGTGGGTACCTTTCTCATCAAGAAGAATGGACAGATAAAGAAGGGATGATCCATATTGAGATCATAGATCCAAGTAGAGAAGGGGTGATTCTGCTCCCTTTCCCTACTAAATAAGGATAATGGGACTTGTATTACATATCTTGCAGTGTTGTTGTAGAGAAACTTTTAATATGAAATTTAAGGCATTCAGATGGCATAGTGGCTATAAAGTGTTAGACCTGGAATCAAGATCTTGGAGTTCAAATACTTTTTCAAATTCTTATTGGATATGTGATCTTGGACAAGTCACTTAACCTCATCCACCCTCAGTTTCCCTGTGTGTAAAATGGAGAAAATAACAGTTTTCTTGGCAAAGACATTGGAGTGGTTTGCCATTTTCTTCTCCACTTCATTTTACGTATGAAAAAACTGAGGTCAACAGGGTTGTGACTTGCCCAGGGTGACACAGCCAGTAAGTATCTAAGGCTGGATTAGAACTCAGATCTTCCTGACTCTTGGCCCAGTGTTCTCTCCACTGTGACACCTAGCTGCCCCATCTTTCTTGAAATATCATGTATTATAATTATATGTATTTATATAGTTGTGAAGACTGGGTCGGTGCCTTATTTAACTTGGTATCTTCTCTAAGCACATATATAGGTATATTTTATATTGGACATATTTTCCCCAAGTAGATTAGAAATACAAGAACTAATCTGCCATTCTTTTCCTTTACCCATTACTTTAGGAGATTACTCAAGGCAGGGTCATGCATGACACTAATACTGGATTGGGAGCACCTTGAGGATAAGTTTTATATTTCCTCCATTGAAAGGAAGTTGAGAAATTTCCATGGATACATGGATAGGAATCTTTTCTTCTCTTTGTTCTGGATCAACCTTCATTACTTAGGACATCCTAGCAGGGGTCCAATCATTTCTCAGTTATGTGTGGTAATGGAGACGAAGCCCAATTTCTCTTTGGTTTAGGGACACATTCTATAATTCTCACCCTACCTCTGATATCTCAGCAGATTTACCTTTTTAGTTTAGTTTTGTTCTAATGAATATTAAAATTAGTTTTAATTCTCTGATTGTATACCAATTGTATATTGATGAGAAATAAAAGAGAACATGCTAGGCAGGGTAGTGAGATGTAAAAGCACAGGACCAGAAGTGAAGAGACTTTAGTTCTAGGCTTGGCTTTGCAAATGGCTTAGGTATATGATCTTGGGCAAGTAAGCTCTCTGGTCCTCAGTCTCCTCATCTGTTAAATGAGAGGGTCAGACTAAATGGTCCCTAAAGTTCCCTCCAGCTTTACCCTTCTATGATTCTAAGCCAACTTGGGCTTAAATAATTGCTGCAAATAAGAGTGTTAAAATGGACTATATCATTTGCTGTTTTGATCCTTTAATTATGACCGCATATGATAAACATTACTAAAAGGCACTAGAAGGCAGAATTATACAAGCAAAGATATTGACTATGTGAAACAATAACAACAAAACTTGATAAGGACTTACAGAAAGCAATTCAGAAGAGGATCTAGTAAATAAACCATTTATATACGTGGGTACTTTTCTCACTTTTAAAATGCTTCCTGTAGAGAAAGAACTGTGGGAGTAGAAAAGTAGAAGAAAAACACATGATTTATCACTTGGTTATATGAGAACATGATGTGGGGTTGTGTTTTTTTAGAAGATTACTCTATTATAAATATGAATAATATGGAAATAGGTTTTAAGTAATAAGATATATATAAGCCAGTGAAATTGTTTGTCAGCTCTGGGTAGGGGGAGGGAAGAGAAGAGGGAAAGAAGATGAATCATGTAACCATGGAAAAATATTCTCAAAATAGAAAAATAAAATAATGTAAAAATATAAAATAAAATGGTTCCTGATCTTCTGAATAGTTTCTCCTTAATTACTCCAGGGTCAGTGTGGCTCCTGCTGGGCCTTCAGTTCAGTGGGTGCCTTGGAAGGCCAGCTCAAGAAGAAGACTGGTAAACTACTTAACTTGAGCCCTCAGAACCTTGTGGACTGTGTGTCTGAAAATGATGGCTGTGGTGGGGGCTACATGACCAATGCCTTCCAGTATGTGCAGAAGAACCGGGGCATAGACTCTGAAGATGCTTACCCTTACATTGGAGAGGTGAGCTCCCCTGCTACCCACAGACAACACTGTTTTCTCTGCTTAGCATCTTCACATCCCTAATGTAGTCTCTCCTTCCTCTTTTCATCTGGGCCCCATTCATCCTGCCTTTGAGATGTGACCATGTCTGTATAGAAAACAAGTGGGAGAAGATTTTTTTCCCTTCTGCCAAGCAACTCAACAGGGCTTCCAGATCTTTAAAGCCACCATTGTTCTTTCTTGCCACTTATTCTTGGGGAATTTTATCAAGTGCATATTCTTTTTTTTTTTAACCCATACCTCTCATCTTAGAATCAATGCTATGTATTAGTTCAAAGGCAGAAGAGTAGTAAGGACCAGGCAATGGTGGTTAAGTAATTTGCCTGGGATCACACAGCTAGGAAGTAGCTGAAGGTAAATTTGAACCTAGGACCTCCCATTTTTAGACCTGGCTCTCAATCCACTGAGCCACCTAGCTGCTTCACTCAAATGCATATTCTTGAGAAAATATCTTTGACTCTCTTAAGAGGGTCATATTTGGGATTCTCTAAAAGAATGCTCTTAGAGAGTCTGAACCTTATGAATTATTTGCATCAAGCATTTGACACTTTCTTTTGCATGTTAGGAATTAAAGCTTTTACAAAATTGGATCAATCATATAGACTAATTTGCACCTATAAGCTAGTAGAAAATAGGTGAATCTTAATTAATTGCTTTAGACAACAGTTTAACTCCTGTATGCCCATAAGGTATTTAATGAGATAGATCCTTAATAAGGAGATGAGCTGGATTCTTGATTGGATATTCAACTTTGGAAGAGTCTTTTAGCTCCTCTGAGTCCTAATTTCCCCATTTATTAAATGAGAGAACTGGAGTATATGACTCCTAAAGTTTCCTCTTGTTCTATAAATATTGAACACTATCTCTGTTACTATGATATTTTATCCTCAAAATGATAGGTGGGGTGGATATGGAGGATACATAGTGGCCTTTGGAATGGTAGACAGAGGGCTACACATCTTAGCTTGTTTCTGGAAACCCTGATATAACAATGGAATCAATCTGTGGTAAATAAGCATTTCTTAATTGCTTACTATGTGCCATGCTAAACACTGGAGATACAAAGAAAGATCAAAACCTTCAAGAAACTTGCATTCTGATAGGGAGACGACATTCGAAAAGAAGTGTATATACAAGAGATATAGCATATAAATTGAAGATAATCATAGAAGGAAGACACTAACAGCCTGGGAAAGGCTCCTCCAGAAGTTGGGATTGAAGATGAGCCTTGAAGGAAGCTAGGTGGATGAAAAGGAACAGCCTTGGGAAATGGAGAGTCCTATGTGAGGAGCAGCAAGAAGGACAGCATTGTTGACTGCTAAACTATGTAGGAGGTTATACAAATAAGACCAGAAAGGGCTAGATTGTGAAGAAATTCAAGGAACAAAGAGAGGATTCTGTATTTGATCTTGGAGATAATAAGGATCCATGGATTATTGAATGGGCAAGGAGAAGAGTGGGCAGAATTAGACTTTAGGACAATTATTTTGGTAGCCAAAGAGTGGAAGGACTTGAGTGGGGAAAGAATTGAGGCTGGGAGACCATCCAAAAGGCTGTTGAATGGCAATAGTCCAGGTGCCTGCACTAAGGTGATGGCTGTATGAATGAAGAAAAGAGGAATATACACGATACATCTCTAATATGGAAATGACAAGATTTGGAAAAGGATTGGATGTGTGGATGAGTAAGAGTTGAAGATGACACCAGAGTTGCAAGCCTGGGTGATGGAAGGATGGTAGTGGTGCCTCTGACAGTAAGGAAGATGAGAAGAGGGAAGAGTATGGGAAGGGAAAATAATGAATTCTGTTTTTGACATATTGATTTTGAAATGTCTACAGGACATCCAGATCAAGATGTCCAGTGGGTAGTTAGACATGAAAATGGTGCTCAGTGGCACCACGAGAGCTGAATACTTAGGTCAGAGTCATCTGTACAAAAATGACCATTAAATCCATATGAGCTGGAGTTGATCAGATCACCATGTGAGATAGTATAGAAATGGAACAAAAGAGGACTTAGGATAGAGTCTTGGGTGACACCTAAGATTAATGGGTATGATCTGGAAGAAAAGCTGGCAAAGGGAACTAAGAAGGAGTCATCAAACAGGCAGGAAGAGAGCCAGGAAAGAGTGGTGTCATGAAAACCTAGAAGGGTGAGGTTATCTGTCTAGGAGAACAGGGTGATTGATAGAGTCAAAAACTGCAGAGAAATAAAAAAGGATGAAGATTGAGAAATGGCCATTGGATTTGGAAAATTAAAAAATCACTGTTAATGTTGGAGAGAATAGTTTTAGTTGAATAATGCACTCAGAAGCTAGATTGCAGGGGATTTTAAAGTTGGATAAGAGAAGAGGAAATGAAGGCACTGTGTGTAGACAACTTTTTCAAGGATTTTATTTGAGAAGAGGAGGAGAGACCTAGGACTGTAGCTACTGGGGATGGTCAGATCAAATAAGGGGTTTTTAATGATTGAAAAGACATGTTTGTAGACAGCAAGGAAGCAGCCAATAAATAAGGAGAAATTGAAGATTAATGGAAAAGTTGGGATAATAGTGGGAGCAATCTTCTAGAAAGGGAATGGGATGGGATTATGAGTTCATGTAGAAGGGCTTTCCAGCTGCCTCTTAATGGGAGATGAGGTGAAGGAGGACATTCTAGAGGAAGATATCTGAGTAAGATGAGATGAGAAACGAATAAGAGGGAGTTCTCAGCTAACAACCTCAAAATATTTTGATGAAATATTAGTGGCAGTCTTAAATTAAGAGGGTGTGGGAAGGGAATGCTATGGGAAGTCTGAGCAGGGCCAGAAAAGTTTTGAATAGTTCTTGTGATCAGCTGGATAGTAAATCAGTTATGCAGGTCAAAAAGAATTAATCTCCTTATAACGAGGGTCCAAATGAGATCATGTAACAGAACTCCAGCTTTATTTAGTGGCATGTGAATAAGTGTGAGACTTCTTGAGTAATCTGAAGTTGGGTTGCCAAGCCATGCCAAAGCTTGGCAAGGCATGATTAGCTTTGGAACAGGGGGGGTAAGGGATTTAAATGGAGGAGATAACAGAGTTCAATTGGTTCGCCAAAGGGTTGAAATATGGAAGGGAGGAGAACGTAGGCTGTATTAGGGTCATGATTTGGGAAAGAATCAAAGTGTAGAGGGATTGGAGGACATGATAAGGAAGAAGAACAGTGTTTTAAGAGACTACTGAAGTGTCTCTGTTCAGAGGCTTGCAGAATCTCAGCATTAGAAGGGACCTCAAAGTATCAAGTACAGATTCCAGTAAGAAAGTCCTTTGTTTTGATAACACTAAATTGTATAAGGCTCTTGTCTTCAGAAATGTTTATCTTCCCCTTCTCCTACCACTGTCTGTTATGCAATTTAGACCTGGGAAACAAATTAGCACTTTCTCAGGTGCCTGTAGGATGTTTTTTTGTACAGAGTTGTGAGAAATAATTGGCAGTGACCTAAGACCCTGGAAATTCTTCCCGATGACCTAGCACCAGAGGAATTTTCTTGTCCTGTTAAAATGAGGTCAACCTTTATTTCAAAGCCAGAGACACCAGAGACATCTCCTCTCTTCAGCTTTCTGAAAAAGCAAATTCTGGAGTAGCTCTCACCCACTAGCCCACCTCAGTGACAACATCCTCCTTTCTAATGAGGTTTTTAAAAAAAATTTCCTCATCCTGTGTTTCCCTCATTTCCCAGGATGAAAGTTGCATGTACAACCCTACTGGCAAAGCAGCAAAATGCCGGGGGTACCGAGAGATCCCTGAAGGGAGTGAGAAAGCCTTGAAGAGGGCAGTGGCAAGAGTGGGACCTGTTGCTGTTGCAATTGATGCAAGCCTGTCCTCTTTCCAGTTCTATAGCAAAGGTAAAATGTTAGGGTGGTGGGGATAGGATGGCTTTGGTGGCTGTCCTCAGTGAGGATATTTACAAAGGAGTTTTGTGATCTATCGTAGAAAAGGCTCCTGAAGGTCTTTAGAACATAGCTCATACCTTTGACTTTTGAATTTACCCAGGAGCAAATTTGGCAGCTATTGCTGACATCCAGAAAAGTTGACTAAAAAATTCTGTGATCAGACTATAGATGGAGAAACTTCATAGAAACCTCAACTGAGAGACCCCATAGGGGAACTCCTGACTGGGAAATACCAAAGAGGGGTCCTGACACCATCTGGCAGGAACAGGACCCCTCTGACCTATAGACTGAGAGACACAGAGGTCCCCTTTAGAAAGTTCCCTGAAATGCCAAGAAACTTAACCTACAAAAAATTGTTCCCTAGGTGTGTATTATGATGAGAACTGCAATAGTGATAATCTCAACCATGCAGTGCTGGCTGTGGGATATGGAATTCAAAGGGGGACCAAGCACTGGATCATCAAAAACAGGTAAATGTTGAGGATGCAGATACCTCAGGGTCAGGCTCAGCCTCCACTTTCCTACAGTTCCTTCCTTCTCTTTTACCAAGAAATTGGTAGTTCTAGGAAGCTCATGGAAGAGAATCTCACAGATGATAGCAACTGAAAACAGTAGGCAAAATCGAGGCTTACCTTCCAAGTCAAGCAGGAGTATCCACCATGACCTAAGTTTTTGCCTTTATTTCTGAATTTGTCTTAAAGATTTCATTTGATGGCATCTTTTGTGCTTTATTCTCTTGATGCATTTTGTTGTGCTTACTCTTAGAGCCAGGATAATTATAATTTGGAAGATACCCCATATATAGTGAAAAAGAAATCTACCTCCCAAAGGAGATATATTGATTGGGAAGGACCCAGATGGACTGGTGATAAAAAAAAATCCACCCAGGGATCTTCCCAGGGCCAGCAAAGCACAAAATCCCTTGAGACTATAGGAAAACAAGTTTATTTAGCTTATGAAGATTAGGGAAACTAATAGATAAACTTCACAGGGTCCCTGTCTCTAAAAAGCTCAATCTCTACCCACTTTTCTATTCTCCCTTCATGGGGACACTCTTCTGGTCTTCTCAAACCCTCCTTAACAGCTCCCTGATCTACCTAGACCCCAAAACTCTCTTGCTAAACTAAATATCTGAGATTGTCTCTAAAAGGCTGAGGAGACAAGACTTACAGGTGGACTGAGTCCTTCCCCAAGCCTGGAGTTGGCTTCCTAGGTAAAACCCAAAGTCTCAGATGTAAAACCCTTTGGTTTACTTTAGTCAAATTGTCACAGCCAGATTGTTCACAGCACTTCAGAGAAACACAGATCTCCTCCCAAGTATTCCTCCAGACCCAAGAACTCCAGCTAGTTTTTCCACAAAACTAGTTAGTTCCCAGGAGTTGATGGAGCAGCTGTTCTCCCTTCCAGCTCAGAGAGAGGCAGTTCAGGAGTGATAATTTTCCCCAGTAAACTCCCCAAACCCTCTTTTGAAGAGCTCCTCCTTTTAGAATCTTTCCCCAGGGTTTGCAGCTAAATTCTCTTTTCTTCCTCTTAGAGACAACCTTTGCATTTTTTCCTATCCCTCATTCCTTATCCTCACAATAGGAATGGAAATAATTGCAATCAAACCATGTAGAATTAGAAAATCTAGCTGTTTGTTAAGGGAGATGCGCCATGGAAATGAATAGTGAACTGAAACCAAAGTATCCTCTTCCCTGCCATTGAGGGCAGGTGAAACTCTCAGGGCCTTTTTGTCCCTCTTCCCCCCACTAGAAGTTCTAGCATATGTGTACACAAAATGCAGAATGAAGACATTAAGACTATTTTTGGTTGTTCCTACAGTTGGGGAGAGCAGTGGGGCAACAAAGGTTACATCTTGATGGCTCGGAACAAGAACAACGCCTGTGGTATCGCCAACCTGGCCAGCTTCCCCAAGATGTGATCTTGGCCATCTGACTTTGCACCTTTCTTTCCACCCTCCTTCAGCTTGTGCGAGGCGGGTGGGGATGCACTTTGGAAAGTCTCTCTTGGAACCAACTTGGTGGTTTGCAGAAGGTTCACCTACATCTTACCTTTCAGTCTTACAAAGTGCCCTTCAGATGACATCTTCCTCCTCCTCCTCTTCTCAACCCCTACCTCTACTCAATCTTCCTTTGAAAATTTAGGGCCAAGTTTGAGATTCTAGGGGTAGCTCAGAAACCCATATACATGTGTGAGGTCTGTGAGGTATGGACAGCATGCCATTGTTGGGGCAGTTTGCCCTGGTGCTACTGCTGTGCTGATGTGAGGAGAGCTTGGAGATCCTCAAAACAGAGCTGACTCATCCAGCCAGAACAAGTTGGCCCTTCTCCTGCCTGGAGGCAGAGACGTGGACAATAACATGGAATCATCTCAATCTAGCTTTCAGGGTTCCTTCCATCCAGGTCTATGAGTGTCCATAATCTTTTCCTCTTCCTCAAACGTGAGAATTGCCTGTTTTCCATTTTATTCTACAAAACTATGATTCACTTATTTTGTAGTAAGTTTAGATTATAATAGAAATGTGTATTTTCCCCTCCCTGCTTATATATTTTGAAATAAACTGAGTATTGATCACTTATCTTAGTGTCCTTTCAAACAGATGGCTTAATAGCCACTCTTTAAACTCCAGCTGATATTGAAAAAGGAATCTATAACTTTTTCTCCCACCTCCACTATTCTTAACCAAGCTTAACTCTGAAAAAGTCCATCTGCCTATTGTTAAATCAATGTAAGCGGAACAAGGTGAACATCTGGATAACTCATTAAGCCAACGGTTGGAGCAGCCAGATCCCGATAGCAGACTTTTCCTTGAACCCACCCACACTTGTGACAAAGGCAGCAAGGACTCTTACAGCAGGAAGAATCTTAATAGGGAAAATCCAGAGGGAGCGAAGGTCAGCTTCATGCCCAGAATCCTTCATAAAAACCCACACTGCATAATGATGAGAGCAGCAAATCCCCCCAATTTTGTCAAGTTCAACTCCTTGTTGTTTGTCTAGTTATCAAACCTTCCAGCAGCCTGGCTGGCACCAGACCTTGTTCCTCACCAGCACCCCAAGGTTTTATTGACTTTGATTTTGACCCTCTTTTATCTGTACCTGACAAAACTTTCCCAGTCCAACCTTTCACTTCCCTGACTCATTAGCCAGTTACCAACTTTGACTTTTTCACAGGGTACTTCTTACCCCCACCTGCATAAGAACTTCCTGTGTCATTTCTCTGCTTACCCCAAACCTGGGAGACTACTGCTCAACCAGAACCCATGACAGGTGCAGGGTCAAGAGAAATAGTAGAATTCTATAGCTGGGTTATTTTTATAGGTGGAAAGATGTCTTCATAGGATCACAAATTTAATGATCAACTAAATGGCATCAAACAGCTATTTAAGATAGTGTCTGACAATGGGATTTAGATTTCTGGGCTATACAGCTTGGAATACTGGGCATTTTCCTGAAGATAATGAGTGTTTTTTTTTCTTAAAACATCCCTTTTATCATTTCATGTAGCAAAATTATATTTAATACATATACCACAATTTTGTTTAGCTATGTCCCAAATCATGGGCATTCAGTGAGTTTCCAGCTTTCTTTTTTTTAACCCTCATCTTCCATCTTAAAATCAATGCTGTGTATTGGTTCTAAGGCAGAAGAGCAGTAAGAGCTAGGCAATGGGGGTTAAGTGACTTATCCAGGGTCACACATCCAGGTTGTATCTGAGGAAGTTTCCAATTTTTTGCCACCAAAAAAAGAGCTGCTAAAAACATCTTTGTACATATAGAACCTTTTCCTTTATCTTTGATCTCTTTGGTACATAAACCTAGCAGTGGTACTGAAGAGTCAAAGGGAATGTATAGTCTACTGAATTTGGAGGCATAGTTCCAAATTGCTTTCATGAAATGCTTGACCATAGTTCCACCAAATGCATTAATGTGCCTGGTTTTTTTTTTTTACATGACTCTATAGTATTAACAATATATGCTCAGGGTTAAGAAACCTGGGAATTTAAACAGGGAAGCTATAGTAGAAAGCATTTGGACCAAGATCAATGAAGGCAGAAATGGAATTGATATTTTAATTGGAATATAGTTTATTTGGAGGAATTCCATGTGAACTCAAAAGACCTCCAGGAATTGATGCAGAATGAAAGGAGCAGAGCCAAAAGAACATTACACGCATAGACGGATACACTGTGGCACAATCGAATGCAATGGACTTCTCTACTAGTAGCAATGCAATGACCCAGGACAATTCTGAAGGACTTCTGAGAAAGAACACTCTCCACATCCAGGGGAAGAACCGTGGGAGCAGAAACACAGAAGAAAAACAACTGCTTGATCACATGAGTCAATGGGGATATGATTGGGGATATAGAGTCTAAACAATCACCCTAGTGCAAATACTAATAATATGGAAATAGGTCTTGATCAATGACACAAGTAAAACCCAGTGGAATTACGTGTCAGCTATTGGGGGGAGGGGGAGTGTGCCAGGGGGAGGGAAATAACATGGATCATGTAACCATGGAAAAATATTATAAATTAATTAAATAAAAATTTTAGATAAAAAAGGATTATATTTCAGGCCATCTGGACAAGAAATATTTATAAAATACTCTACCCAAATCTGTGATTCAGAGGCACTTGAACTTTAAAAAGTCTTAACTGAAGTTCCTTAGATCTAGCTGGGCCCCATCTGTTCTGTCTTAGGCCATTCTGTAACCCCAGAAGAAAATGGCATCTTCTCATCAGAACATATAAGGATTAGCCCACCTTAGCCTTTCACACTGAGCACATGGGCACATTCTTCTGAAGCCCAGAATTCTATGTATTTCAAGAGAAAGAGAGCTTCATTGTAGGTCTGCAGTTAAGTCTAGACTACTGGCATTAAGCCAAGGGACATAATGGAGAGAGAAAGTCTCTCCCAACATTATGAACTATGCATGTAAAAACAGAATTCTGAGCAAGATTTCATAAGGACCACCAGACTGCCAGAAGTACCCATGGTGCCTGAAAGAGTTAAACCTTGATCTGATCCAGCCCCCTTGGGTTACAGATGATGAAAATGAGGGCCAGAGATTTAAGGGATTTGCCCAAGGTCACATAGAAAACAAGAAGACACCAAGGTCTTGCAGCTGTAAATCTAGCCCTATTTTCTCTTAACTCCATATTATTTCCAATGTAAAAATGGGAAAATAGGAGAGCAGTGGAATTAAGTGATTTGATTTTAACTCGTGGCAGGTCTAGTTTTTAATGGTCTCATTTTTTTTTTCCATTTTGTACTTTCCCTTTTATAGTCACCTTTTTAGCTTCCTAATTTTCCTCAATTGTAAATAACATTCACTGTTCTATTAGTTTGAAAGACTTGACACATGTATTTAAAATTGTCCTCCTTTGTATTTTGAACTTGAAGACGAATTCAAGGAAGGGACACTGCTAATAACAATTTAAACAGGTAACTATAATGATAAAAATAGTAGCATTAAATATCCTCTCAGGTTCCTTCCATATTTAAGATTCCTCATCTAGCATGTGGCAGTGGCCACACCCTGGGCAACAGCTTCGACAGGCCGGCTAAACCTTGTGAGGGTAGCCATCGGGTCATCTCTGACCCCTGGTGAACCAGGGCTTTGCTCACCCAGCATGTGAAGACTGCTTCGGAGGAATGGGTGAAAGAAACCAACAAGAAGGTTCAACGGCTGAGATTGCGATGCAGCAAAGCACTGTGGAGTGCTCAGGGCGTGTTGGAGCACAAAAGACAACACGGCCATCCAATGCAGCTGAGGAAGTCTCCAGATGTAATGACTTTTCATGCCACTGGACCCAGGCTTCCAACACTGAGAGAGTGGGACTGTCTCTGTGCATCGACTTTTCCACTTAAATCTCCTTCACACACAAGTGTCTTTGTGCACACTCATCTACATCACAGATGAAAGCGCACAAAGACAATCGTCATCCTCAGTCACCAAGAGACTACTACTACTACCAGGGACAGGGTCTCGGGTCCAGTCAGCAGATTCTCCACCAGCCTCTACTCAAAAGAATGAAGAACTGTCAGTAACAAAGCACTCAGGAAGTTGTCACTCCCTTTTAAAGACACTTTCTCTTGCATCACTTCCTGTGCCTTCCCCTAATTCTATGTCTACCAATCACAGTTGAAGTCCTGCTTTAGGACTGCCCAGTTGGCAGTCAGTTGATTCTGATTTGTCACCCACTATCGCACACGTGGGTCACAGACCTCCCCCACTCAAGTGTGAATGGGGTGTTTACACCTTTGGTGATTAAATCTAAAAATGGGCAGATCTTCCCACTTAACTTTAAGTAGGGTGTTTACATTTTGGTTATTAAATCTAAAAATAGGTAGGGGTTACAATTTAATTTTCATAATCAGGGAAGAGTTAATTACTTTCATTTTCACAATCAGGGGAGAGTTAAATTTAATTTTCACAAGAGGATGGGGAAGATAATAAATCTAGGGGATATAATGAGGTGTCTTTGAGTCTGGGGGATATTGACCATCTGCAGAAGTATCTAACTTGTGTGGTCCTGTCAACATTAAGGATGTTTGATGTATAAAATAGGAGGAGCCCAGATGGATTTGGAAAGCTTCCTCTCTTGCTAAGAATCATATCTTAATGTAAACACCTTTAGAGGAGACAGAAGATCAATTGTTTAATCACGCAATACTGCAAAGGATGGGCTTATAGGAATTTGGAGTGCCCCCCAATTCTTTCTTATAGGTAGAAAATCAGAACTCATTAACTCATGAGGTTTTCTGATATTGTCACAAGAAAAATGCTATTGCAATAATATCTTGGTTTTTTTCCCTTGAATCCTTGCTTTGGCCGTAAGATCCGGTGTGACAATTTCATTTCTCTCAAGTGTGCTCAGTCCATTGTGACCCTACATACTTTAACTAACTTCTCCCCACCTACCGTGGTTAAGCAAAGGAAATACAAAACAGGTAGTGCTTCCATCATCCTAAAAAAATCCAATTCATACACAGATTACCTCCAAAGTTTTCTCTCTTTGATCTCTGTTGTGCATCTACAACCATCTGGAAAGCAATTTGGAATCATGCCCAAAGGGCCATAAAACTAATAATAATCTTTGACCCAGAGTAACCACATACTCAGTCTGTATCCCTAAGAGATCAAAGATACAGGGAAAGAACCTAAATATACAAAAGTATTTATAGCTGCTCTTTTTTATGGTGGCAAAGAATTGGAAACTGAAGGGATGTCCACCAATTGAAGAATGGCTGAACAAGCTGTAGTATATGATGGTGATGCAATACTATTATAGGCATGCTGAATAGAACGATCATTAAAAAAAAAAAATACCTGGACAGAGTGAAGTGAACACAACCAGAGTGTTATACACAGTAATAGTAATAATGAATGACAATCAACTGGGAATGGCTTTACTATTATTAGCAATGCTAGGATCTAAGACAACTCCAACAAAAAAGGCTGTCTACCACCATAGAAAAAACTGATGGAGTTGGAATGCAGTTTGAAGCATACTAGTTTTACTTTATTGCCCTTGTGTTTTTTTTCTGTATAAACAACATATTTCTTCTTTTACAACATGATGAACATGGAAATATGTATTGCATGATAGCACATATATAACCTATATAATATTACCTGCCATCTCAGCGAGAGGAGAGAAGAGCGGGAAGGAGAGAACATGGATCACAAAATGTCAGAAAATAATTATCAATTGTATCTACATGTAATCTGGAAAAGAAAAATATACATTTAAAAAAGATTGCCTCTCTCAAGATCACCCTAGTGCATATATTAATAATATGGAAATAGGTCGTGATTAATGACACATGTTAAACCCCGTGGACGTGTGCGTCAGATACAAGAGAGGGGAAGGGGGAGGGATGGGAAAGAACATGAATCTTGTAACCATGGAAAAATATTCTAAATCATCTAATTAAATAAGATTAAAAAAAAAAGAAATTCATTCTTTAGCCTGTTGGGACCCTTTAACATGCCCTTGGGAGAAAGAAAGCTCTACTATTTTAGAGTGAATAAAGGCCTCAGGTGCATTGACCAATTCTTGCCCCCTAGGAATTATACTCCCCTTCCCTCTGGGATCCAGTGATAATGACCTCCTTATTGGTCTGGTCTTTGTCCCCCACCTGCTAACTCCAGGCATTTGTACTAACTGTCCCTCTATGCCTGGAATTCTTTGTTTCTTCATCTCCACCTCCTGGCTTCCCTGGCTTCCTTCAGCTCCCAGCTAAAATCTCATCTTCTACAAAAAGCCATTCTTGATCCCTCTTAATTCTAAAGATTGGTTTGGAAAGATTGTCAGAACAGTTTCATCTTTCACTGCTAGTTAACTGCCATCTTGGTTCTGCCTTCCCCCTTTTAATTCTAATAATGCATTCCCTCTATTGATTATTGCCAAATTGTCCCACCTATAGCTTGCTTGTATATAGTTGCTTGCATGTCATACCCCCATCAGACTAGGAGCTCCTTGAGGACAGACTGCCTTTTATCTTTCTTTGTATCTCTAGTGTTTAGTGCCTGGCACTAAGGGATGCTTAGAACATTTTTGTTGATTATTAACTGTCACCCTTCTTCCAAATGGGGAAGTGGTAGGGGTGTGCCGCAGTCAGGCCAGCCTTCCGCAGGGGATGGGGGTCATGGAGGTGGGACAGTGTTGGTGGATAATGAATGGGAAGCAATTAGCATTTTAACCTGAAGCTCAAGCTTCACAGAGAAACTGCTCCGACTTTTGCTGGCTTGGTTTTATTTTTATACCCTTATGGTCACATATCTCCTTGGCACACAGTTTCAATTTTCAACATACATATTTCCTTATAGATAATTGGATAAGTCATACATTAACTTTTAACAAATTGTTTAATTAACATTCTATGATTATCCTACATACTATGTTGTTATAAAGTGAAGCTTGACTAAAGATAAATGTTTTCTTGTCATAGGCAGGATAGCCAGAGGTCAGTTCTTATTAGCCTGTGAGGTGCTCAGACTTCCAGATAAGCTAAGAAAAATAATTTGTTACTTTTAATCAAATACATAATCAATCAGATTTCTTAGGAGATAATCAACAAAAATACTATTGCCAAGTTGAGGGGTCAAAGGATGAGAAAAACATAACCCAGTCGTAGGTAGTTTTAATATCAGGCTTTCATTTTTCTAATGTTTCACTAAAGTATCTAGACTTCAGTCAGCACAACAAATCAGTGAAGTATAACATACCAATCTCTGCCTGGAAGGTAATTAATATACCTGTCATCCCTGGCTTGTAGTGGGGGTGGAGAATTTAACTGCAATTTCATTAGAGGTTTTGAACCTAGGAGGGGGGGGGTCCCATCTAAGTGGATACATAGGAATCTTTAGACTTAATTTTGTGAGTATGATCTTTTGGCAATATTCTGGGGGGCAGAGTGGGATTATTGAATTCAACCTTGTAAGCATTTTGCTCTCATCTATTTTCTCCTGGGGTACAATTCCACTAATAAAGGATGTTAGTGAAAGAAGTCACACAGAGTGGGGCTGAGTGGGTGTTACTATCCTTCCTGCTTTGCAAACCCTGGTTACACAGGTGACTGTGTCAAACAGTGTGACTTTGATGGCTCCTGGCAGGGGTGTGAGATCTGAAACTCAGGTTGCAGAAATAGCTACTCCAGGAAGGTCTCCCTTACCCCCAGGGCTTCTAGTTTGTCTTAACCCACAGACAAACCAAGCAGCACCAGCTGCATCCATCACAGACTGTCTCCTGGAATAAAGAAGGCTAGAGGTGAATTCTCAGAATACTGAATTTGTGCAAAAAAAAAAAAAAGAAAATGTCATCATTCTCAGCCTGACTCTCCCTAGTAATCCAAGGCTTCTGAGAAGTGGGTATTTCAAGACTGGTGTGTGAATTGGTTAATAAAACAGAGCTATGGGCCCAGAGTTGGCTAAAAAAACATTGTAGTGTCTGCAGCAGGAAATATTTGCTGTTCAGCAGGACATTTCAGTGTGACCCAGCAGGATGAACAGGGAGGCTCCTAAGCCTAATGGAAGGGAAAGGCAAGAAATAGAGGTGGGAAGCAGGGATGTCCTAGCTTGAACAACTCCATGGGGTATGGAAGTCCTGAAGGTATGTCTGAACTGTGATCCTGTAGGGAAGGTGCTGAACTTGGGGTTAGGGAGGGAGTGTCGCCTGGGTTGAGTCTTGGAGGAAAACAGATTTTAAGAGTTTGAGGTGAAGAGGATAAGATCAAAGGACCTAGGTTTGAATCCTGTCTCATTTTACTTCCCGTGCAGCCTTAGGCAAGTCTCATCCACTTTCTCAGCCTCCTTTTCTTTGTTTATAAAATGAAGGGTCCCCATGCTCAGGGTGCTCTCCTTCCTATCTCACCTCCTCCCTTAAAATACTGTTTCCTTCAAAACTCTGTTCAAATAAAACATTCTAGAGGAAGATTTTTCTTAGATTCCCAGATGCTAGTACCTCCATCACTTTCTGTATATTTTTTTTGTATGCTAATATAGGTACAGTACATATTATCTCCTCCATTATAATGGAAACGCCTTGAGACAGGGCCTCTTCACTTCTGTCATGATATCTCCAGTACCCAGCACAGTGTCTAGTATCGGTGTCTTCCTCTTCTCCTCTCCTCCCTCTCTCCTTCCCTCTCTTCTCTCTGTCCCTCTCCATCTCCGCCCCTCCCTCACTTTCTCTTTCTCTCTCTCTTCCTTTCTCCCTTGTTCTTCCTCCCTCCCTCCTCCCTCTTTCTCTTTCTATCTCTCTTCCTCCCTCTTTCCCTCTCTCTCTCTCACTCTCTCTCCCCGTCCCACCTCTCTCTCTCTCTCTCTCTCTCTCTCTCTCTCTCTCTCTCTCTCTCTCTCTCTCTCTCTCTCTCTCCCTCTTTATCCATTTCATTTCCTCCTACCCTCTGCCCCCCAACTTCATGTGATTCTCAGCTGAACCTTATCCCTAACCTCTTCTTGTGTTACAGCAGAAAGAACATTGTATAAAGTCAAAGGACCTGTGTTCAAATCCATCTCATTATTTTCTTTCTTTGCTTCTCCCCATACAATCTATGTCCATTTACATATTGTCAGATAATGTCCCTCTAAGGATGGAGTGCTTTTCCAAGCAGTAATTGAAAGGAGTCGTGAGATAAAAGTGATTAAAGTCTGATCAAATCAAAGACTTCAAGAGTAGTAAGTTTCCAGAAATATCAGACCTACTTCTAACCATGAGGTCAGTGAAGACACAGTAGACCCTTCTGATAATTGCTTTTAATGGTACCCGTCTCTAGTATGTATATAATTACTTATTTATAGATTATATATATACTAATGCACTAATAATTACATACATTATAAAACTTATACAAAATAGTGATTAAAATGAATGACATGAAGATGAAATAATATTTGATCCTAGAATCAATAGGAAGTCATTGAGAGTTGCATGGTAAGAATTGTATTTAAGGAAAATAAAACACTTTAGCAGCTACTTGGAGCATGTATTAGAAAGGATCAACTTGTGGCAATTAAGAGATTTGTGGCAATTAAGATAACAATAAGAAACTATTATAAATTCTTTGTTATAAGGAATGACTCTCTAAGAGAGAGGAGGGAGATGGATACAAGATATAATTTAGACAATATGAAAACAAAAGATATCAATAAAAAATTTTAATAGTTTTTCAAGAGTCTAGAACCATGGTGGGAAACCTATGGTATGTGTGCCAGAGGGGGCACTCAGGGCTCTCTGTGGGTATGTACACCATGCTCTAGGACAGAGTTTGCCAGAGCTTGTTAATAGAAAACCAAAGGGATGTGGGGCTGGGCTGCTCCCTTCCCCCTCTCCACAGGTGCCTGAGGACATTTCCCATGTCATCTACCCCTCTAAAAAGTTCACCATCACTGGTCTAGAGGAACTGAACTAGAGTAGGAAGAAGGGGAGAGATATAGACCAGACTTTAATCACTTTGATCTATGACTCCTCTTAGTTACCACTTAATCACATTTAGAGCCTTTGACCTGTGAAGATTAGATTTGGCTATCCCCTGATTATAACAATAAAGCCACTTAATTCTTCCTTTATTGTGAAGATTAAATTGTAATCTCCTGTCTATTTTTAGATCTTAATACCCAAAAGTGTTAACTCAGTATTTAAAGTACATCTATCCATTTTAACTAACCAAAAAAGGTATTAACTAACCACAAAAAGGTGTGAACTAACTACAAAAGGTGTGAACTCCCATTTCATACATTGAGTGGGCAGTCCTAGAAAGGAGCATCTACTGTGACTGGTAGATGTAAAATTTAAGGGAGATGACACAAGAGAATAAGGTCTTTAAATAGAGGAAACAGACACACAGAATGAATCAATAGATCAAGATCATTCAGTCATCCAGAGTTGAACCAGAAGAAGACACTCGGAGTTGGAGTGAAGACAGACACTTGAGGAGAGAATGGAAGACATACTCAGACTTGGAGTGAAGACACTTGTCTGTGGAACTGGACCCCTGGAGGAGCTCATGCAGTAGACTTCAGACTGCTTTCCTTTTAGATGGTCACCTTGGTGAGTTAAAGGCTGACTTACTTTCCTTGCCTTTCTGGAGGTGTGAACCTCTGAGAAAGGCCCATGAGACTCCTTTTCCCTGGCTGGGGCTTAGAATTTCTACCTGGCTATAAGAAAGCCAGAGCTCGCTTGCTCTCTCTCTCTCCCCTTTTCTCTCTTCCTTAATATCTTCCCTCTATTGTAAAAATAAACTAAATAAATTACATTTTACTTTAGTAATTCATTTTGGGATTTAGAAATTAAATCCCTGGTGACCACCAATTAAATAATATCCAGCACAACCAAAAAAATTTAACAGACCTCTTCAAAAGTTAGTCATTTCTCTCCATTGTTCCTTCCTATGACCACTCTTCCCTGTTGAAATGTATTTAAACCCACTCTTTCCTCCTCAGAGTAGACATCCTGTACTTTCTCATGTTGTATAGTAACCCCAAAATGTAGTTCCTCCACCCTGATTAAAGACCCTTGTTGCTACTTTGGTACCTCCTCTATTTTCAAGTTGACAGTGCTCAGAACTTTTCTTGCTAAAAGGGATATGTAATCAAAAAAGTTTGGAGACCACTGAATTAAAGCCTGAAGATTGCTCTTTATTTTTTTCTCTTAGGAGGAAGATCCCCTTTTACTTTGAGTAGATAATATAGATTACTGATATTACACTCTCTGGGCTACTCCTTGAGACATGCATTTACCTTCACATGTTGGGTCCCCAAAGGGGTTACTACTATCTTGGATTCTAGGTAACTTTATGGGTGATTACTACTAAAAAATCTTGAGCCCCAACCAGTGTGCTTCCATTATAAATCATCCAGTAAACTTAATTAGCTTTTGGCAAAGGCATTTACTAAAATGGTATAATAAAGAACAGTTGGTTCAAAACATTTCCCCCAGAAACATGGAGAACACTCTACCATAAACAGTTTCCATAGAAAGAATGGCTTTAACCTAGAGTACAATGGTATTGAGGCATATGTATAATATATAAAGTGTAGCTTACAACTCCAACTACTTCATGGTTTGGAAAGCCTTTCTAGAATTCTCATGAAGCACTTTTAGGTTCATCATCTTTTCTGGACAGTACCCTAAGCAAATAAGGACAGCCAATCATATAGTTCTAGCTTAATTATTTTGTCTGAGGACTACCTGTTTATATCCTTTGACCATTTATCAATTGGGAAATGTCTTTGATTCTCACACATTCAACACATTTCTTTATGTCTTTAAGAAATGAGGCTTTTGCCTTTTTCCTCATGCACTTCCAGGAGCTATATTGTCTGTGTTGGTGAGAAAGGAAGTGCATGCAAGCAGTTGCAAGAGGGTTTTTCAAATATGTTAAGGAACAGAAATATGAATCCCACCTCAGAGAGGCTTTGAAGCATCTGGGTGCTGGTGAAGATTTAGACAAAGAAGACTTTGATGTATGTAGATATAAATATTTAGAAGACGATGACGAATCTATTTCTCCTATAGAAGAACCCAATGCAGAAAACAACCAGTTGGATGATCAAGATGACTGTGATGTCAAATTAGTGGACAATTGTTGTTTTATGATAAGTACTGAATTCTCCAAGAAGACAAAGTCAAAGATGAAAAAGAGACTGCTAAAGACTAGACATAACACTCAAAATAACTACAAGAGAGATGAAACAGATTTGCCTAGGAAAAAGAAAAATTCCATGGACAAAGGAAAGAGAAATGGAATTTGCATCAAGGAAATTAATGATTAAAACTATATGAGAATTTTTTGGATATTAAGTTTCTCATCTCGTAGAGTGAAGCCTATTTGCTGGTTTAGTTAACTCTTCTTTGGATGTTTCTAAAATGTTTGTTTACCAAGGAAAATTCACAAAATGTGCCCTCTGAACAACATGAAATTGGTTTTGAACTAGACATTGTGAATATTGAAGGATTATTGCTGCCTAAGTTCTGACTTTAAGACCTTTCAATAGAACCTGTTAAAAATTCAGGAAAGAGACCTGAAAGCCTGTTTGAATGGGAGATTCGAAATGGCATCATTTATGGAAAATCAAAAATAGATACACAGCGGGCCAGTTCTCAACATTATAAGTGTTCACCAACCACAAAGTGGGAGCAAAATGGGGTGAAAGCCTAACCAAAAGGTGAAATAATCAGATCAGTCTGACAGATATGCTGAGCTGTGTCGTCATTTAAACAAGCTAAGGTTTCAAGATGAGTAGAGATGGAAAAAGACAAGACAAGAGGGAAAAGGAAGAGACATTAGAAGAACAGTCATTCTGAAGTACAGTGCCATCTACATAACAGATACCCCTGAACTTTGCTTGGAGAAGCAATTTTTAAAAATATATTTTGTGATGTAATTGTTTAAAATTTCAATAAAAATATATTTTTTTGCCAAAAAAAAAATGAGGCTTTTATTGAAGAGATTTCTAAAAAATTTTTGCACCATTATGATTACTGTGTATTATTCTACATCCTATTATTCCCTATTTTGTTTTTGATCACCATCTCCCCCAATTTTCCCTCTTTTCTATCAACCCCACCCTCCCTCTCTTATTGTCCTTCCCTCCTATTTTCCTGTAGGGTAAGATAGATTTCTGTACCTGATTGATTGCATAGCTCTTCTCTCACTGAGCTAATTCCAATGAGAGTAAGGTTCGCATGTCCCCTTCCCCATCTCCCCCATGTCCCCTCCACTATAAAAGCTCTTTCAAACCTTTTTAAAGTGAGATAATTTCCTCCATTCTATTTTTCACTTCCTCCTTCTCCCAATGTATTTCTCTTTCTCATGCCTTAATTTTATTTTTTAACATATCATCCCATCATATTCAGTTCACACTCTTGTCCTCTGTTTATTTATACTACTAACTGCCCTAATAATTATAAAGTTCTTAGGAGTTTCAAAAATCATCTTTCCATAAAGAGATATAAAAAGTTTAACCTTATTGAATGTCTTTTGATTACTCTTTCAGGTTTACCTCTTAAAGCCTCTCTTGAATCTTCTATTTGAGTCAAAATTTCCATTGCGTTCTAGTTTTTTTTTTAAGCAGGATTGTTGAAAGTCCTCTATTTCATTGATTCATTCATCCCTCCTCTGAAGTATTATTCTCAGTTTTACTGAGTAAGTAATTCTTGGTTGGAGTCCTAGCTCCTTTGCCCTCTGGATTATCATATTTTAGGCCTTCCAATCCTTTAATATAGAAGCTGATAAATCTTGTGTGATTCTAACTGTGGCTCTATGATATTTGAATTGTTTCTTTTTGGCTGCTTGCAATGTTCTCCACTTGACCTGGGAATTTTGGAATTTGGCTATAATATTCCTGGAGAATTATCCTTTTGGAATCCCTTTTAGGAGGTGATTGGTGGATTCTGTCTCTATTTTAACCTCTTGTTCTAGAACATCAGGGCAGTTTTCCTGATAATTTGTTGAAAGATGATGTCTAAGCTCTCTTTTTGAGTATGGCTTTCAGGTTGTCCAATAATTCTTAGATTATTCCTCCTGGATTTATTTTCCTGGTTAGTTGTTTTTCCATTAAAACATTTCCTATTTTCTTCTTTTTTAAAATTATTTTTGACTTTGTTTCATTGTTTCTTAATGTTTTATGGAGTCATTAGCTTCCACTTGACAATTCTATGTTTAAGACATGATTTTCTTGAGTGAGTTTTTGTACCTCCTTTTCCATTTGTCCAATTCTACTTTGTAAAGAGTTCTTTTCCTTAGTGAATTTTTACCTCTTTTTCTATTTAGCCAATTTTTCTATTTAAGAAGTTCTTTTCTTGGGGGCAGCTGGGTGGCTCAGTGGATTGAGAGCCAGGCCTAGAGATGGAAGGTCCTAGGTTCAAATCTGGCCTCAGACACTTCCCAGTTGTGTGACCCTGGGCAAGTCACTTGACCCCCATTGCCTAGCCCTTACCACTCTTCTGCCTTGGAGCCAATACAGAGTATTGACTCCAAGACGGAAGGTAAGGGTTTAAAAAAAAAAAAGAAGTTCTTTTCTTTAGTGCATTTTTTATATCATTTTCCACTTGGTCAATTCTGCTTTTTCAGGAGTTCTTCTCTTTAGTGGATTTTTAATGCTTTTTTTAAAACCACTTGGCCTATTCTATTTTTTAAGATATTATTTTCTTCAGCATTTTTTGTGTGTGTCTCCTTTACCAAGTTATTGACTTTCATGAGCTAGTTCTGGGGATCTATATGCTTTCAGTTCTTCCAAAGTAGTATGATCTAATAATGATCTAGAGGTGTGTTTAATACTCTCCTGGCCCATGTTCTGATCTGTGAGTAACCACAAGCATTATTTTCCACCTTGGAACTATGACTAGGGTCCCCTGCAGCCTCAAGTCTTGTGTGTGCTAGTGTTTTCCTCACCTAAGGCTGAAACCCAGGACTGTGACCTGAATCTGCATGTGGGCAATGCCACAAAAGTACCCAGAAACAGTAAAGGGAACCCTGTAATCTACTTCTGAACAGTTGTCCTACCCTCCTTACCTTCTTTGACTAAGAACTCTAAAAGCCTTTGCTGCTAATTCAGCTGTGTCCAAGGTGTGTTGCCTCAGTGGGGTCTGCCTTGGCATTTTGCTTTGTACTCCATTTCCATCCCAGGGTAATAGATCTTTTATGCCAGCTTTCTACATTTTGGGGGGCTGAAAAATTATTTCATCCTGTTTTTCTGTGGGTTATGCTGCTCCAGAATTTGTTTTGAGGTATTTTATCATGTTTTTTTTTGGAGGATAATTTGGTAGCAGTAAGGTGGGTCTATGTACCCATCCCTGCTATCTTGTCTCTGACCGAATTACTCATGCATTTTTAATGTCTCCATCTAAACGGACTCTTTTCTATCTTCCTACAAATGAGATTGTGTCTTTCCTATCTTAAAACCCAAACCAAACCAAACTAACTTCTTCTCCTTCTGCTTTCTAATTTATCTCATTGCTACTCATTTCTCTTCTCTCTGTCATTGAACTCTTAAACTCCTTCAACAAATGGTTCACATCTAATGTTATTACTTATTCTCCACTCACTCACTCCTTCCTCATTTCCTTGCTTGGGTTCTATCTCCATCATTCTATGGAAATTACTCTTGCAAAAATAGTCAGTAACCATCTAGTTGACCAATCCATTAGCCTTTATCCCATCCTCCCTTCCTCCTTTATCTCTTTATAACAACTGACACTTCCCACCTTCTCTTCTTATCGGATATTCAATCTACTTTTAGATTTTGAGATGTTATATTCTCCTAGTTCTACTCTTCTCTAACTGTTCCTTTTCCTTTCCCCTTCTCTTTCTCATCCCTCTTTGCCATCTTACTCACTCCCACAGTCTTAACTACAACCTCTATGAAGGTAATTTCCAATTCTGTATCTCCAAGTCTCATCACTCTTCTGAGCTCCAGTTTCACATCTCTAATTGTCCCACCGGTACGGAAAATACCACATATTTTTTTAAAATATGAGACTATTATCATCTTTCCCCCTTAATTTAGTCTTCCTTCTGACTTTACTCTTTCTGTCTATGGCACCCAGTCTCTCATGTTCCAAAACCTCTACTTAGTTAAATCTTATCAATTCTACCTCCACAAAATCTCTTGCATTCATTCCCTTCTCGTTATACTTATTAATTATTGTCATACCCAAACCATCATTATCACTTACCTGGACCATTATAAAAGCTTCCTAATAGGTTTCCAATCCCCATTAAATTGCCCTTCAAATATATCCTTTATTGCACTGCCTGATGGTTAGACATTATGGGTTTACTGTATTTCTTTTCTCAGAAATCATCAGTGACTCCCTTTGGCCTATCAGTAAAATTAAAATTTCTTTGCCTGGCATCCAGAATGCTCCACAACCGAGTATCATCAAACCTTTGTAGCCTTTTCTCTTATTAACTAGACTTCTCCTTGGGTCCTGAGCTGCATTTTCTCACTTTCATATCTTCACTAGTAACTGGAATATCCTCCCTCTTCCTCTTTGTTGAATAGTAATTACTACTTATTATTGAAAATTAAACTAACTCTTCCATGCTGCCTACTGGATCCACTGTAACAGTAATTCTCTTTCCCCACTGACTTCATAATTCATATTGTTTTGTTCCCTTGTGGTGAGCTTATCCTGAATTGTGTTAGCATCATCTTTACATATGTCTTATCTCCCCACTTGCTTGCTCCCATGCTTTTTAGCATGATATTTTCAGCAATGTTGTCAGACACCATCAGTGAAGATGAAAATGGCATCAAAGTCAGTCACTGCACTGATGGCAAATTATTTAACTGGAAAAGGCTCCAAGCCATAACTAAAGTGGAAGCTGGTAAGTGACTTTGTTCACAGATGATTGTGCACTCAGTCCCGCCTCTGAGACTGGGATGCAACCGAACTTGGATCAGTTCTCTGCTGATTATGATAATTTGGACCTGACAACCCAAAGGAAACACCAGCCAGGACTGCATCATCCATATGTAGAACCTTTGGTCACAACAAATGAAGAATTTTGAATACTGTGGATAAGTTCTCTTACCTTGGCAGTATGCTTTCCAGGGATGTCCACATAAATGATGAGGTTCATGCATGCATTGCCAGAGCTTGCTCAGTGTTTGGGAGGCTCTTAAGGAAAGGGTGAGAGAGAAGAGTTATTAGGCTGCCTACCAAACTCCACAGCCATTAAAAATGGCATCATCTTCCAAGTTCCCCAGAACTTCATAGCTGTGTCAATGTATATTCTAGCATATAACACTTGATCGAATTGAACCAAGGAGTCTTCAAATTCTGAATCGACTTGTGCTTTTCCCTTGCTTTGTTAATTGTCACGACACAATAGTCTACAACACAACTTTTCTTTTAACAAAGCTAGAACAGTTTTGACTTCTTAAACTTCATATTTGTGTAGGTTAAGCTGCCATATGTGTTCAGTGTGAATAGTGTTTAAGTTGAAAATATTGTTGAAACAGTATATTTTTCAAAAATACTTTTAAAAATGGATAACAGTAGTACTGGAAAAAATGTCTTTTAATTATATTTGGAACCTTTGATCTCATCAAATGTTATTCACTCAGGGGGCAGCTAAGTGGCTTGTGGATTGAGAGTTAGGTCTAATGATGGGAGGTCCTAGGTTCAGATGTGACCTCAGCCACTTCCCAGCTGTGTGACCCTGGGCAAGTCACTTAATCCCATTGACTAGTCCTTACCACTCTTCCGCCTTAGAACAACACAGAAGGTAAAGGTTTTAAAGGTTTTAAAAAAATGTTAATCACTCCTCCCATTTGCTGATTCCCTCCCTTCAATCACTCTTCCCTGTTTATTTAAACCTACCCCCATCTCCCTGTAAGCAGGCACTCCTCCATTTTCCCATGTTGCATAGTGACCCTGAACTGTTGTTCCTCCACCCTGATTAAAGGCCCTTGTGATTTCTTTAGTAGTCAGTCCTCTTTATTTCAGGAATATCCCAAACAGTGTTGGGATTTGAAGACCCCTCTCTACCTGGTTCACCATTTTTTTAAACCTTGATTGTTCAGTACTGGCACAGTCCTTTGGTTCAGTCCAGATTTGAATTGGTGACCTATCTTGAGTAAATGAATTCCTGAATTCCCATCCCTTTTTGGTTGAGTTTCTGAGGGCTTTTAATACCACTAGGCAATTTTGGGTCTCTTCTGACAAGTCTCCTTAAAAGGGCAGCTTCTGGCTATGTGTTTTCAAATATTGGACCATGTGCTTGTTAGTATTTGGATAATTGGCAGATTAACCAAATCTGACTTCCAACACTGCTGGTCAAAGTGGGTCTCCTTTGATCTTGACAAAATTAACTTTGCAGTTGACTCTTGATTCCATTGGTCCCAAGGTTTGAGGGTGCTGAATGGGACACTTTTTTCTAATGACTTGAAACAACCAAATGGGAATCTGAATCTAAATTTGCTTCCCTTCAAGGAAATATCCAACAGTTGAGATCAGGAAAGAAGAAAATTGAGAATGAGGTCTGTCACCTTAATTTGGAGGTCTCCAAATTAGAGGAGAAAAAAACAAACAAAAAAAACAAACAAAAAAATCAGATGAAAGTTTTATTCAGAGATACAGTGGACCCTAAAGACTAAAGATCCTTGTTGCTACTTTAGTAGACCTTTTTATTCCAGGTTTACACTGAAGAATTTTAGTATCAATTGTGAGGCATGGGAGATACTGGCACAGGACCTTCCAGCATGGCATGGCTGCCTCAAAGAAGGACCTGTGCTCTTTGAGCAAAGCAGCATTGCAGTAGTTCAAAGGAAACTTGAGATGGACAAATTTAGAGACATCTCCATTCCAAATGTTCATATGGACTATTTGTGCCCAGTCGGTGGGAGAGTCTCACTAATAATAATAATAGCCAGCATTTTTATAAGGTTCGGAAAGTACTTTACATGTTATCTCATGTGATGATTACAAAATTTTTGTGAAGTAAGTGTTATCTCCATTTTACAGATGAGAAAACTGAAGTTCACAGAGGTTAAGTGACTTGTTGAGAGTCACATAGCTAAGGAAATATCTTAGACAGTATATGAATTTAGGTCTTCCTGGTTCCAAGTCCAACAGCTTATCTACTCACTATGAAATTTTCTGAAAAAGAGAGACAGACAGAGAAAGAGAGAGAAAGGAAGGAAGGAAGTCTGTGGAATAAAAATGATGACAAGTGCCCCACTCAAACTGTGTGAGATAAAAATGATCACAAGTGCCCTATTCATTTAAATAAATAAAACCTGGAGTCATAAGGTAGGAGTAAAAAAGGTAGTTGTCTTTCATGAAAGAGGGCACTTCAGCTTGGGGCTAAGAAGTACTGATTGACTAGGCAGCAAGCAGGCAATATATACAAGTTTCCAATCCAAGACTTCTCCCCACCTCTCCCTGTCAAGCCCACACACTGAGCCTTGATTTACAATCTAAAACCCAATTCAGGTGAGGTGAGGAGAGCAACTGAGTTGTTTATTGCCCTTTCTGTCTTTTATCAGCCTTTTTCTCAAGCTTGTCCTGGAGTCTTCAGTCAATAAAAGGTAACAAACTAGCCTTCCACATCCCTTTCTCAATTAACTTGGTGTTTTTGTCTTTAGAATATGGGTTTGTGTAAACTGAATGCTCATTCTGAGAATAGCACACTCAATTCTATCTCACTCAATAGGAAGAAGAAAGAAATACCAATGGAGGGGAGGAAGAAAGCAATTTGGAAAGTTTCTTTAGACACCTAAAGAACTCTCATGGGCATTATAAGAAAATCCAGTTGATGAGAGCTCTCTCTTTCCCATTCAGAGGCTCTACCTTATCTTCAAGGCCTGGTCTTTCCTTTATAGAATCAAAATGCTGATTTTGTAAAGCACATGAATTCCTCTGAAGCAAGGGAGAGGGGAGAAAATGTTTCTCTGATTAAATTTTATTCATTAAAATCTTGGACATTCGAATCAAGAACACATGTGATACCCAGTGGAATCGCTCGTCTGCTATGGGAGAGGTGGAGGGGGGGGGGGAGGAAAAGAAAATGATCTCTGTTTCCAATGAATAATGTTTGGAAATGACCAAATAAAATAATGTTTAAAAAAAAATCTTGGACATTCCCAAGTTGTTGGGGTTTTTTGTTTTGTTTTGTTTTTAAGATGTGAATTTGGGTCTCCAGGGATTGGGAAAACTTAGTAAATCCTCGTTTCATAAGTGCTGGTTAATAATGGAAGTGGTATTTAATAGATGAAATTCCCATGAATTCTATCCCTACAACATCTCTTTTACTATGGAGAGTAATACTGCTAAGAGTTACTTTTCTTCCCTTTCTTTGAAGATGTGGGCAGAATTGATTCCCTCTGATCATGGTTATCTCTTTCCACTGGAGCTAGGCTCTGTAAAGGTCTCTATTTACTCTCCTTCCCTTCTCTCCCTTGGAGGATGGAGAAAATTCAAAGACTGATCAAAGCAACCTTTCTCCTAGGAGATAAGGAAATGAGTTCATAAAGTTTTTAGTCTAGGGCAGGGGTCCCATATCCACATAGCTGCCTTTTCCTGCATTGTTAGAAAGCTAAAAAATATAATTATTAAAAGCTCTGACATCCTCCTCCCCCAGGCAATCTTTTGAAATGAATTTTCCCAGAAGTTTAGTTTCTGTATGTCAATTATCCACTAACTTTTCCTCTCTGCCATACACTCTATAGCAAAGACTTTGCACTGGTCCCAATTAATGTTATCTTTAGCTAGACAATCTACATAAAAAATACCAAAAACAAGGAAGAAAATTTAAAGGAGCAGAGAAGCACTTAGTAATAAACAATGCCTCTGGAGGTAGGTAGATGGCTCAGTGGATTGAGAGCCAGACCTAGAGATGGAAGGCCCTGTATTCAAAAGTGGCTTCAGACACTTCCTAACTGTGTGACCCTGGGCAAGTCACTTAACCCCATTGCTTAGCTCTTACCACTCTTCTGCCTTGGAACCAATACACAGTATTGATTCTAAGATAGGAAGTAAGAGTTAAAACAGAAACATTAAAAAAAAATAGACCATACTATCAATTTGCTTGTGGCAATACAACAGAAGAGAAAAGGATAGAGTAGAATAAATTGATAGTTGTTCCATTAGTTTCTTAGAGAGAGCATAATTTAGCATTTCTTTAGTAAGCTAAGTGGTGACCTGGGGCCAGGAAAGGGCTCCAGTTGCTACAGGTCTTAGATTCAGTTTATCTGAGAAGCATCCTCCATTTGTTATTGCTCCTCATAGTGGTCACTGCTTTCTGATCTTGGTGATCCTCAGACTCCCCTTTTGTGTCTCTTGTAGACCAACTTAAAATTGTACTGTAGCAAAACAAATAAACAAACAAACAAAAAACAATTTCTCTGCCCTATAATTCTTTTTCATTCTTTTTATAGACATTAGCCCTGTGTGGTGGTATATTCCTATAATCTATTTTCCTGGAGTAGGGTGACTAGTGGTTGAGTTTGAAGCTTCTGGGGTACAAGCACTTTCTTCTTTGAAAGAAAAGTCTGAAGGTAGCCAAAAAAGAGGCACACTATCCTTTATAAGGAGAAAAAGGCATCTATACACGAAGCAGATCCAGCACCCTTTCCTAGTGCATCTTACAACCCAGGGATGCTTTCTTATTTTGCTCAGTTTTTGCTCATGTCCTTCAACAAGTCTCCATAGAAGATTTGCTCAAAAGAGTGTAGGTCTTGATTTGCATCTTTTAATATTTTATGGCTGCTGCTAGTGTAACATTCAGACTATGTTTTCCTTCCCTTTGTTACATAACCAATCTGCCTCCTTTCCAGGTGTATATATCCTAGATTATATCACCTAGGCAGCTACAGGGCACAGTGGATAAATCATTAGACTTGGGAGTCAGGAAGACTTGAATTCAAATCCAGCCACATATACTTCCTAGCTGTATGACCTTGGGCAAATCACTTAACTTCTGGCTGCTTCAGTTTCCTCACCGTAAAATGGATACAATACTAGTATCTATTTCAGAATACAAGTATCTATCTTTTGTACTCATGGATTCTTTTTAATTTCCATATTTGTACTACAATAATTTTATATAACATTTATTTTGTGGTCAACTGCATTTTCTCTTGCATGAGTTCTAGATAGGATTTTGGATTGTTCTTCATTCACAGCTTTAAAATTAAGCCATTTTGAAAGTTAACCACTTTGAATTGGTTCGGCCATTCTGGAAAACAATCGAGAACTAACCCCCCAAGATTACTAACTGTCCATACTCTTAGACTCAGTTATGTCACCACTAGGTCTATAACCCCCAGAGAAATAGGAGAAAAAAAACTCTTATTTTAAAAAATATTTATAATTCTTTTTGTAGTAGCCCCAAACTGAAAACTGATGGGGTGTCCACCTTTTTAGGAATGGCTAAACAAATTGTGGTCCATTTTTGAATATACTTACTTTGCCATGAGAAATGATGAAAAGACTATAGTAACATGTAATCTCTGCCTCCCCTCTCTCAGGGTCATTCTACTTACATTTCTCCTTTAGGATGTTCAGGTAACCTGAGGCATTGCAATGTCTCTTTTCTTTATAGTCACTGGCTCAAGCCTCAACCAAATGTGTTCTTCCCACTTGTCAGGGGCATATGACTAGCATTCTCCAGTTCCATTTTGCTCCTTAACACCAAGCAGATTTTACAAAGAGATATTAACCTCAAAGATAGAGCTACAACAAGGGCACAAGGCTTTCCCCAGTACCTCAGGGACACACTCTCCCCTACACCAAAACAATCTCTGGAAGAGACTTAGCATAATCCCAACATAGTCCCACTAGAGTCTAGACAGATGGACCATGACTACTGAATGAATCTGTCCACTGGGCTAGGGTAGTGGAGATCTTGCTCCAAAATCACTGCATTAATGCTGGGTGGCAGAAATAGCCAGTTGAGGTCTCAGCTTCCCAATTCCAGTAACTCATTTCCTGAACCAAGTTAGAGACTTCCATTCCCTAAACTTAGGATAGAAAATATTAAGCCAAAAGACCAAGGATCTACCCCATTCTCAGGGAGTGCTAAATGGGAATAAAGGTTCCTTATAGCATTAGATCCCATGATCAAAAGAGGCCCTCAGACACGAAGGAAGTAAAGAGGAGCAGCTCACAGGCCTTTTTGAAGATACTGACCATTCTGGTTATCCAGCCAACAGAAAAAAGTCCTCCCTGGCTTTTAAAGGCATTCCTCTTACACATAGTCATGGTGCTCTGCGTAGTAGTAGCTCCCTGTTTTCTTCCACATGGAGAGATGCCATCTGAGGCACTCTTTTGCCAGACCCCATGGCACCTCTGTGATCTGATGCAGAGGGAACAAACAGATTGAGGAGAATAATGGATATGATGACAACACCAAAAGAAAACCTTTAGAACTCTGAAAAATGCAATGATAAACCACAAGTTCATGAATCCTGCCACCCATTTCCTCTTAGAGAAGCGATATTTCAAAATAAGGCAGAAATATTTGGACGTGACCATATGGACATTTCTTTTGCTTGACTATGTGTCATATGTCATATGTCATATGCAATACTCATTGCCAGTTGTTTTTTTTTTAATTGTACTAGTAGGAAAGAGTGAGGAGAGATGCCAAATGTTTATAAAATAAAATTTAAAAAGAACATTACTTGAAAGAAAAAAGAAAATTAACCACTTAACTTAATTTTCTTCAGTAATGGGGTTAGCTATGTGGTTCAGTGGATAGAGGACTGAGCCTAAATTTTTTTTAAAAGCCTGAGTTCAAATTCAGCCTCAATACACCTTCCAGCTATATAACCTTGAGCAAGTTACTTAACTTCAGTTTGCCTCTGTCTTCTCAACTATAAGATGAGGATAATAGCAGCTACCTGCCATGGTTGTTGTGAGGTTCAAGTCAGATAATAATTGTAAAGCACTCAGCATAGTACCTGGCACATAGTGCTATATTAGCTATTGTTACCATTCTTAAAGTTAATCAGATAGCACACACATAATTATATCTGCAAATAATGTTCCAATAGCTTTCTATTCCTTTCCCTTCCAAGATTTTAACAAAACTGCTAAGGAAACTAGGTGTAGTTTTGACCAATATGTTGCTGTCTCGTCCATATCCTGGAAGGGCTATGGGAAAACAGGTCCTTTAATGTACTTTTGAAAGAACTGTGCACTTATATAGCCATTCTGAAAAATAATTTGGAACTATGCTCAAAAAGCTATTAAATTATATATGACCCATAGATACAAGTCTATACTCCACAGAGATTAAAAGAGAAAAGGACCCATGTGCACAAAAATACTTGTAGCAGTTATTTTTGTGGTGGCAAAGAATTGGAAACCATGAGAGTCCCCATCAATTAAGGAATGGTTGAACAGATCAACCCATAGACCTCCTTGATGCTACCTTTGGTCAGGAACTCTTGCCCCAAAGGGAGGAATGTTACATGCAATTATCAGAAGGGGCAACCTTGACCTCACTGACCTCATGGTTAGAGCCAGTCTTCTGATATCTCTGGAAACTTACCCCTCCATGAGCCATTATTTGATCAGACTTTAAGCACAGCTAGAACCTTTGATCTCATCAAATGTTAATTGTTCTTCCTCAATTGTCGCCCCCTCTGATCACTCTTCCATGTTGAAATTTATTGAAACTCACTCCTTCCCCTTCAGAGTGGACACTCCTGCACTCTCTCATATTGTATGGTGGCCCCAAACTACAGTTCCTCCACCTGGACTAAAGATCCTTGTTGCTACTTTAGTAGTCCTCTTTATTCCAGGTTGACACTCAGATGAATTTTAGGATCAATTATGAGACAGTGAAGATCTTGGCACGGGACCTTCCAGTATTGTGTGGCTGCCTCAAAGAAGGCATTGCACTCAATGAGCAAAGCAGAGTTGCAGTAGCTCAAAAGAAACACGAGATGCACAAATGTAGAGGCATCTCCATCCCAAGTGTTCATATGGGTTATTTGTGCCCAGCCTGTGGTAGAAGCTTCTGAGCTCATATTGGTTTAATCAACCAGTCATTCCCATTGTACCTTGACCCTCATGTAGGGTGGTCATTTTCTCCAGTACAATGGAAAACAACCAACCATCCATCTCCTTTCTTGACTATGCTTTGTCAGAGAAAGGAGAGTCTTACTTAAACTTTGTATCTCTCCAAGCATTTATGATGACTGGCACAATGATCTATGAACATTACTCTTTTACTAAAATTTTTTGTTTAATTTAATCTGGCTTCCACCAAAGGAAAAACAGCTCTCAGTCAGCTTCTGGCTATAAATCTGCCCATTCCCCCGTCTCCCTTTCCCTAAAACTTCTGTGGTTTTCTTCATGTCTTTCAACTTCTGTCTTGGCTTCTGCTGGCTATGGTGCCCTCATCCAGGGAACTCTTCGTTTGTCAGTCCCCACCAGATGTAAAAAGGAGAACTGTTTTCTTCTTTTTTTTTTTGTGGGAAGTTGTTCCATCTCATGAGTTGAGGCTCTGTGCTCAAGTTTCCTGTTTTTTATATTTGTGGTATAGCAACTGTACTTTGTAAATGTTTGCAGCATGCCCAACTTGCAGAAAATCTGAAAGAAACACCCTAAAAAAGGTTCTTTAAAATCTGGGGAGGAGGGAGGGAGCTTTTTGCCCCATAATCACATTCAGACCATTGAATGTGCTATTATCTAATAAAATCATATCCCACTTCTGAAGTTTCCTTTCTTGTGCCTGCCTCTCCCTCCTAGGGAAGACCGAAGACCCCAGGGAGAAGGTATTTGGCTTGCAGATTGGTACTAGATTGTTTACATGTTGTTTTACAGATATTCTGTTTTTTTCACCTGTGCCAATATTGCCTTCCTAAACCCTTTTTTTCCCTAACAAGAAAAGAACAAAGACAAAGTCTTTCTTTTATATATCTTTATAGTACTTAGGTACAGTGCTTATACACATGATGGATCTTTGAAAAATGTTAACTGAATGATTAATCAACACAGTAATTCTGGTTATGACATGACGCTGGCTTGATGTCTTCTGGAACAAAATAAGGAATAAGATACAAGAAACCCAAATACACATATTCAATACCTTCAAAGGGCAATCTAATCATCGATCAGATTTCTATAGCCCTCTTGTAGTACCTTCTCTATGACACTTCCTCAACTTGTAATTGTAGATTTGCAGGCTGGATCTCTGGAAGATGGCTGCTACCTTGAATTCTATGGGTAGTAACCCTGTAGATTTTGCTTCTAGCACTCTGCCTCATGAGCCAGTGTGCCAGGATTACAGCTGTGTGGTTCAGTGGATAGATCACCAGACTTGGAGTCAGAAGACCTGGGTTCAAAACTGACTTGAGACACTTCCTAAATGTGTGACCCTGGGCAAGTCACTTAACCCCTATTGCCCAACCCTTACCACTCTTCTGCCTTGATTCTATGTCATAAGGTAAGGATTTTTTTAAAAATCAGCCAATAGATACAATAGCTCTAGGCAAAGACATTTCCTAAAGAAAAATAGTTCCCGTCATTAATCTAGGGCACACTCCCCACAAATGTACTCAATGTCCATGGGAAGAATGGGCTCAAATTTAGAGTCAAATGGTAGTGGCACACATTTATAGTACACATATATGGCTACTTACAACTCCTAATACTGGAGGGCCTGAAAGTTCTTTTTTCTCAGGAGTCTCATGCTCCAGAACCCTTTGGGTTCAATGTCTCCAACTCTTTGCTAATCAGGTTGTTCCAATGGCTTCCTAGGGCCTGTTGGTCTCCATGATCTGATTCTCTTTTTTGCCAGGAATTGTCATGGTCCTTGAAGTTACTTCTTCCAAATCCTTTCTCTCAGTATTCATGTCTGTCTAGAATTTGTGTTTCTGCTCTCAGCTGAATGCAGTCACTCCTACTGATCCAGTGGTTCTTTCAAAGCTGTATGACAGGATGAAGTGGGGGAGAGAAGAATCTTTTCTCCCCTTGGAGAGGTTTCCACCACAGGCAGCTCCAGACTTGCAATATCTCCAACTGGAACTTTTGAGATTTGTTCAGAGATTCTTTTTTTTTTAAGCTCCCTGAGGTGTAGCTAATTTCTTTACTCAGATAATCCTGTTGTTCCTTTATTGACACAGAGAGGTATTAGGATATTCAAAGAGATCAGGGTCATAGATACATCTTTTGTTTAATTTAACACCTCCTGGGCACTTTGTGATCATATCCTGAGCCTTCTGTGATTACATTAGCAGACAAATGAGCCCAAGTTGGAAGTAGTAGGCCAACTTTTGAGTGAGATGGGAGGCACCTGGTGCCAAGCAAGATAACCACCACCATCTCCTCTTAGACCCTGATCAAAACAGCTTAGGATCCTAAACTTAAGAGTCTTAAGATCAGCATTGTCTCCCAAACATCAGACCTGCTTCTAAGCAGCATCGAGGGGAGAAATCCTTATGGAAAAGAGTCCACTTTCCTCATCACCATTAGCAACAGCTGCTGACTGGCTGCCACCAATGAGCAGAGAGCCCTGAGGGTGGCACCAACAACCCCTATCTCCCTAGACCACTAGTTCTACTTCTAGCCTAGTCATCCTTTGGAATGGTGGCTTTTATACCCAATCAACCAATTGCCACCCATAGGGTAGGCAAGCCAGCCTAGCTAAGTAACAAGGTATACAAAGGGAGAGACCAGAGATGGCAAGTGCCAAGCACTAGTCAAGGACCATGAACCCAAGAGTCTTTGCAATATTAATGCTCCCAATGGAGCATCTAACCATGACCCTGGAGGCAACTCCTTTTGAGATACAACCTGGCAACTGCTCCTACTGCAGCCACATCTATTGAAGACCCAGAAAAAGAAAGTTTTTGCATCTAAAGTCCTCCTGCATTCATCCTAAATAAACATCTTAAAAAATTTCTCAGGGGAAATGACATAAAAGAAGTGGTTTTGCCATTTGTTTCTGCACCCCAAGGACCATGGGCCTCTTCCATCAGAGATGCAGCTGCTACTTTCCATTTGTGTTGTCTCCCCCATTAGAATGTAAACTCCTCGAAAGATCTGGCTTACTTTTCTACTTGTATTCCCGAGGTTTAGCTCAGGACTTTGTACATAATAAGGCATAATAGATATTTCATTCTTTCATTCCTTCAACTAAAAGGAGAAAAATCACAACTCTGCTTCCTGACATTATAGACACATAATCTCATCTGAGTCCCACAGCAACCCTGTGAGGCAGGGGCTATTGTTTCTTACTGAATAGATGGGGAAATTGAGACTCAGAAAAATTAAATGACTTATCCAAGGACATACAACTACTGTCTAAGGTGGTATTTTAATATAGGCTTTCCTGACTATAAGTTCATTGATCTGCCCACTATATCCCACATCTTCTCTTGTGAATTGCCACAGGGTGCCTCTTACTAAAAGCTTTCCATTTTGAATGAAATGACAATGTCAAGCAAAAAAATAAAAGTACCCTGCAAATTTTTGGAGGGGTCATCTCAGACTTGCTACAGTGGTTCTCTTAAAGTTCAGCTAGAATCCGCCAATAATATATTTAGCCCAGAACAAATCCCAAGTCATAGCCCTTGAAGTTGAGGAGCTTATGACAAGCCAAACCCAGTGACAGATTTAAAGGACACTAGAGAAAAAAAATAGCTAAAACATAGCCTGTACATAGATTTAGATTTTCTACATATTGTCACTTCTGCAAAACAACAACAACAACAACAACTGCTTAAAAGGTATTAGTCGTGTCCCCAGGAGTTACATTTCATTTATATCATGTTCAGGCCAAAAGTCAATGTGTTTTTCCAGATACACCAAGTACACTGAGATGGAGATTGAGAAAAGTAGCCAAGGAAAGGCATTCCAAATCCAGATTAAAGGCAGACAGTTCTGAGAGGAAGCAGACTAATAATTCTGGGAAGACTTCATGGAGGAAATGAGATTTCAGAACTACATCTTAATGTCACTGATAACAAAATATTCACAACTGTCTAAAATGGAACTAAAGCCTTCTTGCAGTTCTCCCTAGGGATAAAGGAAACATCTAAGACCCTAGATTCTAGGGAAAGAAGAATTCAAGAACAGGCTCACTCGGCTGCTATTTTAGGTGCTTTTTACTGGCCTCATGTTGTCTGATCTGTTACAGGATGGTGAAGCAATAAGGAGGGGGGAATGACCATTTAGGGTTATCAGTTCTGAACAGTTACTACATTGTTATAAAAAGCATCATCATCACACCCACATCCAAAACACCCCAACATTTTGGATAGAAGAATTAAAATACCTCTCTTGTCAGTTATACGATTTCCCTAATAAAATAGGTTTTTGTGTTAAAAAAAAAAAAACACCAGGAAGAAGTAGGAGGCTGCTAACCGAAGTAATCATGAACAGAAAGTGAAATCATTTTGCTTCCTCATTTGTAGGTCTCATGTGACAAGCTCTAATTTATTTAAAAGTGAATTCGGAAGATCTCTTGTGTCTCTGAAGTCTTGGGCGTTAGCCAGTAAAAGTCCAAGATTCCCAGGAGGAACTCACCTGTTGATATTGTAAGGTATGTGTTTTACTTGTCTTTTCCCTTGTTTGACTGCTTAACTATAAATAGGTACATTTCTATCATCTTCTCCTTGTCAGATTTCAAGTATGTGGTTTCAGGAAGTAAACTGAGAAATTATGTAGTCCATCTTGTCATTTTTTACTTTAATTTGAAAGGATTCAACTTTTTCTTTTGGAAGTCCATATCTGACCTGTATGTCAAAGACAAAAAGAAATTGTTTTTGTGTTATAAACCAAGTAGGGAAAAGATAAACTTCTTGGGTCTTTGAACTGAAAAGAAGTTAGTAAAAATATATATAAATGGGGAAATAAAGTTCAATTCAAAATACATTTGTTAAGCACCTATGATATCCAAGGAATTATGAAATTTAGCATTAATTTCTGTGGTGGAAAAAAAAAAACATTGTCATCCAGCATAGACATAGTATGTTAAAAAAAAAATTTTTAATGGAGGGGGGGAGGACAACTAGGTGGCTCAGTGTATTGAGAGCCAAGCCCAGACTTGGGAGATCTGGGTTCAAAAGTGACTTCAAGCACTTCTTAGTTGTGTGTTCCTAGGCAAGTCACTTAACTGCCACTGACTTGCCCTTATTGCTCTTCTGCCTTGGAACCAATATGCAGTATTGATTCCAAGACTGAAGGTAAGGGCTTTGTTTTGTTTTTAATTTGCTGACTCCTTTATAGGGAAAGAATTCAAATTGTGATGACTCAATTATAATAACAATAGCTAGTATTTATATAGTAGTTTAAGGTTTGCAAAGTACTTTATATGATATCTCATTCAATCATCACATCTTTTTGAGGTCAGTGCTATTTTAATCTCCATTGTACAGATGTGAAAACTGAAGTTGACAAAAGATAAGTGACTTGCTGAGAGTTGCATAGCTTTGAAAGTATCTAAGGTAGCATTTGCATTTAGGTATTCCTGGTTCCAAGTCCAAAACCATAGCTATGCACTATGAAGTTTCCTGTAAAAAGAAAGGAAGAAAGAGAAGGGGAAAAGTTCATAGGGGGAGGGGGAAAGCAATATGGAGAGTTTCTAGGCATTATGAGGAAACACTGCAGCAGAGAAGTCCTTCCTTCCCATTTAGAAACTTTACATAATCTTGAATTCTAGGCTTTGTCTTTCCATTAAACTCAAAATGCTGATTTTGTAAAGCATGTGGATTCCTCTGAAGCAGGGAAGGGAGAAGTTTTTTTGATGAAATTTGTGAATAATACTGGAAATTCCCAGGTTTTGGTTTTGGTTTTTAACATATGAGTTTAAGTCACCAGGGATTGGGAAATCTTAGTAAATCCTCTCTTCATAATTGCTGCTTAATGATGGAAACGTTATTGCAAAAACTGCAGAATTAAAACCTTGGAGGCATCCTTGACATGTCTTCCCCTAATCCTCTACCTCTAACTAAATAGATGAAATTCCAACTAATTCTGCTCCCGCCACAATATCTCTCTTTTGCAATGAAAAGCAAAACTTCTTAAGGAGTACTTTTCTTCCCCTTTCTTTGAGGGAGTGGGTGGAACTGACTCCTGACTATGGCTTTCTCTTTTCTTCTAGAGGTCTCTATCTCTACTCTCCTTCCCTCCATCCTGGGAGGATGGAGGAAATCCACAGGCTCTTTGTTCAAGGCAACTTGTCTGCTGTGAGCTAACAAAATGAGTTCATGAGGTTTTTAGTTTAGCGTAGGGGTCCCATGTGGACAAGGCTTCCTTTTCCTGCATAATTAGGAAGCTTAAAAATATAGATTATTAATAAAAGTTGTGAAACTCCACCTTCCCAGGCAAACTTTTGAAATTTGAAAATTTCCCAGAAGCTTAGTTTCTGTATGTCAATTATTTACTGACTTTGTATCTCAACCATACTCTCTATAGCAAAGAAACTAACTGAACATAATTAAAATTATCTTTAGCCAAATAATTGACATAAAAAGTACTAAAAATCAAAAGGAAACATGATTTATCACTTGTTTATCTGGGTATGTGATTTGGGATTTTGGTTTTAAAGGTTACTTTATTACAAATATGAATAATATGAAAGTAGAATTTGAGTGATAATATATGTATAACCCAGTGGAATTGCTTGTCAGCTCTGGGAGGTGGGGAAGAGAGGAGGGAGACAACAAGAATCATGTAACCAAAGGGGGGGGGGGAATATATATATATGTATGTATGTATGTACTAAAAATCCAGAAGAAAATTTAAAACAGCAGGGAAGCACTTAGTAATAAACAATGCCATCTGTTACAGCTTGTGACAATACAACAGAAAAGGAGAGAGTAGAATAAATTCACTGTTCCATTAGTTTCTTCAAGTAGGCATAATCAGTTACTCTCTGATATATTTCTTTACTTGGGGTGGGGGGAAGGGCTCCCTCTGCTACAAGTCTTAGATTCAGTTCTCCTGAAAAGCATAATCTCTTTACTGCTGTTATTGCTCTTTGTTCCCCTTGGTAATGTTCAGATTCTTCTTTTGTGTTTCTTGTAGACCAATTAAAAGCTGCTACTACAGCAAAACCAAAAAATTCTCTGCCTTACAATTTTCTTTCTTTCTTTCTCTCTTTCTCTCTTTCTTTCTTTCTTTCTTTCTTTCTTTCTTTCTTTCTTTCTTTCTTTCTTTCTTTCTTTCTTTCTTTCTTTCTTTCTTTCTTTCTTTCTTTCTTTCTTTCTTTCTTTCTTTCTTTCTTTCTTTCTCTCTTTCTTCTCTTTCCTTTCTTCCTTCCTTCCTTCCTTCCTTCCTTCCTTCCTTCCTTCCTTCCTTCCTTCCTTCCTTTCTTTCTTTCTTTCTTTCTTTCTTTCTTTCTTTCTTTCTCTTTCTTTCTTTCTTTCTTTCTTTCTTTCTTTCTTCTTCTTTCTTTCTTTCTTTCTTTCTTTCTTTCTTTCTTTCTTTCTTTTCTTTCTTTCTTTCTTTCTTTCTTTCTTTCTCTCTTTCTCTCTTTCCTTCTTCCTTCCTTCCTTCCTTCCTTCCTTCCTTCCTTCCTTCCTTCCTTCCTTCCTTCCTTCCTTTCTTTCTTTCTTTCTTTCTTTCTTTCTTTTCCTTTCTTTCTTTCTTTCTTTCTTTCTTTCTTTCTTTTCTTTCTTTCTTTCTTTCTTTCTTCTTTCTTTCTTTCTTTCTTCTTCTTCCTTCCTTTCTATCTTCCTTTCTTCCTTCCTTCTTTTCTTTCCTTCCTTCCTTCTTTCTTTCCTTCTTTCTTTCCTTCCTTCCTTCCTTCCTTCCTTCCTTCCTTCCTTCCTTCCTTCCTTCCTTCCTTCCTTCCTTCCTTCCTTCCTTCCTTCCTTCCTTCCTTCCTTCCTTCCTTCCTTCCTTCCTTCCTTCCTTTAGATTTTAGCCATGTGTGGTTATATTCCTGTAATTCCTTCTCCTGGTTAGAGTGACTAGTGGATTGCTTTAGAGGTTCTGGGTTATAAGCAGTCTAAAAGTCGATCAGGAGTCCTCACTGAGTTTGGCACTAATATGTTAAGTCTCCAGGAACAGAAAACCACCAGGCTGCTTAAGGAGGGTCAGGGGAATGAAGGTTACAACTCCTACACCATTTCAAACTGAGATTAGACACATGAGTGCCTATTACACTGCCAGGCT